>NC_062283.1:64114171-64739171 GCF_902655055.1 Lutra lutra
TTCGCCTAAGCCTAATTAAATGATCACATCCATTCTGAAGGCAGCTCTCTTCTCCCCTCCAACGTTAATTACAACATAAGAGGCTTTAATGGCCCGCCTCACCTCCAGCTCCTGGAAAGAAAGGTCAGGCGATTAATTTTCGTCATTAATCTTTTCCCAATGTGGACACTGTGCTGTCACCGGAGCCTATTAAACCCCCTTGTCCCCCCTTCCAGCCTCCATCGCCCCTCACCCCCTCCTCCCTGAGTGACTGCAGAGAAGGAAAATATTTAAGAACCACTTTGTCTCTCTGGCTCCCCCCCTTTCCTGGAGACAGCTTCTCCTTGGGGGTCTTAGGGGTGGGGTAAGGGGGGAGTACCAAGTTCATTTCCCAGCAGCTTTGGAACACACCTCTGAAGACCGTTCACGTCTAAAATGTTATGAATCCAGGAGTCAGCATGGGAAGCTGAGAGCTGGGTCTGTGGCATTCCATCACTCCTGGGGGCAGGGTGGGGGGGCGGTTGGTGGCTGTCGCATTTGTGTGGGGGTACAGAGAGGAGGACAGGGCTGTCGCTTGGCCATTCTTGCACTTGGATCCTCATAATAAAAAAACAATAAAGAATGTGTTGACACCCAGGGTCCTATGGTCTAGAAGCGACAATTTTTTCTGCAGTGATCTGGATGCCAACTGTTCCTTTACTCAGTCCTCCCTCTCCCTGCAACTTGAGCCCCATTTGCTGGGGGATAATCTAGATTTCTGCAGTACAGAGGGCTGAGGAATGGCTAGCCACTCCCTCTGGGGAAGCTGATTCCAGACCCATCCCTTAGGAACTGGATGCCCCCCTCCCCCGGCCGGGATGGTGTCCCCAGGGCTCAGTGAGGAGGACCAAGTGGGGAGGACCAACTGCGAGGTGGAGGGGGCCCTGTTGGTGAGGGGACAGAGGGGATCCTGAGAATGTGCTTTCCCAGCACCCTGAATTCCCACAGCAGGACCAAAAGGGGGAGAGGAGGAGTGCAAATAGGTTCTCTGCAGACAGCTTTTATACCAATCCCAGAATTTCTTTGATTTAAAACTCTAATCTAGAAGAGAGTCCCTGGGAAGCTGAGGGGTGAGGCTTGGCCAGGAGGTGCTGAGAACTGAAGAAGGGTGCAGGTGTGAGACAGCCAATACCACCTGGCTCTGCTGTTGCTCTCTGCGGTGGGGGGGAGGGGGAGGGCGGGGCGGTGGGGTGTGATTGGGATGTCCCAGGGACTGGCCAGTGGGGTGAGCAGGATTAAATGACAAGACTGGAGGGGGTGGGGTTTGCAGGAGGGTGAGAATCCAAGCCCTTGACCTCATCAGCTCTGCTGGGCAACACTCCTTAGCCCCCAGGAGTCAGTGTCATGCCCCTGAAGTGCTCCCTGGTGGGGGGGGTCATATGGTCTATCTGAGGAGACAGAGCCACACACCTCTCCATGTCCTAGGAGATTCGAGAATCCCTCTGGATGGCCCTGCCTGAACACAGACCTAGCACCTCAAAGACAGCTGTATTAACCATCTTTCAAATCCTGAAACCCAGGGCTGCAGGGACATCTAGAACTTCTAGCCCCAGGTAGAGAGATGCTAAGTTGTGGGGGGGGGGGGGGTCATGGGACTCTCATAGGAGCAAAGGACAGCATGGCCACAGCGTTCACTGACCCTAAATGCCCAGTGATGGACTTAGAAGAGGCCCTTTTGGGAATCCATCCGAACCTCTGCAACACCTCCCGGTTCTGTACTGAATCCAGTTTGCAAAAGGGACCTGGGAGACTCCACCAATGATCAGAACTGTTCTGTGTCCAGGCTGGGTGTGCCTGAATCACTGGCTTTTGGAAAGAAGAAACTTCTAGGAAAATCAAGAATGAGTTGGCCATGGCCCAGGAGGCTTGGAGTCCTCTGACACAGGCCTTCTTTCTAGGAAACTGTCCCCTCTCCCCTCCACCCACCCAAACCTGACTTCTATGGGCAGCTGCCACAAGGTAGGTGGCTACCCCTTCCTGAGGCCAGGGGGTGGGGGGGAGAACCTCTTCATCCAGAGTCAGCCCTTGCCCTGACACCCCCCACCCCCAACTCCACTTCAAGGACATTGGGGACATCACGTCCACAGAGCCCTGCACAGCAGGATAATAATAATTAATAACCATTAGGAACAATAAGGAGAATACTAGTGCCCAGTCAGCCCAACGTGCAGCCTCGGCTTTTTCCTTTCTTCCTTTTTTTTTTTTTTTTACTTTAATGAAAACAATGATTTGACTTTGAAGAAAGTGACTTTTTTAAAGTGAAAGCTGGATTGAGTTCCTCATCCGCCCCCTCCCCCTTGCCATCTCCCTTCCCTTCAGAGCTCCTCCTCCCATCTTGCCCCCCCATTTCTCTCTCTCCCTTTTTTCTTTTTCTTTTAATACTCTGCGTTCTATCATGCAAATCCCCTTTCAAATTATGAGAGTATTAGAGCCATCAACGGTAATGTCACCGCCACAAAATGAGAGTGGGGACTTAAGCACCTAACGAACAATGAAATGTGCGAGCCCTGGGACAGGACAATTAAGAACTGGGCTTAGCCAGCCAGGGAAATTTATTGCTATCAAATCCATATTTCTATTTTCCCCCTGAACAGTAACCTATTTGAATATGATTAAAGGGTTTCATTACGGCAGAGAGAAAGGCCCGTGTCCCACGGTTCCTGGTGAGCTCACAAACACAGGCTTGGAGCTGGGGTGCCCCTGTGAGGATATGGGTGGGGGAAGTGGTGGGGGGAGGTTGTGGAAGACCCAGGGGTCCAGAAATCCAACATTAAGGGGCTGGCTCCGGTACGGTATAGAGGGTCTGGTGGAGGAGGTGGCTAGTTAGAAATGTGATCTGAGAGTTTCTGGTTCTCTGACTCTCTGCAGAAGGTACCAGAACGTTCTTTAGCAGATGGGGAGACCGAGGCACTAAGAGGTTGAGCAACTTAGCCAAAGTCACTCAAATCAGTGAGAGTGGTAGATCCAGGATTGGATCCCCAGGCGGCGCTCACCTCCCTCTGCTCCTTGCCTCCCTCCCTTCCTCCCGCCCTCTTCCCTCTCTTCCCCCCCAACCCCACATGCATTGCCTCCCACCCCCCAAGTTCAGTCCGATAAAGATACACTAGAAATAGGAGAAACCATCCGGGCTGGGTGTGGAGATGAGCCCAGACAGAGGAGGCCGAGAGCAGCATGGCCCAATGTCAAGGAGAGAGGAGCCCATGCCCAGTCCCGAAGAGGCTCAGGACAGGTTCAGAGGGGCCGCTGTGGGCTATAGTAGCTGCAGAAGTCTCTGCTATAACACAAACAGATGGCAAAGGATTTTTCTCCCCCAGAAGTCTGCACATTATCACCCTGCCCCACTGCAGAGCCTTAATAAGATCCGGCCGTTACTCCTTCCTGCTTTCTCAGTGGCACCTAAACCAATAACGATCACCAGAACGATGCCAGTGATAACCACACCACTCCAGGGCATGTGGGGAGCGCTTTAGCTGCAAAGGGCTTTCACACCCCCATTCTTGTCAGATCCTCAAAACGACCCTTTAGAGGTGGGCAGGGCTGGTGGGGGAAACCCGGAGAGGTTAAACAGCTTGTCCGAAGCCACACAGGTAACCAATAACAGAGCTGGGACTGGCGCCCAAGGCGGTCCGGCTCTAATGTTCATGTTCACACACGTGTGACGTCTGGCGGGGGCGGGGGCAGGGTGCCGCTGCACACACTTTGGCCCAGCAAACCACTCCCAGCTCCCCACTTGGGGCAGCTGCCTTCTTGCTGGAAGCCCTGAGGAAAAGAACAGCGGCCTAGCCAGACAGATCAGCTGCACCAGCCCTGGTGGTGGGAGGGTGACAGATGCTGTGTGGGATCACCCTCACGCACGACACACGCTCCCAGCAGCCGGGAGAGAATCATACAGGGTGGGCGGCAGTTCAGTACTGAATTGTGTGGTCCTGAGCTGGGAGGAGGCCGAAGCGGGCCTTGAGACTGAGGACCTGGATCGGAGGGAGAGCCCTGGGAGGGGATGGCCCGCAGGGGCTGGGGTTCTGAGGACGAACAGGCTGAGTAGCATGACTGGGCTGGGGGGTCAGGTTGGAGCTTCTCCAGCCTTTGGCTTCTGGTCTCACTCCTCTGATGCTGCCCCTTCTCCCCTCTGGGACAGCCCTAGGACTTCATACTTGGGGTTTCCAGAGCCCACAGTCTGGCACCCTGGGGAGCTGGTTCGAGGGGCGTTACTAACGCTTGGATCTGCCTGGGCCATCTTGGTGCACCTGAAGTTGGAGCCTCACCAGGGCGGGGCAGGTGGCATGCGAGGGGATGGCCGAGGAGGGGAGACGATCCCTTCTGGTACCCAGCAGCACCATTCCAAAGCCTTCTTCTCCTCCTTCCTGCCCATCTTGAAGTAGCTTCCCCCATCGGCAGCCCCTCCCACTGGACTCTCCAGAGTCTGCTTCTTCTGTCACTTACTCTTCCAACACCCTGCCCTACCTTTGTTCAACAGACACCTACTAAGCTCATGCTGGGGATGTAAAGGTATTGCCCACAGCTCCTCGCGGTCAAGGAGCTCCCGTCTCTTGGAGAAACGCGCATGCACACAGCAAAGGATCATGACCCAAGGGCCGAGGGATGGACTCCAGTTGGGCAGAACCACCCTCTAAGGCAGGCAGGGCAGATACTGTACCCGCTCGAGAAGGAAGTGAATGGAGGCTCAGAGAGCCCAACTGAATGGCCCCAGAGCCAAACCCCTGCCACTGGCCAGGCCACCTGGCGTTTCTATCCCTCCCTGTTTCCTTTTAGTCCTTCCTTCCCTAAAATCATCTAATCTCAATATTCGATCTTGGCCTCTATTCGTCTACCCACCCAAGGGTGTTGCTTAAAATAACGAGCCCGTATACTAATCAACAAGAATGGACATGCTGGTTAGAGCCATGGAGCAGGGTCCTGAGGCCCCCTGCTGGGCTGGGTGCTAATGTTTAGTTGCTGAATCTTGGGGTGGTCCGGCAAATCCCAGGATAGTGTCTAGGATGGTGGGGAGGGGAGCATTGTATGGACCAGGGACAATGACTATTAACTAACCAGTACGGAAACTTGAACAACCAGCACAGGCACACTGATATTCATAGCACCTAACTATCAGGATGACGTCCATTCATCTGTCCGTCGGTCCATCCGTCCGTCCGTCCATCCATCCATCCATGAACCCCATCCATCCCTAAACCCATTCTACCCCAGCCCCCCTACTGGTACACTCTGTGCACCATAGGGCAGCATCTGTGATGTGAAAGACAAGCTTCCTTCTCTCTAGGAGCTTACACTTGAGTTAGGGAACCAGGATGGACCCACTGGAATGTTTAACAGCCCAAGAGGTATTTCAGGGCTGCGTGGGATGGGTTGCCTAGGGAGTGCTATGTGCCTTAAGGGTCCACAGCAGACAGAGATCACGTGGTGGGGGAGGCCGGGGAGGCTGCCGGGGCATGCACAACAAGGCTTTGAATGAATGATAAATCTCCCAGCTTCACCTTAGCCCAGCCCCCTGGGGGCATCACATGTTCCTTCTCCATCCCCGATGTCCAAGTCTGAATTTTGGTTTGTTGTTGGCCTGCCCATGCTCTGTCTCAGAAACTAGAGAGCAGGGGCTCAGATGCTGTGTGCTCCCACCCTGACCTCTTCAGCGGGCCCCGTTGCCTCCTGCAGGGAAGGAGCCAGTCCGCAGTGGGGTTCCCAGATCCCTCCCCCACACACTTCCCCCTTTCCTCCCCCTCTCTTTCCTTCCTGGGGCTGTCAGTTTAATGGACAGGTGTTTAATTCCAGCCTGTCAGGCGCCTGGAAATGCCAGCATCACTGCACATCAGTTTGCCGAGTTTGCTCTTAAAAGAACAGCGAGAAGCTGAACTCTGCTATCTGCCGCTCGACCCTCTCTCTCTTTGTCTCCATCTCGTCAGGCAGATGTGCCTGCACCCTTCTTCCTGATGTTTTCAACCAGGGCAGCTGAGCTGGGGAGCCTGGCAGAGGATGCAAAGAGCTTCTCTGAGTGCCTCCGATGGAGAGCGGGTTCCCAAGTGCTAGGTGTCATCAATTATGTCCCTGGCACGTGCTGGGCCTGCTTTTTAACTATTAAAATCATGTAATAGCTAAAGCACACTGTTCCTGCAGCCTCAGGGCAGAGAAGCAGCTGTCAGCTTCCCCAGGCTACATCAGCTGCTTCTCTCCTCTGTACCAGCCCGGCTCATGCACGAGCCAGGAACTCTATACTCATCTCTGGCCTGGAAAACACATGGAAGCCTCCCCAGGCATCTGCCCAGAGAGCTCCGGAGCCCTGGACATGGGGCGGGGGTGGGGTGGGGTGGGGGGGTTGGGGGAGTGGGTCACTGCAGGGTCCAGAGTTCACTGTGTAATGCTATCCCCAGCAGCACTTGCCGCACAGCTCCTCCCTCAGGTGTCAGGGCTGGGGGAGGGACAGGCCAGAGGTCTGAAAAGGAGGACCTATTTTCTTCGGTGGGTAGAGATGAAGCCTGAGGCATTGGGTCAGAAGTGGGGGCCTCTGGGACCGATCGACTGTCCAGTGGACAGAGCTGGACAGCCCAGTTCAGGCAGCAAAGGCACTGAGTGGCAACTCAGAGGGCCGTGGATCTCATGCTACCACATAGCTTCCCTCTACTTCTCCTGCCCACCATGCCACTTCCCTCCTTGCTTATCTATCTCTTTTTGCTTTGACACCTCCTACCTGTCCCCACACTGGATCTCCACCCACCCACATACCCCAACGAGGCATCACGGTTCCTAACGAAACGGAACCACTGCCAGATGAAATATATTACTATTAAATACTTAATTCTTCTAGTGAGCAGAGAGCAGGCAGTATGAATACGATTATTAAAGAAAATTACTTTGGCTGATCAGATATTTCTGCATACTAATTTCTGACCCCTCTTCCCTCACTCCCGCTTCTCATCCCTCAGAGACCAGGACAGATAAAATTCCATCACAAATAGCTGATTACCGAGGCTTGCATTAAAAATCACATTTTCCCCCTGCCTCTCTCTCTTGTGCTTTCTCTATGCTGATGTCCTTGCTGGAGAAGGGGTGTCCCTAGACGGCAGCAACCACCGGACAACATCCGGAAAGACCCTATTCTCTCCCTCTCCTCTTTTCTGTCCTCATTTTCTCCAAAATCAGCACAACCACTATTCCAACCAGTTCCCTACACGGGCAGAAGATCCTGCAAGTGCCAAGGACCCTGCTCTCAACCTCTCAAACATCTCACTCTAGCCTCCTGCTCCAGTGTTCTGTGAAGAACACGGTGGGAATGCCCATCAACCAAGATGGCTGACTTTGCACCTGGTGGGGATGTCCCGCTCTAAGAGGACAGGAAGTGTGATCAAAGACCCTGCCCCACAGGGTAGGGACTTCCTAATTTCAGAGCTTCCTGATTGGTTGAGCTTTAGGCCTCTTTGTAAACACCTGGGGGACACAGAAGGAGGGAACTCATTCGTTTACTGGTCAAAGCCAGACACCTTTATGTGTGTATGTAGATGTGTATGTATCTTTCCAATGTCTAAGTCAAAATAACACTTGAACATTCTATGCCTTGATTTTTTCATCTGCAAAATGGGAATAGCAGTACCTACTTCATATGATTGTTGTGAAGATTAATAAATTAATATACAAAAAGCACTTAGAACACTGTCTGGCACTTAATAAGTACCATGTAAGGGTTAGCTATCATTGCTATTATTGTTATAGATATTCTATATAATTTAAAAATGTGTACCCCACCTACCCATGAATGATTCCTCTCTGTAATTCCCCCCATCAGAAGGAGTTTCTCCAGGCTTCTTTCCTAGATTCTCACTTGGCTTACTTCATTTCTCAGTGCTTCCCAGATCCCCTTCACAAAGACCCCTCAATCCCTCTTGGAGCGTCCCCAGCCTCAGTTCAGGCCACTGGCACCAAGGCAATTACCAGGGTTCTGGCAATCTGGGGGAAGTGAGGGGAATGTGCTAAAAATACACCCATTCCCCACAATCCTATAAGCCTTCAATTTACCTGCTTTTATAAAAAGATGCTTCCTTAGGTGTCACCAGTAGAAGGTATAATTACAGCCTGGGAATGTTAATTCCCTTGCTCCTGATATGCGGATCACTGCTCTGCGGGGCTCCTGTCCTCCTCAGAGCCTTGGGAGGAGAGATGGGCAGGCAGCCGGGAGGAAGTCAGGGGGTGGGAGGCTAGCAATGCCTGGCCTGGAGACCTGCAGGAACTCACCATGAAATCAGAGCACGCTGGCTGGAACAGTGTGTGTGTTTTGGGAAAGGTGCCCTCTCATACCTGGTGACTCTCAGGGACTCCTTGGGGACCTGGGGCTGGAGAGGTAGACACACAGGACAGAAGTCCTGACAGCCTTGTGGAGAAGTGAGAACCCTGAGTTCCTATGGCCTGCCTGTCTCCCTGCTCCCACCCTGTCCCCTTTTCAGTCTGTTCTCAACACAATAGTCAGAGGAATCCTCAGAAAACCTGACATAGAGTTTCTTATCTCACTCGCATCAACACAGAGTCCTCAAGGCTCTACCCATCCCCCCTCCCTGCTGTATTTCTCTCCTCAGCCCTCAGCCTCACCTACCACTGTGTATGTTTTGCTTCTTTGTTTTGTTTTAGTGTATATCCCTCACTAAGACAAAAACTCCACGAGAACAAGGATCTTCCGTCTGTTTTGTTCCCAGGGCTCAGAACAGTGCCAGGCATAGTAGGAGCTCACTTAAAGTTTGTGCCTGAAAGTGCCTTTTCAGGAAGGATTCCTGAGCAGAAGGAAGAGCAAGTGCCAAGCAGAGGTTCAGGAGGGCCCCACACATTTGGGAAACATGGGTGGTTCTATATATTTGGTGCTCAAGGTGCTCATGGACAAGAGGAAGAGAAGGGGTGCTTGGGTGGCTTAGTCAGTTAGGCGGCTGCTTCAGCTCAGGTCAGGATCTCAGGTTGCTGGGATCAAGCCCTATGGCAGGCTCCCTGCGCAGTGGGGAGTCTGCTTCTCTCTCTCCCTCAAACCACCCCTGCCCCAAATAAATAAGTAAAATCTTAAAAAAGAAAAAAGAAAAGTGGGGGGGAAGAAAGGAGAGCAAGGACGGCATAGCATCTTTCTATGGAGAGGGAGAATAGGAGAGTTGCCATGATTATATTTGTGTTTCTGGAAGATCCTGGGGCCTGGGGAGTGGATTAGGGCTAAACAGGACTGGAGACAGGAAGACCAGGAGGGAGGCTGCAGGAGGGAGAGCTTGAGATCCTGGACCAAAGCAGGGGTGGCGAGCCTGCTGGTGAGTTTTGAAGAGAGGAATGGGGGTCTGGAGTGGTAAGCAAGGGTGGCGAGCAGGCCTCCTCCCCCTTCTCCGAACAGGTCTTTCTGTTCTCCAACCCCAGCCAGGCTGTCCCCAACTCTTTCCCTTTCAGTCACAGCTCAGCTGGATCCCTGCCTCTGGCTCCAGTTCCTCCATATCACACTGATGTCCTTTGAATGACTGGTGTCCCTCATTGGCCATGTCGCCACTGCCTGTCCTATGGAAACATTTCATCAGGGCTACGGGTGAGGGGGAGGGGAGGCAGAGGGAGAGGAGAAACAGGCTCCCGGTTGACCAGAGAGCCTGACATTCCAGGACCCCAAGATCATGACCTGAGCTGAAGGCAGATGCTTAACCGACTGAGCCACCCAGGTGCCCCTCTTACGAACTTGAGGGTAGGGATTGTGGCATGCCTATTGCAAGTCTGACAGAATTGTATAATGCTTTAGGGCCTGGCCCTTTTTCTTTTTTTCTTTTTTTAAAGTAAGCTCTATGTCCAACATGGCAACGTGGGGTTTGTACTTACCACCCTGAGATCAAGAGCCTCATCCTCTACCAACTGGACCAGCGGAGCACCTCTAGAGCCCTGGACTTTTGCCTCCAGATGTCATGGGTTTAAATCCTGACTCTCCCACTAATTGACTTTAGGTAAGTTACTTCCCCATCTGTAAAATGGGAATAAAAATATCGCCTTGAAGGATTGTTCTAGGGATTAACTGAGTTAATGCTCCTAGTAGGGATTAACAAGATGTAAGGAGCTTTCCTCAGTTCCCACAGTGCCTTGTTTCTCTGTAAATATCTAGCTGATCCCGTCAGGATGCTGACCCTCTGTGACTACAAGCACTTTGCGGGCAGGCAGGAGCCTAGCCCAGGGCAATCCCTTGACAAAACCGCACCTGTTAAATAAACACAGGCTGAATGCTGTATTACTAAACACTTAATACATTGAATTCAACCAAAACTCAGATGCCAAAGAAGAGAGTCCTAATCAAGCCAAACTGACCATGGTTCTTCCCAGATATTCCCGTGTCCCGGGGGAACTCAGACAGAGGGACTTCTCTGGAAAACGGTGGGCTGAGTAACCTGGAAGAGGCAAGGTAGGCGGGCCCCTTTGTCACACCCTTCCCTAGAAAGCCCTAGAAAGTAGAAGAGGAGGTCGGAGCCTCAGCTCAGGCCCCGCCTCAGGCAGGGTGGGTACAGCTTGCTGAGCGACCTGAATCCCGAGGGAGGTGTCTCTCTGGCCCCCAGCCCGGCTCTGGATGGAGGATTCTGGGATCGGAGGCAGGGGTGAGGCTCAGCCTGCTGGGCCCTCCGGGGAGCTGGCAGGCCCAGCCACGGCGGAGCACTAGTCCCAAGGCTATATATACACAGGACCGGAATGTTTATTTTTCCTTATTGACTTTCTCCAAATAAACCCCTGGCCAGCAGAAAGGGGCTCCCAGCAGCAGCTGTTTACCCAGTGTTTGTGATAAAGAGGCTTCTCCATAGCAACAGGTGGCAATGGGCAGCTCTCCGAGAACAAGGCAGGGCCTGCAGTGGGGCTGTGTTTACTCAGTGGGAAGAAGTAGAGGCAGAGGGAGAAGGGAAGGAAGGGAGGGAGGCAAGGAGGGAGGAGGAAGTGTGAGAGGAAGGATGGGAGGAAGGAAGTGAGACCAGGAGCCTGAGGGCTGGCAAGTGCACAGAAGGGGAGACCCGGAAGGAAGGCTCAGACAGAGTTTGGCGGGTTCTGTCCTCTGGGACCCTTCCGCCTGTGAGCTCCCGGTGGGCCCAGAGGAGGGATGGGCTGGCAGGTGATGTGTAGAGGGAACTGTGGCCTTGCTGGGTGTGGGGCAGCTGTGAGCAGGAGCACCTTGCACAGGAGCCACAGGACGTGGGCTGGCGTGACCTAGGGAAAGTGTGAGTCCAAGTAATTGGCTCATTCAGTTTCTGTGTGTGTGTGTGCGTGTGTGTGTGTGTGTGCGCGCGCGCACGCGCGCGCACGTGCACATACCGTGTTCTTCCTCGCTGGGTAAGGAGGCTGTGTTAATTTCCCAGCACTGCCGTATTACCACAAACTTGGTGGTTTAGAATGACACGGATTTATTCTCCTAGAGTTCTGGAGACTGGAAGCCTGAGATGAAGGTTGAGGTAAGCTTCAATCCTTCTGGAGGGCTCAGAGGGACGCAGCCCTCTCTCTGCCCCCGTCATCCCATGCCGTTGTCCCATGCGTGTCTCTGCGCCTATGGGTACATTTCGCTCCTGAAAGGATGCCAGTCACCAGATTTAGGGCCAACCCTTATCCTAATCCAGTAGGACCTCGTCTTAACCAGACTTACATCTGCAAAGTCCCTATTTCCAAATAAGATACCTAGTCACATGTACCGGGGGGAGGACTCAAACCCGTCTTTTTGGGGAACACAAGTGCCCACCATGGGCAGGGATGGCTGTCAGTAAAGCTTGGGTGATGAATCCACACACAAGACTCTTAGGAAGCAGAAAGCTCGTCCATGCACTCACCAGTCCCCCTCCTGCCAAAGAACAAGGTGGTGGGTCTGGGTCAGGAAGGAAGCCCAACTGTGTTGTTTGGGTGCAGTCCTCAAAGAGAGGAAGAGGACTTGAAGGGTCAGGAGTGATGCCTGTGTCTGTGTCTCACACCCTTAGTTGTGTGACCCTGGACAGCTTCCTTCTTCCCTCAGCGTTTCTATCTTCTCACCTGTCCCGATAATATGCACCCTCCCCATGGCGGGGTGGGGGGTGAGAATCATAAGGCTCTTGGCACGATCCCTGGCATCTAGCAGGCACAGCTCAAAGCATGAGCCTTTTTTATGATTTTTCACAGGCCCTGGCTTTTCCATCAGAAGCATATGAGACTTGCTTGGGAATATCACCCCGGAGTGCTGGCCACTCCCGTAGACCGCAGCTTCTGTTCCCGAGGTCAGCACAGGAACCCGGATCCTGGGGGGCACAACTGGCTGTGGCTACAGCTCCGGTGGGGTCTGTCCCAGAGACATGGTGTGGGAGAGGGCCTCGGCAGGGGTCTTCTTGCTAGGGCAGGGATCCCCGCCCCCGGCAGGCAGAGGCACCCCTTGGCTGCCCTCCAGTTCACCAGAGGAGGTTTAAGCCAGCACAGTCCTCCAGTAGCTGGAGGGTGTGAGGGGAGCTGGTGTAGACACACACACACACACACACACACACACACACACACACACACTGCATAGACTTCCTCCTACAGATAGCCACAAAAACTTGAACCACATGGAAATGCATCTCCAGTCCCAGCAGTGCTGAGTCCTCACAGCACACGGAAACCCGAATTGATTAGCTCATGTACAAATCTTTCTTGAACACCTACTATGCTCTACGAACTCTTCTAGTCCCCAAAGAGACAGCAAGGGATGAATCATGGAGATTACATTTTAGCTAGAGAGACAGTAAGAAGAACGAATGGGGAAATCATATCATATATGAGAAGAAATTTGGCACTTTGGAGAAAAACGAAGGATGGAAAAGGGAAAGGAGTGTGAGGAGCCTGAAGTCTGAACCAGGCCCTTTCCTCCTTCTTGGGGTCCCCTCTCTCCCCTAGGGCCGGGGCCTGAGCCAGAGCCCCACAGCCCCAGTCCTGCCACTCTCCCCGCACCGTGGTGTGGGCCAGGGACGGTGGCTAGAGGCGGACATTTGCCTGGTGGCTCCTGGCCTGACTAATGGGGCACAGCCTGTGTCACATGCTGGCAGCTGGCGTCCGCGGCAGGGCGGGCCGGCGCTCCCCCGAGATCTGTTGCTCTCTAACTACAGCGTGTCATCCTCCTCATTACTATTCTAATCCTCATTACAGGGAAATGTCCTCGCACTCAAACACAACAACCACGCAGCGCTGTTACACAGCCCCGTGGGGAGACAGGGCATTTTTCTGGAGCTGCCGGCGAGAACAGTCAGAGCAGCACGGGAGGAAGAGTTGATGCCTTCTGGAGTTTCTTGCTGGGGGTGCAGCCCTCCTCGGATGTCAACTTCTTCTCTCCTCTCTGTCCTCTATTGTCGTCCTTCCCAATGAGAAGGCAGCTGAGTGTTTACTCCAGGCTTATGCCTGCCGCTGGCTAAGCCAGGAGGACTTGGAGCCCAGCCCTGCCCTTTGTTTCATTTGTCTCGGTAGCAAGGCACCTGCCACAGTGCTGGGCACATAGTAGGTACTCCATCAGTGCTGCAGGGTAAGGACAAGCAGGGCAGGGGAGGAACAGGAATGAATGCGGAGTTTGGTGGGGATGAAGCATGGTCTATTTCCCTAGGCCCCTCGGTGGGTGAGGCAGGACACGGGGAGGCTGAGATCGGCAGCTTCCCCATCGCCGCTGCAAGGATCTGTGCTCTTCTGGAATCCTAGTCCTCGAAGTTCCACCATTGAGGAGTAATTCCCTTGTGCCAAACAGGACCTCGTCCTCTGCCCACAGTTCTTATTTAAAAAGACATATGTTCTGGGGCACCTGGGTGGCTCAGTTGTTAGGCGTCTGCCTTCGGCTCAGGTCATGATCCCAGGGTCCTGGAATCGAGCCCCGCATCAGGCTCCCTGCTCATTGGGAGGCCTGCTTCTCCCTCTCCCACTCTCCCTACTTGTAGTTGCTCTCTTGCTGTCTCTCTCTTTCTCTCTGTGTCAAACAAATAAATAAAATCTTAACAACAACAACAACAAAGGCACATGTTCTCCCTGTGAAAGAGATTGAATGTGCTGACCTGCGGTTTGCTGTTGAATGACCTTGGGCAAGTCCTCGCACATTTCTGGGTCTCTGCGCTCTGGTCTGTAAAATGGGGCTATGACACATGCTTGCCTTGAGTTTGTTGTGAGGATTAAGTGAGTGACCCTTTCTAAAGCACTTAACAGGGTGCCTGGCACCTGGTGACGGTAGATGGTGTCAGTGTGTGAATCGGGGGCATTTCCCCAACAGGATACATCACGGGAGTGGACCAGTGAAGGAAGATCTTGCTCAACTGGTCATCTCCCCCACGGCTGGCCTGCGACAAGAGAGGAGAGTCAAGGGAGTCAGAACCTCAGGCATCTGGGTGGGCTTGGGCCGGGGGACGGGGCACTGTCAAGACAAGGAACAGGGCCAGGGTTTGGGGACCCGAGGCTGGGGAGAGAGGGGGATGGAAAAAGAGAAATGAGAGGTAAGGCACAGAGACGAGCAGGTTTACTTCCAGCCCCCAGCAAGCGATGAGCACAGGGGAGACAGCTAGAGAACAGAGCCCTCAGAAACTTTCCAGCGCATTCCTGCTAAAATTAGCCCCGTCTTGCATATGCAACTCTATATTTAAACCCATGGCCTGTCAGAGTCACCGCTGTGCAGCCGGGTTTGGGGCCCAGTGCCGACACAGGGGTGCAGACGGCAGCCTGGGGTGTAGGCAAGGTGACCAGGCTACGGGGTGAGGCCACCAGCCACCCACACCAGTGTGTGCAGAGTTGCACACGGGTACATGTGTGTGCAGCATGTGAGGCCGCCTCTTGTCCTGGCCTCTCGGGACAGAATCCCAGCAGGGGTTCACACACAGTCCCGTGTGCAGGCATGTGCAGAAGGGACAGGGGCAGACAGGTGGAAAGAACATGGAGAGGAAAGAGGGAGCGACTGGGGGACTAGGACGGCAGCAGAATGAATGAGGATGGAGGAGGGAGGGGTGAGTGGTAGGCTCTCCCCTTGGGCTGGTCTCCTAGTCCAGCAGACCAGGGGTTGTCCCAAAGGGGGCTCAGCCTCCTCTGACCACAGAGCCCCCCAGCTCTGCTCTGAGGGTGAGGGGGAGCCCAGGTTGCTCCCTCCTTCCCTGCCTGCCTTCCAGCCTTCTCCAGGGAGCACGCTGACTGATAAGAAGCCGTTTTACTGAGGCCTGGTACATTAACTTTGACACTGAAAAGGGGATATTTTATTACCCAGGAATATTTCTGCATCTCTTCAGAGATCTTCTCTCTCAGCCTGCACCCCCAGCAGCCAGCCTCTTTAGACAATTAAAACCTACTCTGCCTTTAACCCTACTGTTCCAGCCCAGCTATGGGCCCCAAAGAGAGGATTTCATATGTGGGCAAGGGTCTCCTTTATCCTGTGCAGCTGACCCCTACTCCTTGCCCTACTGGTGTGTGTGTGCACGTGTGTATGTGTATATGCATGCATGAGTCCACATGCTGTGTCCTACTGGTGTGTGTGCATGTGTGCATGTGTGCATGCGTGTGTGTGTGTGTGTGTGTGTGTGTGTGTGTGTGTGTATGCATGCACAAGTCCATATGCTGGGGGTAGGTGGGGTGACCCACGAGGCCCCCCCACCAGGCCCTTCCTTCAGCTCCAGCCTCTTCTGATCTCAGACTGGCCAGGGGCCCCAGGCAAACTGAGTCTGTGAGAAGCCAAGCGGTGTGACTAGTCCAGGGTCACACATGGAGCACACGAGTCATCTGGGCCTGAATCCCTGGTTTCTTACTTTTCCAGGTGTTTTCTACCTTCTATGAACTAAGTCCTGATCACCCTTACTGTGTGCCGGGCTCTAATCTCTCCTTTGCCCTGAGACTCCACTCTGGCTTTGCAGCTAGGTTGGCCAACAATCTGGTCTTCCTGTGACTGTCTGGGTTTTAGTCCAGAATGTTCTGCATCCAAGCCAGTAGGGCTGGTCACCCTATTTCCGGATCAAAATGATTCCCCCTGTTTTATATATATCCCATGATGACAGCTAATATTTATTGACTTCTCTACTATTCTCCTAAGTATTTGACACAGAATCATTCATTTCATGCATGTAGTAACCCACTGAAGTAGATCCTATTATCCCTATTTCCCAGAAGGGAAAATCGAGGCACAGGGAGGTTAGCATGGAAAACCCAGCTGAGAGGGGAGAGTCAGGATTGAAGCCTGCATACTCTCACCCCACAGGCAGGACTCTTAAGGCTTTGGATGACACAGTCCTCTCTCGGGGTTGGGGGAGACTCCCACTGTGGTTGGTAGATAAGGCTGCCTCCTTGCTCAACCAGACTCTCTGCTGAGCAAAACCCTTGTCTCGCTAACCCTGGAGTCTGGTGCAGTGCCAGGCATGTGGTACCACCACGAAGAACTTTGCTGATGGAATCCGGGCCAGCCTTCCTCTCCCTCACCTGACACCCACTCCTTCCCTTTGTCCCATGGCCTGGGCCTCTGGCCTTTGGAGCCATCTTCCTTGCTCCTAACTGGTATCTTTTGGGCTCCTGAGTCCTTTATTCCAGATGTCTTGAAAGAAAACTACTTTCCTGTGAGCCAGCAAAGGTCAGGAGAAATCAGTGCACGTGTTCTGAGAGGTTCCAGACTCAGTCTTTGGCCCGAGGCCACGGCAGACGCACCCTCTGCATGGTTCCAAGATGGGAGCCCCCAGGCTCCGGAAGCTGGACACCGCGGGCAGCCTCTGGCTCCTGGGGCCTCTGCTTCAGTCACCCCGTTCCCTGCAGATGCAATCCCCACCAAGGGGTGTGGGGGGTTCAACTCATGCAGTTTATAGTTTCCAGAAACCCTTAGTGAAATTACAGCTTTAATTAAATACAGCTGGCTGTACGTTATACTCCATATAATTATCGTGTTATTATTATTATCACTTAGACAAAAGTTCAAACAAAGTTTATTGTAAATAGCATTTGACAGAAACAACTGGAAGAGCTAAGGGCTATTGGCCTGCCTGAGTGACAGAGAGGAGCGGCCTTTTGGGGGGCACGGGGATGCATGGGGGCAGCCGGGGAGACAGAGCCCTGGGACGGAGTCCAGCTAAGTAGCCATGTGACCTTGGACAAGTGCCTGTCCCATCTCCAGGCCTCGGTTCCCTGTGACGGAGACATTTTATTTACCCTCCAGCTATGTGTCAGGCAGTGTTCCAGGCTCTGGAGCTCAGTGGCCAACCAAGCAAACAAAACGCCTGCCCTCCTGGAGCTTACATTCTCATGGGAGGGAGACAGACAAAAGAAATGAATATGTGAGTAAATGCGTAATATATCACCAGGTGGTGTGAGGAATATATATGAGGTATAGATGGGTATATATGAGGAGACATAAAGCAGAGAAGGAGAGAGCAAGAGGGATTAGAAGGACCCAGTGGGGCACTATTTCAAGAAAGTCGCCCCCCCCAAGGGGTGACATTTGATTAGGGACCTGAATAAAGTTGGGGGGAGCACTGGGAAACAAAGAAGGAAAAGCACACCCAGCAGAGGGAAGGGCACTAGCAAAGGCCCTGAGGCAGGAGACTATTTGGCAAATTTGAGGACAGATGAGGAGACCAGGTGCTGGGAGCAGAGGAGGGGCAGAACCGAGTGATAGGAGTCGAAGTCAGAAGGAGAGTGGGGCATGGAGCATGTGAGGCCTGACTGGCCTTAGAAGGGACTTTGGATTTTATTCAAAACATGAAGGGAAGCCACTGTGGGGTTAAGGGCAGGCAGGGGACATCATGATCTGATTGGGCTTTGATTCAGATTAGACTCACCAAGCTTCCTTCCAACTCTGACTCGCCCTGACTCTAAGGTCCATTACTGTGGAACAAACCGCCCCAGAGCTCAGTTGCTTCAAATGAAAATTTATTTTTAGTTGTCCTGGTTCTGTGGGCTGACTGGGCTTAGCTGGGTGGTTCTTCCTTGGGGGTCTCTCTTGAGGTGTGATCAGGTGGCAGGTGGGACTGGGGTCACGGGAGGGCTGGTTTGGGGGGGATGTCCAGGCTGTCTTCTGCACTCACCTGACTAGCTGGGTGCTTGGTCAAGCAACTCTTTTCCCCCTCCTTGAGGACATTCTGGGTGGCTCGCTTGGGCTTCCTCCCAGCATGGTGGAATAAGGGGAGTTGGATTTCTTTCATGGTGCCTGACAGTGAACCTGTCAAGACATCCAGGCGGAAAAACTTTTTCTGGCTAGCCCTGGGGTTCACTCAGTGTCACTTCTGCCACCTTCTATTGGTTATCCTGGGCTGCCCAAGATTTAATGTGAGAGAGGTCTGCAGGAGAGCATGAATGCAGGGAAGCATGGTTAATTAAGCTGCCATCTTTAGAGACAAGCTGCTATAGTTTCTTACTAGAAGAGCCACAGAAATGGAAATAATCGTAGCTACTATTCATTGAGGGCTTTCTATAAAGCAGGCACTTCTCTGGTTTCCATATTTGAACTCATTTCATCCTCATATCAGCCCTAAGGGGAGGGTGCTATTGATAGCCCCATTTTACAGATGGGCAAGCTGAGGCACGGAGGGGCTAAGCATCTGGCGATAGGTCATATAGCTAATGAGTGGGGGAGCTGTGATTGAACCCAGGCTGTCTGGCTCCAGCCTTTGGTTCACTAGACTCTGGTTTTGTTGACAGTCTAGAGTGAGACATTCCACAGAGGGCATTTCCCCGGTCTCCCCAGCTCAGGTCTGGCAAGGGTCTGGCTCAGTTTGCTGAGATGCATAGCACAAGAGGAACTTTTTAGAGGCTTTCTGAGTCTGCGGCCTGAGCACATCCGCGGACCTGGTGACGGTGCCTATCGTCATTTTGACTCCCACATTTGTGAACTGGAAGGCATCTTCACTATCAGGCCCAGATCGTATGGTGCGGACATGGGGACAGAGGCCCAGAAAGAGTCAGGGACTCACCTGAGATCACTGGGGTTGCTCTGCAACACATCAGTGAGACTCACAGTCGAGATGTGGCCCCACGACCGCACGAGGGGTCCTCACTTGAGGTCCGTGCATGGTAGAAACGGCGCAAGTGGCATGGCAGCCCCAGCACCTCACTGCTTCAGACTCTGCCACGCGGTGTACATGGCCCTGCATGTGGGGGGTCTTGGGGTGTTGAGCCAGAAGTGGGGGGGCCTGAGCTCGGGCTCCAGGCAGAGAGGCAAGGGCCCTGGGATGGAGCACAGGGCACAGTGTACTAGGAATCAGAGGAGCGTAGCCAAGTCCCAAAGTGAAATAGCCTCAGAGCCCCGGCAACATGGGGTGCCCTGGAGCCCCTTGATTCTCATGCCAGGGCATGGGGCTTCTGAAGATGGACTGGTGGCCGCTGGGAATCAAGAGCCCTGAGGGTCAGGCATTTCAGAATTCTCTGGCTTCTGGTTCCATCCAGAGCAACTATAATGGGTGAGGGGTGGGGGTGGGGATGCCATATTTTCCTTGGGGTTCTCCACCCTGTGGCTGGCTGGCTGTGGGGATGGGGCAGGCCATTCCCCGGCTTCTGCTGGGGGCCTGCTGTGCACCCTCCCTCCTGGGAGTCCCCAGGCCCATCACCTGGCTGGGAGCATGGAGCAGGTTGCTAACTTCTGCTGACACTGGCAGGGCCAGCCGCTCCCAGCCTGATACCTCATGGCAGCCACACTTGCACAAATCCTTAATTGTTTAGTTTAAAGAATTGTGTTTTGACCGCGAGGGGATTTTGGCTGGAGCTCAAGAAGTGATAATGATATTTCGCTGCCAAAACGTCTCCTTGGCTCTGTGTGTGTTAATGTGCACTTTCAAGACGCTCCAATTAACTGCATCAGCTCTCGGGGAGAGAAAGGGAGAGGGAGAGGAAGCAGGCAGGAGAGAGAGGGGAAGGAGAACACCAGCGATCCCCAAGAAGGCAGACAGCACTCCCCCCATCTTTTTATTAGCAAACAAATGGGGAGGGTGGATGACAAAGTTCTTGAAGACAAGCGCCTAGTGAGGTAGTGCTTCATGCTTTTGCAGGGGGAGGACACAGGCTAAGCTCAGGGGATGCCCCAAAGCTCGATGCCCCAGGCTGAGCTGAGGGTCCCTGGCCCCTGTTTCATTTGCCCCCAGTGCGGTCTCCTCTTCATTCAATCGGGATCCTTCGTGCTGGCCTTTGCCTCTATAGGTTTGGTTTCCCCATTACTCAGAGGGAGAAGACAGAGCTGATGCACATCCCTCCTCTGATCCCAGCCCTCACCTCGGCCTGCCACCATGCTGGCCCCTCCCCTCCAGCCACACTGAGCACGCTTGTGTACTTCGACAGCAGACATGGCCATTGTGCTTTGGCTGTTCCTTCTACTTACAATGCTCTTCACCAAGACACCTGCTTGGCTACCTTCCCTACCTCCTTGAGGTTCAGACACAGATGTCACCTTCTCAGTGAGGCCGTATTCAAAATTGCAGTACATGGCCCATCACCTTCTACCCCCTTGCCAGCTTTGCCTCCAGTGTTTACCACCATCTAACACACAATTTATCGGGTTTTGTGTTTTATTAGCTGCCTCCACCACTGGCAGGTTGCCTTGGAGGGGGTCAGAGTTTTGTGTTTTGCTCACTGCTATGTATTTCCAGCAAGTAGAACAGAGCCCAGCATATGGGAGGGGTTCAGTTGATATTTGTTGATTGATGATGGCATGAAACAACTCCGTACTTATCGCCATGCCTTGTCCCAACAAGGTTCCCTACATCGAATCCTAACACCAGCTCTCTGTGCACCCCTTGATTTAGGCCTGCCACTACACTAACCCCACCTGTAACATCCTAAATCTCTTTCCCCTCAGACCTCACTCTTAGCCTCTTGCCCACCCCCATTCAAAAGCAGCCCTCACCCTTCCCTTCACCTCTGCTCTTACCCTGCCCCCACCATTCAGATCTTGACCCCTTCCCCCATCCAGCCCTTAACTAAATGTCCTCTGCCTTCTGGAAGCCTCTAGTTCCCGTGTGCTTTGAGATCCCTCAACTCCCCAGGCCTTGAAGGAGGACCTCCCACCAAAAATCCCACCAGGGATCACACTGCCTGAAACCTGGAAGAGGGAAGGGGGTCCCCACTCTGGGTTGCTTCCTCAAGACCACCCTCCCTGCATCCTCAGTTGTCAGAAGGGCTGTGGAGGGCCTGATCACTGTCTCAGGTCAGGAGCAGCTGTGGGAGGGTCCTCCCCTGTGACTGCACGGTCCCCTAGGGGTGAGAGAAGGAGGGGGAGGCATGCCTGGCTCCCCATCTCTGTCTACCCCAAACCAAGCTGGAAAATGACTTTTCCACATGCTGGGCTGTGAGCTTACAACAGCCTCCCCCATTCCCACTCACACATATACTCACACGGGACTCCTGCTCAGAAGCACCTAGAATCACAAACACACTCCAAAGCTGCAGTGTACGTGGAAGCAAAGCTTTCTCTACAGCGACATAGACATCAGCCCCACGGGGACGACCCCCACCCTCAACTCCGCTGCCCCAAAGTGGAAGAAAGATGGGGTCCAGAGGCTGCCCGGTAGAGAAGGAATGGGTGAGGGCTGAGGCCCCAGTGGGACTGGTCAGAATCCCCCTCTCCTCCCCGTCCCTCCTGCCCCTCCCGCCCCTCCCTCCGGTCTCTCCTCCAGCCCCCTTCCTCCCCACTGCCTTCCCCCGCTTTTCCAGTACCCCTCAGGCCTCCGAGGGAGGGTCAGCGCTGCCGGCTCAAGTTACAAGAAGTTGAAGACAGGAAGATTTAGCGAGGGAGCCGGGACCAGCACAGTGTGCTGTTTGTGGGCCTTTGAAACCGGAGGCTGAGCGGCGGGGGTGGGGAGCGGGCGGGAGGCCGCGGACACTCGGGTGAATTATCGCTCCGCTCGGGTTCTGACTTCCAAGGCTCTGGCCGCCCTCCCCCGGCCCCTGCTCCTGTTTCTCCAGGTGCTGGGGTGTTTTCCTACGTGTTAATTTGCCCCAGTTGACGCGCCCATTCTTGGCCCTGGCCCCCCAAGGGGAGATGAGCCCGCCCTGGGGTAGGTCACGCGGCGGGGGCGGGGGGGGGTTTGGGGTGGAGAGACCAGGGAGGTGCTCCCCAAATCTCGACCTGGGCCGAGAGCGACCAGAGAGATAGGGTAGGTGTTGGCTCATAGACACCACACTGTGCTCCAGCCCGGCCGCCCCCGCTTCCCCCAGCCCCAGACAGGTCCTGATGGGCCTGCTCGTTCACAGCGACCCCTACTGGCACCTGCGCCCTTCGCAGCCACCTCCTTCGGGAAGCTCGCTAGGGCTTCCCCTCCCTGGAAAAGGGCCCTGTAGAGAAAGTGAGGCGCTTTTTTATTTCACCCATATCCTGACATCCTGTCACTTCGTGTTCGCTAACACATCATGAGGGGAATCTAGCTCTTCTGTCTGTGATTTTTAGAGACAGGGAAACTGAGGCTCTGAGTGGCTAAGAGGCTTGCCCAAGGCCACAAAGCTACTAAGAAGCAAGGTCAGGATTCAAACTGAGGTTTTCTGAGTCTGGTGTCCATGACCTTTCCCTTCATGCATATGGGAGGAGGGTGTCTGAAAGACAGGGAGGGGACCTCAGAGCCACTTTGGGGATGGGGTGATAGACCCCCCCCCCCCCCCAGGCAGGGCAGGGGAGGCGTCCTGCAGCAGAACATTCAGGGAGGCCAGGGAGCGGCCTGACTTCTGTGGCCCATCAGTTCTGGGCAGTCCTCTCTCAGGTGGGCTGGGACCAGGGTCCGAAATTGGAAGAAGAGTCTGTGCCCCCCCCCCCCAGCTGTGCCTGGAGGGGGCCTGGAGAGCCTACAGGCCTACCCTACAGGCCTGAGGCCCAAGGAGGGGGGGACAGTTCCTCACAGGCCTAGGAGCTGGAGGCTGTGCATTATAGCGGGACTTTTTCTGTTGCTAAAGTACAAAGGGTCTCCTGGTGCTGGGCCCCTCCCTACTTCCTTTCCCAGGCTGGGCCAAACAGGGGTGGGGGCCACTTCTCCTGACAGTTGTCCTTCTTGGGCCCTGCTCTCTATGTCAGGCAGAGGAGCCGTGGCTCGCCCACCCCACGTTCTCACCCTGACATTGCTGCGCCTTCCTGTTTGCCTGGGTCCTGGCTGCAGGGCCCTCTCTCCCCACCTTCTCTCCCAACGATGAACAGAATCACCTCTGTTCGACCTGCCCCCCTGTTCTCTCTGCAGCTCACATGTTTCAGCTCTAGGGGACCCTTTCCCTAGCAGGTGGGCTGTGGGGGGGCTGCAGGCGGGTGGGCAAGGAATGGATAATGGTCACCTCCCTCCCCGGCCCAAGGGAAATGGCAGACCTCAGGAGCGGAGCTATGTGATAGGCAAGGCAAGAAGACAGAGGCATTCAGAATTTGGGGCGCTTCAACCTCCCTATCAGCCTGTCTGTTCATCGTTTCCCTTACTGCTGCTTCTTTTCCCCTACCCCCCTGAAGCCAGAGCTCTGTCCCTACCCAAGACCAAACTCCCGACTCTCCTGCATCACCTTAGCCTTCCCCTCCCACACTTTCTAACTTTTGGGGCCCTGCCTCCTTACCCCAGGAACCCCAGGGCTGAAGGGAGAGATTGGCGGTCAGGGTGGGGTGAGCGTGTTATGGGGGGGCGCTTAACACCTTCTCATCACTGCACGTGCTAACCTGGTGCAGATGAGGTCAGACTGCCCCGGGTCTGAGCCCAACTTGACTCTTTACCCGTACGGTCTTGGGCAGATTATTTCATCTTTTGGGGTCATCATTTGGAAAAGAATCCAGTCTTTTTCTCATCTATCCTCTGGAGTTAGGAGTGAGGTCGCTGTGGCTGGCACGCAGTAGGGGCTCTGCAGGTGATGCTTTATTCCAGGCTTGTTGGTGACTGGGTGCCTGGGGGGTGGGGTGGGGGAGGGTGTCCCTGGGGAGAGCAGAAGGGATGGGGAAGGCAGAGTTGGCTCTATGGGAGCCAGCCTAGAGCAAGCTCAAAGACCCCTGGAGGGCCTTGGAAAATTCTGGGCATATTTGGGGCTGGGTGAGAATGGCAACTAAATGATCAACAGCGTCTTAGCTGAGTGCCAGGAGTCACCTTGGCCATGGGTTAGGCACGATAAAGCATAGAGAGGGATTCATTTAGGGATCTAATGCAGAATTTTGGAACATCTTGCATGTGCCACAGCCTCTGCGGGACCCATTGCGATGAGATGATGGGCACATTTCCTGCCCTCGTGGTGCTAGGTGTTTGCACTGTAGGGAAGTGACAGTGAACACACAGAACAATTGCAAAAGACTTGCAAGGAAATTAACAAGGGGCCTAAGGGGTGGTTGCCCAATAGCGTGGCATGGACATGGAACTTGTACAGATAAGAAGGGCAGGGAAGGGGACAGTAGGCAGAAGAGGAGGAGGGTATAGAGGTAATAGGGTGGGAAAGATCTTAGCTTGTTTGCAAAACTGAAAAAGAAAAAAGAAAAGAAAAGGAAAGAATAGATAGTGACGACAGGGGTGAGTGGTAGAGATGCAGTGGGAGAAGGGGAGAGGCCCCAGTATGTGTAGGGAGGATGTTGTTGGCCACGGGGAGTTGAGCTTCTTTTATAAGTGAATTTGGGGGTCACTGGGAAGAGAAGAGTGACCCCATGTGATTAGCATTCCCAGAGTGTCCCCTGCTGCTCTGAGAGGAAGGGGTGAGCAGGGAGCAGGGCCTGATGGGGGCTGAGCAGGGGTGAGGCTGGAGAGGAGACGGACCTGGGGTGGTAGCTGGGGAAGTGAGGAGAAAGGATGGGTGTGCCTCGCAGGACTGGCGGATGGGTTGCAGGGGAGGCCGCGGGTGAGGAGAAGGGGGAAAGGTTGTTGACGTGAGTCGGGAGGGAAAAGTTAGGGCTGGAGATCCCATTTTAGTGTCTTAAGCAATAGAGTCTCTAAAGCTGTGGTCTTGGATGAGACCACAGGGAAAAGGATGTCCACAGAGGGCAGCCAGCCTGGGCATGGAGGGAGCCCACCGGGGAGGATTAAAAAGAGGCTGGCAACAAAACAGCCATTGATGGGGACCCAGGCTGTGAGTAGCAAAGGTGAGGTGGGGGAGCTGGGAAATCCAGGAGACGAGCAGTTCCCCATCATGAGGGCACCTCTGTCATGTCACATGCACAGAGAAGTGAAGGAGAAGGACAGAAAAGTGGCTGCCCATCTTGGCCATGTGGGGTGATTTTGGCCCAGTGTGTCAGTGAGAACTGAGAACAGTGGCTGCAGGTGAGACAAGGGAAGGAAAGCCCTCTCCAGCTGCAGCTGTTGGGGAGGTCCCTGAGGGAAAGAAGGATGGGGTGAGAGGTTGAGTGTCTTCCTTTCCCTCATCCTTTGCTCCATGCACCCTCTCCCTCTGCTTTCTCCATGTCTCCAAATCCTGCAGCACCAGCCATTCCAGTTGTGGTGGAAACTGCTAGTATCCATTCTCCTCCTCTTCCTTAGTAAGGGAATCATCAATTCTTTTGTTCCTTGTGTTCCCCCTCAGAATAAGGATTATATTTCCCAGCCTCTTCTGCATCTTGGCATGGCTATGACACAGGGTTCTGGCCCATAATATGTCAGTGAAAATGTGTGGGGCTCCCAGAAAGTCTTCTCAAATAAAAAGAGAGTCCTTCTTTGAGTTTCCTTTTTGCTGCTTACTGGGATGAAGGTGGGATGGCTGGAGCTTGAGCAGCCTTTTGGGTCATATGGTAGAAGCAATGTACTGAGGAAGATAGAGCAATAGAATAGCAGGAGCCTAGATCTTTAATGACTTTGTGAACCTACCCACCTGACTCTGAACTTCCTATATATGGGATTTCTGTATGTGTGAGAGAAATAAACTACTGTATGTTCCAAGCAACAGTTATTTTGGATTTTCTGACTTTTGCAAAAACCTAATCCTAACTGATACACTAGCAAAGCAGGAATTGCCTGGGAGTAAGAGGACAGATGATTATAGCATCCTCTCACTTGAGCTTTGAGAAAGGTATGGCCTTGAGAGTAAAGAGCGAGGTTGAGAACTCTAACTTCAGTCCTCAGACACTGGTTCCCTGGAGGGCTTAGGAGGCTGCCCTGGAGGTTAACGACCAACGGGTTTGCTCAGCTGGGACTCTGAGGAGAGCACCCAGTATGCTGGTTATCCTGTCTGCCCCTGGCACCCAGCCTGTCTTCTCTCTACCCTTCTCTGCTCTGCTCTGTGCCAGGGAGGAGAGTCTGAGCCCTCTGGCTTCCTATCGGGTCCAGACAGTGGGGGTCCAGATAGCAGGGAGTTGGGGGTGGAAGTCTCACACTTCTTGTGTGGCTCCATCTCCCCAAGACTACAGCTCCTGCAGGGCAGCCCCTGCCCCCAGGTTCTCGCCTTCACAGGATTCACACAGCACTTTTGCACACTTGACCCCTCAGACCTTGGGTGGTAATGGCATCCCATGTTGCTGGTCTCTGGTGCCTTAACACTCCCAGTTCTTCCTCTTAACTCTGGAAAGATTCCTTTCTTCATACCTTTTCATTTGAATCAACTGGAGGTGAATCTGCTTTCCTGTTGGGACCCTGCCAGATATAGCACCTTCTGCTCGGGACACAAAGAAATGCCTGGAGACAAGAGAGGGACAGCCAGCCAGGCAGAAACAGACAACCAAAAAGGGGCAGAAAGCCAGAAACAGAGAATTTTAAAGGTAAACACAGTGGTGAATAGAGATGGAGCACACAGAAACAAGAGCCAGGCATGGAGGGAGGCACAGACAGACAGGTGAGACCAGACGGAGGAAAGGAAGTATAGAAAGACACCAAGTCACACTGAGAGGGGAAATCTGCAGACAGACATTGGAAACGGGGTGGAGAGATGAAGAAAGAAGAAGAAAACCAAGAGGTGATGGGAGGGATACTGGAGACAGTGACATAGAAAGGAGAATACAGTTCCCAGGACATTATTAAATTAAAATATCTCAGCCTCAAAGGAAAACTCCTCCTGCCTCCAACCCTTGGTTCTGGACCCTTCGTGTGTCCTCTCCACGTAGAGGCTGGGACATCTAGTTAGGGCTTCTGCAACCATCAGCTGAGAGTGGGCCCTTCTTCCGTGGATGCAGGTAACCAGCAGCCCCACCCCGAGGGGCTGAGGAACATTTAATGCAGGGAACCGACAACAGGTGAAAATGCCAAATGCCCAGTGGGAAGCTGTTAGCCAGAGGGACATGGAGGGGAAGGGGAGGTGTAGCTCCTTAAGTCAGTGAGTGCCGATGCTGTGGGAGGGGCTGTCCCCCAGGACAAGCCTTCAGTGGGGGAACACAGCCACTGCCAAGCCTGCACAGCAGCGAGATCGCTGGGGGGAACAAACACCCCACGTCTCTCTTCTATCCTCTGACCTTCTGCTAGTGCTTCCCTTGGCCAAACCCAAAGGGCAGTCAGGGGACGGAGAGCTGAGGAATGCTGTCCAGAGGGTCAGCTTCTAGAAGCAGAGGGAGGTATGAGGGTTTGGAGGATGGATGCAGAGGGGCCAGTGGAAAACTCTTAGCACACAGCTCTCCTCTCCCTGTGGTGGGTTCAGGAGGGGCCAGCTCTGCCTGTTAGAAAGTACATGGTTGGGGATGTTCTATGACTCCCTTAATGTCTGTTTCCTCATCTGTAAACTCGGGATACAGATAATACCCACTTCCTGGGGCTGTATGAAGAGTAACTTGGAACTGTCTCTGAGAATGCCCATGCCGGCCACAGTGCAGGTACCACTTCAGCACAGCTGGCGGGAGCAGCTTCTCCCGTCAAGTGCTGAGCACCCCCGGGGGAGCACCCCATCCCACTTCTGTCCAGTAGGAGCAAGGGACTACCACCAGGCCATGTGAAAGTAATCAGGAATGGCTTCTAGAAGAGCAGCCTGGGACTGAGTTTTGTTTTATTATTTTGAAATTTTACATCACCATATACTAAAGTAGACAGAACGGTAGAAAGAACCCCCATGGATCCCATCACCCAGCCTCGACAGTGAGCAATTTTTGGCCAATCTTGTCCCATCTCTCCCCTACATTATTCTGAAGCCAATTGCATGTATATTTCAGCCAGAAATATTTCATATGTATCTTAAAAAGGGGGCTCTCTAAAAAATAACCTCAATACCATTATCATGTAACATGGTAAAATTAAGGCTTGACCCTGGCATCAACAAATACACCTAGCCCCCAGTTTACTCTCCAGTGAAAGCAACCAGAGCTCCCTAGAGAAATGGCAGACTCAAGGGTGGGGGCAAGACATTCACAAGCTGAACTCGGAGAGCATTATAGAGCCAGAAATCGTGGATGTGCTTAAGTGAAACACAACAAAACTGAAAGCAAAAATCCCACATTGATGGAGAGGTGACAGAAAGACCCAGAGGGCGACTGAAATAGCTCTCAATGGCCAAGGTTGGAACAATTTAAGCAACAAAACCTAGTGGTATTGGATAACCCAAAGTATAAAATAAATATCTCCAAGTCCATGCTGATATAAATAACTGAATAAATAAATAAGGGAAAAGGGAGAAATACCATGTGGTATTCCAAATAATTTATAGCTACTCCACCCTCAAGGGAGTGGTAGGATAACGGGCCCACCCCTCAACTGTGGGTTATCCACACTGCCTTTCTTCCAAAGAGCACCTATGGAAGGGGGGGAAAGAGTAACTTTACAGTGGGAAGCCTGACAAACAGCACCTCAGCACAGTGATCTAGGTCAATGCCAACAGTCATAAGCACACTAGCAAAGTGACAGTATACATCCTTTCTATGGTGTGACAAAAGTGACGTTTTACCCATGTGATTTTCTTCTTCAAAACCCATGTATCAGTGTTTTAATGAGAAAAACATCAAATGCCAATAGAAGGACATTTTACAAAACACCTGACCAGTACTTCTGGAAACTGTCAAAGTCATGGAACACATGGGAAGTCTAAGAAACTGTCACACCAGGAGGAGCCTAGGGACGTATGATGACTAAATGCAATGTGGTATTGGGAATGCGATCCCTGCATGGAAAAAGGATATTAAGTAAAAACTAAGGAAATTGGAATAAACTATGGCCCATAGTTAATAACAATGTATCAGTATCAGTTTATGAATTGTAACAAATGCACCCTCTCAATGTAAGATGTTCACAATAGGGCAAACTAGGTGTGGCAGCTCTACTCTTTTCTCAGTTTTGCTGTAATCTAAATGCTATAATGCTGTCAATCTACAACTGTTCTAAAAATTATATTATTAAAAAAGAAAGTCTCTAAATCAACAAATATCCAGTGTTCCAAGTTACACTTATGTCAAATAGATCTTCCTTTCAGCTTCTTTGAATCAGGATTCCCATTAGGTCCACATATTGCAATTGGTTATGAACTGGGCTTTGTTTTTGTTTTGTTTTTTAAAGATTTATTTCTTTATTTGGGAGAGAAAGAAAGAGAGTGCGTGTGCGCACAAGCTTGGGAGGTGGGGAGGGAGAAGGAGAGAAGCTTTAGCAGATTCCTCACTGAGCTCAGAGCCTGATGCAGGGCTTGATCTCAGGACCTTTAGGTCCTGATCCTGAGATCATGACCTGAGCTGAAACCCAGAGTCAGACAGTTAACCAACTGTACCACCCTGGTGTCCCTGAACTGGGCTTTGAAAGAAGTCCTGGTATTGCTAAAGGAGAAGAGACATAATTGGGTCATCTGTGTCTTGGGCAGGAGAATTCAGGGGCTAGTTTGCTTGTCTTGGCCTGAGCAACGTGGTGGGGAATGAGGTTTCAGGGTGAGGACATGCGGGCAACTGGCCCCAAGTCTTCCAAGAAAACCTGGCAGATTAAAGTGAGCCCCAAAGGCTAGAGTTCAAGGTCTTGCCGGGTCCCTCTCTCCTGTCCATGGTCCATGGTACTGTCATCGATCTGTCTCCAGGAAATCACCGTGGGGCTCTGAGAAAGAGACGTGGGCTTCAGGCTCAGACCCGTGACCCAATCTTACCTCTGCTGCCTCGGGAATGAGCCATCTCCCTGAACCTCAGTCTCCTCATCTACAAAACTAGACATATTTTCAACTTTTGGGGATCACTGTGATGGAATAAAATAATGCATCTGAAAGCACTCAGAGTTGTGCCTTTCCCCTCTCTCTTTTGGGACAGAGAAAAGAGGCAGACTCTGGCTCCTCTGGCAAAAATATTTATTTTGAAATGGGGACAGGGTAAGAAGTTTTCCCCTGCACCCAAGAAGGAGGACTCAGTGGCAGAAGGTACTTGCTGAGAGATGAGTTTCTTGGCGGGGCATTGGATAGAAATCAGAGACCAAATGGGTACAGGGCCAGCTGTCACAGGGCCTGGGAGGGCCTTAGGGGAGGTTGGGGTCTGGACTTAGGAGGAAACTGTAGCCCTATCTTGAGAGTCATCAGGTGGGAAGCTGACTGAGGCTCCATGTGGGGCTCTTCCTCAAAAGAGGTGGGTTCTCCTTAGGGAGAGGGGAGGATTGGAGGGGCAGAGAGGGAGGCGGGGGTGGGTCAGGGATGGAGCCTTACCTTCTCAGGCTGTTACTCAGGGGTCCAGAGAGGGGCCCAGAGAGGGGCACATCATCCCACCATGGGGCCCGCTCTCTGGAGGACCTGCACCAGACATCAGCCCCCATCCCAGCTGCTGCCTGGGTCCTTAGAGGAGGGGTCTTGTTCCCAAATGAAAGGGGAAGCAGAGTCAGATGAGGATAGGAAGGGGGACAAAAAGAGGCAGCAGGGATAGAGATGGGCACCAGGACGCAGTGACCGAGGACTCCTGAGAGGGTCAGAGGCAGAGGGACCAGACAGAGAAGTAACCAGCATCCCTGAAAAGGAGTCAGAGACAGAGGCAGAGCAAACAGGCAAAAGGCAAGTATGATGTCCCGCCACACATACCCAATTTTCCCCTCTTTATCTTTGCCACCAGGGTCCTCTGCTGGTGGGGTCTCAGACACAGTTTGGAGATGGAGTTTAAAAAAAAAAAGAAAAGGTGAGAGAAGAGGGGAGGCACCCTCAGGCTTAAGAAAAGGACACAGGATGGAAGGAAGCATTAGAATTCCATTCCAGGGGTGCCTGGGTGGTTCAGTAGGTTAAACATCTGCCTTGGCTCAGGTCATGATCCCAGGGTCCTGGGATTGAGCCCCATGACAGGCTGTCTGCTCAGTGGGGAGCCTCCTTCTCCCTCTCCCTCTGCCTGCCACTCTGCCTATTTGTGTGCCCACTCCCTCTCTCTGTGTAAAATAAATAAATGAAATAAAAAGAATCCCATTCCATCTTCCCTCATATCTGCCAGCTAACCCCCCCATCCCAGGTTCCTGCTTTAGGCTTGTCTATTCCAGGTTGTCTGAATGCTGTTCCCATCACCCAGAATACTTTGTGAGACTCTACCCTGCTTGATAAAAGTTCTACTGAAAGCCAGCTCAAAGGCTTGACTACCATCACCTTGAAGCCTTCCTCACTTAGGTCCCTGTAGCTCCTCCCTCCTCTCTTATGGTTGTGCACAGAGTTTACATCTGGTGTGTAAGCTATGCTTATTGAGATCCTGAGTGGGTTTTGTCTCTTTATGTGTATTTTTTTTCCTAACTGGCATTCCCTCACAGATTAGGACTTGTAGTCACCTTTGGGCTTGCTGTCCCTGAGAAAGATCTCCAGATTCACTTGCCAAATGGATGACAAGTCACAGCACCCACCCCACTCCATCGTCCCCCAGCCCCCGCTCAGTGGGGGTGGGTGGGTGGAGAAGAGAGGGGACTGTGAGGGAACAGGTATCCTGTGTGAGCCCTTCAAGGTTCCAAAACAAATGACCCCAAAGGTGCCAGCCATGCCTCTCAGTCCCAGGTGACATTATACTTTAGGGTGAGACACCCTAAGAAGCCAGTGTGGCTTCACCAAGTGTGGCTTGAGGAGGCTCCTTGGAAGTCCACTGCACCCCAATCTCCCCCACATCCTATGTCACAGATGGCTTCACGGATGGAGCCCTTAGCTCATTTGGGCAGCTCTTTCTTCCCCTGAGGCAGGAGCCCCACTTTTTAATGCTTGTGATGGGTTCTGGGAAGAAGGGTTTTAGGTCCTGGGGTTAGGAAGAAGCACCCTTCATATACCCTTGGGGCCCCAAATCCATGTCCAGTCCTCAAAATGCTGGACGGGAGGGGGCCCTCACCTGAGCACAACACACTTAAGGCCTCACTTGAGCAGGAAGCCAGCCTGGAGGCAGGAAATAGGGAGGGCTGGGATGAGCTCCAAGGGGCAGGTGAGACCTCTAGGGACCACCGAGAGGCCCCTGGGACTCTAGGAACTGGCTTTTTCATATGCCTTGCCAAGCTAGAGTCTTCAGCTGTGGGTGCCCTCTGAACACGCCAGACACCGTTTTCCATTTTCCCTTTCCTTTGTCAACAGGGACCACCCCCATTGACCACTGCCACTGCCACCACAGTGCAGCCCTCCCCACCCCAGGAAGCTGTCATCCCCCTTGGCTCAGCTGAGAGTAAGATAACCCCTATCCACAAGAAATGTCTTCCTTCTTTTCAACCACAACTGGGACTCTTGTTTTTGGGGTGAGGGTGTATGTGTATGTGTTTGGATGAGCATGGAGGGGGCCCTACTAAGCCCATAACCACTTTTCTTGGGAGAAGTTTTGTTGTTGTTATGCAAAGAGCTCTAGAACCTGCTTTCCCTTAACCTGCCTGGGTCAGTGGTCTTATCTCTGCAGACATTCCTCAGCCTCTGGGGCAGAGGGGCCTCAGGTTCAAAGAAAAGGAGGTGATGGGGAAGATTGAGAATAGAAGGGAGGAGGGACATCGAGGCTAAGGAGATAATGTGCACAAAAACTTGAAGGGGCGATGGTGTAAGGCAGGAGGAGGCTGGGCTGGCATGAAAACTTGAAGGAAAGAAGGAAACCCAGAGGTCTTCCATTCATAGAAATCCCCCAGCAAGGGCTTTCTTTACTGACAACCTTGGGCAAGGGACTTAAGCTCCCGGAGCCTCAGTACCTTCACCTGGAAAGTGGGTACAATATCCTGGGCTCTGGTGACCCACAGGATCTGTCTAGCTCTGGAACTATTTTTATTTGCAAATATACTTTCTTGATCACTTACAAAGCTACAAGAACGTGGTTAGAATATGAATACCTACCTGCTGGGCTTGTGGTAGGGGTTAAAAGAGGCAAGGAGGGCCTGGCACATACTACGTGCTCAATTCAACACAGCAATAATACACTACATATAAGACAATATTATGTTACAAATAATACACTATTATTTACTCTTTTCGGAGACCTGATTCTCCTGCCAACTTCAAAATCTGGGCTCTCTTTCAGCATCTGTTTAAGAAATCCGTTCCTCCCACGTGTGTGGTTCCTGCTCCCTGTGCAGACGGCAGCCATGACTGGGTGGAGCAGGGCAGAGGCTCCCCTGTCCATTACTCAGGGTTTCCAAGGCCTTGGCAAGGACTCCTTCCTCCTCCTCCTCCTCCTCCTTTCCAGGCGGCTCCCAGCTCCTGAGGGACAGGAAGTGTGTATGTTTGGAAAGGGAGGGAGTCTTCCCCCAGTGATTGTGCCCACAGTCAGCAGCGTCCCAGAGCCAGGCCCTGGGGCTCTCTGTGCTGGCTAGCCTGGGCACCAACACCAGCTGCCTCCTCTTCCAAGCCCTCCAGGGGTTTTTGATAGGCAGGCCGGCAAGGTATTTGCCAGCCCAGGCTCTAGCACAAACTTGCTGTGTGAACTTGGGCAAGTCCCTTCCCTCTGAGCCTCAGTTTGCTCCTGCGGTTGAGAGAGAGAGAGAGAAGAGAGAGAATATTATGCCTCTACGATTTGATGATGTAAGTTATTCAGATGAGACAAGGGTCGGGAAAGTTAAGGAAACCAGGGATTTTTATCCAGTACAGTCCAGGCACTGGTCTTGGAGGCAAAGCGATTGGGGGGTAGGGGGTGGGGTGGGGATGGATTATCTTAATAACTCTCCCCAGTTGCCCAGGTCATCACAGGAATGGAGACCCAGTTTGACCACCTCCCAGTCTCAGAACACATCCTTCGACTTTTCTTCTCCGGTTCCAGCCCGGCCTCTTCCAGGGGCTTTAACCCTGTTTACAGAAATGGGAATTTGCATGATGAAAATAACCCCAGCCGGACTGAGATTTTACTGCGCTTGGCAAGGGGCTCGGAAAAAGCGGCTGCATAGCCAATTACTGGAATTTTTAAACACAAATAATATTTTATGGGATCAGTGGGCTGGCGCGGGGCCGCCGCACCCGGCGCGGCTCCTCCGCCCACAAACAAGCTCCGATTGTGCAGCGGGCAAACTCGCCAGCGCCGGGGTGGGAGGGGGTGGCACCGCGGGCGGGCAGGGGTCCGGCGCGGGCAGGTGCAGCGCGGGGCTCGACCGCCCCGGCGCCCAGCCGGCAGGGAGCGTCGGTGAGGCCGGGAGCCGGGATGGGGTGAGCCGAACGCCCGGGCTCACCTGCAGCGCCGCGCCTGGAAGCGTTTAGCGCGAGAGGGCGCGCCCAGCACTAGCTTCCCCGCCCCGCGGCCGCCCGCTGGGCCTGGCTCACGCCCCGCGCCCTTGGCATGGCCGTGGCCGCCGCGCCGCCTCCGGAAGGCCGGCTTCCCGGAATGGCCCGAGGGCGGCGGGGAATCCGCGCCGAGGCCCTGGAGCCACCCCTCGCCTTCCCTCTCCCGCCCGAGCCGCGCGAGCGCGCGGGAGGCAGACTCCGGAGCCGCGGGCTGTGCGGGAGAGGCCAGTGAGGGTCGAGGAGCACAGCGAAGGGTACGGGACATCCCCACGGTCCCGCCGAGGATCCCCATTTCCGCACACCGAGAGATCGTCAGGCCTGGCCAGAGACCTCGGAGGCTGACTGTCTTGGCCTGCGCGCACTCCGCGGCCTGGGGCTGGTTCCGCGTAGTCGGGCAGCCCTCCCCCGCCGTACGCCCAGCCCCAGCACGCACAGGGTTAAGCTGGAGCAGGTGTGTAGCCAGATGCCGCTGACCACCCCCTCCCCCGCAGCCCCGTCGGCCGCCGCCTCCTCCGCCCACCCGCTCAGAGCCAAACAGTCCCAAATAAAAGTGCTATTGTTGCCTTTCCCCACCCCCGTCGCTGCCCCGCCACCTGGAGCGGAGCCCGGTCCCCTCTTCACCTGCCCCGGGGCCGGCCGCGGGGGGAGGGGAAATGGGGCCTCCTTGCGGGGACTTCCGCTCCTCCTGGCCCCCAGCTTCCCCTCCCCCAGTGCCCCCAGCACTGACCCCTGGGCCAGCGGCGGGGACTGTGGCTTGGAGGTGGGGGTCTCCTTTCTGGCTTGGAACCTGGGCTCTGGCCTCCCCTCGGTCCTTCTTCTAGCTCTCATCCTTGCCAACCAAGCGGACGCCAGGGTGTACAAAGCTGGGGGGACAGTAAGACCTGTGCGAGGAGCCCAGGACAGGGAGGGCCAGACTCGGCTCGGCAATTGGCAGCTGATAACTTAAATAAACAAACAAACAAACAAACAAACAAACAAATAAATAAATAATTTGTCCCTCAACAAGACACGGAAGGCAGGGTAAGAGCGACGACTCCTTTTTCACAGACCAAGAAAGAGAGGCGCGGAGAGGTGAGGTGTCCAGCCCCAAATCACAAGGTTGGCGAACGTTGGGGCTTCGCACAGGACCCACGTCTGTCGAGTCTCCTGGCACCGCGGGTGCTCCTTTTATGGACAAGGGATGGGGGACCCCAGAGACAGGCGACCTGGCACCGTTTCAGGCTCACTGTAGGTCCTTGAACAAGTTACCCCACCCTGCTTTCCTAGCTCTTAAATCCACCGAGGTGGACTAGCGTGATTCTCGAATTCTCTTGGAACCCAAGGGGCTGGTTGACACTCCAAAGTCTGGAGGTCCGGGGTGGGACCCCACGAGGAAGCGAGGCAGCCGTGGCCTGTGCAGAGGGAAGGAAATGTTTCCCTCTCGCTCCCCAACTCCACCGGCCGTCCCCTCCCTGCCTCCATCCCTCCCTGCCGGCCCCCGGGAGGCTGAACTGCGAGGTTAAATAAATATCTCACGGTGGCTCAAGGAAACGAGTCAAGACCGTTGCTGAGAGAAGAAACCCAGACCTCTAGTGCAGATCCGCCCCCGAGTCCGAGCAGCCCTGCTCCGCCCCCGATGCGTGCTTGCGGAGCCCTGGGCCCCCTCCGGCCTCACCCAAGCTCCCGGGATAGCTAGCCCGGTCCGGGAGCCGCCCGGGTCCCCGCACCTCCTCCAGCTCCCGCGTGGGGGCAGCTGGGGCTGGGGGCGTGCGCGCAGGGTTACCGTATTTCCTCTCCGTGCGCCCTCGGTTTGGAGCGGAGGTATTTAACTCCTCCAGCCCTCCGGCGAGTCCTCGCCACACTGTGGAAAGGGCTCTGCTGGGAATCCAGAGATTTCGGATTTTTTGTTCTCTTAGCTCTACCGTAATTTCTCTCTTGACCTGCGGACCTGTAAATCCTGTTTCCAATTCCACCTGACCGTGTCCAGCGGGCGTCTCAAATTCAATTTGTCCAGGTGGGAAGTTCGGATCTTTTCCGCCAGACCTGTTACTTTCTGTCTTTGCCATCTCAGAAAGGGACAACCTCATCTTTCCAGTTTCTGGGGAAGAAAATCTTGGAGTTATTCTCAACTCCTCTCTTTTTCTGTCATCATTCATCTGGATGCCTTAGCAAATCTTGTTTACATTGCCTTCGAAATCTGTCCAGAATCTGCTTCTCTTCACCACTTCCCCCACTTCCCCCACGGTTCCAAGCCACCATCTTCTCTTGCCTGGAATCTTGCAACAACTCCTAACTTGTCCTCCTGTGTCCTTTGTCCCCCTCAGTCTGTTCCCAACAGAGCAGCCAGGGTTATCTTTTTAAAGCCAAAGTCAGACCATGTGCCTCTTCTGTTCAAAATCTTCTAACAGCTGCACATCTCACTCAGAGAAAAAGGTCCTTACAAGACCCTCCAGAATCTGATCACCTCTCTGTCCTTCCTTCTCATCCCTCTGTCACTCCATTCCAGTGGCACTGGCCTCCTCACTATTCCACAGGCAGGACACCGAACTTCTGCCCCAGGGCCTTTGCACTTGCATTTCCCTCTACCTGGACCTATCTTTCGCTAGATTTTCCTACAATGCTTCCCCTGTCATTTGCTAAGGTTTTCTCTGACCCTCCCTCCTCCAATACACACAGGCTCCTCATCTCCCTTCCCCTGTTTTTCTCAGTAGCATTTATCACCATGTAACATGCTACATATTTACCTGCTGATTTGCCTAGCTCCTCCCACTACACTGTAGATGCTATGAAGGCAGAGGCTTTTAAAAGCAGTCTTGGTCCTAGAACAGGGCTACTACGCACATAGCAGGCACTCAGTAAGTATTTGCTCAATGAATGAACAAATGGAATGAACTAGTCACCTTTCCTCCCCCAGTCCAACTTGTCTACCTGCACAGGTGAGTTGGATCCAGTGAAAGTCTCCCTGTGCTTTGGGAGTCCCATGGTTCCTTCTAAACCTTACCTGCTTAAATGTCCTGTCCTAGGCCTTCTACATTGTCAACTGGTGGGGTGGGAACAGGAGTACAGGCCAGGTTTTGTGGGAGGGCAGACCGGAGACTAGGCTTGCTTGCAGGAAGCTGGCCAATAGGAGGGGGTGGAAGAGGAGCCCCCTCTCTCACTGAAGGGGCTAGCTCCTTCCTCTCACTCCCCCAGACCATCTCTGACTAGAAGGCCTTTTGTCACCTGGAGAAGCCGAGCTTGGGGGAAGCTGGCTGTAGAAAATATTCCCACAAGGTGTGGAGAGCTGGTGGTTTAGAGGGACTGAAGGTAGCCTGAGGATCTCCAGAAATATGGAATTGTTACCTTTCCCAATACTGGAAGGATCAGGAGATGTGTGGGGGGGAGGGAACGCTAATCAATTATTCATTTGTTCAGGCCACATATGCTTAAAATGTCTTTTCGTAAAGGGTCCCCAGGGTAGAGGCTATAGAGGGGACCAGGGTCCTAATGCTGTAGAGGGGACAAGGGATCAGGGTTTAATACCCAGGATGAGGGTTTAATGGCTGACATCAGTTTCTGATAGGCACTGGGAGTCCAAGTTGCACAAGACTCAGTTCCCACCATGGAAAAGCTCAGATTCCTATCTAACCATTTAAAAGTAATAATTGATTGTTAATGCCAGTGCTTCCCACAGTGGGAAGGGATGAAAAGGCCTCCTGGAGGAGGTGACATACCTGAGCCAGGCTAGAAAGATAAAGAAAGGAGGCCAGGGGTCTTGGTGAGGGCATGACCACAGGGCCAGCTCTTCCCAGTCATGGAAGTAACATGGGAGGGAGTGAACACTATGGTTTGGGATGATCAGAGCCAAGGGTAGGTAGCAGAACCAAGGTGTCGGCTCTGGGCCAATGCTGACCAACATAAGGCAGAGAAGGCTTACCCCAGGGAGGCTGCACTCCAGTTCAGAGGGCCTACCGTTCATTCAAGAAGCATCCCTGAAGATCCCGTGTGTGCCTGGCCTGGACCATGGCCCTGGAAGAGGCAGGGACATGCATAGTGAGACCTGGGCCAGTGGTCAGGAGTCTTGGACCATCAACCCTGGGTAAGCCTGAAATCTCCCTGAGCTTCAGTTCTCCCAAATGCAGACACAATAGATAATACCTTCTGCCTTGCAAGATTCCCAGACTAGACCAATGGTCAAATGAAAGAATTCCACCATAGACACTTAAAAGTGTATGACAGTGAACCAAAAATACCATAAAGCAAGATCTCAGTCCTTCATGAGCTTAGAGAATGGCCTTTGTAGCTTACAGCCCCATCTCTAGGCTCCTCAACCTTCTATTTAAATCCTAGTCCTGGGCCCCCCTTGGGACTGGCTGGCTACCTCCCCCAGCCTTATGCTCGAGTTGGCTTCCCTTCTGACCTCAGACAGCCAAATGTAGGCTCCCCCTCGTGGCATTTCCTGGAATGACAGGTCTCTGAACTAGAAGAGATGGGGTGGGGTGGACCACAGAAAGGGAGCGGGAAGAAGTGAGAAGAGAAAAAATCTGAAGACCTGAGAAAGAAGCAAGAGAAATCTGCCCAGGAACTAAACCCTAAACAGAAGGTTAGACTGGAAGGGACCTGAGACCTCCTCCCACATCCCATTTTACAGATGAGAAAACTGAGGTTTAGGGAAAGAGAATTTAGAGGTAGGACTATGCCTCGGGGGTCCATATACTCCTCTGCTGGTGCTCATTTCAAGACACCAAGTGTCATAGGCATTTATACACCCCAGTGAGCAAACAGTACAGATTGCCAATTCCCTCTTCATCTGGCAGGGTGCCCCTCTGACTACACAGCAGTCTCCCCCAGGACAGACATTCTTAAATGCCAAGACTCCGCAGCCAGAGTGGCAGGTACAACCCCAGAGCTCATCTACTCTGGATCCAGAAATCAGAGATGGATAACTTACCTGAATCTTTCTCTTTTTACTGGAATATGTGTACAGGAATGAGCATGGGGACACACCCGAATCCACAGCTAAATGACCGATTCAACCAGAGGGGCACGTGTGTGTGTGTGTGTGTGTGTGTGTTGCAGTTGTAAGTATGGAGTGCTTTATCCAAAGTTTTTTTTTTTTTTAACTTGCATCTTCTAATTTAGTCCTTGCTGCTATTATTAGCCCACTCCGGAGTTGAGAACAATGAGTCACTGAAGGACAAAGTGGTTTGACAAGGTCAAGAAGAACATTAGGGAGGAACCAATGGGGAGTATACAGAAAGCACTGATAGGTGACATTATTTGCCTGCGAGATTGCCCTGTTTTTATTGAGCTGAGTAGAGGAGGAAAGCTTCCCAATCTGTGGTCCCCTGCTCCTTAGGGGAGATTTATCCTGCCTCCCTTGGATCCTGGCAGCCTGGAGGGGCCTTCTAGCTCTATGTTTAAAGTAGAGGGTGAGGAGGGGGATGGGCACTAAGAATGCAGCAGAGACAGGGGGCTGCTTGCCTGCACTGGGCTGAGGGGCTTGGAAGTAGCCTTCCCACTGGCTGGTGGAGGGAAAGCCTGAATTTCTGATCCCCCTAGGGACTGGAAAGCAAAAGGGGGCTGGAGGGCCACTGTGAAAATATACTGATGTTGTCCAGGAGCCAAGAGAAGATTCTGTTGCCCTGTTCCATTGCTACATCGGCAGAGCACTCAATGGATGGAACACATTGGATTCAGGGTTCAAGAACTTATATGACCCTGCGCAGTGTGGGGCCGTGGTTGGAAACATTGGTTCTGGAGCCACTCTGCCTGGGTTCACATTCCAGCTTCTAAGTTAACAGATCTGTGGCCTCCACTTTCCCTCTCTGAGCCACAGTTATCTTTTTTTTTTTTTAAGATTTTATTTATTTATTTGACAGAGAGAGATCACAGGTAGGCAGAGAGAGAGAGGAAGAAGCAGGTTCCCTGCGGAGCAGAGAGCCAGATGCAGGGCTTGATCCCAGGACCCTGGGAACAGGCTTTAACCCACTGAGCCACCCAGGCGCCCCGAGCCACAGTTATCTTAACAGTAAATGAAGATTAATAGCATGTACTGAAAGACTGTCGGAAGCATTAAATGAATGTAAAGTACTTAGGAAAATGCCTGGCACATAGTAGGTGCTCAAGAAACATAATCTGTGATTCAGAAAGACCCATCTGCGTTGCAAGATCACCTTTCACCCCAGTGAAAGGAGCTGGATTAAATGAGGATGTCCAACTGTCGGGGTCATAGTGCTCTGAGGAAGGTTTTTGTTTTTGTTTTTGTTTTTCCCCGGAGGGGCAAAACCATAGAAAATAAAATTTGGAAACTATTCTGTGGGATGGTTTGCAGGGGATCTCAACGGTCCCTTGAGAGGTATGAGTTTACAGAGTTGATTCATAAGACCAGAACATTCCCCTAAAATACCTGGCTCTGACTTTATTCTGTGGCTCTGGAGTTATCTTCTCAGTCTGGAGGGTGTGAAGTTCCGGGGAGCAGCACCCTGGATAATTGGGGTCCCCAAGCCCAAACCTGGAAGTGTAAGTCTGAGTACCCAGGAGGGTATCTTGGGGTGAATCCCAGGGAACTGAGGTTCCTGGATTGTCCTGTATCCAGTCTTGTCCCTGAATTGGGGGGGGGGGTGTGTGGATTTGGACAGAGGAGAAAAGACAGGCTTTTGTGGGAGAAAGGACAGGCAGCAAGAGCTCCTTGCCCATCATGTTTACTGAACTGCACTGAATTATGACTAAATGCCAAGATCTGGCTTCAGGCAATTGCCTAAATCATTTAGGGGTTGACAGAGGAGGGAGGGAGGGGACAAGAGGAGCTTGGGGGAGAATGTTCTTGTAATTCTTCAGTCTGAGGTACATTAAGGAGCCATAAGCCATGTCGAGAGCTTGAATTACATTAGAGAGATTATCCTGTTACAGTTCATAATCCTGGATAATATACCGTCTTGGAGCACACCTGCCCATGATGAATCTCACCCTGTAATGGTCTGACCCTGGGGACCCAGGAAGGCTGGGGCAGCTGGTAGGGGCTATGGGCATGGGTGTGGCCTCAGCCGAGGGACTTGTCAGTCTTCCTGGCTCACCTTTGTGCCCCTGCCCCTGACTCAGCCCAGAGGGAGTGGCTGTAGCTGGGCGCTTTAAACTTCTCCATCTCTTTTCAAGGTCTTTGGCTCCCTAGGACCTCTCCAGCCTTAGCTCCTCCCCCTGGGGGTCCCACCTCCTGCTCATATGAGACAGACCTTTTGTATCCCTGTCTCTAGGTTCTCCTTTCCCTGAATACCTTCCCCTTTATCTCTCCAAACCTGTCTGACATTTCCTGGCCCATGGAGACCTCTCCAGGAACACAGACTGACAGGCCCCTTAGCTCCAGCTCATGGCACTGACCCTCTCTAGCGAATGGGCATGTCACCTGCCCCATATAGTGCTGGCAAGCCTTTTCTGAGCATCTGTCTCTCTGGCTGGACTGCGAGTACCATGGAATCAGGAACCACGACTTCTGTCACGGCATTTAGTGCAGAGAGGGTAAGTAACTTGCCCTAGTTAGTGGCAGAATCAGGATTTGGACCCCATTTGCCCAGATCCAGAGTCTGTGGTTTTGGCCACTAGGGAAGTCTGTCTCTCTGACCTGAGAGCTCTGTCCTGTGTCACTCACAGGCCTGGCCTCACTTGCCATGAGCTCACTAGGTCCTGGGGACCCCCACAAGCCAAAGGGATGACTCTCTCATGGTGGTTCTCAGAGTGGGATGGAACCTGAGCCTCCCAGCGTCATGAGGTGTCTCATTCCACTGCATGACCTCATGAACGTCCCCATCAGTGTGGTATCTCTGCCCCAGCCCTAAACCTGTCTCCTTCACAGCCTGTTGTCAGCTACTCAGCTCCTGGCAAGCTCGGAGGCATCTGGGAGCCTGCTGCAGTTTCCTCCTGTGTCTCTGCACGATGCCCCAAGCCCTTACTTCTCCCACTTCCCTTCCTCAAATGCACATTCTATGTGTACCTCTATCTGGGGATGTGCAGAGGGTAACTTCCTGGGCCTCCTGGGGTTTGCTACACTCCTGGGGCTGTAGCTAGTGTAAGTCACTCCGGTGTCCTAAAAAAAAAAAAGCCACAGCTACCATTTATCCAGTGCTACCTAAGTGCCAAGCCCTGGGTTACGCTTTTCACTTGCATTATCTCATGCCCCCCATGCCTGCCCTATGAGACGGCTACTCCATAATGTCTATTTTATGGATGAGAAAGCTGAGGCTCAGAGGTTAACCCCCCCACCCGACCCACCTGATGCCACACTGTCTTCTTATAGTAGCCAGCTACCCGCGTGGCCTCCCCAGCAACATCTCTCCCCAGGCCCACCCTTCTGCCTTTTCATCCCTGCGTATGCCTCTAGCACCTGTCCCCCACCTTTCTCCTGGCAGGTTCCAGAACTCTCTGCATTCCAAATGGGTCAGTGCTTCCTGGATTCGGGCCCTCTCCGTGCACATCATTCATCCAGGCGGGACCCTCGCAATTTGATCAGCCATCCTGCATTTGTTCCCATCACTCATTCATGGAGTTCTGGAATGTCAGAGCTAGAAGCGACCCGAGAGCTGATCTGGTCCAGTGGTTTGAAAATGAGAACACATTTTTCAAAGAGAAGCTCTGTGGATGTTCTATAGAGAAAATAGTTCAATGAGGTTGTCAGGGGAAGGGTGGTGTTCAGAGTCCTGCCTTCTAAGCACCCCAGACTTCAAAGGCCTGGTCTGCTCACAGAGTACAGTCAGCTCAGGGCTGTGCCCAGTCCACGAAAACCTGTTGCCTCGGTCACTAAATGAGGGTGTCCTGTTGCAACATGTCACTCTCCCCAGGCTCTGAGTCACAAGGATCTGGGCTCTCCTCTTGGCTCCCACTTCCCACTGACAAAACTGCATGACCTTGAGCCAGAAACCATGTCACCTCCCTACCCCTCCCTCTACTTACTCTTCTGAGAAATGGAATAATGACGGGACCTACTTGTTAGTGTGTAACAAGCCACGCCCAAAGAGAGTTGCTTAAAACAAAGATTGTGCTCTCTCTCTTAGTGTCTGGGCTGGCCGGGCTCAGCTCAGTGGTTCTTCTGCAGATCCCTCTTGAAATTGCAGTGGACGGTGGCTGGTGCAGCAGACATCTGGAAGACTGATCTGGATGCCGGGGTGGCCTCCCTCTTGTTCTCTGTGCACCCTCAAGCCCTCTTCTCTTCATGTGATCCTCTTGAGCTGCACACAGCAGCTCGGAGCTCCCAGAAGCCCACACATGGAAGCTTCTAAGCCTTCGAGAGGCTTTGGCCCAGAAGCGGCATAGCCTCACTTCTGCTGCATTATTGGTTACATTCAAGGGGAAGAGAAATAAACCCAACCTCTTTTTTCGTGGGGGAATGGTTAAGAATTTAAGCTACCACACACTGTGTGGCCTTGAGCCAGAAAGTGCTCACTTTTTCTAATTTCCTATCTGCAAAGTGTAACTACATCGACCCAAAGAGGGTACTTGGGTCGCAGAACAGAGCCCAGCACATGGGAAGCACTCACTACATGTTAGCCACGGTTATTTTTATTTCTAACCCTATGCCTAATGTTGTGCTGGTAACTGTTGGGGGCTGGGGAGGAGCTACAGGAGTAATGGCAAAACAGTTGATACTCCTGATAATAAATAATCTAGTTCATGAGATAAAATTAACACACACAGAGATCAAAGTCCTAATTCAAGGTATTGTGTAATTAAGGAGCCCATGAGAGGTACAGATAACATACTGGAGGAAGTTGGAGGGCAAAGAGATTGGACGTGGGGGCTGGGTGGCCAGTGGAAACTTTGAGAAGGGAGAGGGGGGCCCTCTCTGAGCTGCAGGACAGACCCAAACTCCCTGTTTCCAAATCTTAGCTCTATCCTTATGGGATGTGTCTATGTGATCTTTGCAAGATGCTTAACCTCTCTTGGCCTCAGTTTCCCTTTTGTAAAAGGTATATATCATAAGGCTCAAGGGGAGGGTAAATGATTTACTTCCTACAAAGGGCCTAGAACAGTGTTTGACCTGTGGTGAGGGTCACTTGAGCATCCTGAAAGAGAGGAAACTGGCTAGGTGGTGGGGAGGGACAGGTCTCCAGGTGGAGGGGAACAGTGGCTGCATTGTAAAGCAAGAGATGTGTGCCAGGGGGACAGAGAGTCAGACTTGGCTGTGCAGGGGGAGGTGCCGGGGGAGCGGAGAGGAAGCTCTGGCAGAGAGGAGGGGGAGGGGTGAGTGCGGAGCCTTCAAGCCCAGCCAGGGTATGTTAGACTTTATCCTCCCAGGCCCACGGGAGCTATGATAGGTCTCTAACAAGGGAGGGATGCCATCTGAGCTGCCTTAGAAAGAGACCCCTAGCAGTGGTATACAGGTGGATCAGAGACAGAGAGATGGTCCCAGGAAACGGGCATGTCCTGAACCCTGCTGGAGGCAGAGGGAGGGGGCAGCGACTGATAGAGTGTGATGGGGAGGGAATCCCTGCGGCTGGGGGGGGGGGGAACCCTGGCTCCCGCCCATTTGGCACATCATATTTGGCTGCTGGCTGCTGGCTTCTTCCCTTCTGGGCCAGGCTGAAAGGCCTGCATTCAGGAAGGGACAGGGCCTTGGAGAATGGACTGGACCCCAGCGGACCTCTCCGTATGGACCTGGGCAAAAAAAGAGCAAAATTCTGGGAGGGGGTGTGGCCCAGACCAGGACTCAACACTGAGTTGTGTGTTGTGTGCATGTGTGTGTGTGTGTGCGTCTGTGTGTGTGTGTGTGTGTATGAGAGAGAGAGAGAGAGAGAGACTGAGTGTATGACAAAGAGGGAAGAGGGAAGACCATATGTCTATTTTCTTGGAGAAACAGATGTCTCCTCAAGGGGTGAGAGTCGGTAAGGGAAGGAAAGTAGAGTAAGAGAACCAGGTCCACATGAAAAATAAGTGTCCCGTGTACAGGGTCACTTACTGTGTGTGAGTCAATTTTTCGGATTTTTCCAATGTTTTCCTTTTGTCTCTCTAAATCTTTCTTCTTCCAATGGTTTTCTCTCTCCACCAGGCTGGTACTCTCCCACTCAGCCCCAGCCCTGATACTTCCTCTGGTGTTCCTGGGGGCGAGGACCCAGCTGCCGGTCCCTTGCTCAGGCCTCTCCCATGGTCAGAGCAGCAGTGGATGGAGCAGGCCTCGGGCCTGTGCCAGGTGGGTCTCTCTATCTTGCCTCTGCCGGACTTGAGAGCTTGCCCTTCCCTCAGCCCCTCCTCTGACAAATACTCCATGAGCACAAACTGTGCACCAGGCATTGGTCTGGGCCCAGGGACCCAGGGCAAGCCTTTTCTAGAATCTTCTGACCCCAGTACTCTTGCTCTGGGAAAGTGGGATGAGAAGGGAACATCTGCTTAACATTGAGGCATAAATGTAGGAACAGAGAGATCTCATGGCCTCTCCCTGGTTTGCCCTCGCGCTTCCCCATTCTGCCTCTGCTCTTCTACACTGCCCCCCCCTTTGGTGAAAAAAGTAGAGAAATTGGAGCCAGAGAGGTCTGGGCCCAAACCCCAGCTTGGCCTCATTCAAGATGTGGAATCTACAGCCTGAGCCTTCCCCTCTCCCCTGTGACTGGGCGGCAGGGAGAATTAAATGAGCAGCAAACCCAGGTGCCTGAAAAAGGCACTCTCTCCCTTTTGTCTTCTTTTCTCTCATCCCCTTTCTTTCATTTATTTAAGAAAACCATCCTGGGCCTTCGATCTGCTGGAGTTGTGGAGGAGAGGCAGGAGTCTGGTCTCAGGAGCAAGATTTCAGCCTGGAGCCCGGCAGTCCCACCTAGTGTCCCCTCTTGTTCCTTTAGGAAGTGGGGGTGCTGCAGGTCCTGAGTGGGGTAGAGTGGGGGGGCAGTCGCACATGTGCTTCGAGCCTGGGATTGGTGGCTCTGGAGCTGGGGTGGAGGCCAAGGGGCAGCGCAGCTCTGCTGCCCCGGACACTCCTCTTTTTCTCAGCTTCCCTTCTCTCATGCCGCTCTCTCTCCCTCTCTTCCCCTCTCCCTCCATTCCTCTCTCCCCTTCGGCTCCCCCTGCGGCTTGCCAGCTGCCAGCAGATGACATCTCCTTTCATGTTTGGGGCTGAGCACGGCTTTGAATGTTCGTTTGATTCCGTTAAGATAATAGCTGGTTCACTGTCAGATGCAGACTGATCAGTTAAAACCTTAATCACTGCCTGTCTCCTCACACGGCACTTATTTTTTAAGAGATTAATCCCCTCAGCCCTGCTCCAGCTCACATTCTGCTTGGAAAAAAAAAAAAAAAAGCAAGGTTTGTGCTTCCTTGTTATTATTATTGTTATTATTGTCATCCTCGTCACTCTGCGTATTAGCTCCTTCCCTCTGCGTTCTTTCAACTCTTCCTTTCTTTCTTTTGTTCCCCCTTTGGGCTTCCAATCTTCCCTGGGCTCACTTGTATTCTCTGTCCTTTGCATGCACGCATATATACACAAGGGTATATCTGGGGCTCTCCAGATGTCCTGTGAGCACAATAGCCCTATATGAGCAACCCGCCCCCCTCTTCAGAGGATGCCGGATGTTGTGGCACGCAGGGTAGTGGCCGGACATGGTCCAGGCAAGTGCAGACCAGGGCAACTAGAGAACACCGCTCTTTGCCTCAGGCAGAGCCTGATCTTTGGAGTTAAACATATCTGTCCCACTCCTCCCTCAGATAGTTACATGCTGCGTTGGCTTGGGGAGGAGCCTCAGTTTCCACCTCAGTAAAATGGGCATGAGAACACACTTCAGGGAGGCTGTGAGCGCTGAATAGAAGAAGACATGTAGGATACTCACAGCAGGACCTGGTACACAGCAGGGACTCAGTGTTATTCCCCTTCTATATCCCCACTTCCCAGATTCCATAAAAAGATCCTTCCCAGAGGTAGCCGGGTCTCTCCCTGAAGATGATATGTACTTTCCGGGTCATTTTAAAGATGCTTCTCACTTGATCGTCTCTCTCAGCAGACAAGCCTTACACATGATCGAGGAAGGAGATCTTGCTTCACAATGACCCATAAAGGAAACTGATATTTACAGTCAAACCTTGAATTTTACATGGGAAAGTCACCAGAGACCATCTAGTCTGACTCCTCACAGACCTTGAAGAGGCTAAGGCTCCGGGATGGGATCACTTGCCCCAGGTCTCACAGGTCGTTCCAGCAGGACTGGAATTGGGATTCAGAACTGGCTTTCACACCACCACCTAAGGAGAACCAGCCAGTTAAGCAAGCAACCAACATTTCCTTGGCACGGACTATGGGCCCTGCCTGAGGCCATTAGAGAGAACAACCAGGCTATGCCAGACTGGGTGGGACACAGGCTGGCTTGGACCCCTTCCTGCTCCGGCTGGTACTGTAGGCACAGGAAGGCTTTCTGGAGGGGACCGTGTGGGCAGAATTTGTTACTCCAGGACTTGTGGGCAGGGAGATGGAAATGTGCCCCTGGAGGCCCCCGGAAACTCCCGTCCTGTTCCAGCATGGTTCCTGTGCCTAGTGAGACGATCTTACGAAAGTCGGGGGCTGTCTGAGTGTCCTGTCTGCTTGGGAGTCACAAAACAAAGCACAGGGTAGCATTTGCGGTTGCAGAGATTTGTGCCAGATGGAAGACAGACGTTTTTGACCCTGAGTCATGGGCACAGGTGACCAGAGAAGCCCAGCATTCCCATGGTTGGTGACATTCCTTCCTTCCTTTGCAGCCAGGTGGGAAGAGCTTGGAGCCAGACTGCCTGGGCTTGAATAGCTTGTGAGCTGGATTCCTTGGATGAGTCATTTAACCTCTCTGAGACTCAGTTTCCCCCCTTAAAGATAGTCCTTAGCACTCAGTGCCTGGCACGGAGTGCTTGCTACATAAGCATTCGTCATGGCTTTCAGTAAAGACCTCCTGTGCCTCTGGATGGGCCAGGCCCCATCCCTAGCCCTAGGATACGGATCTGAACAGCGCACGGTTGGTCAGCTGCCCAGACAAGCTCCACCTAGTGGGGAGGCAAAGTCAACCCACAGTTGCGGGTCCTCTTGGGGGACCTCCAGCCCAGCCTCAGGGAAGAGGGACAGCTTCCAGGAAGTAGTCTGTGAGCTCCAGGAGGCTGGGCCTCTGTCTGTTTTGCCCGCTGCTGTATCCTCAGCGCTTAGAATGGGAGCTGCTGCAGATCTCTGCTGAGCGGACCGGTGAAGAGTCCGCAGACCTAGGTCCCAGAGGAAGGACAGGATGACACATGTCCCCTTCCTGGTTGTTAGTTTGCTCATGTGTGAAGTAGGCGGCTTGAACTGGAGTCCAAGGGCCCTTCTGGCTATTCTAGAAATCTGTGCCAACTGACAGGGTGGGGTGTGAATGAGGATAATGGGGGAATAGGGAAGGGGATGGGGGTGGAGAGGATGGAGGTTTCATGCCCACTGGTGGAGGTGGGGTTGGGAAACGGAGCCGAGGTGGGTTCCATTCCTGCTTAGAGGCAGGGCATTGCAAAGGGCCTGGGGGCTGAAGCATCCACCCCACCCCCTACCCGGACCAGCAGGAGGCGGCCCAGCCCAGGGTTAATGGCATGACATCCCTGCGGCAGGCAGCCCGATGGGCTTCTGATGCCTTTACTAATTTGGTGAGCACTGCAGATTAGCAGGCAGGGAGAAGAGAGTTTTCCTCTCGCAGGTTATTATCCTGCCAACTCCCTGGGCACCCAAGGGAGGGAGTCAGCGTGTTCCAGGAGAAAAGGAAGCAGGGCCTGGCATTCTGGATCGAGCGCCCCTGGGGAGCAGGGAGGGAGTCAGAGCTGATGCAAATAAATCTGATGCTATTAATGGATCTGGTGCTGGTTGAAATGGGAGCAGCAGCCATCTCTGCGGCTCCAGAGCTGGGGGGAGGGGGGAAGGGCTTCCTAGAAGTAGAGCTCACAGGTGCTGAGGGTCTTTGCCTTGAAGGGGCCCCGGATTTCCCTTCTCCCGAAAAAGAGAGGCAGCCTCACCTAGTGGGGCACCGGGTGCTTCTGCCTCCACTCCACCACTCCTTAGTCTAGGTCAAGGGAGCAAGACATCTGGCTTAATGCCTATCCCAACTCCTCAGGGAAAGGCCCATGTCTCCCTGCCACTGGTCTAGAGAATTCCTTCACACACCTGGCCCTGCTCTGGGCTCAAGGCAACAAGAAGGAGGAAGAGGTTGCTTGAGGGGATTGACACCTCTGGTCTCAGAAAGGGGTCGCGTCATGGCCTTCCTGGCCAGAAAGAGCATCCACTGAGGCCTGCCCTTGGTGACTCCAGTCCTGTCGCTGCACCATTGTCGTTAGGCTGGGGTCAAGCCGTGTCAGGGGAGGGCACCAGCATGGAGGCCAGGGGTGCTGAGTCATAGCTCTTCCCTGACCCACTGACTAGCTGGGTGACCTCAGGCTGGACACCACTTCTCTCTGGGCTCCAGTTTCCCCAATATGCTGTGGACCAGAACGGGGTGTTCTCATAGGTCCTGCTGGGAGGCTGGGCCAACATGTGCCTGCCCGTGAGGCCTCACGTTCATTAGCTCCTCTGAGAACTTTCCCTACCCTGTCGCAGCGGAGATTGGACTTAGAGGACAGGGGAGAGGAGACTGGGATGGAGCGTTGGGGGCTGCTGGGGGAGGGACGGAGCGGCTGGGCAGGAAGACCACTGGATGAGAAGGGGTGCCAGGCCCTGGGGGGCAGCTATGAGGGTCTGGGTGGTGGTAGGCTTATGGGGTGGCCTTTCCAGATCATTGGCTTATCTAAATATTAGACGCCCTGAGTCCTTGTTAACATGTCCCCACAAGACCAAATTATCACCATAATATTAAATATATAACAAATAAATACTAATGGCCAGAAAAGACCACCAGACAGTTGAAAATTTTTTTTTTAAGATTTTATTTATTTATTTGAGAGAGAGAGAGCAAGAGCATGAGCAGGGTGAAGGGCAGAGGGAGAAGCAGACTCCCTGCTGAGCAAGGAACCTTATGAGGGGCTCTGTCCCTGGGACCCTGGGATCATGACCTGAGCTGAAGGCAGAGGCTTAACTGACTGAGCTACCCAGGCGCCCCTGAAATGTTCTTTTATTAACACATGTATGATTATACTGGTAAATAAATAAAAATCAAATGAGTATTATAGTTCTGAAAAGACAGCAGTAAATGATTACTACTTAAAAATCATGTTAGTGGCTTATAGGAGGGCAGGGAAAAGGCGCTACAGGAAGGAAAGCTTCCCAAAGAGAGAACTCCGGGTGCTTCAGAGGCTGATCTGCATAGAGAACAGCAGGATTGAAACAGCCCAAGTCTGATACTTTGTTTTCCCAGTCACTGGGCTGCTTCTTTCATTTCCAAGTCTACTGAGCGAATGCAGGGATGTGGAGAATGACAGGAGCTCTAATGATTCCAGATTGCTACAAACCTACTCTCCAAGTGGGGAGTGTAGCTTAGTCCTGAGTCCCCAATGTCTGCTTCTGGCTGTCTCCAGGAGAGTTCCTCAAGTGAACTACCTGGTTCTGTAAAATCTATTTTTTTTTAATCCTGTACAATCTTTATGAAGGAATAAGTAACACAGATGTGCTCATTTGAAGCTCAGGTAAATACAGGATCACTGAACTCCACAGTGAGGCAGAGATTTGCTTAGAACAGGGGAAATTGGAAGGGAAGGTGAACAACGAGAGACTATGGACTCTGAAAAACAATCTGAAGGGTTTGAAGAGGTGGCAGGGGTGGGAGGTTGGGGGAACCAGGTGGTGGGTATTAGAGAGGGCACAGATTGCATGGAGCACTGGGTGTGATGCAAAAACAATGAATACTGTTATGCTGAAAATAAATTTTAAAAAAATGATTAAAAAAAAAAAAAGAACAGGGACAAGGATTTCCACTTCCCCTCCCCGGGAAGAGTATTTTATCACGAACGCAGAATTGTTGGTACATGGTGATAAGAAAAAAGCAGACCGACTTTTACTTGATTTTATTATTGTTTTAAAGTTCTCTATAGACAATGGACCCTTTCATTGCCTGCACCCAAGGCAGACCCCTCCCACTGCCCCCACCTCCCCCCTTCCCTGTTCTCCACTGGGCTTTGCACCTTCGCTGATGGCCCCAGTCCTGTATTACAGAAACCTTGGCTCCACGTCCTTCCCAATCCAGGCAAGTTCAGAAAACAGAGGCAAATAACCACACATTTTAATCATTGTGATTATTATTTAATAAATGTAAAGGCTCTGGCAAGTCTGAAATGGTGCCTGTACTGTGGTGTAGGCGTTTTTTATTGGTTCCTATCCCTGAGCACCTCTGGTGCTCACAGCCATCTTAGGGGGTAAGTTTTATTAGGCCCTTTTTGTAGATGAGGAGAGTGAGGCTCACAGGGGTTGTGTACATCCAGTTTACATAGCTGACAAGAGTTAGAGCTGGATTCAAACTCCAAAGCCCGTGCTCTTAACCTCTAGACAATGGACATGAAGGGTCATGTGAGGATTAAGTGAAATAGTGCATGTGGTGATTAGCCTCTAGTCTGATGCATGATAAATATAATGATCATGATAGAGGATATAATCATTCTGAAATTCACTAATAAATATAAAGTATGGCACATGGCTGGCACAGAGTAAGTAGCTAAAAAGAATGGTAATACAAGGCTTTATTTGATTTCACAGTCAAAGAGTAGAGCAAGCAATGTCACAGGCATTCATAGGGTAGGGGATTGTTTTGAAATGGCTGAAGGGGTCACAGAGGATTTCCTGGAGGAGGGGGATTTCATTCAGGCTTTGAATCTGACTGCCATCAGGAGCACCATCCCCTTCCCTGCTCCCACTCCATAGACATAAAACATGGTTGTCTTGGTGACTGACCGGAGCAGAGCTCCTAGTGCATGTAGACCCCAGGTCCTAATCTCTTATTTCTCTCTGAAGACTCGGCCTCCCCACCACCCTTCAAGCTCCAAGGCCACCCAGGAAGAATTTCTTCTTCCACCACTGCTGCCTCTGGCTAACCTTTGCTGATTCTGTTCCAAATGATACTCATTTGTAGGCACCGAAGGCTCCTTACCCTCAACCTCTACACAGAGAGTAAGTGCTTTATTTTTTTGTTTAACAGATACTGAGGGCTTACTATGTTCCAGGCTGTTCTAAAGGGTTTCAAACAATAGCTCGTGAAATCCTCATCAGAAGCCGATGAGATAGTTACTGTGACTATCTGCATCTTACAGATGAGGGAAACCAAGGCCCAGATCTTCAGTTAGTAAAATAGTAGCTGAGATTCAAACCTAGGCAGTCGGATTGCAAACTCCATGCATTCAATCACCAAGCTAAGCTTTGAAAACAGGAAGGGCGCCTTAGTCATCTCTGCGGCCCCTGCAAATCCAGGCCTCATGGCTTTCTCCTGCAATGACAGGGGCTGTGGAAATTTTTCTTTGAAAGATTTGAATGAAACATACTGACTATACTTGCCAAACACCTGGTTCCCGACTCTGTGGGGGCCCAGCTGGAACCAGGGCTCTGCACATGGGGACATGTGACAATTTCCAGAGGCATTTTTGGTTATCACAACTGGGAAGAGGGGTATGTGTGAGTGTGTGTGTGTGTGATACTGGCATCTGGTGGGTAGAGACTAGAGATGTTACTACACATCCTATAATGCACAGAACAGCCCCCGAGTCTCAGTTTTCTCACCTCTAAAGTAGGATTTAATAAGACCGACTCAACTTCACAGGCTTTGCTGGGGGTCAGACCAAGTGATCAAAGGAAATTGTTATTGTGACTATTAAGGGTTGGGAAATGTGGGGCCTAAACCTGCCTGTTCCCACTCCCCCCCAGGGGATGTAGTTTTTATGGGGGGGGGGGGACAGAGCTTTTGGCTACTCTCAGGGAAAGGGACAGACTGAATGGGGAGTCCCTCTGAAGTCCCAGGTCTGCAGGTCTCTGGGGACAGTGAGCGAAAGGGCCAGGGGGCAGGGAAGCTCTGTCCCATTGGGGCCTGGAAGCCACTTCCCCAGACAGTAGCAATTATCGCAATCAAACAGTTGACACCAATTACGCACCAGGCCGAGAGGCATCAGCGGCTGCGCAGGCGCCTCGGCTTTGCATATCTTAATGCGGACTGACAGACGCTGACCCTCGGGGGGCCGGCCTTGCCAGCTCTCAGCTGTTTCTGTGGCACCAATTTTCAGAGCCAAATTACTGCAGGGCCCGCCGCTTTGCAAGAGAGAACTGCATCTCCAAGGCAGAACCGTTAGCGCCTCCCGGGTTCCTGGAATGTGCAGCGCAGGGCGCACAGGGGTTGGCTGGAAATGCCCTTCCTCGCTGGGTTCTTCAGAAGCATCCATCAGGCCCCCATTGCCCCTCACAGGGAACCCATCACTTCTTGCCTAGACGGGTGGGGGCGCTCTCCGGCTTGTCTATCTGCCCCTTATGTGTGAGGTCTCGCTCTTAGCCCCTTGTGCCCAGCTCAGGGGAGCAAGAGGGAGTGTTTTAGGAAGTAAGGCTGATCCTGGACATTCTTCTTTTCTGGGGGTGGGGATTCTGCAGCATTTTCTTTGCCATTGACTGGGCACCCAGGAGTGCCTGCCAAGCACCCAGGTGCTGGACTAGAGGTAGCAGAGGCCAGAAAGCTTGGGGGTGTGACGAGGATTGTCTGGGCCTGCTGCATTTGTGCCATGGCAGGGATCTGTGGAGCTCTAGCTTCCTGATCTGTAAAGGCCTTCTAATTTTAGGAAACAATCCCCTTAAGCAGGGGGTACATTCTCCTCAGGCCTTAGGTAAGTCCAGGTCAGGACTTAGGCGTTTAGATCACCAGCACAAGCCTTCCTGGGACTTACATCCTTCCTCCTCTTCCTCCTCCTCCCCCGTAGGGAGTGCAAGCTCCTGGGGGACCCTTTGCGCCCTCTCACCCCCCGCACCGTGCCAGGCGCTCTGGAAGACTACGGGGTGGTGAAGTAGAAACGAATCGTGTTTGCAGCTAGTCTTTCAAGTCCCCGGCTTTCACGAAGTGCAAGCCGCCAGCCCACCAGCACCTCCCAGCTTCTGACTCACGGCGGCGCCAGCAGCCTCAGAAGGGCCTCCAGACCAGGCTCCCTGGGACCTGGGCGCCTGGCGGTCTACCACGTCTCCTCTTTGCCCCCAGACCCTCCCTGAGCCCCGTGCCAGCCCATCCGGCCTGACTGAATGCCAAGGAGGACTGCAGTGGGGCGGGGTCCCTTCCAGAACAGGTAGACTCGCCATCTCTGCCCAGCGGCTTCTTTGCCCTTTGGGTAGGTGGTTCACCTTCCAAAAACACTTTCCCAGACGTGTCCATCTCAACACATCCAATGAGTTCCCCACTGCCCCTCGGACTGCCGGCCCAATTTGCCTCTCTTAGACGCACCACCATTTTATTTCCCCAATCTTGTGAAAAATAACCCCTTTCTGTTGGACCGCTCCATTGTTCAAATGGAGAAACAGATTCGGCAGGGCAGGGGTTGCCAGAAGAGCTGGGACTGGAGCTGGGGCCCTGGGGGGCGGGGCGTTTTGACTCGCCCCTGATGGAAGAACTCCAGCTCGGCAATTATTGGGCACCTACTGCGTGCTCCTGTAGGCTTCCGTCCTTGGGCTGCCAATTCTTTGGGCCAGTCATGAGGACGTAGTAGTGCCAGGGTGGCTGCCCTACTTTCGAGACGTGGCCTGGGGACCCCATCGAAGTCCCAGCCGCGCTCCCGGCCCGGGCGGAGAAGGAAAGCAGATTCTGGGCCTCCTCCCTCAGGACGCCCGCGTGGTTGGGGCTAGGGCATTAGGGCTGCGCCCTGAGGTCAAGGGCGCCGGCACGGGGGCGTTGCGGGCGTCCCCTCCGGCCCTCGCCGCACGTGCGCGTTCCAGCGCGGCCTCGGGGCCGCGTGAGTCACCGTCCCTGCCACGCATGGCGCCCGGCCCAGGCAGCCGAGGCAGACGCCGGCCCCGGTGCCAAGCGGAAGTGGGCGAGATTCCGCCGCGCGCCCGCCGGACAGGAGGCTCCGGCCCCAGGCGAGGGGCGGCAGGTCACCCGGCCCCGCCTGAACCCCGGGGCGTCCGGCCAGCCGCGCTCCGTCCGGTGTGCTCCGCCGCCGCGACGCTCCTCCGTCCCCCCCGCGCACGCGCGGCTTCAAACCCAGAGTGTAGCGCGCGGTCCTGAGCCCCCCACCGGCCCCCGAGTGCGGGCGACGCCCCCTGACAAGGACTGGGACCGTACACGGGTTTCTCGTGTCAGCAAGTGCATCGGCCATAGAGGCCGAGCGGGATTCCTGGGGATTAACGACCAGACACAGGGAGCCCTGTTCTCTCCTTCTCCGCCCTCTTCCCCACCCCAGGAACAAGAAAAAGAAAAATCTGTTGAAAATGCACCCCCCCGCCACCCCCCTTCTCCTTCTGCTCTCACCGACTTAAAAGAAAAAATACATTCCAGGAACCAGGACGGCTGCGGAGCAAACTCAAACCAGAAAATGCTTAAAGATGTTTTAATGTCTTAAACACAGGGGCCGGTTTGTGTCTAAAAGTTTCCACATTAAAAAAAAAAAAAAAAGCAAATTCAATATTAAATATCCTTCCACCGCCTCCTGGGCCCCTCCTCCGGCCCCCTCCACCGCCCTTCCTGGTTCCCCTAGCTTTCTGGGGACTTCACCGCCCCGTTTTCCTCCGCACCTTGCTTTCAGCTGTGGGCTATTAGCACCCGGTGTGAACAGAGACCAGGCCCCTCCATAAAGTTTATATTCACATTCCAAAAATGAAAAAACAAGGAAAAGGGAGAGAAACAACACCCTAGGTGCAGGCCCAAATGCTCCAGCAAGCGGAGGCCTCCTCCTCCCCCTACGCTCAGGGCTAGAGGAGCTGTTAACTAGCAGCTGACAGATTTTTACAGCACGAATTAGACCCTCATTTGGCTCAGGATTAGCCCAAATCTTCCATCTCATTACTGCTCTGCCTTGTTGGAGCCCCCTTTCTTGGAGCTGGGGAGTTGTGGACGGGTTTTTGGGGTCCTGGCTGGAATGCTTACTCTCTGAGCTGCAGTGGGATAGGGCAAGGAGGCAGGGTAAAGGCCCTAACCGGGGTGTCTTGGGGTCCTGGCTGGGGTTGGAGGTGGTCAGCTGGAGGTCCTGCCAGAGTTTCTTGAATCTGTGAGGTGGAGTGAACTGGACACCTGCCTCGTGTGGTAGGAGGACAGGTGCGGTTTAGATGCTGATCTTATTATTCCAAGGCATCACAAAACTTGGGAGTGACAATACTGATTGTGAGACTTCCTGAGCACTTACATGTCAAGCTGTCTGTGAAGCCTCTTTGTCTTTAATCCTCTTGATAAACCCATGCTGTGGGCACTATTTCTATTAGCCCCATTTTACACATGAAGATACTGAGGCTTCGAGATGCTAGGATATTTACCCAAGGACACAGCCTATAAGGAGGAGAGTTAAGATTTGAACCCAGGACTGAGCAACTAAATCCGAGCCCTTAGGTCAAAGTGCCTGTCATTCTAAGATCTCAGTGGGTGCCTTCTCTAGAAGCATCTCTTTCTAAGTTCTTTTTTTTTTTTTTTAAGATTTTATTTATTTGTTTGACAGAGATCACAAGTAGGCAGAGAGGCAGGCAGAGAGAGGAAGGGAAGCAGGATCCCTGCTGAGCAGAGAGCCCCATGCAGCTCCATCCCAGGACCCTGGGATCATGACCTGAGCCAAAGGCAGAGGCTTTAACCCACTAAGCCACCCAGGCGTCCCCCTGCTGGTACAGTTCTGACCATCTCCTGCTATCTATAGTGAGACAAAGACCAGCTAGCACCTTCCCATTCTGGTTCCACTCACCAGCTTCAAGAGGGGTTAGGGTAGGACCCTGGTGGGATGATTGGCTTCTCTCCCACTCTTCCTTGACCCAGTGAAGACCCTTAACCCTAATGGGCCCATAAGGCAGTTAGGCATTTGCCAAGAGGTCTGGGGAGAGAGGAGGCATTCATGTCACCCTCATGAAGGAGGTGCTGGAAGATGCTGGAACCCTTGGTAGCTAGGCAGATTTTGGCCTCTGGCGGCTTGACTCTGCAGAAGCAACTCCAGCTCTTTACACCCTCTTGTCCTGACAAAGGTCAGCACAGTGTGGGGAGAGGCTGGTGGTGGAACTTCTGGTGTCAGGACACCAAGGCCAGGGTGAAGCTTGCGTTGTCCCAGCTCCAAAGTGCTCTTTGTGGGATAGGATCCTTCAAGGGTCAGCAGCAAAATGTCTGGTAATTCTGGAGCTGTTCAAAATCCTTCCTTTCTTTCTTTCTTCCTAGGTGGAAATTGGAGGAAATCTTGAAGCATATGTAATACTTAGACTTTAAGTGCCCTTTACAAAGTTAAATCACTTTGTCAGTTTAGGAATGTAAAAATGTTTTATGTATAACTTGGTTTGCTCATAAAATCTTAATTTGGGTGTGTTTGGAAATGCAAGGCCAGAGAAGGGAAAGCTGATATTTGAGGGGAAAACCTCCAGGCCTCTAACTTGGAGCAAGAAAACAATTACAAGGCGCTTTCTAACTTTTGTTTGTCTGGGCGTGAGGTTAGGCTCATGTGTTGCTCTGCAGGTCAGACCTCAGAGGCTGCCCCATCTCAGGGTGGAACCACCTGAGGAACAGGGCAGGAAGAAAGAGACACACGCAGAGGAGTGACAAGGGCATGCAGAGCCAGGGAGGCCAGAGGTGGGTTTTCCTAAGTATTTTGAAGGACGAGCAGCATGGCTTTGTGCGAAGGAAAGCCATTTTCTTCGTGGGAAGTTACCCCATTCCTTGCTAAGAACTCTCCAGTTGCAGTGTCTCTCTGTTATTTAGTCCACTCTACAACTTTTAGTCTATCTTCTGGTCTCCTCGCCACCCTCCGACTTTTAGTCTCTTGCCCTTGGAGCACAGAGTCTCCCCAAAGGACTCCAAGAGCTCCTAAACTTGGCTTAGTTCAGCCAACACATATTAGGATCCAGTCTTGGCCCTTGGGTGTCAGATGCAGGCCATGTCAAAGAGGATGATGGCTATTTATTGAGAACTTGATATGTGCTGGGCACCATGCTAAGTTATATGTGTATTATATTAACACACTTATGGGGTGCCTGGCTGTCTCAGTCGGTAGAGCATGTGACTCTTGATCTTGAGGTTGTGAGTTTGAGCCTCATGTTGGGCCTAGAGCTTACTTTAACAATGACAACAACAACAACAATAACTACACTTAGTCCTAAGAGGTGAGACCTATTAAATCCATTTTGCAGATGGGGAAACTGAGGCATGAGTTGATTAAATAACTTGCCCAAGATCAGCTGGGATTCAAACCCAGGCAGTCTGAGCACTGTCTGTGCCCTTAACTATTCCAGGATTCCAAAGCCAGAAATATTTGCACCAGGAGGGCATTGTCCCTGGCCTTGGGCATCCAGAAAAGCCTCCTTGAGGAGATGACTCCTGAGTGGTTGCAGGGGCAAAGGAAACGGAAAAGAACATTCCAGGCTGAAAGGATGGCAGACAGAGGCATCACGGTATAAAGTCCAGTACCACATGCCAGGAGATAAAAGTTGTTTTGGAATTTCTAGAATGCAAATAAAGTGGGCCAGAGTGGGGCAGGGGAGGAAGCTGGAGACATAGGTAGGAGGAGGGCCAGACCATGGCAAGCTCGCAAGTGCTTGGAGTTGAAGGTATCTTCCAAAGGTGATGGAAGCCATCAAAGGGGTTATGACAGGGGATAATACAAGACATTGCACATCCTTGATAGAATTCTCTGGGGGTGGGGACCACGCTGGAAAAATGGGTAGAGGTGAGACTGGAGGTGAGAACACCAGCTGGGACCTGGATGGGCAATTTGACATTGGGAATGGGGAAATGACTTGAACTAGAGAAAAGACCATTTTTTTTTCTTTTCTTTTTTTTTTTTTTTAAGATTTTATTTATGTACTTGACAGGCAGAGATCACAAGTAGGCAGAGAGGCAGGCAGAGAGAGATAGGGGAGGAAGCAGGCTCCCTGCTGAGCAGAGAGCCCCATGTGGGCCTCGATCCCAGGACCCTGGGATCATGACCCGAGCTGAAGGCAGAGGCTTTAACCCACTGAGCCACCCAGGTGCCCCTCCATTGCAGATTTTTAGCTAGACCTCGGACTTCATAAATTCTCCTCAACAATGTTTCTCGCTTACTCCCCCAAGTGCTCATCATTGGGTAACTTGACCCAGTTCACATCCCTTGGTTTCTTTTCTGAAAACTGGCATATTTATTATAGCGGGGTGACTATGCAAGCTGGTTTACCAAGGACTGTCCTGATTCTACCTGTAATATAGTTAGCAATAGCCCTCCTTTCACTCTGCAAAGTGCCCTGGTTTGAATTATGAATGATGTGGTCACCCAGTTGAAGAACATATATGAAAATGATGGTGCTAATTTACATATAGATTCATGAAATAATCTTACTTGCCCCTAATGATAACTCTGCAAAGTAGGCGGGAGAACCGTTATTGCCCCTCCTTTTCCCCCCATCCCCTCCCCTTCCTCTCCCTTCTTCCCTTCCTTTCTTTCTGTTTAGTATCAAGAAAGGAGGTTCAAATAAATTAAATGGCCTGCTGAAGGCACCCATGTAGTCAGAAGTAGAGACAGGAGGTAGACTCAGATCTTCTGATGAATGGTCCACCAGCCTTCTTCTACACCATAATTTCCCTCATTAGGCTGCAGGAGATTAAAGATGACCACATACTCTTTGTAGCTCCTTCTACTGAAAGACGGAATCTAATTTCTTTCCTTGAATGTGGGTAGGTCTTGCAATAGAATGTGAGAGAAGTGACATTCTGGGACTTCTGCAGCCAGATCATAAGAAACTGCGCAGCTTCTGATTAGATCTTTTGGAATGCTTGCTCTGGGGGAAGCCAGCCCTCATGTAAAAAGCCTAAATCCCCTGAGACTCCCATGCTGTGAGGAAGCCCAAGCCAGCCACGGGATGGAGAGAGAGATTGATGGATCTATGGCCAACAGTGGTGGTATACTGGGAAACCTGTTCTCTGGAAGAAAGTGTCCTGGTTTATGGTGTTTGTTGATTCCTGGTTATAACTAGTCCCACTAGGGCTGACTTTGAGCTACTAATGGCTTGCAAAATTTCTGAATAGTTAACAAAATGGCTGGTATGAAGCATCTTCAAATGCCCAGCCTCCAGCCACATGAAACACTCTGGTTAAAACCCCAGATATTGTGAAGCAGAGTGGAGGTGTCCTTGATGATTCTCATGTAAATTGAAGATTCATAAGCAAAATGAATAAGGGTTCTTTTAAATTACTGTGTTTTAAGGTGGCCTGGTATATGGTAGTAGATAACCAGAACATGTGGAAAGACAGATAAAGATGTCCTCGAAGAAATGGAAGCACTCTGAAAATTTTAGAGAACCACTTCTCTCCCTGATTCCTTTGCTATCATTTAACAGGAGATATAATTCAGGTGAAATCTATAGTTTGTCGTGAAGTTGGAGCCTGAGGTGGCTTGCTCTTTGCCTTGGGCCTGATGCATGGTTGGCACCATTCTCTGACCCATGGAAACAGGGGGAAAAGCTGGGCTGAGAATGGGACAGGTTAAAGTTGAGGTGACAGCAGGCCATCTGAAGTCAAGTGTCCAACAGGCAGTCTACTTAGGTAGAATTGACTTACAATTTATAATACAGCTTAGCACCTTGTTTCTAACAATTAATTTACTTATGGTAATTTCAGTATTGCTTTTGAGCACATGATAAAGCTGGCAAAGCTTGTCTTCCGCTCACAAAGCATCCTCTCTGCTTTTCTCCTCTTGTTGTTGCACATTTACTACTTTTTGCTCTCCCTAAGATGTGATTTGTCTTATCTTTCACTGTGGAAAATGGGAAGGTAGAATGGGAAGTTTGTTTCTTAATGTACTTATAATCTATTACTGTGTACCAAATTTCCCCAAAACTTAACAGCTTAAGACAAATATTGTTATTATATCATGGTTTCTGTGGGTCAGGAATTTGGGTGACTCAGTTGGTTCATTCTGGCTGAAGGTCTCTCATGAGGTTGAAGTCAAGGTGTTGGCCAGGGCTATAGTCATCTGAAGGCTTGACTGGAGCTGGGGCATCCACTTCCAAGATGGCTGCCTCACATTGCTGAGGCACGAGTTCGTTGCCATACTGGCTTCTCCATAGGGCTGTTTTTTGTGTTATAACATGACAACTGTTTTCTTCCAGAGAGTGATGAGAGACAGAAGAAAGAAGAAGAAGATAGAGGAGGAGGAAAAGGAGGAAGAAGAAGAAAAGGAGGAGGAAGAGAAAGCCATGATGTCTTTTATGACTTAGTCTCAGGACTCACCTATGGTCACTTTAAACATATTCTGTTTGTTAGAAGCAAGTTGCTAAACCCAACGCACACACAAGTGGTGGAGAATTAGGTTTTATCTCTTGAAGGGAGGAGAGTCAAATGATTTGTTGACATATTTTAACCTAACCACAGTTTTTCAAGGAATTTCAGATGGTAAATCAGTTGAATTTCAGGGGCTTGGGGTGAGGGAGCAGGAGAACTATTTTCCATATTCAAGCTTTATTTACTTGGCACACTTTTAAGATGGGCTTTGCTAGTTAGACGATTATATGGTAGAATGTTACAGTGGGAAGGGACCTCAAAGGACTTTCTAAAGGCTACAAACTGGTGATTTGGGGGCCCAATTTGTCCAGCAGATCTATTTTAGTTGGTGAAATCTTGATTTCTAAAATTTAATGCTTTTAATTTGGACATGTTTCTCCCCACGTTGCTTACTGTGCATCATTCTCTTACATAAACTAATTCACCCATTCCGGTAATCCCCCTGCCTCTGGGGTTCCCTGAGTGCTTGAACCTCTGGTTTTTATCCCTTTCTCTCTGTTCAGACATGGAGAAACTGAGGCCCAGAGAGGAGAAATTGACTTGCCCAATGTCAAAGGTTGAGTGAATGGCAGAATTGGGTCCTGAATCCAGGTTTCCTGACTCCCAGTTCAGAGCTCCACCCACTTCCCTCTCTGCCTCCCCATATCTCATCATAAGTGGCATCCCTGCCTCCCCGTGTCCTAGATAGCATCCTTTCAGCCTCTCCACGAATGCCCTTGCACCCCCATCTAGCCCCAGACAGATGTGGGAAGATGAAGGTCTTTTATTCACATCTAAAGATCTGGAGATGGGAAAACTTCAAGTTTCACAGCCCTAGAGGAAAAGAGAATCAGAGAGTGAATGCTGGGAAAACATGGGGGAAGCAGCATGGTGTGAGAGGGAAACCCTGGAGGGTATTTCAGTAGGTTAATAACCTAAGCTGTTGCCAACTTGAAATTAGAAAGAGCAAGGCTCTGTCTTCCGAATGTGGAGGAGGGGGGCTAATCCTGTCCTTTGATAAATGGATGACATTCTAGCAAAATGAGACGCTCCGCCCCAGTGGCTGCAGGGGGACATTGGGCTGGGGAGGCGGGGGTGGGAGGGGGCCTCCGGAGCCCCAGCAATGAGGTTAAGACGCAGAACTGTGAGGCATTGGTGCATTAGCACGGAAATTGCAGTCACTTTGGTAGCTCTTTATTAAATAACCTGCAATAGATACAACGAGGTACCCATCTCGGTTTGGATCACTCACCTCTCGCCCAGCTTTTCCTGAGAGCTGCCCGCTCCCACTGCTCTCCTGGGTCCTCTCTGACCCACTCCCCAACTCTCTCATCACTCATCCTCTTTGATTCTTACCTGGACTGCTATAGCCCTGAGCAGCTCCAGTTCTTCCCACCTCTGCCTGCCTGCTCCCAGGCCCACAGGTCATTTCAGGCTGCCCACTGGGAGCACGGGGAGGCTCCTCCCCACCTCTCCCTTCCCAGTGTGCCCCATCTCTTGGTAGTGGCCTGCAGTCAAGAAGTCACCTGCCTTTTGTACATTTCAGGGAGGGCTAGTGCTGCCTGGGTCTCCCCAAAGAGGGGTGACCCCTTGAGTGTCCCTGGGTGTGCTCAATGTTCATGCACTCCCAGCCCTCCAGGGATGTGTTTTCTCTGGTCTCTTAAATTCACAGACTTCTATACTTGTAGAGGTCTCAGAGGTAGGGACTGGCCCTCATAAGACTAAATCGAGCTCCTCTCCTCCCAATTACACCCCTCCTCCACTTGTCCCGCAAGTCTTCCAAATGCTGAGTGGACGGCCAGACATGCTTTGATTTGGTGGAGTGGTTCTATGAAAGGGAAGACAACTCAAGGGGGTTAGGTGAAGCTCTTGAAACCTAACTCAACTGATTTAAGTGCATTTTATTCCCATTTCCCACTGGGGAAAAAAGATGGAGTGTTTTATGCATTCTGGGTAAAACTGTAGTCTTTGGAGATTTACAGAGAGCAGATGGGGCCCTGTTCCTCAAAGTACTCCAACAATGACAATAATTAGGAAAGTCTTCTTAGTGTGGTTATGGAGGACTTCATCTGTGCCACAGCATATACACATGTATATGTGTAATATATGCTTGTTATTCCTCACAACAGTCCTACAAGACAATTACTGTTACTATACCCCATTAAATAGTGAGAAAATGAAACACAGAGAGGTTTAGGAACTTGCTCAAGGTCACACAGCTAGTAAGTGGTAGAGCTGCAGTTTGAGTCTAAGCTGTTTGGCTCTTGCTCCAGAATTGGTGCTCTTAAACACTAAATTACAATTCAGGGTAATTTTCATGGCGGGGGAAGGGAGGTGGCTAGAATTAGACCCAAAGGAGATGTGAAAGATAACCTAGAGCTACCTTCATGTCTCAGCTGAGAAAGCAGGTCTCTGAGAACTGAGTGATTTTCCCATTCTGGAGTCCCTAAGTGAGTATGAACTCATACCGCCTGTGCTAACCTAACAGACAGCTTTCTCTTCCCTCCACGGCTGCCAGGAATCTGGGAAGGTTTCCTAATCTGAGGGAGATGCATCCAGTAGGGGGAAAGCATTCCAGGAAGGGAGCTTAGCAGCAGCCAAGATGGAAGCCCTAGATTCCTGGTAGGTTCTGGAAACAGCAAGTAGAGGGAAGAGTCTGGAACATGGGGAGCCAAGGGGGCAGGGAAGGATGAGGGTGGAAAAGAAGAAGGGTTCAGACTGGAAAGGGCCTAGATTATTTTGCTAGATAAATGAGAGTTATTAAGAATGCCATGATCAAATGTACTTCACTGATTCTTTCTCTGGCCATTACATGGAGCCCAGGGAGGAGGAGACCTCCCAACGACTGCATAGTGGGTCTCCCAGAATGCTCTGGTGTTGGCAGGACATTGACAGAGGTGGTGAGAAGAGCATGGAAGAAGGACAAAGGGGGAAGTAGAAACTTGTCAGTCAGAATCCTAACTTGACTGAAGTTTGCAAAAGGAAAGTTAAAGAAACTGTCAGGCCAAGTTGAAAAACCTTGAACCAATGGAGTTTTACCAATAGATAAAAGCCAGAGTAAGTATTTTGCATTTACCTTCACAAGAACCACCTTTGGATCTAGGAGTGTGAGACAAACCTTAGTAAGAGAGAGCTGTAGCCTCTCAGAGGCCAGAAGACAGCACTGGATTTCTCCTAGCAAACTCAAGTCTCCTGAAAGCAACGCAGGGAAGGAGTGCGCCAAGCTATGCCCTTAGCCTTGGAGAGACCAGGGAAGGGGTGGGGGTTCTGTGAACTGCTGACTGCTTGTCCAACATTGACTGCAGTTATGATTCCAGATGGGGTTACGGAGGGCTTGTTTGTGATAGTCTCCCTGGCTCCAGTCTCTATTTTTCAAGCAACTTTAAAAAATAAGTTATACAATTTAATAAAAACAGTACACTCAGCTGAAAAAGTCAAACAATGCTAAAAAGCCTACAACACAACCCCGAGGTCTTCTGTGCTCCGCCCCGCTCTGCTCCCCATGCTGGTTGCTTGCCAGGCTCACCAGAGGCAATGTTCTCAAACGTTTTCACTTTTCCTTTTGGCTTTTCAACAGGTTCTGGTACTTACTTCCATGTTTTGAAATGATACGCATATGATACTCTCTCTTGATTCATTCATTTCAGATTGTTTTATAAACATCCCCTGGTGAACATGACCAGGGCTCCTCAGCTTCAGAGCGCTGAAGCATGAACTTCTGAGTGTCCTTCTGGTAGACAGGGATATGTGACTGTTTGTGGCCAATGAAATTGTCTGGGGGAGGTGACGAGTATCACTTCTGAGACAGGAAAGGCTCACACATGCTTCTCTGGTCTATCTGTTCTACCACAGAACTGGGGTACCTTGTGTTCCCGATGGTATAGCTATAAGTTGACTGAGTCCCCACATAACCACATGGAGCAGAACCCCTGGTGACCCACTTGAGGAGTGTAATGTGAATAAGACATGAACTTTTATTATGTTGTGCCATTTATTTAGATCTGGGGTTGTTTCTGTAGAATAACTTCGAGCATCCTGACTAATATATATCTTATGAGGAGTTTATCTCATGCACACCCCCTTCTCCAAATGCTCTGATTACATTTTAATTTTTGGTTAAGTCTATTATCACTGTTTTCAATTTTATGGTTATCTCAAGACTGCTCACTGCTGAGCTAAATAGTGTTTTGTGATTGAATCTCTTTTATATCATAAAACTTGTTTTTGTTAAATTTAGTAATCATTTCATTTTAGGAATTAGTTTCCTTTGAAATCCTGACTGAATTCTCCTCATTCCTCAACAACTGTCTACGCGATGTACCTTATTACAATTTTCCACCCTGTCACACCATCATACAATTTATCAGCTTCACTTTCCTTTTTACTTGGAGAGAGCTCTCCCAGAGCCCTCTAGACTTCTGCTCTAATATGAACTGAAGGCTTTCTAAATCTGTACAATGGTTGATCCCCATTCTCTGGATCCCGTGTTATCTTCTTTTTTTTGTTTAATTGCTCTTTTTGGTAGAACATCTCCTTTAGAAGTTTTCTGAGAAAGGGTCTTTGGAAGATGTATTTTTGAGATTTTGTTTGTCTGAATATGTCTTTTTACCGTCCATATTTGTGACTGATAAATGGGCTGGGTATACAAGCCTAGGTTGAAAATAACCATGGCAGAGACCACTAGCTGTTCACCAAAATCTTGGGCACAGAGTTAGACTATATTTCTCAGCCTCCGTGGTAATGAAGCTTGGTCATGAGTTTAAGTCCTCTTTAATGGAAATTAAAATTCCAGACCTGGTCCGTTCAGACTCTCCTCTGCCTGCTCTTCCATGCTTTTCTCCCTCCCAGAAAGATGGATGGGGACATGGCTTTGCAGAGCCATGAGATGAAAAGAGTGTCTGTTCCTGAATCATCACATAGAGAACTGTCCTGCCCTGAACAACCCAGCCAGGAATGGTGTGTGAGCTAAAAGCAAGCACTTATTGGTTAAACCAGTGAAAGTTTGGGGTTTAATTGTTATGCAGTCTGACCTACCCTAAACTAGCACAGACATTGATTGTGGGCTTGGAGTGATGTTATCGTAGAACTAAAACAAGGAGCATTGGCTAGGGGTAAGTGGTGAGGAAACAGATATAACAGGATGCAGGGGGTAGTGCAGTTGGTCAAGTGTCTGCCTCTTCATTTCAGCTCAGGTCACGATCTCACGGTGGTGAGATCAAGCTCCGTGTCCAGCTCTGTGCTTAGCATACAGTCTGCTTAAGACTCTCTCTCCCTCTGCACCTCCCCATCACACACTCTCTCTCTCTCAAATGAAATAAATCAATGTAAAAAAAAAAGATGTGGCAGGAGGGGGAGTTAGAGATACTTGTTATGCTGGTGTGAAAGTGTTTGGTAAAACTGATACCTGAGATAATTTACTATTCTACTGAGACTGTACCTAGGATGGAAGAGATGGGAAAAAGGCACTCAGAGTTTGTCGTTGGTTAGTACCTCACTTAACAGGTTGTCATCAGGAAAGCACTAGTCTGTTTGCAAGCAGGGATTAAGGGTTGAAGAAACAGTGTCTGGACCACACAGAGGAGATGATTAGACCAAATAAAGTCACAAGGCTGTGAAGTCGTCTCAGTTAAACAGAGGTTAGCTATTCCTGTGGCAAGATTAGGTTAAGGACACTGCCTCTTTAATAAGCCTCTTGCTACAGATGACTTTACAGTAGCTGATATTAATTTGACAGAGATTGGCATAGGGCCAAAGAAGTAAAAACCTAACAGTTTTAAGAATCATGGCTAGGACACTTTGAATGTGGTTACTAGCACATGTAACCAATTGGCAATAAATAGATCAAAAATCTATTTGAAGGAAGAAATTAAATTCCAAAGGAAACCACCAATACGGCCTTAAGAAACCTTTTAAAACAATGGTTGGATCCCCAAGCGTCCATGAGCAATGAGCGGGCTGTGAAAGACTGGCACCCCCATCAACCACTTCAGGTGAGGCCACAGGAGATAATGAATGGGGGAGAATTTCCCAGAGGGTAGAGCAGGGGGTATGGAATATAATGGGCTGTTCCTTCCAGAAAGAAGATCCAGGCTCCCATGAAGTGACCTCCTTTGCCAAGTCTGGGGACCCCAGCAGGTTCCATCATTGTTATGGACCAGGAAAAGCCCATGTTTCCTAATCTTCCTAATCTTCATTACAATCACCCTATATATATTGGATGTGTGCAGGGTTGGAGGATGTAACCCAATTCCTGCCTAAGTCTTTGGACCAAGAGAAATTCCATCAGATTTGACAGAAATGACTGCATATCACCTAGAGCATGTGAATGTAGCAGAGTACAGAAGCTGGATAGGGCTTTGCTTTAACTCCTTTGGAAGGTGACCGAGTGTGTTCCATGAGTGGCACGAAGGTCACATGGCTGCTGCCTGTGGAAGAGACTGCCAGCTGGGTACCCAAATCTGTTCTCTCTTCTTTATAAGCACAGAAAGAAGATTGTATTTTCTAGTCTTCCTTGTTGAAAGGTGCGACCACTAAATTTTCTCCAGTGTAATGTGAATGGACATTGTGTGTGCTAGTTTCTGGCCTGGCACATAAAGACGTTCCCTGTATTGTCTTCTGTGTACTTTCCTTTTTAATTGGCTGGCTGCAGATATGAATGAAGGCTCTAGAGAAAGTGTTCAAACCTGGGGTCCATGGACTTGAAGTTCAGGAGATTCTATCAACTTGAATGGGAAAAGTAAATCTTTATTTTCCCTAACCTTGAATGGAGATTTAGCATTTCTTTCTGTTAGGAATGAGCTTACAAAACACAGAAGTATCCGTGATACCTGTGACTTTGTCACTAGTAGAAATCACAGATATTTTCATATCACATTACAGTTGTTGCAGATATCTCAAAATATCATTACATTCATCAGTTCTCAGGAATAACAGCAGTTATTAGACCTGCCACTAGATTGCACATAATTGTAGTCTTCCTGTTGACAGACAGTCATGCAACACAACTGGCGGACACTGAGCAGGGGAGGCATTCAGCCACCAAATGGTGAAGTCACATGGTCTCATATCGGTGAGCCAGATGTCTATGCTTTCCAGTAATTCCTGCCTGTAGTTGTTGGTTAGTTAACATGTAGAGGTAAGTGAGTGGTTTTCATTGTCCAAGGTTGGCAATATGGGGTGATTAAAATAACAATGTTTTGTTTGTTTTTTAAGTAGGCTCCATGCCCAGTGTGGAGTCCAGTGCAGGGGCTTGAACTCATGACTCTGATATCAAGACCTGAGATGAGATCTAGAGTTGGATGCTTAACTGACTGAGTCACCAGGTGCCCCTGAAATAAGAATTCTTAGCTCTCCTTGATATTGAAGGTATGCAGGCCACAATTACAGTCAGTCTTCACACTGATATGTCTTTAAAGGATAAATGTAACTTTAACTCACCTGTGCTTTAAATGTGTTGTCCTTTAATAAATGAATAAATAAATAAATAAATAAAGATGTTGTCTTGTTAGCTATTGAATGAATACAGAAACATGTATATTAATTACTACATCAGGTTATCTCTTTACATTTTGTTAGCTATACATCCACATAATTAGCTTTTTACTAGTATGAGTTTTGTTTTGTGGATTTGAAAATAGTCTAAGAAGGGGTCAACAAGTGTCACCAGATAGCCAAAAGGGTCTAGGGCACAAAAACGATTCAGAGGAAGCCTGGGGTATGGCTGAGCCACAATGTGGAAGGGGTCTGGGTCCCAGGGAAGAGAGCCTGCCAATTACCTGAGCATTCATCCAGGACTATTATGTGAGTAAAAAATAAACTTCTGTTCTTTTAATTTGGGATTTTTTGTTAGCAGAGCATAACCTACTTCATGCAAAGACATTGATCTGTTGATTTGTAGTGTTTTTGTTACCCGTAGGAAGTTCAGAGCCATACTGATATTTGTTCTGTGTCATTGCTCTGCTTTATGTAATCCTGAGTCCCACCATTAAAAACAAGTTGTTGTTGTTGTTTAACTGAATCCTTTTGTTCTGAAATTTCACATGCTGTGCCCTCTGGTGGCTCCATTAATTATGCCAGGCCCTCAGTGGGCTTTATAAAGTCTGTCAACTTGTATCTTTCAATCTGAAAAATTGTTATCTCTTAGGCAATGTTCTTATTTTTATTTAACAAATAATCCCCAAAACTTAATGACCTAAAAGCATAGCAATCATTTTATAACCTCTTATGGACCTGGGGAAAGCTCAGGTAGGTGGTTCTCTCTCATGAGGTTGTAGTCAGATGATAGCTTGAGGACGTAGGTAGCTGGAGGTAGCTGAGGACTGGAGCACGTTGGGGGCTATGACCCTCCCCCCTCCCTCCTGTCTTCTCAGGGTAGCCAGTGCGATCCTTCCACATAGCCTAGCTTGGGCTGCCTCACAGCATGGTGGCCTTTGGGCAATCAGACTGCTGACATGCCACCTCAGGGCCCCAGGGCAATTACTCCAGAGAGCAAAGCAGAGGGAACATTGCCTTTGATGACGTAGCTTTAGAAATCACATATTGTGTTAGTGAATACAGTCACGAAGACCTTTCAAAGTTCAAGGCCAAGGGAGTCAGATAACATCTCTTGATGGGGTCATGGCAAGGTTTGAGAAAAGTGTGTGGGATATGAGGTGTTGCAGCCATCTTTGGGAAATACAACCTGCTACAATTTCCCGTTTTCAGTCCTTTCATTATATTCTAATAGTCAGTTTTCATCCTCTGGGCTAATCCTTTAATTTTCTTATCTATTCTCTCTTATTATCCCTCACTTTTTTTTTTCTGCTTTCTAGGACATTTCATTGACTTTATCATCAACCTTACTACTGACTTTTACATTTTGACTACTATTTCTAATTTATTCTCTGTTCCTTTTTATTTTTTTTTAAATATTGTGTCCTGTTTTTGTGTCATAGATACAATATCTTCTGTTATCTAAGGCTATGAATTAAAATGTATTTGAATTGTTCTGTTTCTTACAATTCTTCTTTTCTCTATGAGCTTTTTTCCCTTAATTTTTTCCTGTGGTGTTTGAGTTTTTTCTTAAATATTTGATTATTTTTGGATGTTTCTGATTGGAAATGCATAGATGAACTTTTGGACTGGTGTGTCTCGATCAGATGGCCAACTGGCTGTTTTATTGGGAGTTCCAAATGCCAGAGTTTGCCAGCCTTTTCTCTGGGGCCATTTGGTTTCTCTGGAGAAGGCTTCTTCCATCTCCTGTGTGGGAGCCAAGCTGCTGGCATCTGGAACTGAGAGGGGAAGGGCCTGGGAAGCTTTTTACCATATAGTCTCTGGTTTGATTTTCTTGGGTCTTTTGATTCCCCTTTTGGAATCTCCCTGGTTCACTTATCATACCATAACTCCAGAACAAATGTCAGGTCCCCAGCAGGTTTGGGGAGGTGTGATTGGCTGATTGTAAGCCATAGGTGGGTCTCTAGTAATGGTCTCATTACTCTTACACAGGGTTTCAAATAATCCCTGTGTCTAGCCCTCTGCTTCACTTTGGTTTTCTTCAGTAGCTGGTGTTTCCTATTTTTTAATCATTCCTAAATTTTCTGAGGCGATTAGGTTTTCCTCCCCATGATACCTCCTGCAGATATAGGGTTTGACTTCCCTTCTCTTTGCTGAGTCATATGGCATTTTGCCATCTGCTCCCTTTCTTATTGGTGTCAAGGATTTAAGTATCTATTTATTCTATTGAAGATAGAGCTGTGTTTCTGTTTCTTGCTTTATTTTCTATTTTGGGTGGCATTCAAGAGGTGAAGGAATGAAGTCTGGAAACCTTTCATGCCTCCAGTGTCACAGTGGGCTTTGTGGATGAGTGCCCGCAGGCCCCATGCTTAAGAGGGTCCAGCACTTGGTTTAACGCTCTACTGTTGTCTACTTGAAATTTGTACTTGTTTTTGACAAATGTCCCTGTGTTTTCATTTTGCGCTGGGTCTTGCAAGTTATGTAGCCTGCCCTGTCCACTGTTGATCTCTTAATCCATCTTCCCTAACTGTCTAAATGATTGTTTTGAAACAGAAACCCAGTCATGCCAAACTATTGCTCAAAAAGAATTCAGTGGTCCCCAAACCTTCAGGATGAAGTCCAAGCACCCTAGTGTTGTGTCCAGCCACTGTAAGCACCCAAATGGACCACCATGCAGCCTAATAACTGGTCTCTCAGTTTCCATCTTTACCTCCTATAGTCCAAAGAGCCATCTTTAAAAGATAGGCTGGGCAGGCCACCCTTGTTCAAATCTCTTCACACTTAAAATACTGTGCAAGTCCTCACCCACACTTTCAAAGCCTCCTGTGGTGTGAGTTTTGCTTATCCTCTGACCTCACCACACCCATCACCTACTCTACACCCCCACTGGCTTCCTTGCTATTCCTTCCTGTTCTATCTGGAAATCATTCTCCCAGGAAACTGCACCATTTTACTTGATGCAGATGTCTACTGAAATGTCACCTTCTCAGAGGGGCTTCTTAGACAGCTCCATCTAAAACAGTGTCTCTTGGGGCATCTGGGTGGCTTAGTCAATTATCTGCCTTTGGTGAGGGTCATGATCTTGGGATCATGGGATTGAGCCCTCAAGTGGGCAGGCTCCCTGCTCAGCAGGGAGTCTGCTTCTCCCTCCCTCCCCTTCTCCTTTTGCCCTCTCCCCACTCATGCTCACACACACGCTCTCTCTTCTCTCAAATAAATAAATAGAATCTTAAAAAAATCAAACAGTACCTCTCGTCTTTCTCTATTCCCTTACCTGGCTTTATTTTTTTTCATATCATTGGCCACACTAAAATTATATTTGCTTATTTATTAATTATCTTTCCCAATAGAACCCAAGTTTTATAAAGGCAGGAGTTTTGCCTATTTGCTGAATAAATATAATAATAAATAAATAAAAATAAAATATATAAAAATAAATAAATAAATAAATAAATAAAAATAAAATAAAAAATATTTTTTGAATGGACACGTTTCAAGAAATATGAGGTAATCCTCACCACTGGGTAGGATATGGAAAGCAACATAATTTCAACAGAGGTCTGTTTGGATTGAAAGAAGCTCTGGTTGCCTATGGGATGGCAAGAGGAAAGAAGAGGAAACCTGGTGGTACCTTCCTGTGTGGGGCTGGAGCCATCTTCTCTGATATCCTAAGGAGCTGGTTTAGGTGTCTCTTTCTCTAGGGTTCAAGAAGGTAGTCCCTTATGGGTAGATCATATGTCCCTTTTTCTACTAGATTAAGAACACATGTAGAATAGAGACTATTTCTTACTTATCTTTATTTTCCTTGAGCCTAGGGAGTATCTGGCACATAGGATATACTCAATAAATGCAAACTGATAATGAATGAATAAAGCAATTTCAAAACCACAAGTGGCATCAAAAGCAGAAGTGACCCCTGAGAGAGGTTAAAATTTTGTTTAGAATTCTACTAAGGTTAGGGCTGAGTGACATGACTCTTAGTGAGTTCCTTCAACATGGCAGCAGAAGCAGTCCAGATCCTTGTGAGTATAAATTCAGATTGTCAGTTGGTGGTAGACAGTGCAATGAGGAAGGAGGTAGAAGATGAGGTCAGAGGCTTCTGTGGTTGGTGACAATGGATCATAGCTTGGACTAGGATGGTAGGGGTGCAGGTCGTGAGAAGTGATTGAACTTTGGATACAGTTTGAAATTAGAGCCAACATAATTTGCTGATGAATCGCATTTAGGGTATAGAGAAATAAAAGAACCAAGGATACTTCCAGAGTTTTTGGCTTGAGTAACTGGTTGCCAAATTATGCCATATACAGAGAAAGAGGAAGACCAAGGGTGTGGAGCAAGATTTCATTCAGAACACAGTAGGTCTGAAGTGATGGTTAGGCATGAGAGTAGAAGTATGGAGATGGCAGGAAATATGAAGCAGGAAAATAGAAACCGGATGTGGGCTGGAGATATGCACTAGGGAGTCAATAATGTGTAGATCATATTCAAAATCATGAGACCACATGAGACTATTGTACTGGGTTGAATAACATCTCTTCAAAATTTATGTCCATTATGAGCTGTGGTTGTGATCTTATTTGGAAAGAGGGTCTTTGCAGGTTTAATCAATTCAAGATGAGATCATTTTGTATTGGGTTGGGCCCTAATCCAAGGACTGGTATCCTTTTAAGAAGAGGAAGATTTGGATACAGAACCCAAAGAGGAATATGACCACGTGAACATGGAGGCAGAGAGAGGAGTTACGCTGCTCAAACCTAGGACTGCAGGCAATCACCAGAGGCTAGGAGAAGCAAGAAATGATTCTTCAAGGCTTTGGAGTGAGCATGTGCATTGATTTCAGGCTTCCGATCTCTGAACTGATAGAAAATACATTTCTGTTGTTTGAAGCCACCCAATTTGTGGTCCTTTGTCATAGCCATTCTAGTAAATTACTACAGTCATCAAGGGTGTGAGTGTAGATAGTGGGCAGGGGTGTCCCAATGAAGGAGCCCTGGGAAACTGACTCTGAAAGAGGTCAGGAAGAGAAAGATGATCCTGCAAGAGAGACTGAAAAGGCATGGACAAGGAGGTAGGAGGAAGACCAGGAGAGTGAGATGTCCCAGAGCCAATGAGAAGGGAATATTTCAAGAAGATAGAAAGCCTGAGGTGTTCCAGATAAGGTGGCAACAATGAGGACTGAGAACTGGTCATTGGACTTGTCCATGTGGAGATCACTGGTGACCTTGACTGGCCTCGTTTTGGTGGAATGATTGATTTAAAATGAGAGAATGGAAGATGAGGAAGTGCAGATGGCAAGTAGACAATAACTTCCATTGTCCTTCATGGCATTTGGCAATGAGAATGATCTCATCTCACCCTTACAGCAACCCTATGAGATGGGCCATCATTATTTACAGAAAGGAAAATTGAGGCTCAGAGGTATTAGAGAATTTGTGTAGTCCCCTGACAGAAAAGAAGTGTCAGAAACCAAAGTTGAGGGCTTCCCAGAAAATATTTCCGTTTAAAGAAGGCTTTTCACCAGCCTTTCACCTGGCCCATATCTTTGTCTGATCTTTCCTGATGTTCAGGGGCCCAACCCCCTCCTGCATCTCCTAAAGAATTCTGCCTGGTGAGGTGAAGGGATGTTCAGTGATGGGGAACTTCATCTTAAAGACTAGTCTGTTTCCTCTCTGCACTCTATGTCTTCAAGTAGAGGTTGAACACTCAAATGCCTCCAGGGGGCTGGTCAGATAATGGACATGAGTTAAGTGTGTCCTGAGTGGGACAATGGGAAATGGATGAGGCTGAGGGCAAAGTTGAGCAGAAGTCCCCACCTTAAGGTGTTTCAAAAACAGTGAGTATGAAATAGTGAGTTCAAAACAGTGAGTCTGCCAGCAAATGTGACTATGATTAAATTTGGTTCCAAGCCAGCATGTGGACTCAGATATTTTCAGTCATCCCATCATGTTTCCTTTCCCAGGGGCTGGGGTCCTTACCCCTGAGACTCCCTGTCCTGACACAAATGGGTACCTCAAGCTCAACTTATGTCTAAAGAAGACTGGATGTGAGGGCTGAAGAGACACTGTCACCCCACAGTCCCTGTCCAGAGCCTTACTGTTTCCTGGGTCTTCATCTGACTCTTCTCATTGTATCTTGCTGTCAACCCCTTGCTGGCATTATGTCACATACTGGCTATCTTCCACTTGCCTCTCCAGAATCCCTTTTTGTCTACCTTCGGTGGATGATCTATACTGGCTACATCATGGCTTTCATGCCCTCTGGCTTCATGTTGGAATGGAAGCCTGACTAGAGGTCCAAGGGAGAGAACAGAGTGAGGGAAGATTACCTATTGCCCTGGTTCCCTCCCCACAGGGTTGCTTTGGGTTTCACCAAAGGTCATAGCTCCTCTCAAGGTGTCCTTCTCTATCTCACCCTTCTCCTGGTTCTTCTAATTGTTCCTTTCCCTTGCCTTTTAGTAGTGGTTACATCTCTCTGCTTGTATAGCCCCAGACACTGCACTATCCCTTGGGGTTTCCCCCATCTGTCCATATATACCTTTGTAAATAATAGTCCCTTTGTGCTGTGTCTTCCCCACAAATTCTTGTTCACCCAGAATTTCAGAACATGACCTTGCTTGAAAGGAGAGTTTTTGCAGATGTAATTAGTCAAGATGAGGTCATACTAATTTGGGGTGGCCCTAACTCCACTGGCTGGTGTCCTTATAAGAAGGCCATGTGAGGACACACAAGGAAGAAGGCCACATGGTGATGCAGGTGGAGACTGGAATGATTCAGCTACATGCCAGGGGAATACCAAGGATTGCAAGCAATCACCAGAAGCTAGGAGGGAGGCATGGGACAGTTTTCTTTCAGAGCCTCCAGAAGGAACTAACCTTGTCGATAACTTGATTTCAGACTTCTGGTTTCCAGAACTGGGAAAGAAGTAAATATCTGCTGTTTTAGCCACCCATTTTGTGGTTATTTGTTACAGAAGCCCTAGGAAACTTAATACGCCATCACACTTTCTTTCAATTCTTCAAACTAGACTGTGCCATCTGTTTCCTGTGGGGACGCTGGCTGGTAGAATTCTCTAGTTCATTTCCAGGACTTCCCATTACCCTCGTAAACCCTAAATCCTTACCTTGGAAACTGAGATCCTCCCACTAGGGTTCCATACTGCTTTTCCAGCCCTCTTTTTGCCTGGTTCCCCAAAGGTTCCCCCTTCCCCTGGCCAAATTGGAGTCTTGGCTCCTGATCCTGCTCTGCTTTTGTTCTAGCTACTCTTTCCTGGTTTCTCCACCCAGACCTCATCCATTCTTAAACCCAACTCCATCCTTCCTCCCCCAGCAGAAAGCTTTCCAGACATCCCAGCCTGTGGAGATCAACCTTATTAGCTCCTGGTGTCAACACACTCCACTTGCCTCTCCAGGGCACCTGGGTGGCTCAGTCGGCTAAGCATCTGCCTTTGGTTTGGGAAGGTCATGATAGATTCTCTCGTTGGGCTCCCTGCTCAGCGGTGAGTCTACTTCTCCTTCTTCTTCTGCTTGTCACTCCCCCTGCTTGTACTCTCAATCAAATAAATAAAATCTTAAAAAAGAAAAACCCACACTCAATCCAGCATATGGAGGGGTACACACCAGTGATATTCACACAGTGTCTTGTGTGTGCTTCTCCCCAACTAGACTGCAAGCTCCATGAGATCAGAAGAGTGCCATATTCTCCATGTCAGGTCCCACAGTGCTGGGCACATGGTAATGATAGTGAAGAAAAACCTGACATGTTTCTGGAACTGATGCTATTAATGTACTACCAGAGGAAGAGGCAGGACCTTCTAGGCTCCAAGAAGAACCTAGGGTCCACAGCTCAGTGACTCAACATGGGGGCCTTTGGAACTGAGTAGCTGCAACCCATCGGTGACATCATAGTAGGGAAAAGGGCCTTCAGTCCCCTTGACTTCCATGGATTCAGAGACACTGCAAGAGGTGGAAAAGAAAATTCCCCCTTCTCTCCAATTACATCTTTCCTCTCATCTCCTCCCACATTTCAGTTTCTAGCTCAGACTGTATAAAAGAGTGAGTCTGACTGATTCTCCTGCTTAGAGGTGTGTGTTGGAAGAGAGGGTGTGTAGGAGGTTCTAATCCTCCAGCCTGAAGAATCAGACTTCTTCTCCTTATCCTTCACCCTCTTCTCCCTTCCCTGAAAACTCCTCTGACTCACTAATATTTCTAGTTACCAGCTCCGTCCTGCCCCAGCTTTCAATTTCTCCATTTCTCCTCTTTTTAGAGAAAATGAAGAGATGCCCCGTTGTAGAATCCATCTCTAAGTCCTTACTCCTAGAGGAAGACAACTTCCTTCGGAAAGAGGCAGAGTGAGTATTGTATTTGGATGGGGGTGGGGTGGGGCTCTGTCTTTGAATTTTCTTTATTTCTCTTTCAACTGATTTGAATTTCCCCCCTTTTAGGAAAGCCAGGTACCCCAAGGGATCAAGATGGGAGGCAAAGAGAAGCCTAAGGGCTCTGCCCCCTCACTCACTGGGGAATAAGTTCTGCTTCTCTGTGCGACCTGTCCCTGAGCCCTGCCTCTGTGGATGTAGTCTAAGGACCAAAGCAGTGTTGCACCCCCGGCCCCCTCCAGTTTCCCGCCCAGCCTCTCAGGTGCTCCCTAGCTTGTCAGCAGGGAAGAAACAGCTGTCTCCTCCAGTGATTATCTTCAGGGATCAACTCTCCCAGAGTTCTCCAAAGCCCAAGGCCAAGGCCAAGTCGCAGCTCCTATCTTGGGACGGGTCAAGAACTTCCTGCAATGCCATACCACTACGCAAGCTGGTACCCATGGGCGTGTGGCCCCAGGGACTTCTTGACCCACTCCCCCAGTCCTTGCCAGATAAATTACTGCATTCTATATCCCATTGGGAGGGAACCGTCTCCCCAGCCAAGGAGCCATCTCTCCAATGATATTACTTGTGGGGCATGACAAACCCCAGTCCTCTCAACCATTCTTGCTTAAATAAAAACGTATTTAGTAAATTGTGGTCTTTCTTTCATATCTACTGAAACCACAGTAACTGTCTGAACTGAGAATATATTTTATCTTCTCATTCTACTCCCACTTGGGTTTTCCAGGGTCCTGATCTTATAATTGAGGGTGTTAATATTTTTCTCAGGTATGGCTGCCTGTTACCTGGTATATCAGGGATACTGTGACCCTCTGATTTTTTTCTGTAGTGTCCAGTTCCAGTGGGTCATGGAGTCAGAACTCCCTGAGTTCAATTTCCATAAATCCATAAACCCTGGTGGAATGTTGGCTGGAATTATATTGAATCTATATATCAGTTTGGTGAGAACTGGTATCATTAAAATATGAGTCTTCCTATTCCTGAACATGGTATATCACTCCATTTATTTAGGTGCTTAAATTCTCTCATTAATGGCTTGTAGTTTCAGTGTAGAGGTCTTGCCCATTTTTCATTACATTTGTTTCTGGGCATTGGATAAGTTTCACTGCTGCTGTAAATTATACTTTTTATAAGGAATTTTTCTAAGTGCTGGTGATGGGTAGTGTGGGAAGGAGAGCCTGTGCAACACCAACCTTCATCTTTTTTTCTATAAGAATGGCTTTATTAAGATATAATTCACATACTATACAATTCACCCATTAAAAGTGTACATTTCAAGGGTTGTTAATATATTCACAGAAATGTGTGATTATCATCACAATCAATTTTAGAACATTTTATCACTTTGCAAAGAAACCATAGACCTTTTAGTTGTTATCCATCTACTACTGCATTGCTTTTCATAATCTTATTTTCTATTTTTTGTTGCTGGTATAAAGAAATATAATTCAACTGAGTTTTACACTTGGATTTAAAGACTTGGTTAGACATACCTATTCTAGTAGTTTGTAGATTCTTTTGGGTTTACTATGTACAACTTCATGTCATCCGTGATTAATAATATTTTGACTTTCCCCTTCCCAAACTTTAAGCCTTTTATTTCTTTTTCTTGTCTCATTGTCCTGGCTAGGACGTCTAATGCAATGTCGAGTTGAAATGTTGAAGTGGACAGCCATTATCTTGTCCTGATCTAAAGGGTGAAACTTACTATTTCATCATTAAACATAAGGATTGCTGTAGGGTTTTGTTTTATTTGTAAATAGTCTTTTTCAGGATGTTCCTTATAAGTTTACTAAGTGTTTTTATCATGAATTGGCCACTGGAGTTCAAATCTTGAATCTTCCACTTATTAGTCATTCTACTTTGGGGAAGTTTTTGACCTTCTTTGAGCCTGTTTTTCTATCTTAAATTGGGGGAAGGAATTTCTATCTTAAAGTTTCTTGCAATATTGAGAATATTTATAAATAACACCCAATCTACAGCAGGCACTCAACTAAGTGCCTGGCATTACACTATACATCTTTTATCATTCTCCTCCCATTGTATATATGCCCCATGAAGGTTTGCTTTGTGTCTGTTGTTCCATGCTGTGTCCCTAGTTCCCTAGTGTTTAGAACTGTGCCCGAAATAGATAAATTGCTTCAGGCAAGAAATTTTTTATTAATCAATGTCATTTCCCTCTTTTTTAGAGCCCTATGACTATGAATCATGGTTCTAGGGCTTGGAATTATACTTGCCCCTAGAGAATCACATAGTTCTCTTGGCCACTTCCAAAGTTCAGTGCCAACTATCCTTCTGACCTTTAAAAAATTTCATGTTTTCCCCTTCAAGGTTATTTAATCAATATCTGCAATCCCTTCCTCCCCAACTTGCTCTACATCAATGAATGAAGCCTGGGGTTGAGTCCCAGTCTTCCCAGGTGCATTGCACAGCAGTGGGTAAGCCCCTCCCCATTAGTCTCTTAGACCTTAGAGATTTTCTCCAGTTGTGGTTCCAGTGCAGATGTGATGCTTGTGGCCTTGTAAATCTCTGAGGAATCTGCTTTGCTTTATCAAAATCTCTCCTGAGAGCAGTAAACAAACCAGGTCTATGAAGAACCTTCTAGACCCCCCACAAGTTCTGAAATCAGGGAGATGAATGAGGAATTTGTAGCCTGAGGGATGAAGACCAGAACAGGGACACCTCTGGGCACTCCCCAATGCCACCTCCCTTAAGTTCACATCAGGTCTTCCAGAACACAACCTTCTCTGTCCTAGGATGACTTTCCTTTGCCACCAAATCCTTTTTATCCTCTAGATCAAGAATTCTCAACCTTGGCACCACTGACTTTTTGTACCAGACAGTTCTTTGCTGTGGGGGCTGCCCTGTGCTTTGTAGGACGTTTAGCAGCATCCCTGACCTCTAGCTAGTAGGTGCTTGTAGTCATGAAAGTGCACGTGGAGTTATGATAACCAAAAATGTCCTCAGACAATGCTAAATGGTCCTTGGAAGGCAAAATTGTTCCTGGTTGAGAACCACTGCTCCAGATGATCTTTCTAAAGCCCCCTTTTCATCAATGTCTTCTCAGCTCAAGTTGTCTCTTCCTTGGCCAGTTTCCTTCCCAGCTTATACTCATCCCCTCTCCTCTGAAATCTGAGTGAGCCTGAGCCAGAGCTGCCACCATGCCAGGTGAGAACAGAGTCCAACATTTACAGAGCACCTACCTCCTGCTGTTGCACAAATTATCTGATGTAATCCTTGTAACAGCCTTGTGAGTAAGTAGATGTATGGTCTTCTCCATGTTTCAGATGGTACTCAGAGAGATAAAGTCACTTGTCCAAGGTCACACAGTTGGTAAGTGGTAGACTGGGAATTCAAATCCAGGCTGTTTGCTCACAGGATCATAAACTATTCAATCTATACCACTAGATATTTCCTCAATTGTTTCATTTATGTTCATCTACTTCCAGAATGGACCAAAAACCCCGACGGCATTTGTGGATGCCCCACAATGCTGAGCACAGGGCAGGAGGGTCCAGTACGACATTAGTCCTTGACTTCCTGCTATTATGGGGTTTGAGGCATTCGAACAAGAGTGTGTGCTGGTGAAATTGAGGATTGAGTGGAAGAAAAATCTCAATTTGAGGCTTAAATGTATATTCACCAAATGCATTTAGCATAGGTGCACATCTCAGTGAACTTTCACAAACGGAACACACTTGTATAACCTAATCAAGAATCAGATCGGTGGCTTAGTTGGTTAAGTGCTAAGCGTCTGCCTTCAGCTTGAGTCATGATTTCTGGGTCCTAGGATCCAGTTCCATGTTGGAGTGGAGTTCTGCTTCTCCTTTCCCTCTGTGTGTATGTGCTCTCTCTCTTAAATAAATAAATAAATAAATTTATTTAAATAAATAAATTTATTTAAATAAATAAATAAAAATTTTAAAAAATCAGATCACCATCAGCCCAGAAGTTTCCCTCATACTCCCTTCTCCTCATCCTTTTTTGAAGTAACTATTATCTTATCTTCTGATAGCATAGATTCCTTTTGCCTCTCTTTGAACTCTTAATAAATGGAAGCATGGAATATGTACTCCTTTGTGTCTGGTTTCTTTTGCCCAGTATTGTCTGTGAGAATCATTCATGTTGCATATAACAACAGTTTGTTCTTTTCCTTTTCTCTGTAGTATTCTGTTAGATGCCTATACCAGCTGATTTATTCATTCTATTGATAGTGGACTTGGTTGTTTCCAGTTTGGGGCTATTGTGAAGACTGCCGCTGTGAACATTATTGTATATGTCCTTTGGTGAACACAGTATACATTTCTGTTGGGGCAATGCCTACCTATGGGATTGCTGGCTCATGGGTATACATGCTTTAGCTTCAGTAGACACCGAAATTTCCCCAGATTTTGCATTTGGAGACTTTTAGAGCCATACTTAACTCCCCCCACTCCCTTGCTTTTCTGAAGAGATTGGAGGAGAGGAGTGGTATGGCTTTTGTGGAATCTTCTAGTTGACCACCGTACTAAGAACCTCTTTATAGGAAAATAGTATGAGATATGAAAGGGACAGTACAGATCCCAAGTCCAAGACTCTTTCTGCACAGGGAGAAACAGGCTCAGAGACATGTCCAAGGTGGCATGGTTCTAGCCTGGTCTAGAAGCCAAGTTTCTGGACTCTGGATGCCATTTTGTTTTTTGAGTAACTGATGTCCTGATGGTCATCTGGAAGGTGATGCAGTGGAACTAGATGCACCATTGGACCCACCAGGATTGTATGTGAAGCATGTGGGGGCAGTGGGACCGGTGAGCTGTCTTGCTTCCTATATTTTCCTTGAGCCTGGGCTGAAGCCAAGGAAAATAGAAGCCTGGCTGCTCCTCCCACCAGGGGAAGTCAAAGTGAAGGGCTTTACAATTAGAGTCTGGAAAATCTTCCACCTCATGGCCTCCTCCCCATCCCTGCCCCCCAATCCATGGAGAGGACTGGGGGAAGGGCTCTGCTGGCAATAGGGACAGGGGTTCCAGAGTCTGGAAACAAGATGGGCTTCTCCCTCAAGGGGCTCACAATCTTGGGTAAAACCAGACAGACCTTGGGCGCAGAGCAAAACCCATTTATTACACACTGAAATTCCATCCACTAGGAACCTGGCGGGAGACCTGAGTCAACCTGAACGGAAACAGCTAAGCCCGCACTACCGCCAGCTCCGGTCTCAATCCTTACCTGGTGCCCCAGACCCACCCCTATTCACGCAGCCCCGAAACTAACTTAGCCTGGTCCCCCGCCCCACCTTCCATCTTCAGAAAAGCGGTTTAAGCAGACAATCTGGAAGGGATAGGAGACGTTCCCCACCTTGCCCAACTTCCCTTACCTCACACTCCCTCCCAGACCCACAGGTCCCCACCGGATCATTGAGACGTAAGGGAAGGATGAAAGAAAGGTTGCTTCTCTTTGCAAACTCTTTTGGCAACCCCCCTTCCCTCCCCAACCGTCTGCCTTCCCGCCCCGGCTCCCGCGCCGGGCTGGGGCGCCAACTAAATCTGATCAAAATGCAATTGCCAAGTCGTTAAGGTATTTGAATTAAAAAAAAAAAAAAAAAACAACTCCCGAGAAAGAAAGTATTTGATGGCTAATAATCTCATTTCAATATAATGGGACCTTCTTCTGCAGAGAGCAAGACAGGTTAAGAGATATAATTATGACTTTGCAAACTCTCTCCCAAGCGCGGGAGACGCGCTGACAGGTCTGAGCGCTGCTGCGCCCGACTCCGCTCGCTCCGAGGGGAGACGCTTTGTCTGCAGGGCCCGTTAAAGAGACACGGTCCCTTTTCCCCCCTCGGCCTACATTGCAATTTAACTGTCAGCCGCGTCTTCGCCCCTGGATCGGTGTCGGAGTCCCACGCGAGGGTCTGGGTGGAGTGGGAGAGGGGGACCGGACTGAAAGGAGCGAAGGAAGAGAGCTAGGGGCTGACATGTCAAACGCTGCCCGGGGAACCGGGATCTGGGCTTTCAAACCCGCTCCCTCGGGGGGCTCTTTAAGGTCACGTCTGCACCTCAGGGCCCGGGAGGAGCGATGATTGGGGTTGGGGAGAGATTCCAGCAGTGCAGATTGATCGTCCATCTCCAAAGTGGGCCTTTTTGAAGGATCTCAAAGGAACGGAATCCTTCCTCGCAGAATTGCTCGGTTTCAGCTGATGGAAAGGGATCGAATTAGGGAAGTGATGGGGGTGGCGCCCTTCATGGCCACTTTCAAATCCCCCCACACTCTAAGCAAACTTTTCCCCTCTCTTTACTTCAATGGGAGAAAAATAGCCATTTGGAACCCAGATAGGAAATCCTCAAGGAAAGGGTACTTTTCTTGGTTTTATATCTCGCCCTTTCACGAAAGTTCGAGAAAGGAAATCTCCGATGCGGTGTATACGTGTGTGTTTGGGGAGGCGGGTGGAGGCAAGCGAAAGATCTCGCACTCTTTCAGAAAGGAGTATTGATGCCATTCAGGTGGAGAGGCATCTTGGGGCAAAATCAAGGCCGGGAGCTCCAGATGTGTTTGAGCCCCGACAGCCATGGAGCTGCGGGCGCAGCAGCGCCGACGAACCCAGGGCGACGACTTGCAAGTGTGGCAAGCGTGTGTGCGCGTGAGTGCGCCCGTGTGTGAGTACCGCTCCCAGGAGAGCGCTAGGCTCCCCACGCAAAGAGCTGAAAAGCCGAGGCAGCACGCACTAAAGACAGACCAACACGCACGTCCCGAGAAAAGGAGCTGAGGTTAAACGGAGCCGGAGGCCATTGGGGTCCCCCGTCTTCGCTTCGCAGCTCCCCGATTCTCGCGAACCTGATGGGAGCTTTGCTCTAGGCATTCCCGGCCGCTCTCTGCACAGCCCACCTTTGCAGTGAAGGAATTCGGAGGAAGCGGGTGTGCCACGAGCCCTTCCCAACACTCCAACCCCCAAGCTCCAGGCCCCTCGAACGGTGGCCCGCCAGCGGGGAGGCCCAGGTGAATCTCTGGGACGCTCTGATCTGCTGGGCAGCCAGGCCAGCGAACGCAGCCAGGCCACCCGACGCAGCCACCGCTTCTCAAGTTGATGAGGCTACAGATCCCGGGTCCCGGGATTCCCTCCGACCCTTGTGCCCGGGGCAGGGACTGTTTGCACGCAGATGCAGCCACGGAGACTCCCCAGAGTCATTCGCGCAGCAATAAAAACGAGGTTGGCGCTGTCGCGTCCTGCATGCACAGTACTCCCAGCATCGTATCCTCGAAGTGGGGTTTGGATGCGAGCGGGGTCATCTTCCCTCGCCCGTCGGCTCCCCCTGGCGGCCCCGGACGCAGGTCTTCCGGTCCGCCGAAGACCTGGGGAGGACGAGGCCTCGGGAGATAGGCGATGCTCACCTGGTTGGGCTGGGCAGAGCACCCTGCCCTCCAGCACACTACCCCTTCCGCTTCGTCGGGCCCGCGCTGACCTTACTGTGCTGTGGCGCCCCTGGCTTCCCCGACCGCGCACCGCAGAATGGGAAGGGGACACATCTGGAAGCAGCATCCCCCGCCCCCACCTCCTCCATCCCAGATCCACTCACTAGGCAGTATTTGCCAGGCAGGTTTCTGACACCCCTTGCCATTTTGTCTTGGTGTTTAATGATCCCAGGACTAAAGCCAGGCGCGCGGCCGCTGCAGGGGAGCGATGCGGACAGGAACCATGTGGCCGCGAGGGCGCGGGACTCGGCTGGGGCTCCCGGGATGGCGCTCCGGGGCGGGAGCCTGGCCCGGTGGGGGGCGCCGGGGACGGCTGGCGCGGGCCGGGCGCGCAGCCGGCGGGGTCAGGGGCGAAGGGGCAGGCGGAGGGCAGCGCGCGGGGAGCCGGCGCGGCGGCTCGGGTTACCGCGGTCCGGCCCTCCCACCCGCAGCTCGGGCGCGGGGGCCGGGGCGGACTCGGGCCGTCTCCCGCTGTTTGCATTTCTCTGGCAGGCGGCGGGGCTTGGGTTGAAAGGAATCGCCTCCATTTGGAACGTTGTTTATTTTTCTTAACTAGCCAGAGCCGACAGACGACCTCGAGAGCACGGCGGCCGGACTCGGCCGAGCCCTCGCTGGGAAAGGGGTCAGGACAAGGGGCGGCCCGACGAAAGGGCGCTGCAAGCCCCTGCCCTGGGAATGCGCCCGGGTCCCCCCCGCGGCCGGGTGGGGGAAGGGTCGCGATGGGGCGGAGAATGACTTTCTAAAAAATACTTCCCTCTGTCGCGGTTACCTTAGCTTTGACCTTGCGCAAGATTGGGCGGCGAAGCGGTTAAGCTTTCCGACTTCGGCGTCCGGGCGCCTTGGATTTCAGTTCCGTTTCCTCCAATTTTAGCTCCGTGACCTTAAGCAAGGCGTCTCTGTGCCTCAGTTTCCTCGATTCTCAAATGGGTATAACGTAGTGCTTAGCTCATTGGGTTGTTGGAAGGACTGAATGAGATCATTCACCTAAACCCTTAGCGCAGGATCTGGAACTTGTCAAGAGCTCAGGAGAGGCTAGCCCCTCTTGTGGGGGCTTGTGGGTGTTTGTGGTGCTCTGGCCACGCGAGGGTGGGTGGGGTGGGGGCAGCCAGCAAGTGCGCAGCCCACAGGGAAGGGGCTAGAGTTGGAGGCCCACGACTCTCAAGCTCTGGGGAAAGGTACGGGCTGGGGAGAGTTCTGAGCGTTTTGACATGAAATGAATAAAATGCAAATGATATTCAAGGCAAGATGCTAATGAGGATCTATTCTTTGAGCGTCCACAGCCCGGGCAGTGCCCAGAACAGTGGCGGAGCTGGTGTGAACTCATGCATGGGCAGGGTCCAGCAGCCTAGGTCTCGGGTGTGTGTGTGTGTGTGTGTGTGTGTGTGTGTGCCAGTGTGAGTGTGTGAGCGTCGGCGCGCGCCTGCTCCGGAATGTGCGTAGCCCGCTCCGGGTGTGCTCGCGCTGTCATGAAAATGAGGTCAGGGAAGGTCGTTCCACTCTGCAGCATAAATCAAGGAGGAAAGGAGAATGGATGTGAGAGACAGTCCCTGGAGACCGCCCCGAGAGAGGCAGCGCTAGGGAAGAGGGAGGGGGAAAAAGTTCTGCGGAGAATAGGCGAGAAGCTGGTCCAGGCAATCTCCCACCCCGCGCTTGTAGCCGGGCGGCGGGTCCCTTCGCCGAGCACCCACGCCTAGAACCCAGCCGAGATCGTGCCTTTCATCCCCCATCCTCCTCCCCAGGCTCCCGGGGATCTTTTCCTCTTCCCCGTCCCGATTTAAACGTTCCTCGTCTACGCGCTCTTTGTGTGAACACTGAAGCTCCGTGCACCCAGCCTGCTCAGGAGCTTGTAGGTGCCCACGTGCACACGCCAGTGGCACACAAAATTGCACACTTGTTACTCGCACGGACAACCTCTGGGACTCGCCGTCAGACGTTCCGGAACCGGCTGCTCTCCGCTGTCCTCCCGCTGCGCCCTCGCTCCATGCGGTTTGCCTCCCGGGTCTCGCCAACACCCACTACAGCCGCGCGCGGGCCCCTCTCGCTCTTCGCCTTCCGCCCGCCGCGGGAAGAGCGCGGTTCTCCCGACCGGTGTTTCCCTGCGCGTATCCTGTGACCCTAGCCGGAAATTCCGGAGGCTCGAGCCGCCCTGGGCCGGAACCGAGACACAAATCCCGGGCGACCCGGCTCTCAGGCGAAGAGGGAAGAGCGTGCAGCAATCCGGGATGGAGGAGAGAGAGGGAGAGGGACCTCTCTGACCTCTTTCTTGCTTCTTTGAGACTTAAGGGCCAGAGGGCTGAATGGGGGTAGGGGACAGTGCAGAGACCACCCGCCTCCCCTTGGAACCTCTGTAGCTCCCAGAGCGCTTTGCTCTCTGCTGGCACGAAGGCTGCCTCCAAAACTGGAAAGTGAAAAGCGAAGAGGATGGACCGAGCCTAGGCCCAGATCAGATTTACTTCCCATCCCACTCTCTCTGTGGCAATGAGTAAGAACAATGAAGATGCCTAAGGACCTGTACAGTAGGCACAAAATAGGTGCACACTAATATAGTGAATGAAATGTACAAAAAGCTGTCACCACCATGACTCTTCCCGAGCCTCCACATTTTGTAGATTAATTCATTAAGTCATGAATTTATTCAACAAATATTGATTAAGCTCCGACTCACAGAGAAACAGGATGCCAAGAGCCTGCCCCTCTGGGCACTTCCATTCTCCTGGGACAGAAAGACAGGAAACAGATAGCCTCGGACCCATCCTATGAAGTTAGGCAGGGGAGCCCTCCGCGGGGAGAATGAAAGATTATACTGGGTTGGAGAGAGCCTCTCCAGGGAGGACGCAGAGGCCTGAATGAAGTAACAGAATGAGCCAGGCACACTTCTGGGGACAGAGTCCCAGGCAAAGGGAACTGGCGGTGCAGTGGCGGAAGGTGTGGGAAGCCTGGGGTACAGCCTGGCAGGGAGGAGAGAGAAAGGAGGTGAAGTGGAAGATCAGGCCCCACTTTGTAGGTCATGGTGTGGAGTTTGGGACTATAGACCAGGCATGATTTCGGAGCCATGGAGAATTTTTAAACAGGGACTGAAACAACTTGATCTGTGGTTTTAAAAAAATGATAAAGAGAATTTAACTCGTCCACGGTTTCCAGGTCTGTATCTTAACCCAGATCTCTAAATGTGTCTCTGTCCAAAATACCAAGGGGACAAGCATCGGCAAGGTCGCTCCAGAAGGGGCCCAGGAGATGTCGGTAAGGGTACTCTGTCCCTCCCACCCCTACTTTTAGGAAGGTGCCGGAATGGGGCAATGGATAGGGTCGCTAAATCTGCCAGTCTGAGAGTCTGGGCTGTGCTGAGGATCCCCAGCCTGATGATCTCCGGCGTTTCCACTTTCTGATTCCCCACCCCATCTGCTGCCTTTGGTCTGCCTACCTGGGCCTTTACCGGCTGCGGAGACTCTGGAGAGTCGGATTGAGGGCAGCTCTGGCACAGGAGGCTAAGACCTAACCTCTCCGACGCTCCAATTCCGCTGCTCTTCAGGCTGCGGAATTCTTTCCCCCTCTCAAGGAGTCTGGTTGTGCGCCGACGGGCACTGTGGTCCCGCACCGCCGCCCGGTGGCCGAGGACGACACTGCAGCCGGAGTCGGTACAGGGTGCAGAACGTACCAGAGACTGCAGGGGGCGCAGGAACAGGTTTAGTGACCGCGTGCCAGGTGCCAGGTGCCTCGAGAGGCGCTTCAGTTACTTTATTTAACCATCCGAGTAACTCCTGGAGAGAGAACTACGATTTCCCTCACTCTACAGACAAGGAAATTAGGGCCAAGAGAGGCAACGTACTTTGTTTAAAAACATACAGCTACTAAGCGGCAGATTTACCCATTTTCATGCTCTCTTGCCCGCTGTGTGTCAAGAGTGTAATATTGACCTCCATCCTAGAAAGCTCTCCCTCCCTTTGGCCCTGAAGAATCATCTAGAAAATGTCTTTAGCAGGTGCCCAAAGCTTCCAAGTCCGTCTCTGGAAGTGTTTCAAGGTCCTTTTCCCTATACCTACACCCTAAGCGGGTGTCAGAGGTCTGTCTCCTCTCTGAAATTCAGGCTGGTTGAGCAACTTCGTCCCTGATGGTAAAGAGAAAGCTGCTCTGTGTGGGGAGCTCCTGAACCTCAAATGGCACGAAAGAAGGGGAGACAGGGGATGAGCACACTGAGCCCGCTCTGTGCTCCTTCCCCATCGTTAATAGCAAGGTCAGGAGACCCCTCCTTTGGCTTGGTATTGGGGCTCCCTCCTTTTTTTTTTTTTTTAAAGATTTTATTTATTTATTTGACAGAGATCACAAGTAGGCAGAGAGGTAGGCAGAGAGAGAGAGAGAGAGAGAGAGAGAGAGAGAGAGAGAGAGAGGAGGAAGCAGCCTCGGGAGTCGATCGGGACTCGGGACTTGGTCCCAAGACCCTGAGATCAGGATCTGAGCCAAAGGCAGCAGCTTAACCCACTGAGCCACCCAGGCGCCCTGGGGCTCCCTCCTTATCAGGCCCTGGGACTGCCCAAGCTGGTTTTGCACCTGCGGCTGTCTGGGTGGGCAGAGGACTACTGGGCGGATCTAGCGCCCTTCCCGGGAGATGCTGCCCATCTCAGTGCGGAGCTAGGAACCGTTCTCCATCCTCTGCTGCCCTCTAGTGGGCTAGGTAGGATATGGCTGTCGCCGGCAGCGTCTTCCTACCTTCTTGCCTTCCTTAACAAAGTTTCCTTCCCAGAGGCAAACAGACCTAGAAAGGTCTGGCTGCGAACATCCCAGAGCTGTGTCCCCGTAACACCAGGATTATTACCCTCAACAAACATGTAGTAAGGGCCTGCCATGCACTTGGCTGTGTGGGAAGTCAAGAGGGAAGCCCTCCCCCAGCCTGCCCCTCCTCCTCTTTAAACCTTGGGCTAGAAGGGCTCACAGTTCAATGGAGAAGAGAGACATGAAATGACTCCTACACTCGTTTTTAAGACGCTTTTTAACTTTTTAAATAATTATAGATTAATACAAAATTCGAAGATAGTAGAGGGAGGTCCTGGGTACCCATGCCTTGCACGTGTGGATTCTGGAAACCAGCACTGCAATCAAGATACCAAGATAGAGGGACGCCTGGGTGGCTCAGTTGGTTAAGCAGCTGCCTTCGGCTCAGGTCATGATCCCAGCGCCCTGGGATCGAGTCCCACATCGGGCTCCTTACTCATTGGGGAGCCTGCTTCTCCCTCTGCCTCTGCCTGCCACTCTGTCTGCCTGTGCTTGCTCTCTCTCTCTCTCTCTCTGACAAATAAATAAATAAAATCTTAAAAAAAAAAGATACCAAGATAGAGAATTATTTCAGCACCATGAAGACCTCCCTGGCGCTACCCCTCTATATTTACACCCATTCCTCCCTCAACTAGTATTCTTAACCATTGACAGCCCTTAATGTTTTCCATCTCTACAGTGGTGTCATTTCCAGAGTTTTATACAATGGAATCAAACAGTATGTGGCCTTTTGAAACTGTTATAAATTCACTCAGAAAAAAAAACCAATAACAACAAATGAGATCCGTCCAAGTTGTTGCATGTATCAGAATCAGTTTGATTCCCTGTGATTCCTTTTAATGGTGAACATTCCATGGAAGTATCACTGCTTATCTGCTGGGGAACATCTGGGTTGTTTTCAGTTTTTGGCTATCAAAATGAAGACGCTATGAAGTCATATATAGGTTTTTACATAGACATAAATTTTTATTTCTCTAGGATAAATTCCCAAGAGTGCAATTGCCCTTTCCTTCTTCCTTTCTTCCTCTTTCCTTCCCTCCTTCCTCCCTGTCCATCCTTCCTTCCTTCCTACTTTCCTTCCTTTCTTCCTTTTTAGATTTATTTATTTACTTTACAGAGAAGGGAGCATGAGCAAGGGGAGGGGCTGAGGGTGAGAGACAGAGAAGCCCAAGTGGGCTCCCTGCTGAGCACAGAGCCTGATCCTGGACTCCATCCCACGACCCTGAGATCATGGTCTGAGCTGAAATTAAGAGTTGGCTGCTCAATTGACTAAGCCATCCAGGCGCCTGCAATTGCTGTTTCTTACTTTAAGTGTATGTGTAGTTTTTAGAAAAAAATGCCAAATTATTTTCTAGAGTAGCTTACCATTTACATTTCCACTAGCAATCTAGGAGAGATCCAGTTTCTCTGCATGCTTGTTAACATTTGGTAACATCACTATTTTTAATTTTAGCTATTCTAAGAGGTGCATAGTAATATCTCATCCTGGTCTCAATTTGCATTTGCCTAATGGCTAATGATGTTGAACACCTTTTCATGTGCTTATTTGCCATTGGTGAAATGTCTGCTCATGTCTTTTGCCCATTTTCTAATTAGATTTTTTTGAACTGTTGAGTTTTGAGAGTTCTTGATAAATTGAGGTAGGAGTCCTTTGTCATATGTGTGATTGGCAAATATTTTCTCCTAGTCTGTAGATTGTCTTAACATCCTCATAACAGGGTCTTTTGTGGAGCAAAAGTTTTTAATGTTGATGAAGACCATTTACGGATTTTTTTTCTTTTATGGATTGAATCTTTTATGGATTGGTGTTACATCTAAGAACTCTTCACTAAGTCCTAAGTCTCCAAAATTTACTTCTATGTCAGCTTCTAAATTTTTATAGTTTTATGTCTTACATTTAAGCCTGTGTTCCATTCTGAGTGAATTTTTTTTTTAAGATTTTATTTATTTGTCAGAGAGAGAGGGAGAGAGAGCGAGCACAGACAGACAGAATGGCAGGCAGAGGCAGAGGGAGAAGCAGGCTCCCTGCTGAGCAAGGAGCCCGATGCGGGACTCGATCCCAGGACGCTGAGATCATGACCTGAGCCGAAGGCAGCTGCTTAACCAACTGAGCCACCCAGGCGTCCCCTGAGTGAATTTTTGTATAAGGTGTGAGGTTTAGGTCAAATATCTTGTTTGTTTTTTGCTTATAGATATCCAGTTGCTCCCACAACATTCATTGAAAAGACCATTCTTCCTCCATTGAATTGCTTTTGTATATTTGTAAAAGAGCATTTGACTATTTATGACATGGATGGATCCTAAAGACATTAATACTAAGTGAGATAAGTCAGATGGAGAAAGATAAATACTGTATATCACTGATATGTGGAATCTAAAAAAGCAAAACTCATAAAAGAGTAAAGTGGTGGTTACAGAGGCTGAGGGAATAGGAAAGATGTTGTTTAAGGGTGCATACCTCACAGATAAGCAAGTCCTGGAGATCTGATGTCTATGGACAACAGTACTGTATTACAATCATCAAACTTGTGAAGAAACTAGATCTTTGTTATTCCCACCATAAAAAAGAAATGATAATTATGTGATGTGTTGGAAGTGCTATCACTACAATGGGAGTCTTATTACAGTATCAAATCAAAATGTATCAAATCAGCTGTCCATCTTAAATTTATACAATGTTATATGTCAAGTGTATTACAATTAATAATATTTCAAATTAAAAAATCAGCTGATAATCATATATAGGTCTATTTCTGGGTTCTCTGTTCTCTTCTACTGATCCCTCTGCCAAGACCCCCCAGTTTTATTACTGCAGCACTGTAATGTAAGTCTTGAAACTGAGTAGAATGATTCCTCCCACTCTATTCTACTTCTTCAGAGTTGTTTTGGCTCTTTAGTTCCTTTGCCCTCCCACATAAGCTTTAGAAGAATCTTGTCTGTCTTTCTGGGATTTTAATAGAAATTGCATTGAATCTCTATATCAACTTTGGAGGAACTGACATTCTTACTATATCAAGTCTTGCAATCCATGAACACTCATCTATTTAGAACTTCTTTGACTTCTTTCACTTGAGCTCTCAGCATGTAATTCCTGCACATGTTTTGTTAGGTCTGTATTTGAGTATTTTACCTTTTGTGAATGACTGTAAATGGTGTTGGATTGTTAATCACGATGTTTGCCTGCTTATTGCTAGTAGATGGAAATAAAATTAATTCTCGTATCCTGTGACTTGCTGAATTTGCTTATAGTTCTAGAATTTTTCTGTTGTAGATCTCTCAGGACTTCTTCTTCTTTTTTTTTTACATAGATCGTTATGTCATCTGCAAATGGGAACATTTTATTTCTTCCTTTCTGATGTGTATGCCTTTTGTTTCCTTTTCTTGTCTTATTGCATTGTCTAGAACTTCCAGCACTATATGAATAGCAGTGGTGAGAATGGACATTCTTTTTTTTTTTTTAAAGATTTTATTTATTTATTTGACAGACAGAGACCACAAGTAGGCAGAGAGGCAGGCGGAGAGAGAGGGAGGAAGCAGGCTCCCCACTGAGCAGAGAGCCCGATGCGGGGCTCGATCCCAGGACCCTGAAATCATGACCCGAGCCGAAGGCAGAGGCTTCAACCCACTGAGCCACCCAGGCGCCCTGAGAATGGACATTCTTGTCTTGTTCCTGATTGTAGGGAGAAACACTCAATCTTTCACCATTTAGTATGTCAGTTGTAGGACTTTTTAAAAATAGGTGTTCTTTATCATCTTGAGGAAGTTCTTATTTCTAGTTTTCTAAGGGTGTCATGAATGGATGTTGAATTTCAAGTGTTTTTTGTACCTCGATTGATAAAATCATGTGATTTTTTTTTTCCTGGTTAGCCTGTTCATATAGTGAATTACACTGATTGATTTTCAAATATTGGATCAGGTTTGCATCTCTGGAATAAACTCCACTTGGTCATGATATATAAATATTTTTATACATTGGTGAATTCTATCTGCTAATATTTTTTTTTTTAAGATTTTATTCATCTATCTGACAGGCAGAGATCACAAGTAGGCAGAGAGGCAGGCAGATAGAGAGAGAGGTAGAAGCAGGCTCCCTACTGAGCAGAGAGCCCGATGCGAGGCTCGATCCCAGGACCCTGGGATCATGACCTGAGCCGAAGGCAGAGGCTTTAACCCACTGAGCCACCCAGGCGCCCCTATCTGCTAATATTTTAAAAGTTTTTTTACACCTATATTTTGAAGGACATCAGTCTGTAGGTTTTTTTCTTTATACTATCTTTAGTTTTTGGTATCAAGGATAGTTCTAGCTTCATTCTTCTATTTTCCAGAAGAAATTATGTAGAATTGACATTAATTCTTTAAAAGTTTGGTACAGTTCTCAAGTAGAAATATGCGAGCCTGGAGATTTCTTTTTCAGGAGGTTTTAAATTACATATTACATTAATAATTATAGGTTTATTAATAGGTTACATTAATAATTATAGGTTTATTCACAAGATCGATTTCATATTGGGTGAGTGGTATTTTGTACTTTTTTAGGAATTGGTTTGTTTCATCTACCTTGTCAAATTTGTGTGTGGAGTTGTACATAGTATTCCCTTGTTGTCTCTTTGATGTCTGCAGGAAATGTAGTAATAACCTTGTTTTGTTCCTCATGTAAGGAACTTGTGTCTTTTCTCTTTTTTTGTGTCAGTCCTGCTAGAGGTTTGCCAATTTTATTGATCTTTTCAGAGAACCAGCTTCTTGTTTCATTGATTTCATTTTATTTATTTCCCTATTATTTTTCTGTTTTCAATTCATTGATTTCTGCCTCTTATTTATTATTATCATTGCTATATTATAAATGGGAAAGGGTAAGGTTTCTACATGTAATGCAAACTGGTAAAATGTCAATTCAGGTTACACATATATAATGTAATATCTCGGTAAGTTATATATATGTAATGTGATACATAGTGTAGCCACTAAAACAAAAGGCAAAAATATACTCAAAAACTCTATAGATAAATTAAGATGATATTCTAAAACATCTGGGAGCCTATAGGAAAGCAGGAAAAAGAAAACAGAGAAAAAAATATGGAATAAAGAGAAAACAAAAAGATAGAATAGTCAACTTAAGCCTAATGTATCAATAATTACCTAATTGCTAATAGAGACATCTTAACGTCTATGGATCTCAGTGTTAGTGTCTTTCGATTATCTTTTCTCAGTCAGTTTGAGATCATTTTGGTGTTTGGTGTGATAAATAACTTTTGATGGAAATATGGGCATTTTGGGGGTTACATTATAAGACACCAGATCTGGGATCATGACCTGAGCCTAAGGCAGACATCTAACAACTGGGCCACACAGGCACCCTGAAATCTTATGTTTTAACAGGCCTTTGCCGACAGTGGTGGAAGGTGGGTGCCCCCTTATTACTACCATGTGGGGGTGGAAGTCTAGGTTCTCCTCTTGGCCTCCTGGGCTCCATTAGTCCTTGGACATCACCCCACAGGGAAGGGGAGGAAAGCCTCATCACTACAAGACTTTGTCTGATGGATGGTGGTGGTGGTGGGGAAGTCCAGTTCCCCACATGGTCTCCACTGATTTTTACCCCCTGGAGTGGAAAGTCCTGACTTCCTATTTGGCCTTCCCTGGCTCTGCTGCTGGGTGATGGGGGTCCCTTCCTACAGCCTGGCCATGGGGGTGGGGTGGGGTCTAGGCTCCCCTCTCAGGATTTGATGGGATGGGGTTTGGCTGGAATAGAACAGTTGGTGCCTAAAAGTAGATTGCCTTTTCCTGGTCCTCTGGCCAGAGCAAGCAGGCATTTTTTTAAGGGGCTTTTTTTGCCCCCCCCCACCCGCCCTGTGCCTCCTGGCCTGTCCTGGTTGCATCTTCTCCAGGACCCAGTGTGGGATATGAGACGTAAAAAGGAACCCAGAGAACTGGCCATAGTGCTGCCCCTCAGGTTTTGATGCTTTTCTTCCTCCAACCTGCAGTCATGTGTTTGTTTTACATATAACAATGTCCAGGAGTTTGCACTCTGCTTAGAGGGTAGAAGAGAGAAAAGTACATTCACTCCAACTCCCCAAACATGGAAGTTTTGCATAATCATTTTTCAAAATTTAAGCTTGAAAAACTTCAACTGTTCAAAAAACAGATAAAAACGTATCTAAAAAGTGAAACATCTCTATTCTACACTGTCCCCCATCACTTACTTGTATCCTACCCCGAAAACCATTATTATTATTATTTTTTAAAGATTTTATTTATTTGACAGAGAGAGATCACCAGTAGGCAGAGAGGCAAGCAGAGAGAGAGGAGGAAGCAGGCTCCCTTCTGAACAGAGAGCCCGATGCGGGGCTTGATCCCAGGACCCTGAGATCATGACCTGAACTGAAGGCAGAGGCTTAACCCACTGAGCCACCCAGGCACCCTGGAAAACCATTATTACTGGTTTATTGTTTTGCTCAGGAATTTTTTAAACAAATGTAAGTATAAATCCTTATTTTCCACATTTTTAAAAACACAAAAGCTAGCATATTGAGTTAGAATTTTGAACCTAACCAAATGCAAAGTATCTTGTGATCACTCTTTATCGGTACACAGGGAGCTTCCTCATCCTACAAAAGTGCAGAGAATGTCATTGAACAGATGTATAAAAGCTTGGACATTTAGGTGGTTGTCCATCTTTTGGAACTACACATGGCACTGTGATAAACAGGCATCTGCCTATGTCATTTCACATATGTGTATCTGTGGGATACATTCCAGAAGGGGGATTTCTGAATCCCTGAAGTCCTGAGAGACACATCCTCGCTGAGATAGCGGCTCAAGGGGCTGACAGATGAAGCTCATTCAGGTTGTGTCTATAGTCATGGCAAAGCTCGGGGTTCTATCTGAAAAACCAGTCTCTCTTCCCAGACACAGGGCCCCATGGGCCTCTTCTGATGAGAAGTTTGGGACAGGGCATAGTGAAGAGGTTGTTGGAAAGGACATGTTTTTCCCATAATCTCTTTCTGTTTTGTTACCTCCCCAGCAGACCGCAGTTAGGATCCTCCAGAATGGTTAAGGTAAACTGTTCACCATGACAGCCCCTCTCAGTGTCCCCTTGGAATGGTCTCTGAAGGCCACATGGTAGGAAGGTTGGGGGCACAGAGCATCGATGCAATAGGGGAGCTCTCTTTCGTCTTGGCCCTCAGTTTCTCCATCTGCAGAAGGAAGACATAGAGACAAGATTCTGTTGAGAGAAGACATTTACCGTTCTTCATTAAGAACCTCATCACTCCAACAGGTGTCTGCACAGGGGTGCATGTAGGGTTCCACTTGATGGGAGCTTTCTGCTGGGTAAGAACAAGGAGAGGAAGAAGAGGAAAAAAGAGGAATAAAGATGGGAATGGAAGGAAGGAAGGCCCCAGCTTAGATGTGCTCCATGTGCATAGAGCAGGCAGAGGAGGCTGCAGTGAGCAGACTCTCTGGCATGAGACAAATGTTTCTGTTTTGTTACTTGCATTGGGGGTGTGGTTTGCACACACAGTGTACAGTTCTAGGAGTTTGACAAATCACAGTCAGGGAACCATCAATACAACCTGGATATAGACAGACCTATTTCCCCACCCACCCAAATTCTCCCAATCAGTGATTTCTGTCCCAATAGTTTTGTCTGTTCCAGGATGTCAGATATATGGAATCATGTTCTGTGTTGTCCTTCTTTTTTTTTAATAGAGGCATAATTAGCCTTTTGAACCTGACCTTTTTCAAAATGCACTGGGGATTTATCCATTTTGTGTGTGTGTGCATTAGTAGTTTGTTCCTTTGTATTGCCGAGTAGTATTCCATTGTATGAAAGTACTACAGGGGCACCTGGGTGGCTCAGTCGGTTAAGCACTGACTCTTGATTTTTGGCTCAGGTCATGATCTCGGGTCATGGGACTGGGCCCTGTGTCAGGATCCACGTTCAGCACGGAGTCTACTTCTCTCCCTCTGCTCAGCTCCTCCCCATGGCTCATGCTCTCGAGTGCTCTCTTTCTCTCTCTCTCTCAAATAAATAAATACAATCTTAAGAAAAAGAGAAAGTACTACAGTTTGCTAGTGGAAGGATCTTTGGGTTGTTTCCAGTTTTGGGCAATTACGAATTAGAGCATTATGAGCATTTTTGTCTGAAGTACATAAAGAACACTTGCTGCTTGTAGAGTCAGAAGTCGTGGGTGGGACACGCAGTAAGGCTTCAGCTGGTGGTGTTAAGCTCACTGGACGGTTCGGGGGATGGAACAAATGTGCAGTTGAAGTGTTGGGCAACTCCACGGGACACCTGTGTGGCTCAGTAGGTTAAGCCTCTGCCTTCGGCTCAGGTCATGATCCCAGGGTCCTGGGATCAAGCCCCACATCGGGCTCTCTGCTCCGCAGGGAGCCTGCTTCCCTTCCTCTCTCTCTGCTTGCCTCTCTGCCTACTTGTGATCTCTCTCTGTCAAATAAATAAATAAAATCTTTTTTTTAAAAAAAGTGTTGGGCAACTCCTGAGAGCACACACCATGTGGAAGATGGGCCTCCAGAGAGGATATGGAGACTATCCGGTCACCGTGGGACATGGCCAACAGGATGCACACATCCTTCCACTGCCCTTCTGGGGGCAAGGGCTGGTGGCACAAATCTGCTGTGACCTCTAACTTCCTCATTTGCTTCCATTTGCTTCAACAGCCATGAACAAATTTCCATCTTACCTAACCCAAGTACACGCTATTGTAAAAATATTCAAATGCAGAATACTCAGTAAAATGTGAAAGTGAAAGTCCCCATTCACACCCCAGTCACAACCCCTACCCAGACTTGGCTCCTATTAGCATGTGATCCTTACACACATTCTTCCCTGTTTTTACACACACACACACACACACACACACACACACACACACACAATCTGATTCATGCATTTTGGTACACACTGATCTGCTTCATTCTTCATAACTTGCCACACGGTACCCTACACTGGAGACAATGCATCATTCATTGTCTTCCTTTCCTATTCATGGCCAGTTTAATTTATTTTGAAGTTCCACTGTTACACAAAACATTGTGACAAACAATCTTTTATATACCACTTTGTACATGCACAAGTCTCTTCTCTCACACAAACCCCAGAAATGATGAACTTGTTTGCAGGAAAGAGATGGACATTTAATATTTTGGTATATCTGGACAAATTGATTTCCTAAAAGGATACACTCATTTATATTCCTATCAATTTTCTCACAACCTTATCACCATTGGAAAGGACCAATCTTTGAAATTTTTATTAACTTAATGGGTGAAAATTGATCCTCCCACCCATTGTTTTAATTTGCATTTTCCCATTTACTGATCAAATGGATCCTGTCTCCTACCTATGAATTTTCTCTGGGTGTTTCATTGGATTATAGTTTCTACCTTTTCTGTTTCTCCCATTGGGCATTGTCCTTTTCTTATCGATTTTATGTTCTTTTTTTTTTTTTAAAGATTTTATTTATTTATTTGATAGACAGAGATTACAAGTAGTCAGGCAGGCAGAGAGAGAGGAGGAGGCAGGCTCCCTGCTGAGCAGAGAGCCCGATGTGGGGCTCAATCCCAGGACCCTGGGATCATGACCTGAGCCGAAGGCAGAGGCTTAACCCACTGAGCCACCCAAGTGCCCCCCGTTTTTATGTTCTTTATACATCCCGGATATTCTTTGTATAACATGTATTATTTTCTCTATCTGTCACTTAAAAATATGGTTTGCAGTATTCTTTATCATACACATTGTTAAAAAAATGAAATTCAACTCAGTGTATTTAAAGACATTGGCTTTATTCAGTAAGTCGTGAATTGGGCAGCATCCCATCTAGCAGCTGGGAAGGTGTTCCGAGGAGCCTCAAAAAATGTACAAAATGTTTTTATAGGCAGAAGGGGGCAGAAATAGGAAGTGCTTAGTGAGGAGTGTTTCAGGCAAGGTCACCGTTTGCTGATGGAAGGCAGGGGTCTATCAGGGAGTGTTCACCAGCGCTGACCAGGTAACTTCATATTGATTGGTTCCCAGGAGGGGTGGAAGCTGCTGGTGAGTCAGGTAGTAAGTCTTGGTTTGCTGATGGGGCTTAGCACAAGGGACTCAATTTTGGATCTATTATTTCTATATTAACAAAAATGGTTTTTTTGGGGGGCGCCTGGGTGGCTCAGTGGGTTAAAGCCTCTGCCTTCGGCTCGGGTCATGATCCCAGAGTTCTGGGATCGAGCCCCGCATCAGGCTCTCTGCTCAGTGGGGAGCCTGCTTCCTCCTCTCTCTCTGCCTGCCTCTCTGCCTACTTGTGATCTCTGTCTGTCAAATAAATAAATAAAATCTTTAAAAAAAATGGTTTTTTAAAATAGGAAATCTGTCAGTGTTTTTCTTTTTCTTTTTTAAAGATTTTATTTATTTATTTGACAGAGAGATCACAAGCAGGCAGAGAGGCAGGCAGAGAGAGAGGAGGAAGCAGGCTCCCCTCTGAGCAGAGAGCCCGATGCGGGGCTCGATCCCAGGACTCTGAGATCATGACCTGAGCCGAAGGCAGCGGCTTAACCCACTGAGCCACCCAGGCGCCCCGTCAGTGTTTTTCTTCCTGGATTCTGTGAGGGGTGATTTTGAGGGAGGCAGTCCTCTGGGAAAGGGTGGGTGAGCAGGAGATTGAAGCTTATGGACACCCATTTCCTCAGGGAAGGTTTCATCTGTGAAAATACCCACAGTTGCGGGGAGCACTGTGTTTCCCATCAGTGGGCCTGAGCTTTCCTGTTGGAGCCCAGCTAGGAGCCGAAAAGTCCCCAGAGGAAATTGTGGTCAACTAAGCACTGTCCCACTCTTTCTTCTCTCTCTCTGCACACCATCTTTCTGCAAACTGTCATTTCCTGGGTGTTGGTTTCACTGCTCTTCCCCAGAAAGATGGGCTAAAGACAGATGACAGAGTCAGAGGGTCCTTTGGGTCCTGACCACAGTCCTAAGTCCCACTTGGCCCCATAGGCTTTATTTCCAGGTCTAAGTTGTGGGACAATGATGTGTTTCCATCCTGGGAGTTTTTGTGGGCACTGAGGGGAGGAAGATGGGAGGTGCAAAGAGGGGCTCAGGCAAAGGTGGGGAGAGGAGAGCTGAGAGCAGAGGGAGCAGAGCGTGCCAGGCAGGGTCCTCAGAGGGGCTGGTGGGAGTGGATGGGGCTGGCTCAGGTGGGGAGAAGCAGCCTCAGAGCTGGGAGGTCCCATTCCTCCCTTAGTTCCCTCTGCAGCCCGACCTCCTGAGGCTTGCAACATGTCACTTGAAAAAATAAGTAGATGAAAGAATCTAACAGACATTCTTTTCATGAATTTCAGGGTTTTTAGAATGAGGAAAATGTTGATGTTTCTACCTAATTTGCAAAGGAAAGAGAAAAAAGCCCCAAGAAGCCTGATGTGGTATGTGTGAGTCTAGACACAGCCCTCTCAGAGATCCCCCAACCTGTGTCAAGTTCAGGGCTTCACAGAAACCTGAGCCTGTTGCTGGGACGGTGGGTTCGGTGGTGGCTGCCGTTGCTGCCCCCTGATGACACCCAGGGAGAAGAACCCTAGGGTGCATCAGTCACTGGGGCTGCAGTGTAGGGGGCAGATTCCATGGTGGGGCTGAGTCAGCCCCCGGAAAGTTTGCATTTTTCTCATCAGTGGGCCTCGAAGAGAGCTTTTTTTGGTAATTTCTCTGTAGGAATGGGATCTGGTGGAGGAGGGGGAGCAGGGAGGAGGCATTTGTCTAATTTCCAGAGAGGAGCAGGATGTGCCTGTAGCAGACACGGTCTCTGGAGTATGGAGTCCAGGTACCCCACTCCAGTTCTTTATTTTTAACTCACTGTATTTTTTATGAGGAAGTATTTTAAAATAAATTGCAGATAGCCTGACATTTCACCCTTAAATAATTCAGTATGCAGCTCTGAAAGAAAAAAAAAGAGCTTCTTGCTACATAGCAAATTAATATTATCATAGCCAATGCAACTAAAAACCATTTCTTAATAGACTGTTCTACCCAGTCCATATTCAGGTTTCTCCAGTATATTCGGCACTTCCCCAGGGGACAGAAATTCTGGTCTGCGTAAGCAAGACTGCCGATTTCCCCAGAATTCCCCTCCTTGGGGCTGGAGTCTGGTCCTCCGAGGAGCCCAGAAGGGAGGCTGAGGACTGCAAAAAAGAAGGTGGATTTCTGAGGAAAAGACCCCAAATCTGGGAATCTGAATTGTCCCTGGATGCCAGCATGCTGCCAGACTCGTAGGGGTGGATGGAGATGGGTCAGGGGCTTCAGTCCATTCCTGGGACGTTGCGCGTTTGCTAGGAGCACATGAGGTCATGGCCACTCCAAAGACTAATGTGACTCCACAGCAAACTCCTCATTAAGATGTGTGCTTTTTGCATACCACCAAGCAATTAACTCACTTCTTCACAGTCGCTGACTGCGTGTCCCATAAGTGGAACTCCGTTCTGATTCTACTGACCTGGAGTCAGGGGCAGATCCTGCGGGTTAAGGACGTGGTCCCCCACTACAGATGCCAGTCACAAGTCCCAGATTGTCCCCTGCGCTTCTAACTGGTTATGAATTGGGGGTTTCCACGACCCCCTCTTTGGGCTCCACTAATTTGTAGAGTGGCTCACAGAACTCAGAAAACTTGTTGACTCACCAGATGACTGGTTTATTACAAAGAATATTAAAGGGTCTGTGGCAACAATCAGAGGAAGCAATGAGTAAGGTGAGTTTACGAGCACAGGAACTTCTGTCCCAGGGTCGCTTGGGGTCCTGGGTGGAAACATTCTGGTTCCCCAATGTGGAGACACCACAAACCCCTTCTTTCCTTGAATTTTTTTGGAGGCTCCCTTACATAGGCACCATTGATTAAATCACTGGCCATTGGAGACTGTTTCAACTTTCAGCCCCTCACCCCTCCCGGAAAATTGGGGGATGGGATTAAAAGTTCCAATCCTCTAACCAAGGTTGGTTTCCCTGGCAACCAGCCCCCATCCTTAGGGGGTATCCAAATGCCAGTACATTAACATAAACTCGGAGGTTTACACCACTCGGTGGCAAGGGGTTTGTTATGAATGACAAGTCACCCATGTCACCTTTATGGCTCTGACATTTTGGGAACTGAAGACAGAGACCAAATATGACAAAAGATACGTCCATCTCAGGAGCAAAAGAGATTTTGATTGGGGCACCTGGGTGGCTTAGTCGGTAAAGTGTCCGGCTCTTGATCTCAGCTCAGGTCTTGATCTTGGGCTCCTGAGTTCAGGCCCCATGTTGGGCTCCATGCTGGGTGTGGAGCCTACTTTTTTTTTTTTTTTTTTTAAAGAGGCTTTGATCGCTCAGGAAATTCTAATGATTTTGGCAGATGTGAGCAGGAACCGTGGATGAAGACCACAATATACATTAATTATAAATTGCAATATCATACTCCTCCTTGTTGGGTTCCTTCTGCCACTCTGTACTGTCCACCAGCATCCTTCTTCTTCCATCCCCTCCCGAGACACCTGCCATCCAACTTTGTTCCCACGCCATTGCTCCTTCCCTCTGTCCACACTGGAATCTTCCACAGGGGCCCCTCCACCTATAGATACTGTGTTCTAGGGCTGCTGGCTCTTTTGTCTGTTTGCATCTCATGGTGCTCTGTCCCTGGAGACTTAGCCAGGTGCAGGGAAGTTCATTTCATGCCCATCGGCTTAGCCACCTGTGGAAGAGGCTTTAGAACTCACCTCCATCCCGTTTGTTTTTCTTTTCTTTTTTTTTAAAAGATTTTATTTATTTATTGGACAGAGAGATCACAAGTGGGCAGAGAGGCAGGCAGAGAGAGAGGAGGAAGCAGGCTCCCCGCTGAGCAGGGAGCCCGATGCAGGGTTCGATCCCAGGACCTTGGGATCATGACCTGAGCCGAAGGCAGAGGCCTCAACCCACTGAGCCACCCAGGCGCCCCCCCGTTTGTTTTTCAGTGAAAGAAGCAGAAGTTCAGAGAGGGACATGATCTGCCCAAGCTCACACAGGGCTGAGCTGGGACAATAATCGGGATCTCATTTCCAAGTCCTGCTCACCCTGTACCCCTCTGCCTACTGGGCTTATGTGTAGTGTCCTTCCCGGCTTTTTTTTTTTTTTTAAGATTTTATTTATTTATTTGACAGAGACACAGCGAGAGAGGGAACACAAACAGGGGGGGGTGGGAGAGGGAAAAGCAGACTTCCCGCTGAACGGGGAGCCCAATATGGGGCTCAATCCCAGGACCCTGGGATAATGACCTGAGCCGAAGGCAGACCTTCATAACTGAGCCACCCAGGAGCCCCCCTTCCCCTGCTTGGAACAACACTGATGGGGTTCCTGAGTGTCTGGGGCCAATGGGAGAAGTGAGGATAAGAAGGGGGATGATGGCGAAAACAGTAAAAAGTGGAGAAGTTGGTCCCCTGGAGATCAGATATGGGAATGCAGGACAGTTTTAGAATTTGAAGAAAACTTAGGGGCTCCTGGCTGGCTCCATTGGAGGAGTGTGTGACTCTTGGTCTCAGGGTCATGAGTTCGAACCCCAAGTTGGGTGTAGAGATTACTTAAGTAAATAAAACTTTATGAGACAAAATAAAACAAAAAAAGAATTTGAAGAAAACTTCAGAAACAATATGTAGTCACATAATTTTATAATGTGCAAGGCTTGTCCAATTGTGTTGTTTATCTAAGCCCTCCCAACAGTGTGGTGGCAATATTTATCTCCCTACAGGTGAGGAGATGCATCTGGAGAAGTCAATGACCTACTGAAAGTGGCAGGTGACTTTACTGGCATCTGGTCTCCTGGGTTCCACTGGGTTGTCCACTGCATATCCCACCTGCAATCAGAGCAGGAATCCAGGAGGAGGAGGTCAGGAACTGTGGCAGAATGGCACCCAGATGCAAAGGCTACCCCTTTCCTGTCCCGTTACACTGAGTTGGTCACCACAGCCTCCTGGTAAGGAGGAAGGCTGTCCCTGACCACTACAGGCCTGAACGGGGATGTCAGTGAATATGCATGTGTTTTGGGCCTAGGTTGGTCAGTTTCTTCAATCTGATTCTCTCCTATGTTCCCCTCTGCTGTCTACCAAGAAGAGGAGCCGACTCCCTGTAGGCTCTCTGTCCCTCCAGCTGAGATCAGCTCTGAGTGGCCTCTGCTCTGTAACAGGTGAATCCTCTTCCCACTACACCTCACTCCCTCTAAAACTCAGCATTTGTTCCTCGTGTCCTCCATATGTCTGATGCATTATGAATATACCATCCCACTTAGTAATCCAAATAGTGTGTGGATACTATCAGTTCTCCTTTTCCTGCTGAGGAGATTGGGCATAGAGACATAAAGAACATTCTCCCAAATTCACTGAGCCAGTAGGGGAGAAGAAGAAAGGAACCTTGCTGTGTGGTGACAGAAGGTTAGCAACACAGCCACCAGCAGTAATGTGGAAAGTAGAAGAAATATGTGATGAACTGGGTGGTGTAGCTAAGACCTCTGGGCCAAGTTTCGAGGAGGCTGCCTGGTTTCTTCCCCTGGCTTACTGGAAACTGTGAGAGCAGGGAGGTAAACTATAGGCAGGACTATTCAACATGAAAGAGCTGGATTCTGATGGCTTTGAAAATTCTCAGGATCTCCACACAGTGAATGATGCTAAAGCTTTCAGGAAAATATGGTCTAAATATGAAACCAAGCTTGGTGTGGAATCCCTTATTAGGACCCGAGAAAGATCAAGGTAATGCTTTAGACAAAGGCCCCCTAAGGATCTTGAGGGTACGTACCTCACAGACTCCTTCAATGAAACTCAAGGGCTTCCATGATGCTAAAAGAGATTACCCCTCAGCTTCTCAGCAGAAGCCCAATGTATGGAAGAGACCTTATCTTGAAGAGATTTGTGAGTATGGTTTTTGTCTAATTGAGTGGATTTCAATAAGATTCACAGGAGACCCACACGTTTTTTAGAGAGTGATATTCACAAAGTACCACCAGCTTGGACTGAAAGGAACAGAGTATAAAATTTAAAAAAGGCCTTTGTATCCTCCCAATTCTTCTGGAAGGAAGCAGGTTGAGAACACTTCGAAGCTATAAGTACAGACAGCCTTTCATGGAAAGTGAAGGATGCCTCAGAGGGCAGACCCAGGAGCCCAGTGTGAGAGGCTAAGAGCCATGATGACTCATTCCCAGGTCAAAGTAAGGGAGAGTCAAATCAAGGAATTTCCAATGTCTGTCCAGTGGAGTTCCAGTTTTTCAACAGATCACTGCTCTATTTGCCTCCCATCTTCCCCTCTTTTGACCAGGAATGACTCTCGTGCTATCCTAGGCCTATGTCACCATTGTATGTTGGGTTTGTGTCTGTTAGATAACTTGTCTCTTCCACCCACAGGTCTTCATATGGAGAACTAAGGGCACCCAAGGAGCTGTATGTAAGGAACTTCACCCAAGGAGACTCATCCACGTCTGGGCCTGATTTAAGTGACAATCTTCTGGACCTAATGCTGATGCCATATTCCAGTGAGATTTGTGGAAGCTTTTGGAGGGGATGGGTGTATCTTTTTTCTCTCCATTTTTTAATCTTGCATTTTTTTAAAAGATTTTATTTATTTATTTGACAGAGAGAAATCACAAGTAAGCAGAGAGGCAGGCAGAGAGAGAGAGAGGAAGCAGGCTCCCTGCCGAGCAGAAAGCCCGATGTGGGGCTCGAACCCAGGACCTGGGATCATGACCTGAGCCGAAGGCAGCGGCTTAACCCACTGAGCCACCCAGGCGCCCCTAATCTTGCATTTTTACCTTTTGACTCCCTTCACCCGTGAGTGCATTTTAGAAGACCGTATTTTGAATGAGGGAGAAATGTTAATAATTTGTGGCCAAGGAGGAACTGTGGTGGTTCTGTAGCTCTTCCTTCAAGATATGGAGACCCATCCCTCCCTCTGAGTGTGGGCTGGCCCTCGCGACCACCTTCTGTTGAAGTGTGTGTTGACTTCACAGACTAGATCATGAAAGGCACTGTGACTTCCTCCTCAGTCTCTCTTGGATCCGTCTCTCTGGGGAAGTTAGCTCCCACATCATGAAGTAAGCCCCACATAGAGAGAAACTGAGGCCTCATCCCGGCAACCATGTGTGTGAGCCATCTTGGAACTGGACCACAGTTGTCAAGCTTTCCGATGACTCCATTTCTTGCTGACGTCCTGACTGCAGTGCATGAGAGATTCTGAATCATGAACACTAGTTAAGATGTTGCTAAATTTCTGACTCTCCGCTCCAGACTTATTTTTGAGATAATAAATACATCATTTGTTGTTTTACTCTACTAAGTTTTTAGGTAACTTATTGCACAGCATCAAATGAGTTGGGAGGAAAATGACAAGACTTTGTTGTTGTTGTTGTTGTAAGCCAAGGGAAAAAAGTATTTCAGGAACTGAGGAGTGGTGAGTCATTTCCAAAGCCACTCATCTTTCCAATATGATGAGTTTTGAGGCTTGACCTCTGGAGTTAGCAATGTGGAAGTGACTGGAGACGGGGGCAAGAGGTTTCAGGGAGTGGGTCAAACAAAGTCCTGATTGGAGTTTAAGAGACAAGAGAGAGAGAGATATTGGAGACTGAGAATGTATCTACTCCTTTTATGGGTTTTGTCATAAAGGGCAATAGGATGTGGGGCAGTAGGTGGAGGTGCTGTGGGGTCAAGAGAGAGTTTTTAATACATCATAGCCATTTACATTCTGATTGTCATGACACATGAGAGGGGGTGAACTTCTGGAGTAATTTTCTTAAGTAGACAAGAGAAGATGGGATGGGTTCCTATGTGAAGAGTTCAGTCTGCAATGGGAGCAAGGAAAAGAGAGTGCACGTGGGGCACAGAAGGGGGATAATTGATGGGTGCAATTGGACCAAAAGGCCTCATTGTTTTCAGTGAGTTAAGGTGCAAGGACACCAGCTGAGGGAATGTGGGGGGCCAGAGGGTGGTGTGAACAAGAGGTCTAGAATGGAGACCATTTGTGTAAGGGAGAGACTTTTCAAGGTAGGTTGCTTTTCTCCAGCTGTGTTCAGCTTTAGGACAAGATGCAGGATGGAGCAATGGAAAGCCGAATACAACCAGGGCTTGAGTTGTGTCAGGAGAGTTCAATGAAAACAGAGGGGGAAAAGGAATTGAAACTGTATTCCAAAGAGCAGTTGTAAGGGTGGGCCATGGAAGCCAAGGAAAAGGAAAGCATGAAGGCAGTGAGGGAGAGGGTCAAGATGGCAAGACTAGTGGACTAGGGATCCCAGTGGGGTTGAAGGGGCACTGTGATCAGGTGAGTAGGCTTGAGCTAGAGAGACAGGTGGTGGCTGGAAGGTGGGTGCTCTGAGTTAAGACCAAGGAGTGGAGCCACTACTCCTGTTGACCATCTGAATGGGTGGCCGAGGCAGGAAGGTGATGAAATCATTGTGGGAGAGGAGGTCAGGAACTGGGAGGCCAGGGATTTGGGAGGATGGTCCATAAGTCCAAGTGGGTTCCAGCTCACTAAGGATGATGACAGGAACCGTGGGAGTAACCATAAGCCAGCAGTTAAGGACAATGAGAAGAAGGAGGGCGACTCCAGATAGTATAGAAGATGTCACAATAATGTGGTCTATGGTATAGTCTGATGGCAGGAAATAAATTGTGGGGCTGCTTTAGGTAGGGTAAGAAGATAGGAAGTGGCGATGAGGAGTGAAGAGGACACCCTGCCCACGTCAGGCCTAGTGGTGAAGGAGAGTGAATGTCACCCAACTACAGAGAGAGCAGTGTTCTCAGAGGAAAGGCAAATTTCTGTGAACATAGGAAGGTGACCTACAGAGAAGTTGAGCTCATGAGTGCTCATATTTCAGAGGGAAGAGCGAAAAGATTGATGGATTTGGGAAAGAGTGGGAAATGGGCTCACTTGATGAATTCATAAGGTCTTATTATGACATGATCCTGGGTGAAGAGGGAGGACCAGGGAGCCCTGGGCTCTTGTGACTGGAATAAACAGGGAGAAAGGAACGAAGCCACAGGTCTGGGGTCCCAGCACTGGCTGTGGGGGGTGGGGTGGAGAAGGGGCTGGGAATCTTTACAGGAACAAGTGGAGATTGGGGGTCTCGCTCAGTCCTGCCCATGGTAGTGGGAGTGGGGACAGATGGTTTGATGGAAAATCTGAGGCCTCTCTGTTCCCACCAAGGAGGTGTGGGATTTGTGTGAGGGAAGTGGTAGTAAATGGGTAAAAATTATATAAATCCATCTTCGGGGATAGAGAGAAAGAGCTCCAGGGGCATCTTAAAGCTGGGTAACAATAGGATGACTTTAATGACCAGAGAAAAGGGGGTAGGAGAAATAAGAAGTGAATCCTTTTTACCTTAGAATCCCAGAAACCTCTAGAAATTGGAGGCGTGCGTAGTTCAGGACACAGACTACAAGTGGGGGGCTCGGTTGAGAAGTGGTCAGACTCGTATCTTCTCTGCCTCCCCTGAGACAGAGCAAGTAGGTCAAGTGCCCACATCCTTTCTCCTTCCGCTCTTCACACCCTGCAGACAACCTGCAGGTTAGTCTCTGATGAGGTTTGAGTCAGAGATTCCTACTCAGGGAACCTGGCATGGCAGAGAGGGAAAGCATCTTCCACCTGGCGCCCAAGTGAGTGAAAACAGATGCTGGGCAGAGATGCCCCTTTGCTTTGCTACAGTTGGTGCCTAGAACCAAGCTTTCACCCCCAGGAGAACAGTTCAAAGAGCCTTTTTGGAGAAACTGAAACCTCAAAGAGAAAAAAATGCAGCCATGCTTGTCTTAGTCCACTTGGGTTGCTGTAACAAAAATACCACAGACTCGGTGGCTTATGTAACATTTATTTCTCACAGTTCTGGAGACTGGGAAGTCCAAGACCAAGTTGCCCGTGGAATTGGTTGTTTGGCGAGACCTCCCTGATTCATAGAGGTCTGTCTACTAGCTGCGTCCTCACAGGGTGGAAGGAGCCAGAGAACGCTGTAGGGTCTTTTTTATAAGGGCACCATCCCCTCCAGTCACCTCCAAGGCCCCCCCTACAAATACCATTATTGGGGGGGGTTGGTTAGGATTTCAACATGTGAATGGAGATGGGGCAGGGGGAGACTGTACCAGTACAGACTGTAACAGTCTGTATCAATGCCCTTGCCAAATCAATGTAGCGTCCACAAATCTCTGTAACACACAGGGAGCCTCCAAGCTTTTAACTCCTGAAGGGCTGCTAAGAAGCAGGAGAGGTTTCCAGAAAGTTCTGAGGAAAGACAGAAGTCAATGAAAGGAGAACACAGAAGATACAAAAAGGTATTTGGAAGAAACAGAAGATACACAAAGCTTAAAAACAAACAAACAAACCCTCAAAAGTGAAAACTTTTCTATTGCCTGAGAAAAAAATGACATCCCCAAAGAAAACATGCAGGCTGTAAAGAACATTCAGAGAACAATCGGACCATTTAGAAATATTAAGCTGTAGTAGCATAAATAGTAAATTTTGAATAGAAGAACTGGAATGTAACCTTGAGGAGCTTTCCCAGAAAGTAGGAATAAAGAAAAATAGATGAAGAACAGGAGGGAAAAGAAAGTTTCAGTCTGGAAAGTCTGACATGGAGACAGAAGTGTCAGAGAGACAGTAGCTCTAGGAGGGCAGTGCCTGGGGTCAGCCCAGGCTGGTTTCAGGTGTGGAGACTCCTGCTTAGTTTGTGCAAGAAAAGGGAGGGTCACTGCTCTCCGGAGCCTGCAGCCCTCTTGGTGGCAGTGAGGGCAGCATGAAGTGGGGTGGAGGTGTGTGTGGGGGTGTGGGGTGTGTGCACGGTGACATGGTGACAAGGGGAGGCTGAACCTGGAAGAACTTCAGACCCCAATCATGACACTGGGCTCAATCTCCCATGCAGTAAAAATGCACGGGGTGTTTGAGAAGGGATGGATAAGGGGGAGCAATCCAGGAGGTGGAGACCAAAGGCAGGACACCAGTTAGGTGATTGTCAGACTGGCCAGGTACAAGTGCCCTGGGGTGGGGATTTGCAAAGATGGAGGAAGAGGATGGAGAGGCAGCAACAACAGAAAGAAGCAGAACAGAGCAGCTGGGCAGAGTGTGGCTGAGCAAATGAAGATGGGGAGAGAAATGTTGGGGGTGACCTGGGATCTTGGCTGAGCTGTAGGGCTACAGATAGGAAAGGAAGAGGGAGGGGAAGAAGGGGAAGGGAGGAGGAGGATGGAGCCAGGGGATGAGGAGAAGGACTAGGGGAGGAGAGAGTGGGGAGAGGAGTCAGAGTCGCCCACAGTGCTGGCTCGGGTTTGGGGGACAGCTGCTGCACTGGCCTTCAGCTCCCATACCTGGATGGTGCTGGCCCAGAAGCCAGTTGCGTGTGAGCAACTGGTGGGCCTGGATCTTGGGAGGAGGCAAGGCTGGGAAATCCTCAGCACTGGAGTGAGGGGTGTAGCCAGGGGTCTTGGAGCAAGTTCTGGGGGACTTCTGCCTTTTCTTTGCAGTGAACAGAGGGTTCAGAGTCCAGGGAGGAGCTCCCTGGGGGCCTGGGGAAGACTGGCCATCCTTGGATCCCGAAGCCTGGAGTCTGGGTGGAGCTGGACGCATCAGAGACTTCCCTCTATGTTGCACGTGTGGACTCCTTAAGGCTCTGAGATGGGGGGTGGGGTGGGGAGAAATATAGGAAGTGACTCAAATCCTCTCTTTGACCCAGTCACCCTGTCCCCCACAGTTGGTCCCTCCTTCAGCAAGCCTGACCCCAGGAACTCTTGGTCTTGCTTTCTTTCTCCCAGCCCCCCTACCCCACCTTCACCTTCCTGCCTTCCCCTCTCCCCAGGGCATGACTCTCCCTCCTGCACACAGCCTTTCTCCCTCACCACTTGGGAAGGGGCTGGGCCCTGGGAGGGTGCCCTGGCCTGGTGGCTGTCCTTCCTGGAAGGACAGGGAGTGGGAAGTTGAATACAGGTCAGGGGTCCAGGAGGAGGGATGAATCAGAGCAGGAGAGGAGCAGGGGAAGGAAAGGAGGAGAAGGAGAAGAGGCAAGGGAGAAACAGACTGAGAGATGTGGACAAGGCACCCAAGTTTGAGAAGGACATAGGGGAGGGCCGCTAGTGAACACACGCGATGGATGGAGCCCAGGAGGGACTCATCTGGACAGCCCTGTTGGGTATAATTTTTCCTGCTTCTGTGTTCTCTCGCTGATTCCCTGTCTGACCATGGGTCTGGGACAGAAGCCGTTTTGGGCTCCATTTTCCCCCCAAGCCCAACCAAACCTACTCACTGAACAGTCAGGACTATTAGCGCCAGACCCTTGGCCACAAGCAGCACACAGAGCACGGGGGCCAGAGCGCTGGGGGCTGCAGGGTGAGAGTGGAGGGTGGAGTTTTGTTGCCTAGAGGACAGGGAACAAGAAGGGAAGAGGAGTGGGTTGGGGTGGCAGGCCCCTGAGCCAGGGCCGTCGGGGTGAGGATCCCACCCTGAACTCACGGTGAAAGGGTGGTGACGGCAGAGGAGGCCCTGGGGGCCTCCTTGGCTCTTCCAGTTGGGGGCACAGAGTTCTGGGTCGGTGATGAGACCAGCTCAGCAGAAGCCCGGATGGCCTGTGTGGAGGCAGGAGCTGTCCGAGAGAGAGAGAAAGACTCCTCGTTAGCTGGTGGGACAGCACATCAGTTCTGGACTGCAGAAAAGCCGGTCAACCCTGATAAAAAAACAAGTCATGGGTTTGGGCCCAGGCTGTGAAGTCCTCTGGCTCAAGACTAGACAGAGCTGTGGCTCAGGCTCTACACAGGGCCTGTGGTGGTATTCCTGGGTCTGGAAAGAGCACTGGAAGAGGAGTCAGGAGGCCTGGAATTCCGTCTAAGGGTTTCTACATGGCTGGAAGGGCACTCTCTAGCTTTCAGCCTCCCCAAGTGTGGAAACAGTCACTGTCTTTAAGTGGCTCTCAACTCTGGCATCTGTTCTCTTGCTCATACTTCTGGGACTGTTAGGAGATGGGGTCCCTCGTGGGGAATTTTAAGGTTGCTTTCCCACCCCTGTCCTTCCCAGTTTTGGCAGCAGAACCCTAGGCCCCTCCGCAGGTCCCACTGCCTCAATGAGCTGGGTAAATACCTTTTATGGGGCTCCCTCTTAATTCTGAAACTTTGCGAGCTATCTGTCCCCCCATCCCCACTTGCCTTGCCTTTCCAGAAAGACCCCAGACCTACCAGTGCTAAGAGCTCTTGATGGAGGCTGGTGGAAGGTCACCTCTGCAAAGGTGATGGGGGCTATTAAGGAGACAAGAGGACAATGACTATTGGGGGTGGCTGAGGCCCTGAAGAGAAAGAGGTGGTGTCTGCCCCAATGCTGTGACAGGAAATGGAGACTGTCAGGGTCCTCAGCTAGGTCTGCACACCCACCCAGGGCCTATGAGGGGAGCAGTCTCCCCCAAGCTGAGGAAAAGAGAGATGCAGGGGCTGAGGGGACAGGGTGCCTGGTGTTGGGACACCCCATGACAGGGGACTTCCCTGGAGAGAGTCCCAGGCCAATGGACAAGTGGACATGACGGTGAGGCTGCCCGGAGGGATGACCTGGAGCAACCCCTATGCCCAACCAGAGGAGGTCCTCAGGACCCTCAGGGAAAAGTCTAGTCCTGAGCTACAGTGTGTGGTCTATGGGCTGGTGCTTGTCCACAGATTGTTTATAACCTGCCTGTACAAGGTGAATACAGAAATTGGGAGTTAGGATCTTGAAATTCGACATCAATTTGACATTGCCCCAAGGTCCATACATGTGACTGGTAAACAGATCTGGTGGAACAGGATATGGACCAGTTTGGTCATTGTCACCCAGTCATGGAAGTCTCCACGGGGGGCAAGCTACCGAGCAGGACCATGATACTTGAACAGTAGTTGGTTGACTCTAACCCAAAATTGTGTAAACACCTGAAAAAATTATTTTTATAGTTTGTTATTTTTATAATCATTGAAAATTTTAATCTATCCTTGCTAAAAAATTTAGAGTTTATCATGATTCGCTAAGGTGGAGGAGTGATTAGCTCATTCAAGGACTCACAAACAGCAAAACAAAAGTCCCTAAGCTTTTTTTTTTTTAAAGATTTTATTTATCTGTTTGACAGAGAGAGATCACAAGTAGGCAGAGAGGCAGGCAGAGAGAGAGAGGGAAGCAAGCTCCCTGTCGAGCAGAGAGCCCGATGCGGGGCTCGATCCTAGGATCCTGACATCATGACCTGAGCTGAAGGCAGAGGCTTAATCCTCTGAGCCACCCAGGCACCCTGTCCTTGTCAAGAAAGGCCATCTTTATGGCCTTTATGTCAAGAAAAGCCATCTCTTCTCTGAATGTCGCAGTAATAAACCAAATGATGATTGTGGAATTAATTCCAAAGATACACTGGTTTTATTTGAAAAGGTTATCCGTCACCGGGAAAGGCAGAACAATGTCTGTGTCCTAATACCAGGAACCTGTGAATGTCACCCTCCGTGGCCAAATGGACTTTAAAGATGCCATTAAGGTTAAAGATCTTGGGGTGAGGCGCCTGGGTGGCTCAGTCGTTAAGCGTCTGCCTTCGGCTCAGGTCATGATCCCAGAGTCCTGGGATGGAGCCCTGCATCGGGCTACCTATTCAGTGGGAAGCCCGCTTCTCCCTCTCCCACTCCCCCTGCTTGTATTCCCTCTCTTGCTGTCTCTTTCTGTCAAATAAACGAATAAAATAAAAATTAAAAAAATACAGGAAAATTTTAAAAAAAGATCTTGGGGGTGGAGAGAGATTCTGGGTGGACCCCATCTAATGACAGTATTTAATAACAAGGATTGAGGGCACCTGGGTGGCTCAGTTGGTTAAGCCTCTGCCTTCATCTTGGGTTGTGATCCCAGGGCCCTGGAATCGAACCCCGAGTCTGGCTCCCTGCTTGGCAGGAATCCTGATTTTCTCTCTCCCTCTTCTGTTCCCCCTGCTTATGCTCTCTCTCTCTGTCAAATAAATGGATGAAATTTAAAAACAAAACAAAACAAAATAAAAAACCAGAATGTGTTTCCCAGTTGTAGTCAGAGAGAAATGCAGCTTGGAAAGGGCCTCTGGCTTTGAGGACGGACAAAGGGGGCCACAGGCCAAAGAATGTGGCAGCCTTTAGAAGCTGCAAAAGCTGAAAAGTACCTAGTCTGCAGGAGAACAAGACATCGGTCCTATCGCTACAAGGAAGAGAATTCTACCCAAGACCTGAATAAGCAAGAAGTGGATTCTATCCAAAAGCCTTCAGGAAGGAGTACAGCCTCTGACGCCTTGATTTGAGCTCAGTGAGACCCCTTCCAGACTTCTGATCCGTAGAACTGTAAAATCACAAGTTTGCGCGGTTTTAAGCCACTGCCTTTGTGGAGATTTGTGCCGACAGCCATGGGAAGCGATGACACTAGCCTTTGGCACGAGTTTTGTAGCTATAATGAATGGTGAAGTACCAAACCCAGTGAGTTAGCTATTGAGATGTGCTGGCTGATGAACAAATACATCATGAAAACGAGTGACATTTACACGGAAAACATAAAACCACAAATTCAAAATAAACTTTTTTAAAAAAAGAGGATTGAATTATAAATTTCTTTTTTTTTTAATTATAAATTTCTTAAAAGGTCTTCTTTTCACTGTACATGCAATTTTTAACAGGATGAGAGGAAGTCATTCTCCTGTCTCGTTTTGCTTCATTGTCAGAAACACAACTATCCCTGAACTGAATAGAGCCATGAAGGGTTGTATCATTGACCAGGGGTCTGGGGCTCCAGGTTCATGCAGAAATATGTTCTGGTGGCTGTAGCTGCTCGGGTGGGAGGACATTCTGGAATGGTCGTTCAGATTAAGAAGGCGTGCTATGAGAAAGTACCGGCTGACCCACACTGTGCACTTCCCAAAGTGGTAAAATTTGTGAATTACATAAAGATGAATGCGTTAAACTACTGGGTATTTACCCTAAAGATACAAACCTAGTGATCTGAAGGGGCATGTGCACCCGAATGTTTATAGCAGCAATGTCCACAATAGTCAAACTATGGAAAGAACTTAGATGTCCATCAACAGATGAATGGATAAAGAAGATGTGGTACACACACACACACACACACACACACACACACACACACACTGGAATACTATGCAGCCATCAAAAGAAATGAAATCTTGCCATTTGCAACAATATGGATGGAACTGGAGGGTATTATGCTGAGCGAAATAAATCAATCAGAGAAAGACAATTATCATATAATCTCCCCGATATGAGGAATTTGAGAGGCAGGGCGGGAGGTTTGGGGGATCGGGAAGGTAAAAATGAAACAAGTAGGGATTGGGAGGAGACAAACCATAACAAACTCTTAATTTCACAAAACAAACTGAGGGTTGCTGGGGCTTGGTTGGGGGTAGAGATAGAGTGTCTGGGTGATGGACATTGGGGAGGGTATGTGCTATGGTGAGTGCTGTGAAATATGTAAGCCTAACGATTCACAGACCTGTACCCCTGGAGCTAATAATACATTATATGTTAATAAAGATAATTAAATAAAGATGAGTGTATTGAATTTGAAATCATTCTCTTTATTCTGTGATAATGTGCAAACCCTGCACGGTTGGTATTGTGTGCCAAGTTAATAGAGATCACCTAGAGGGAGAGTTCTGTTGAAAATGTATGATCTACGGAAAGGACTCCTAATGTTTTGGCAAGATCGAAACCAAGTTATGATTAACTTTTTTTTTTTAAAGATTTTATTTAAAATCTTTAGATCACAAGTAGAGAGATCACAAGTAGACAGAGAGGCAGGCAGAGAGAGAGAGAGGGAAGCAGGCTCCCTGCCGAGCAGAGAGCCCGATGTGGGACTCGATCCCAGGACCCTGAGATCATGACCTGAGCCGAAGGCAGCGGCTTAACCCACTGAGCCACCCAGGCGCCCCTGATTAACTTTTTAAAGATGTGAATCATGCAGTCAGCCTTGGTTATATTATGGCTTTGAAGTTATTCTACTCAAGGGAAGAAAGCAACATATTGTTCAATGGCAAACAAAATCTCAGGGCAAAAACAGAAGTTAGAGAGGTTCAGAAGAAGTTTCTATGAGTTGTTACAGCATGTTCTTAATTTGGTAACAATTATCATCAAAACAGGTGATGATCTTGAATTAGGATATCTGCAAAGGTACTCATGGAAAAACCTTAATAGTGTGATAGAATGTTTTGAATTTTATTTTCTGCTAAAAGAAGATATGTGGTAGGAAATTCCTAGATCCAGAATCCATTTTTCATCAAAAGATGTTTTCAATATAAACATAACGTAATAAGATAGATTTTGGAACCAGCTACTGACGAAGGATTGAGGATGCATTTTGAAAATAGAACATCACTAGCTCCCTTTTGTAAGAATTAAAAATAAAAATATTGAGCTTGTGGAAATTGATTTGAAATTCCTTCCTGAATTTCTGTCGACATAACTCTGTGAGACCGGTTTTCTATTAAGGTGTTATTAAAACATTAAAGCAATTTTGAATATATTTTCTCTGGAGAGTTATGGTTTTTTAGTGTAATTCAGATTAAGGAAGTTAACAAGCAGGAATGTTTCTTTGTCACATTAAAGTCCTTCAGTGTGGCTACCCAGGTTGTTTGTCCAAAGTGTGGATGGCATTTAATATGGGAAATTGCTATTTAACTTCTAAGTTCTTGCTCAGTTACGACTGAGGCACAACAACATTAAGGCTAGAATGTTGAAAACCTACACCCACCACCTACATGCACACTTGCAGCGAACAATGTGGGCCATTTTTATAACTGAACTTTTAGGCTTGTGGTCTCTACGATCTCTGTTGGAACTATTCAACTTTGCTCCTATAGCATGAAAATGGCCTTAGATCAGAGATAAGCAAACAGGTATGACTGTGCTCCCAACAAACCTTTATTTCTGGACACTGAAATTTCAATTTCCTTTAATTGTCATGTGTCATAGAATTTTATCTTTTTTTGCTTGTTTCCCAACCATCTAAAAACCATCCTTGGCTTTCAGACCAGTATGCTGACTGCTGATCTGGGCCAGGAGGAATGGACAACCCAACATGCTATCCACATGGTTGGGGGTTGGTTTGTGGCCAGTGACCAGACATTTACTGAGCATCTACTATGTGCCAGATTCAGGCACCTTCTCTAAAAATGCCAGACAGTCTTGGGCTCCCCTGTGGTCAGGTCATAAGAGCTCAGGCTGATCAGCATGCTCAAATGATCTGTTTGAGCATCTTTTAGGAGACTTGTAAATCATCAAGGTGGGCAGCGAATGAGGTGGGAGTGTGCGTGCACCTGTTTCCAGCAGGCTTCCCAGAAGAATTGGATGGGGGGGGGGGACTAGGAAAACAGGAGGCACCAGAAGGGAGCGAGGAGATCCCCAGGAAGGGGCTTACCTGGTGACACTGCCAGATAGAATCTTATGGACTTAGAGACAGAGTTGCTGGAAGCGTGGTAGATTCTACACCAGTAGTGTCCTGAGTCTTCCTCCTTCAGACCAGTCATGGTGACGATGAAGAGGCCGGTGCTAGGGTTGTCCCAGATTGAGAATCGAGAGGACTGAACCAGCCTGCGGGGACCAGAGCTGGTGACGAGCCTGGTGCACTTGAACGCTGACAGCTCCTTACACCAGCCCTTCCTCTCGTAGGGCCAGCCTTTGGGGGGGTACTGGCATGTCACAGAAAGCGTCTGCCCTGCCACTCGGTGAAGATGCTGAGCCTCTGGTAGTGCCCATGAGCCTGGAGAGCGGGCTGCAGGTCAGGGCCACACCAGCACCAGCTCCATAAGCTGTCCCATGGCCCAAAGCACTTGCTCCGTGTCCCGCTGTCCCAGATGTCCCTATAGCACCCTCTTCTCCTCCCCGAGCTTTTCCCTTCCTCCTCACCTGTGATCAGCAGTGGCAGCAACAGTGGCAGGAGCAAGGCTTTCCAGAGCCTCCCGCCCTTTCCCTGTGGGCTGGCGGGAGAAGACATGGGGGTCTCTGGGGTGAGGAAACCGGGAGCTGGTCTGACTCTGCTCAGTTCTTCCAGTGCTTCTGAGATAGACAAAATGAGAAAGACCAAGGCCAGGCTGGGAAGTGGGAGAGCTGGGAAGGACTGACTGCAGGCAGAGGGAAGCTGGGACCTCCAGGGGCAGTTGCGAATCCGGACGTGGAGGCAATAGCCCTGCTTGGTGCATGGCTCCTGGGTCTCCGTAGCGGCTGCTCCTTTCCTCCGTGCCCAGCTACCCCTTCCCCATCAGGGCTGCCCTCAGCGGAGGAGCTGGGATGGCCAGGAGGAAGCTGTGGTCAAGTAACGGGCTTCCCACCTGCCTCTCTCTGTTCACTGCCTCTTCTTTGCAGGACCCTGGCTTTGCCCTCCTCTCCAGGGCAAGCCACACTGAGGGTAGGTGACAATCTCAGGGGAACTCAGAGGTCTGAGCAAAAACCCTAAACCCCACTGGTCCTGAGAGTGGTCAGAAACCTCATGCGCAGTCCTGCCTGGTGAGTCAGAGACATGTTTCCACCCTGGGAGGTTTTATGGGTGCTGGAGGGGAGAGGAGAGTAGGCGGAGTTTCAGTGCCAGTAAGAGTGCAGGGAGGGTCCCTGCAAAGGAGGGCAGAGTGAGACTGGGAGCAAAGAGAGTCCGGTTGGTGGCAGGGACAGGTCAACCGGAGGAGGGTGGAGCACCAATCATATCTAAATCCTCAACTCCTGCCCTCTGTGGGCACTAGAGCACTGGTTGCGTAATTGCTACACAGAAGCAGGACTCTGCATCTTTCTTTAGTGAATGTTGGCACTTTAAAAAATTATGCACTTTACAAAGAGATTTTTCTATAAAACAACAGAAGGTGGGTGTTGGGGAGTCAGGGCACCTTGCCCTGAGCTAACATGTAAGTCCTTCCGTGGCCACCCGGGGCTCTGCTGGTCTAGCAGCTGCTGCCTGGAGCCCCCTAAGAGCTCATGACTGAAGAGGGTATTGGTTGCAAGTCCCCTGTTGCCACCCCCACCATCCCTCCCGAGCCCCTGACTCCTGCTCCCCAATCTGTCTGGGTGCAGAGCCCTGCTCCTTGGAGTGGAAGTGAGCAGAGACTGAGGATAAGGGCAAAAGGACAGACAAGAAGAGGAGGGACACAGGAGGGCCATGGGCTCTCTTGCCTAGAGACCCCTGGGGAGAAGCAGGATGGACTTGTGGAGTCAGAAGGGAAGCTCGGGCCAATGCCTGCTACACAGCTGCATGAGTCATTTACCCAGTGTGTTTGTGTGTGCTCTCTCTCCTAACGCCACGGTGGGGTTTGGGAGGGAGCTGTCTTTGTTTTGTTTGTTTTGTTTTGTTTTTCCTCCCACACAGGGGAACTGAGGCCCAGATTTGTCCGTGACCTGCTCAAAGTCATGTGGTGTTGTGAAGATATAACCAGACCAGCTTCCTGACTTCTGATGGGGCCTTTCTGCTGAGGCCTGGCCCATGATCAGGGCAGGAAACGAAACCACACGTGCTTGAGAGGTGAACTCCTGGCAGTTTGTTTCCTGGCCTTGGGCTGGGCTCCGTGTTTCCTCTCTGAACCTAACTACAGACAAAATGCTGAGGTGGGGGGCACCCTTCTGAGGGGGAGGGCTCTGGCCCCGACTGGTTGTAGCTGTGTATCCCTTGTGTGAGGGTGTGCAGCAACTGCTTCCCTCAGCGATATCCCCTTTGTCTGGTTGCTGCTGACCACTGAGAAAGGACACCTCCTCCCTGTAGCCCGCCAAGATCACTCTTTGTCCACATTCCACTATCTCTATGTCCCTCCAGCTTGGGGTTGGCGGAGTTGTTCTCTGCTGAGTCAGCATGGGTCCATGGTGCCCAGGGAACAGGAAGTTTTTGAGCAAACCCTTATACCTTTAAAAGTCTGAGTTTCCTCTTTTCTTAAATAGATAATGATGGCTCACTAATATGATTATTCTGGGAATAACTGAGTAAACACTTCCAAACATTTATAGAAGTGCTGGTTACATGGTGACTCTTCAATGAATTTGTCATCAAGAACCAACATATGTGCTTCACTTTTAATTATATATGTAGACATGGAATAGGAGTGCAGCAAACTTCTAAAAGTAAATAAAAATAAATGTTTTGTCCTTTAGAGCAGAACTTTCTAATCATGGTCCTGGTGCCAGGGATTCTATAGGGAAAAATGATCAGTCATTCTATATACAGATTAATACTTGGACATGATAAAAAGATATGACAAACAACATTTAAAAACAAATCATAGCTATGAATTAAGGTTTCCTTCCTATTTGGCAGATAAAAGATTATTTGATTTCATATAAAAAGACAAGTCATATAAAAAAGACAGAAAATGAGTATTTCAGTAGGAAAAAGAGAGTGAAGTTATGAGTAGGTACTTTTCTGCAGAAGAAATACAGATGAATAATGTTCAGGAAAACATATCCAAACTGGGTTATTTAACAGAAATGGAGACAGGAAGTCTAACATCAAGGTGTTGTTAGGACCACACTCCCTCCAGAGGTTCTAGGGAGGGATCCTTCCTTGTTTCTTTCAGCTGCTGCTGGCCGTGGTCCCATCATTCCCATCTCTGCCTCTGCAGTCACATTGCATGCTCTGTACAAGAGTCCGTCTAATTGTCTCAGCCTCTCTTTCCTATAAGGAGGCAGGTGACTGCACTCAGGACCCACAAGAGAATCCAGGATAAAGACCATCTCTCAAGACCCCTAATTTAATCACACATTTTGCCATACAGAAGAACAATACTCACAGGTTCTGGGGACTAAGAAGTAACTATCTTTGGGGGTCATCACTTCTGCCTTCCAGAAATGAAATTCTCTCCACGCCCCCCCGCTCTCTCTCTCTCTCTCTCTCTTTTTTTTTTTTTTAGAGTGAGTTAGAACTAGGTCAAGATTTAAAATCATCAGCTGACAACTAACCATGGACGATATTTGTATGGGTGTTAGAAAACCCACCTACAAATCAGCCTAGGTGCTGATTTAGGGAGACGACACTCAGCAAATCTGAACTATTACAAAGAAGCAAAAAGATGAAATGCTTCCAAGATTAAGTTTAGATTCTTGTAAAAGCTTGATCCCCCCCCAAAAAAAAGCCAAAATTGGGAAAAAAAGTGTATATAGCAAATTAAGGACAGGAGCATATAGAAAGAATAATATATCATGACTAAATCACTTGTATTATGTGACTACAAATGTGTTTGGCTGTCAAAGTTAGGTCAATGCTGGGTTCTATTTCAGAAAGTCAAAGGAGAAAATTATATGAAGATATTAATCGATTGCAGAAAGGCATTGGTAAAATTCAACATCCATCCTAGACAAATCTTTTACTATTCTATAAATAGGAAATTGCTTTCCTAATAAATAAACGGTTTAGTGAATTAATCAGCTAACATCGCACTAGTGAGAAGTCATGTTAAAGGCTGGGATCAAGAAAAAAACGCTCAATGTCTAAAGTATTGTTGAACGTGTTTCTGGAAGTATCCGCGAATGCAATTACACGGGAGAATAAAATTGGACACATAAACTTAAAATAATAGGCCAAATTACCATGATTTTCTGGTTGTATAGTTGTCCACTTGAAAAACTCAAGGATATTAGCTGAAACCCCATACAACAAAAGGAGAGTCATCAAAGATAGAACAGAGCCAGGCAGCAGTTAAAATGGCAAAAAGAGATTTTATTGAGGAACTACAGCATTTGGGAAAGAGAGACGTCAGTACGGAACTGGACTCAATTTGGAGTACAGCACAAGCCAGTGGGGATATACAGCCTGGAAGCAGGCGGGGGTCAAGAGATGGAAAATTAGTGAGAGGAAACATCAGGAGTGAGGGGGAAGCGTTCTGGCTAAACCGACTCCACAATAGGATTCTTCGCTTAAGGACAGGCTGGGGTTACCAGACACCCTGGCTGGTGCGTAGGATGAGGAACTCCATGGGATATTGATATCCATGTCTTCACCTACAAGGTGAGCTGCACCTGCTGTCCCTGGGCCCTGGAGGACCCAGAATTCGTGCTCAGCTCTAGAAGGAGCACAGAGCTGTGGAGAGAGCAGGGTTCTCCCTAAAACTGGTCTTTATAAGGAAGTGCACTGATCGGCTTAAGAGAAGGTTCAGGAGCCTGACCAAGGTTTGGTCAAGCAAGGACTCCTTTCTCAGAGTTTGTTCATTCATTCACTCTACGTTCAACAAATATTTACTAAGAACGTACTGTTCCAGACACAAGGAATAGATCGAGACAGTATGCCGTCATGCGGCTTACATTCAGAGAAGGGTTTTTGGCAGCCTGAGGGGGAAAAGAAGGAAGACAGGAGGGGAAGCTTGACCTGGTAGGAAGCTAAACACAACAGAACGATGTCCGCTCATTCTGCCAGCACCAGAGTAGTCTTAATGGTTTCACTGATGGGAGACTGGCATGCTTGTTAGCGTCAAAGTAAGGGCAGGTTCGTGTCTTTAAATGATGGCTCAGAGTGTCCCCCGACATGTGTTTAAACCATTATCATGGTCAAGATTGGGAAATAATAGAAAAATTCTGTAATTGAGGGAAAAAACCCTCAAAGTACTTGTATTTTCCTCTATTGTAGAATATTGTAAAACTTTGATAAACATGACCTTTGAATCAATGGTACTAGATTTTCGTGTCTCTTCCCAAATTTGTGTCGGACTGGAAAGTTATAAAAGGCTTTCAAATACATGGTTTCCTTTGTCACCAAACCCTCCAGGCCTTTTCCAGTTTCTGGAATCCTCGCCTCTTCCTTCCACCTAGAAGACAAGAATCCACCAGACTCCCCCGCTGCAGGGCGGGCTGCGTGCCTTGTACCTGGCCTCTGGAGGAGACAGAATTAAAGCCAAGCTTCTGAAAGTGTGGAGGAGTAATCAGCCTGATCCTGTGTGTGTGTGTGTGTGTGTGTGTGTGTGTGTGTGTTTGGGGACCAGAAGTGGTCAGAGGGATTGGGAAAGAAATAGCTCGGATCCACTCAACTCAGAGACACCTGGCCCTGAGTATTCTCCTGGGCTGCTGGAAACCTCTGCAGGGGACCCAGACCAGAGAGCCCCAGGCAGGAAAACCCAGGGAAAAAACAACTAAGAGAAGGCCATTAGAAGTTTACCAGAACTATTGACCTCAGGGATCAATGGGAGAAAAGGTATAATATTCCTATTCTACAGTCAGAGAAACTGAGTCCCCTCTGTCCCTACAGCCATGCTGAGAGCAAGGAGGAGGCAGGTAGAGCTGCCCTTCTTTACCTTTCCTGGGACTACTGTGGTTTGAGATTCTCCCAGTTTTCTTCTCCCAAATCATGGGTTTGGAGGAAGAAGGCAGGTCTAGATGGTCAACAGAATGGGATTCCAGAGGTAACAGGGGACACTCAGGGCTATTTTCTTTATGAGGACCACCGATGGTGCCATTCTCTGACAGTGAACCCTAGTCCCACACTTCCTGGCCATCTCCCAGAGCCTGGTTACCACAGAGTCCTGTAACCCAGGCTCCTCCTAGGAGAGTGAACCTCTGAAAAGGGAACCCTTCTCAACATTGGGGACCAGAGACATTTGGGGGTCCTGTCTCTGCAGTTTCCATCCCTGGGGTTGCCACTGAGCTCTGACAGGTCTGAAGGCCTAGATGATGTACATTGTCTGCACCCCTGGCGAGTCTAAGACCCCTGGCTCTGCTTGAGGTTGTTCACCCCACAGACTTTGGTGGGGACCCCACAGTGCAGAGAAATGGCGACTCCACTCTCTAAGTGCTCTGCTTAGGGAGTCTGTCTGCTGCAAAGGGAGGATCTCCTTGTCACATAGCAAAGAGCAGGTTAGAAAGACTGAGGACCACAGGGAGGGCCGTGTAGAAAGGAAGAAGGTGACCTTGGGAAAGGGAAGACTCCAGGAGAAAGTCTCACCCGGTAATGGCGCTCTCCGGCCAGCAGGGGGCAGGGCAGCCCGTCCGTCCCCGAAGCACTCCTCTATCGACTGCAGGGTCGCCCCTGACAGGTCCCCAAGCCCAGTCCTACGACAGCGGCCCACCTCCTGCTTCGCTCCCCGTCGGTCCTAAGGGCGGCACCGCCTACAGAAAGAGCTCTGCGATGCCACCAATTCATCAGGGAAGCTTAAACGAATCCCTCACTCCTTGTGCCCCAGTTTCCTTACAGTGAATGGGGTTAGTGACCACTGCTTCACAAGGATTTTGAGGAAATTAAATTAAACTAGTGGTTCCCAGACTCGTTTGCACACTCAGATCACATGGGGAGCGACACCAACACGGATGCCCCGCCACACCACACTGCACTACGATCTCTGGTCTGCGAGGTGGCTTAGCCCCACACGTTTTTTCCCACAAGTTTGAGATGATTCTAAGGTGCAGACGAGTTTGGGACGCCCAGAATTAGATACTCTTGTGATCAGGCTTTGTAAACTTGAAGTCGCAAATCTATTTTTGCTTTTTTACCTAAAGTCCCTTTGCCCCTACTCTGTTTTCGTAAAATTGAAATTCTATCCCCTCTCTTCTCATACTTCCTGTGTAACTTCTCAAAACAGAAAACACAGATTTCCCTCAAAATCTGAACCCAAACTACTCAAACATTCCCTTCTAATACCTGAACGAAGTTTGTCCAAGGTGCTCGGAGTGAAAACCTCCTGAGCTAAGGGAGACAGGGAGAGTGCCATGAGTCCAGTGCAGAGTCGGGGGTCCGAGGCTCTAGGAGCTCCACTGTTGCCCCTAGTGGGATCACCATCAAAGGGGGACAGCTCAGATGCTTACAGGGCTCAACTTAGATTAAAATCCTTAGTAGCTCTTAGCCCATTGGTTCATGTTTATTTGCACTATCCTAGTCAATGTTCAGGACAGAGCAGAAGGGAAATGGACTTTGTCTCCAATATCCTGTGGAGTCCTTACGATCCTTATACAAACCTACTCACGAAAGAGACCACCATACATGAAATACCGTGGGATTTGGCATTAAGGTGTTGAGTACTGAGCCATACTTGGAGCTAATGATCGGGGTGCATGAAGGGGTACAGTGAGAGTTGAGGAGCTTGCCTTGGGGTTGGACGGCCTGGGGGTGTTTTACTTTGTTCCTATTTGTTGCTATGGGGTCCAGGCTCATAGTGTACATCTCGGGGGGCTATAAGAGTCTATGAGTAAATGTGTCTGTGTCATTCCAACCATGTACCCTCCAGGCCGGGGGCTCTCGGCTCTCCCTGGGGCCCACTTATGTACTTAAGAGCAGCTTGGGTCTCAAAGGGTCCCTACCTGCCTTGGGCCAGTTCTCTCCTGGCTTTTGGAGGTGGGTAGAAAAAGCCAGGCCTCTGAAAGTATGAAGTGAAAGGAACCGAGATTGAAAGAAGTAGAGAGGTCCCTTATTTCCACCTAGCTTTCCCCTATAAGTGCTGGGTGGGGTGTGGGGTGGGTGGGGGAACCAAGAAGCAACCACAGGGCCTGGACCATCCTGCTGAGCCAAGCTGACACTGGAGATGTCAGCAGCTGCAGGTTTCCCCAGGGGGCCCCACCTTCCCACTGCCCACAGAACCCGCCCTGCAGACCTCACTCTTACTCAATCAAGACTTCTCGTTTCTCAATCTAGCCCTCCGTGTGCTGGGGCATCTGGGCAGAGTCGGGCCCAGCTCCTGGGGCTCTCTGTCTTGTAGCTTCCCCATACCCCTCACTCCAGGCACCCTGGCACGGGGACATGACAGTATGACCTGGGAAGCCCTCTACCTGCCGCTGGTCCTACTGCTGTTGGCCTCAGGTAAGGGGCCCTCAGGAGGAGGGTGGCTTCAGGGGGACAGGGCAAGGGAGCGAGGGAGGTTGGAGGTGAGAGGACAGGGCACAGTGCATTAACAGGAGGGTGGGACAGGGAGGGCTGAAGTGCTGTCTGGGGTCATGCTTTGAGGGTGGCCGTGTCCCTTCCTTAGCCTGACCCGAGGACTTGTTTTCTAGGCTCCTGGGCAGAATTCCAGGAGGGTGAGCTAGTGTGGGCGGTGCAGCAGCAGGCAGTCTCTGTGAAATGCCCGTCCAAGCCCCTGGAAGGCAAGTATGAGAATAAAACCTGGTGTAAGGAAACCAGCCCAGGTCGTTGCTCGAAATTGGTCACCAGCACCAGACCCGAGGTGATGGCTCAAAACCCTCCACATTTTATCTGGGACAACCCTTCTGCGGGCTTCTTCATTGTCATCGTGACTGAAATCACGAAGAAGAGTTCAGGAAACTACTGGTGTGGAATAGACAGAGGTCCCAAGGGGAAAATCCTTATTCTCAGGAACATCAGCCTGGTGGTGACTTCAAGTGAGCTCCTTGTGGAGGGAAGGGGCCTTCCTGGGGTGTCTGGGGCAGTGAAACCACTCACTCCTTCCCCATCTCCCTCGCTCAATCCTCCCAATTCCCTGCTCGCTCCCACACTGACTGTCAGCAGCCTGGTCCCCAGCTCCCACATTCGGGCCATCACCTCCATCCTTGGGTGTCCTCTCCCCTAATTTGGGGCCCACTGGGTATAGATCCCCAGTTCACACGATGGCTCAGACACAACCTCACCCACCTATCTCTAGAACTGGCCACTCCATGGAGGTATAGGGTGTCTGTGTGGGACCCTGTGGCCTAGGTCACCCCAGACTGCACATGCTGGTTGTTCAGGACCTGGGTTTGGGCAAGACCAGAAGGGTCTTGAGAGTCTGATGGTGAAGGGGCCAGCCTTTGGGACAAGTGGTCTCTGCCCTCTCCACAGGAGTGGTCCTGACTTTTCCTGCCCTTGGGGGTTTAGGGACCCAGTATGAGGCTTCTCTCTTAACCCAGACCTCCCCCAGCCCCTGCTTCTATCTTTCCACCAGCTCTGAGAAGTTCCGTGTCCTTGGACCCCAGTCAGCCCTGGCCTGGGGGTTCTGAGGGCTGGCTCTGGCCACTCCCCCTCTTCCTCTCAGGCTTTGCGGGCTGACTTCTTCTCTGGGGACTCTAGGCGGCTACTGTCTTCTCTGTTGTCATCAATCACACTTGCTTTTCTAGTGACAACCAGGTCAACCTTCATCAGTGACTCTGATTACTGGTAGGTCTGGGATCTCAACCAAAGGGAGGGGGTTGGGAAACTGATAACTTGTGTGGACTCTGATTCAGGAGATTGGGGTAGACAGGGGTCTGAAAGGGGCCCCAAAGTCTCAGCTCAGAGTTGGGCTAGAATGGCAAGGGTGAAGGAGTGGCTCTAAACTTCCCCCGTAATGGAGCAGAAATAGCTGCGTATCAGGAATGCAAGAACTTCTATTAGTGCTGAGTGAGTCACAGGCAAGAGAAATGAGGCCTGTCCGGGGTCACTCAACCACTTAAGGGCAGTGGCAGGACCAGGATCCTGGTCTTTTGTTTCCTGGTCCAGGGCTCCTGTGGGGCTCAGACATTCTCCAGGGGCACTGCTGGGTAGTCCCCACCCAGTTGACCTATTCCAGATCTGGGGACTCTCTCCCTCTGCTTTTCTCTCGTTCCCTATCCATTGGAGCTGTGGCACACCCTGATAGCCTGATAGTGTCACCCAGAGAAAGGACAACTCTGATCATTTTCTTTTTTCCTGGCCAACTGCTTCCTCCACCCGAGGTTCCTGGATTCTCATGGTTTTGTTCCACGTGGTCCCCATGGCTGACCCCAGTGATTTCAGGGTGGGGCTGGCCCATAAACAGTCTCCAGCCCCATGCTGAGTTCAGGGGCTGCTCTCTGCAGCCTGGATCCTCCCCTCCTTCTTCCCCCTTCTCCCACAGTCTGTCAAGCGGCACATTCATGATGCTGCTCTGTGCATTCCTCGTGACCAAGATCCTGGCTTTGACAGCCCTTCTCCTGTTTCTGGCCTACAGAACCCAGGTGAGTACGGCCTGGGCTGGCTTGGGGGCCAGTGGAGCAGAGAGGCACCACAGGACAGAAGTAGCCAGGAGTCACACAGGTAGCATTGTATCAATTGTAACTTAGACCAACTTAACTGTTCTTTTACCTTGCCCATCTCAGCACACAACTTTGGCTGTTATAAGACACCATTTTCTTTGACATTCAAACTCATGCCTTGGGTCATGTCCACCTATAGCAGCTGGGTTGTCCAGTTTTGAGGCCGGCCTCAGGAGTCCTCCCTAACTGACCCTCAGGTGTACACACAGAGGTAACAGACACCTGGGAACACATGCACAGGTATTTATTCCCTCCATCAGAGACCAGATCTACCCACTCTGAAGTCCTTGCTAAGGGTCTCCCCAACACTTGAGCCCTTAGCTCACACTCTAGAGCTCCCACCCTAGAACTTTGTCTCATCCTGTCCTGAACAGGAAAGCATGGGTGGGGAGAAGAAGATGAGGACCTATGGAGAAGGATGGACTTCAGGAGTGGAAAGGGGATGGTGCCGGAAGGGGGGCAGATGAAAGAGGTATGCTTCTGAATCCCCTTCCCCACTTCTCAGGTCTCCGCCAGTACAACCGGAGTAGTAGCAATGGCTGCCCCCAGCCCCACAAAGACCTGAGAATCCGTGAGCACTTCCTGTTGAGGCTGGAGTCTCCCCACCTGCTCCTGCTCCATCAGGACCACTGAGGTCTGGAGCCTCTGAGGAAAGGCCATTCCTGTGCCTCTGCAAGACACCTCCTAACACCTGAATCTATCATCTACCCTATGGAGGTGCCTCCCGACCGAGAGCTGAGGGCCCCCATGTTGCCTTCTCCAACGCCATGTCCACAAAGCAGGGACCCACCACCTGGGAAACTCTTCCTGTGCATCCAGGCCACCCCTCTCCTACCCAGTGGACCAAATCCAACTGGTAGGCATCCTTCCCCCAACCTGTGCCCCTCCCTCCACTCCAGGGTTTCCCGTTTCTCTGTCATTCACAGATCCCCTGGTTTTCTGGTCTCAGTGCCCACTGCAGTCAGTTTTGGTTCTTCTTCCTCCGAATAAGGGAAATATCCTTCGTTCATACCATACACAAATGTAATATTTGATATTTCCAAAAATGACACAAATTTTAAAAATATATGACCATGAAGGAACAATATTTTCATCCTATATGACAGATAAAAGGGTTAACGGCTTTAGGACTTAAACATCTTTTTCTTTTAAATAAATAAGAATCAGGCAGACATTTTCATTTTAAAGAGGGCTAAGGATAGGAACAGTTAACTCTTATAGAATAAAGAACAAATAATAGTATGAACATGTATCCAAAATGGCTGATAATCAGAGAGATGAGAAATGAAGTGAGACCCCACGCTTTGCCCATCAGTTCAAAGAAGATTAAAATAAATGGTAATCATATTCCATGCTGGAGAGGTATAGGGAAAAGGGAATTCTCGTAAATTGTTGGAAGGACATAATTGATAGCCTCTTCCTGGAGGGGCAACATGGTGATGAATTAAAAGGCAGAAAACGTAATTTATTCATCCATTCCACTGCTCATGGACATTTGGGTTCTTTCTCCTTTTTGGCTGTTGTGAATAAAGCTGCTATGGACATTAAAAAAAAGGCAGAAAAAGGAAAACAAACAAAAGAAAACTCTGGCGTGTGAAGCGGCAGTTCTAAACAATTTTCTAAGTACTTTGACATGTGTGATGTGGTGATTGCTGTTGTTTAAAAAGGAAAATAATGGAATGTCCACTATATGTCAGTTTTAGAAAGTGTGCCCACTGTACTTGAGTAAAAAAAAAAATTAAAAAGGCAAATAATTGTGCAAGACTTGAAAATCCAAAACAGTCTTGTGTTCTTCCATTGTGTGCCCCAGCTCCTACTCCCCTGAAGGGATCCACATCCTTTATCTATGTATTCTGATATTTACCTCCAATTTGTGGAAGACAAGAAACAAAGCTTATACTGCTCTTTGTTCATTTTCTTGTTTTTGGTATTATCCACGAATCTCCCATTAATGAGGATGAGAATTGGGTCATTTCATACATCACTTCTCTACCCGCCCCCGAATGCTCTCTCCCCAAACCACAATATAGTCAAATCACAACTGCTTATATGAAGGATATATAGATTTTACATTGTGGGACCCTGTAAATACTTGTTTTTCAGTCTAACCAGGGAATGAATGTATTATGATAACATTTTCTTTTCAGTATAATTTTTGATTACTCCCCAACTTGCCTTATTTTATTTTCTACGTATTCCCCATTAATTCATTTGTAAACTCTATACCAGAAGTGTAAATTTCATCTGGGAAGTTCAAACACATGAAGTCAGGCATTGAATCTCTTCCCTTGAGACACCTGGGACATCCTGGTTGCACTTCCCACTGCACTGCTTTCCTTCTAAACCTGACCTACAACCTCTTGGGATTTCTACTCACCATCTTCTTGGGCACTCTCTTGGCTTCCATTGGGTATGGGACGCACTCTCTCATGAATTTCATATCTTTCTCTTTCTGAGTTTATCCTTCTTCTTCTTCTTTTTTAAAAAAAGATTTTATTTATTTATTTGACAGAGATAGAGAAGAGACTACAAGCAGGGTGAGCAGCAGGCAGAGGGAGAAGCAGGCTCCCTGCTGAGCAAGGAGCCTGGTGTGGAACTCATCCCAGGATCCTGGGATCATGACCTGAGCCCAAGGCAGACACTTAACCAACTGAGCTACCCAGGCGCCCCTTTATCCTTTTTTTTTTTTAATTGGAACATGCCTTCCAACATCTTCCCTTACTATTGAGAAGCTTGATGCTATTTATATTTCCAATCCATTGACGATGAGGTTTTGTTTTTTTTTTCCCTCTTGCTCTTGGTGCTTTTAGGATCATTTCTTCCCCCTCTACCCACCTCTCACCATGTTCTGAAATTCCATGTGGATGTGTATTGATGTGGATCTTCTGCTATTTATTGTGCTGGGCAGCCAGTGGGTCTCTTCAGCCTGGAAAATCATATCTTTAATTCTGAGGTGTATTTTCTTTATTTCTTTTATAATCTTCTTCCATTGTCTGTTGTTTTCTTTTCCCTATCTCTATGAAATTTCTATTATACAAATGTTAGGCTTTATAGACATATCTTCCAAATCTCTCATTATTTCTCCCTTTTACTTTTCATCTTTCTTGTTTACATTTTCTTTACTGAGGTTGATATTTTTATTACAATTTTACATACAGTGAAATGCACAGGTCTGAAATGTGTAATTTGATGAGTTTTGACAATTGCATAGAACCCACTCCCATATTAATATGTAGAACATAGTCATCATCATTTCACTGCCAGAGGCAACCAATATTCTGATTTCTTTCACATAGATTACCTTGGTTTCTTCTAGAACTTCTTATAAGCAAAATAATGGAATAATAGAGTACGTATTCTTTAGTGTCTTACATTTTCACTCATATTACATTTTCACCACAGTATACCTAAAGATCATCCATGTTGCTGCACACATTAATTCCTTTCTGTTCCTAAGTCATAGTCCACTGTATGAATATACTGGTTTTTTAATCCATTTGTCTGTTGACATTTGAGTTAACTTAGCTATGATGAATCACGCTGCTATGATCATTCTTGAACAGATTTTTTTCGTGGACATTCATTGTAATAGTTTGCTAATTGTCTTTTAACTAATATGGTACTCTTTTAATTGCTGTTGCTTTATAGTAAGCTTTAGAATCAGGAAATACAAGTCCTCCAAGTTTTTTTCCCACTATTTTTCCTGGTTATTCTAAGTCCTTTACTTTTCCATTAAATTTTAGAATCAGCTTCTCAATTTCTATTAGAAAATTCTTTTTCAGGGATTTTGTTGAACTTACAGATTGATGTTAGGAGAATGGGCATTTTAACATTATTGAGTATTCCAATCCGTGAATATAGTATGTCTCTTCATTTATTTGTTTTTTTGGGTTAGTGCTTCATATTTCTCATATTTTCTCTGTTAATTGTCATCTCTTTTTGTCCTTTGATTTTCCCCCAAATATTTTGTCAGTGTTATCTTCCAATTATTCTATTGACTTATTCATATTTCTATTATATGTTTAATTGCAAAAGGTACTATTTTTGTTCTCAGAAGACCCTCTTTGTCAAGTATTCTGTTCAAGTTTCATGGATGTATTTTCTATTATTTCTAAAGATATGATGTATAAGTCTTTTACATTTTTAAATTTAGGTCTCTGTGTTATCTATATCCCTCATGTTCCTTTGTACATATTTAAATTTTTGTGTTATTTGTTAGAAGCCTTTTAAATATGTATCATTACACATATTTGTTCTTATTTATATTTTTCTGTGTATTTGCAAATTTTTAAAGATGAAAAGTTAAGAGAAGAAAGACTGCAGCATAAAAGTGATAGGGAATTCTGTGTGTCAGGGGGGTGTTGCTGAATGTTGGATTATACTCTAGAATAGAGTTTCTCAGCTTTGGCACGATTGAGATTTGGGGCCAGATAATTCTTTGTTTAGGAGGCTGTCTTATGCATTGCAGGATGTTTAGCAGCACCCCTGGCTTCTACCCACTAGATGTAAGTAGCACCTTCTCCTCAGTTATGACAACCAAACACTTCTCTAAACATAGACAAATTTCTCCTGGAGGTGCAAAATCACCTGCACTACACAAAATCACTGATCTAGATTAATCAGTCAAGAGCTTCTGTTCTTTTTGAAGGACACACCACTTTCAGTATTTCTAGTACTTTTCTCATAAACTGGTCATTTCCCTTTAAAAATGAATCCCTCTAATATTCCTATGTGGGATGAGGAGAGTGTGTAAGCCCAGCTGCCAATATTCTTGAATCATGTTTGCTGCCATGGTTAAGTAATCATGATGTAAAATATAGATATTCCTTGACCTACGATGGGATTACCCTACAATAAACACATTGTAAGTAAAAAATGAATTTAATACAGCTAACATACAGAACATCATCACTCAGCACTATCTCAAAAGCGTTCAGAACACTAACATTAGTCTACCTTTGGGCAAAATCATATAAGATGTAGAAGAAATTTTAAGTGAAACAAACAAACTGTATTTGCTAATCAAAAGGAAAAAATATCAATGAAAAGAGATCAGCATCTTATGTTAGGATGGACTCCTTCATGCTGGAGTAATAAACAACCCCTAACCTACAATGGCTTCCCACAACCAAAGATTATTTCTCTCCTGTGCAATATGTCCCGAAGGTCCAGGCACACTTTCAGGATGCTATCCTCCAAGGTTAGCTCTGTGTTCTAGGCTGCTTCAATCTTTCAATCCCTCCAAACCGACAAGTGTTTCTACAGCAGGAGAAAAACTGCCAGAAAGATAAGCAACTCAGGCCTCCCATCTAGAAGTGACATTTCATTTACATTTCTTTGGGAAAAACAAATAGCATTTCTTTGTCCAGTTCCAAGGGGGCTGAGAAATATGATTCTCCCAAGCGTCTAGAAATACAAGTAAACTGAATACTGCTGAACAGTAGTGGTGCCAAGTATATACCTCTAGGCATATCTAGCAAAAACTCTTTTTCTATAATAACTAAGAAAAATCTACAAACATTGGGGCACCTGGGTGGCTCAGATGGTTAAGTGTCTGGCTTTGGCTCAGGTCACGATCCCAAGGTCCTGGGATTGAGTCCCACATCGGGCTCCCAGCTCAGCAGGGAGCCTGCTTTTCTCCCTCTGCCTCTCCCCCTGCTTGTGCCTTCTCTGTCTCTCTCTCTCTTAACTGAATAAATATTATCTTTAAAAAAAAAACTACAAGCATTAACATTGGAAGGAAAAAAGTGTTAGTGCTAAAGGACTTAATAGCAATCTGGCTTCAGGGTTTTCTGTCACTGCACTAAATGCTAGAAGAAAACAATTTATCCTTTCTTGAGAATAGGGGGAAATATTATGAGCCAGTAATTTTCTGCCTCATTAAATTGTCCTAATTTTGTAAAGACAACCAAAAGAGTTTTCATGTGAAAGAACCTATGGTACCTTTCTGTGAAAACATAGATTGAAGATTTGGGTCCATTTACTGAAGTAAGAAGTAAAAAACGAAATGAAAAATGAGGCTGCGGTGGTTAAAAATCTGAATGAATCAGAAAGTAGTCAGACTATAAAGATGAGCTCAAATTGTTTCTGTAATTCTGTGTTAAAAATAAACACACCTTATGTTTGTAATTGTTGCTAGTGTACAGAAATGTAATTGAGTTTTGTATTTTGATCTTATGTTTTGTGACTTGATAATTACTCTTATTATTTCTAATGATTTATTGTATATATTTTTGGAACTTCTACATAGAAATCATATCACCTGCGAACAATGTGAGTTTTGTCACCTGCTTCAGATTCCTAGAACTTCTGTTTTTCTTTTCCTTGTTTCTTTCTTTTTTTTTTCTTTTTTAAGAGAGAGAGAGCAGGTACATGGGTGAGCAGGGAAGGGAGGGTAGGAAGGGCAGAGGGATAAGAGGGAGGAAATCTTAAGCAGGATCTCTGCCCAGCACAGAACCTGACTTGGGGTTCAATGACTCTGAGATCATGACCCACGCTGAAACCAAGAGTTGGACACCCAACCAACTGAGCCACCCAGGCCCCCCACTTATGCTTTCTGTTTTTCTTGTGTTAAGGCATTGCCTTGGCTTTTCAGTACAAAGGCGGCTAGAGGAAAGGAAAATGATGATGCTTGTCTGGCTCCTGAATTTGAAGGGAATAATCTCACATTTCAAGGGTGCACTCCAGCTATCTACACCTCTGTGAATTTCAACCACAAGTTATTTTGCAATATGGTTTTAATTTTTCAAATATCTACTTTTAGTTAGACTTTTTTCACTTGTTTTTAATCTAATTTCATCGTGGTTGCTAAATGTGGACTATATTCTGGGATGTCATGTACCCAGTGTGTGGTATCCAGATTCCCTAGTAGGTAGAGGTGATTATTTTATCAAAGCTCTGCCAGGGAGATAAAAGCCCCGGCATTTAGTGTAAATTCCAGGCAACCTCCAGAAAGAACTTGGCTTGCTCTTCGTGCAGTTGCCTCCCATGCAGTAAACCATTCTTCGTTCCTTTTCTGTGTGATCATTTAACTGGATTTTAAATAATTGTCTTTTAAAATTTTTATTTCTTGTCTTATGATGTAATTCAACCCCCAATTCTTGGTCACATGTCAGAATCTCCTCTTAAGACATTCTGACTTATCAGGTATTACACTGATTCTCCTCTATAAACCCACTCCTGGAGCCTTCTGTTGCTTCAGTGTGGATGCACTACCCTCCGTACCTGGTACACAGCTGACATTTGGGGTCTCTGTCCCTCAGGACTTGGGGGTTTCTCTTTGTCTCCTCCCACCCCGCCCCTGACGTCATATTGTTTATTTCTAGTACCGCTGTTTATTTCTTTGTGCAGGTGGAGCACAACCTTCAGTAACTACGAGAGAAAGAGGGAAATGGAAAATACATTTTAAGACCATTTATATCTAAAATGTCATTTTTGGGGGGCACCTGGATGGCTCAGTTGGTTAAGCATCCCATGCTTGATGTCTACTCTGGTTATGAACTCAGGGTGGGGAGATCAAGCATGCTTAATATTCTTTTTCTCGAGGCACCTGGGTCACTCGGTCATTGGGCATCTGCCTTTGGATTGAGCCGTGATCTCGGGAGTCCTGGGATGGAGCCCCCCCATCGGGTTCCCTGCTTGGTGGGAAGCCTGCTTGCCTGCTTCTCCCTCTCCTGCTCTCCCTGCTTGTGTTCCCTCTCTTGCTGTGCCTCTCTGTCAAATAAATAAATTTTTAAAAATCTTAGAAAAAAAAAAAAGATTCTCTTTCTACATCTCCCTCTGCCCATCCCTACCTTAAAAAAAAAAGTCCTTCTTCACCTTGACACTAATAGTTTGACCGACCTAATATTCTGAGTTGAAAATCATTTGTCCTCAGAATTCTGAAGGCAATGCTTTATTATCTTCTGGCTTTCACCATGCTTAAAGAGGCTAAAGCCACTGTGGTAACTGTGATGAATGATCTACTGCTTCCACTTTGCTAATGCTTGTCTTTGTTCCCAGCACCCTCCAGTGCCATGGTGAGGATGCTCAGAGTGTGTCTACTTTCATCCATTTGTTCCATGCAGTGAGTGGCCCTTGCAATCGAGAAATTCATGGGAAAAGTTCTTGAATTTGATCATGGATGATTTCCTCCTCTGTTATCTCTGTCTTTCTAGACCATCTATTTATTTATTTATTTATTAAAAATTTTAATAATTTTTAATGTATGGTTAACATACAGTGTCATATTAGTTTCAGATGTACAGCACAGCCTAGAACTTTTTTTAAAAAAGATTTTATTTATTTATGAGGGAGAGAGAGAGAGAGATAACGTGAATGGGGGTAGGGGCAGAGGGAGAGGGAGAAGGACAAACTGACTCCCCACTGAGTGTGGAGCAGGGTGTGGGGCTTGATCCTGTGACCCTGAGATCATGAACTGAGCCAAAGTAAGATGCCTAACCAACTGAGCCCTACAGGGCCCTCTGGATTTTGGGATTTTTGGGTTGTTGCTCATCTAGTCAAGCTTTTAATTATTTTATGATCAATTTCAAAATGTTTTCCCAGAAATATATCCATTTTTTTTTAGAGGTGTGGAGGGGCAGAGGGAGAGAGAGAGAATCTTAAGCAGGCTCCATTCCTAAGTGAAGCCCAATGCGGGGCTCGATCTCATGACCCAGCGATCATGAGCTGAGTCGAAAACAGGAGTCAGATGCTCAACTAGCTGAGCCACGGAGGTGCTCCCGGAAATGTATCTATTTTAAGTTATGAAATTTATTAGTAGATGGTTATTCATAAGACTTTTATTCTAAAAATCTGAAAATCTCTTTTGGGTCTCCAGGTATTTCTCATTTATTTTCTTCTTTTTTTATTTGCACTTCTTAACTTTTCTCTTGATTTCTCTTGATGGAAATTTATATATCTCATTCTTTTTTTCTTCCAAGAAAAGCGTTTTAGTTTGTTCATCTCTCTCTCGCTCTCAGTACTGCATTTATTTGACTTCTGCCTTCTTGCTTAGAATGATCTTAGCTACTCTAACAGATTTATTACAAAATCTCAGAGAACAAAATTTGATGTCTTGCTCATCTCACAGACCAACAGGTGGTTGGGAACAACTCAGGAAGCCAGGCTTTCTCCATCTCTGCTCCTGAGTCTTCAGCATCCTTTGCTTCTGGCAGTGGATGATGGCAAAGAGGAAGTGTGGCACACAGGAGAGTCTATAGCCAGGTCTGGAACAGAACTGGACCCGTGTACATTGCTTCTGCCTCCATTCCCTAGGCAAAAATGGGGTTTACCTGAGTGTCCAGGAGGCCAATAAAATAAGTTTCATGAGCACAATGCAGCTGTGCCTCTCTGTCTTCACTTCTGTCATTTCTTCCTTCTTACTGTTTGGGGTTTGCTGAAATATGGTGCCAGTTACATCCTCCACCTCCACCCCCACCCAATAACCAATGAGGGTGGGCTTTCTGTCAGTGTCCTCACAGTGTCTATCATTCCTTTTATTTTTGTCAATCTAATGGTAGAAAAAATATATCCCCTTGTCATTATAATTTGCATTTCTTTGATTACTAGATATGTTGAACAATTTCACATTTCTTTTTGCCCATTTGTATTTCTACTCTCATGAATTTCTTACTGATGTCTTAGATCCCTCTTCTATAGATAGGGATATAACTATCTTCCTAGTTGACTTTAGAGACTTCATATATATTACATGTAACAAAGCTTTGAATATTATATGTTCACATGTTGACCTTTTTTCTTAGTTTGTCTTTTTACTTTGTTGCAATTTTATTTTATGTTACAATTTTTAAAAATATTTTATTCATTTGACAGAGAGAGAGAAAGAGAGACAGTAAGAGAGGGAACACAAGTGGGGGGGGGGTGGGAGAGGGAGAGAAGGAGCAAAAAGCCTGACATGGGATTCAATCCCATGACCCTGAGATCATGACCTGAGCTGAAAGCAGATGTTTAATGACTGAGCCACCCAGGTGCCCCATTATGTTGTAATTTTTTTATACTGTTGGGTCATGCTAAAAGAGTTCTATTTTATCACCAGCTTAAGTACATGTTTCATATAATTTTTTTCTAGAACGTTCTAATTGGTGTCCTTCTAAGAAAAAAAAGAATATAGTTAAAAATCAAACCAATAACTGGAGAGATAGATGTATCTGTTATTACAGTCAGAGACTTCAACACCCTTTTATCAGAAATAGACATAGGACATAGGACTTAGTTGAACTCAACAACATCATCAATCAACTGAATATAATTGAAATCTATAGACTATTTCATTTGACAACAGCAGATACACATCCTTCTCAAGCTTACATGAAACATTTACCAAAATAGAACACATTCTGGGGCATAAAATGTTACCAAATTAAAAAAATACATAAACCATACAGTATCTGTTCAGATCACATGTAATTAAACTAGAAATCAAAAACAGAGATAGAACTAGAAAATTCCAAAATACATGGAAATCAAACAACACACTTCTAAATAACGTGTGGTCAAAGAAGAACATTCAAGGGGCACCTGGATGGCTCAGAGGATTAAAGCCTCTGCCTTCGGCTCAGGTCATGATCCCAGGGTCCGGGAATCAAGCCCCATATCGGCTCTCTGCTCAGCAGGGGGCCTGCTTCCCCCTCTCTCCCTGCCTGCCTCTCTGTCTACTTGTGATCTCTGTCTGTCAAATAAATAAAATCTTTAAAAAAAAGAACATTCAAGAGAATTTAAAAAATATTTGAACTAAATGAAAACACAACTTATCTCAAAATTTGTAGGATGCAGCAAAGGCAGTTCTTATAGGGAAATTGGATTCTTTGAAAAGATTAATAAAATTGATTAGCTACTGGCCAGGCTTACCAGGAAAAAAAGAGAAAACAAAAATTACCACTAGTAGAAATGAATGAAGGGAATCACTACAGATTTCAGGACCTCAAAAGGATAATAAAGGAAAGCTAGGAACAATTTTGTGCCTACCAATTTGATAACTTAGATGAAACGGACAAACTCCTTAAGAGACCCAGTCTGCCAAAACTCACACAAGATGAAATAGACAATCTGAATAAACCTGTATCTATTAAGACAATTGAATTGATAATTAATAACCTTCCAAGACAGAAAGTGCCAGGCCCAGGTGGGTTCCATGATTTTTAAGGATGAAATTAAACAAATTCTCTACAATCTTTTCTGGAAGATAGAACCATAGAGCCTACTTCCTACACATTCTATCAGGCCAGAATTACCCTCATACTAAAACCAGACAAAGACATCACAAGAAAAGAAAACCACAGGCCAATATCTCTCATGAACATGAATGCAATGATCTTCAACAGAACATTACCAAGTCATATTTAATAATTTACAAAATAACTATAAACCATAACCAAATAGATTTACTCCAGGTATGCAAGGCTGATTTCAACATTAGAAAATCATTTAATGTAATTTATTACATCATCAGGTTAAAGGAGAAAAATCACAGGATCATATCAATAAATACAGAAAAAGCATTTGACAAAAATTCAACATTCATTTATGAAAACTTACAGCAAACTAAGAATAGAACATCCTTAACTTGATATAGAACATTAAAAAAATAACTCTATGGATAATATCATATTTAATGGTGAAAGGTGAAAAATTTTCTCACTAAGATCAGAAAAAGGGAAGAATGTCCCCTCCAACTAGTGCTTTTCAACATAGTACTGGAAATCCTTGCCAATGCAATAAGACACAAAAAGGAAATTAAAAAAGGAAATAAAAAGTAAAATAGAAAAGGAAACAAAAATAAGAGGAAGAAAAAAACTGTTTGCAGAAGACATGATCATCTATGTAGGAAATCTGAAAGAATCAGTAACAACAACAACAACAAATCCTCCTGGAACTAGTAAGCACTTATAACAAAGTTGCAGGTTATACAGTTAACATACAAAAGCCAATTGCTTTTCTATATATCAGTGATGAACAAGAGGAATTTGAAACTAAAAATACGCTATTTACATTATCACCATCAAAAAATGGAATACCTAGATATAAATCTAACAAATCATGTACACAATCCATATGATAAAACTATAAAACCCCAATTTAAAAAAATAAAAGAAGAGCTAAATAAATGGAGAAATATTCCATGTTAATGTATAGCAAGATTCAATTTTTTTCAAAATATCAGTTCTTTCCAGTTGATCTATAGATTCAATGTAATCTGAATAAAAATCCCATCAAGTTATTTTGTGGATCTTGGCAAAATGATTCTAAAGTTTATATAACAAAGCAAAAGACCCAAAATAGACAATGCAATATTGAAGCAGAAGAACAAAATTGGAGGACTGAGACTACCCAACATCAGACTTATTATAAAGAGCTAAACTAATCAAGACAATGTGGTATTGGTGAAAGAACAGGCAAGTAGATCAATAAAGCTGAATAGAGAGATCAGAAATAAACTCATGTGACTATAGTCAACAGATCTTTAACAAAGGGATGAAGGCGATACAATGAAGAAATGATACTCTTTTCATCAAATGGGGCTAGATATTCACATGCAAAAGATGACTTTAGATTTAGACATTATACCCTTCACAAAAATTAACTCAAAATGGATCATACACTTAAATGTAAAATATAAAATTAGAAAACACCTAGAAGATAACCTTAGATATTGTGATGACTTTATAGATATGATGTGAAAGACATGATACATGAAAGAATAATTGATAAACTGAACTTCATTCAAATTAAAAGCTTATGAGAGCCTGGCTGGCTCAGTCAGTAGAGAGGTGACTCTTGATCTTGGGGTCATGAGTTTGAGCCTCATGTCGGGTGTAGAAGTTACTGAAAAAAAAAAAAAAAAGCTTATGCTCTGTGAATGACATTGTCAAGAGAAGGAAAAGACAAGTCACAAACTATAAGAAAATATTTGCAGAAGACATATATGATAATGGGCTATTACACAAAATATACAAATAACTCTCAAGAGCCAACAAAAAGAAAATGAATAATTCAATTTAAAAATGAACAAGGAGAATATAGGTAGTAACCTCTTCGATATCAGCCACAGCAACTTCTTTCAAGATATGTCTCCAAAGGCAAAGGAAACAAAAGCGAAAATGAACTTTTGGGACTTCATCAAAATCAAAAGCTTCTGCACAGCAAAGGAAACAGTCAACAAAACAAAGAGGCAACCCACGGAATGAGAGAAGATATTTGCAAATGACAGTACAGACAAAAGGTTGATATCCAGGATCTATACAGAACTCCTCAAACTCAACACACACAAAACAGATAATCATATAAAAATAAAATGGGCAGAAGATATGAACAGACATTTCTCCAATGAAGACATATAAATGGCTATCAGACACATGAAAAAATGTTCATCATCACTAGCCATCAGGGAGATACAAATTAAAACCACATTGGGATACCACCTTACACCACTTAGAATGGCCAAAATTAGCAAGACAGGAAACAACATGTGTTGGAGGGGATGTGGAGAAAGGGGAACCCTCTTACACTGTTAGTGGGAATGCAAGTTGGTGCAGCCACTTTGGAGAACAGTGTGGAGATTTCTCAAGAAATTAAAAATAGAGCTTCCCTATGACCCTGCCATTGCACTACTGGTATTTACCCCAAAGATACAGATGTAGTGAAAAGAAGGGCCATCTGTACCCCAATGTTTATTGCAGCAATGGCCACGGTCGCCAAACTGTGGAAAGAACCAAGATGCCCTTAAACGGATGAATGGATAAGGAAGATGTGTCCATATGCACCATGGAGTATTATGCCTCCATCAGAAAGGATGAATACCCAACTTTTGTAGCAACATGGACGGGACTGGAAGAGATTATGCTGAGTGAAATAAGTCAAGCAGATAAGTCAATTATCATATGGTTTCACTTATTTGTGGAGCATAACAAATAGCATGGCGGGCAAGGGGAGTTAGAGAGGAGAAGGGAGTTGAGGGAAATTGGAAGGGGAGGTGAACCATGAGAGACTATGGACTCTGGAAAACAATCTGAGGGTTTTGAAGGGGCGGGGGGTGGGAGGTTGGGGGAACCAGGTGGTGGGTATTGGAGAGGGCACGGATTGCATGGAGCACTGGGTGTGGTACAAAAACAATGAATACTGTTACACTGAAAATAAATTTAAAAAATTAAAAAATTAATAAATAAAAATGAACAAAAAACCTGAACAGACATCTCCTCAGAGAAGATTTGCAGATGTCAAATAAACATACAAAAAGATGCTCCACATTATATGTCATTAGGGAATTGTAAATTAAAACAACAATGAGATTCCGCTACCCATCTATTAGAATGGCCCAAATCCAGAACACTGACGACACCAAATGCTATGAGGATATGGAGCAACAGGAACTCTCATTCACTGCTGGTGGGAATGCAAAATGGTACAGCCACCTTGGAAGATTGATGGCTTCTTACATAACTAAACACATTTTTACCATAGAATTCAGTATTTAGTATTTACCTAAAGGAGTTGAAAACTTATGTCCACACAAAAAGCTGCATATGGAGGGATGCCTGGGTGGCTCAGTTGGTTAAGCATCTGACTCTCAATTTCAGCTCAGGTCATGATCTCACGGTCATGAAATGGAACCCTGTGTTGGGCTTCCTGCTCAGCAGGGAGTCTGCTAGAGATTCTCTCTCTCCCTCTGCCCCTTACCCCCACCCTCAAATAAATAAGTAAATAACCCTTTAAAAAAATGATTTTATTTATATATTTGACAGAGAGAGAGATCACAAGCAGGCAGAGAGAGAGGGAGAAGCAGGCTCCCCATTGAGCAGAGAGCCCAATATGGGGCTTGATCCCAGGACCCCGAGATCATGACCTGAACCAAAGGCAGAGGCTTTAACCCACTGAGCCACCCAGGCACCCCTAAATAAATAAACCTTAAAAAAATTACACATGGATGTTTATAGCAGCTTTATTTATAATTGCCCAAATTTGGAAGCAACCAAGATATCTTTCAGTAGGTAAAATATATAAACTATGGTACATCCAGATAATAAAATACTATGCAGCACTAAAAAGAAATAAGCTATCAAGTCATGAAAAGACATGGAGAAAACTTTTTTAAAGAATATTTTTATTTATTTATTTGAGATAGAGTGAGAGTGAAAGAGAGAGAGGGAGAGAGAGAGAGTGTGCACAAGTGGGGGGAGGGGCAGAGGGAGAGAAAGAAGCAGGCTCTCTACTGGGCAGGGAGACCAACGCAGGGCTTGATCCCAGGACCCCAGGATCATGACCTGAGCCAAAGGCAGACACTTAACTGACTGAGCCACCCAGGTGCCCCAAGACATGAAGAAAACTTAAATCTATATTGCTAAGGGAAAGAAATCAATCTGAAAAGGCTACATACTATGTAATTCCAACTACGTAACATTCTGGAAAAGGTAAAACTATGGAGACAGTAAAAAAGGTCAGCGATTCCCAAGGGTTAGGTGGGGGGAAAGGGACCACAGAGGATTTTTTAGGGCAGTAAAAATTATTCTGTATACTATAATGGTAGATATATGTCATTACACATTTGTCCAAATCTGTAGAATACACAACACGAGCAGTGAATCCTAATGTAAACTATGGGCTTTGGGTGGTACTGATGTGTCAGTGTAGCTTACTGATTGCAACAAATGTACCACTCTGGTGGGGAATGTAGCTAATGGGAGACTCTGTGGGGTGGTCAAGGGATATATGGGAATTCTCTGTGCCTTCTGCTCAATTTTGTTGTGAACCTAAAAAATTAAAGACTATTAAAAAATGCATGCACATAGTAACAAAAATTTCCAAGCAGTTTAGAAGTGTAAACTGAACAGTGAAAATAAAAACCATTCTTGTTCTTTCTTAACAGGTTTTCTTCTCAGAGGCAACCTCTGTTAACTGATTTTTATATATTCTTTCAGAAAATGTTTTATCTTTATAAGAGCATATACTTCTATCTTTTAGTATTTTTTACACAAAACACACCATGCAATAAATATAGTCCTGCATCTCCCCCCGCCCCACCCCCCCAATCTTGGAGACTGCTGATCTTGGAGATTGCTCTTTACCTACATGTGGAGATTGGACTCATTCTTTTGAATTCCAGCAGGGCATTTTATTACAGTTCACTCGACCACTTCCTTAATGATTGTGAAAGTTTTAAAAGGCTCTTACCAACAGTGATGCAATAAACTTCCTTGTAATTTTGCCGCACATCTATAGGCAGATTTCTAGCTGTAAAGTTGCTGGGTTGGTAGGTACGTGCATTTCTATTGATGTCAAAATTTTCTTCGTCAGAGTTTACACCAACTTGTACTCCTACTTCCTTTGCTAATGCTAAATGTTATCCATGTTTCCTTTTTTTTTTTTTTTTTGTTAATTTAGTAAGTCCAGGTTATATTGTGGTGATGTTTTGTTTTGCATCTTTTTCAGTTATAAGGTAGGGTGATCCTCTTTCAATGTCAACAGACTGTTTACATTGTTATTATTTTTTTTTGTGATCCACTTGTTCACATCCTTTGTACATTCTTCTTTAGTTTATTAGTTTTTTCTTATTGACTTTTTTGAATCACGAATAGTTGAAAATATAGAAGTAGAGATGTGCTTCCAAAAAAAAAAAAAAGTCTGGGAAGTATGAGTAGTCTGGATTGAAGCAGACAGAATGTGAAGCAGGACGAGCTTCTGGAGGCTCCAAAGATGACCTGGAGAGAGGTGAATAGGGAGGAGGTGACATGGGAGATGGGACAAGGGAAAAGGCAGGAGGATGCAGCAGCATTAGCGTGAGGTAGAATTGACCGTCTGTGGCAGAAATGAGATGTGAAAGATGAGGGAGAGAGACAAGAACCGTAGCTGACTCCAGCAGTAGCTGCAGTGACTGGCAGATTTATGGGGCCAGTGATAATAGAGGGAGACCCTGGAGGAGGAGGAAGTCTGAGTTAGGGAGGAGGTCTGAGGATCCTTGGTCTGGGGAGAGAATGCACAAGTGCTAGGTGGTGTTCTCCATGCACACAAGGTCAGAGTCTTTTCCTTCCTGGGAGCTGTGTGGCTCATGTGTCAGGGGCCTCCCAGTAGACATGCATGGGAGGGGAGTGCGTATGTATCCTCGGTGTCCAGGCTTGGCTGGGGATGCTCATGAATCCTGTGATATCCTTTCAGATGCTCTAGAGTCTAATGAGAAAGAGAGAAGAGGCCCTGGTGTGACTCCCACCACAGCCAGGATGTAAGTTCAAGGCTAGATCATTTTTCCAGACTTTGAACCACATCTCCCGGAAGTGTGGATTCCTCAGACAAACAGCATGTTATGAAATATGTTGCATGCCGACATACGGGCAAACTTTTTATTTTATAAAAAAATCCCATCTTCTATGGTCATCATTTTCTGTAAAGAAAAGGCATTTTGAAATGGTGTATGTTGCCTCGGATCATAAACTTAAGAACTACATCGGGTTATGGCAGTATATTGAGCTGGAGGAAACCCAAGGCCTGAGAACTTTAGGGAGTCCAGTTCCTATCCATCTTGGAGGCAGCATAGCTGTCCCATTACAAGGTGAGCATAAACTTCTAAGTTGGATTAAGCACCGTTATCTGGGGTTTTTCTATTCTTTATAGTGGAATCCAATCCTGACAAATACAGCTCTCACTACTGAGAGTTTTGTTAGGTATACAATTTTAGTTTATTTTTCCTAAACACTCCCATGATATTGTTCCATTGCCATCTGTCAGCAGTTATTATATCTGGGAAGTCTGTTATTTAATGTTCATAAATGGCGGCTGCTTCCTCTCTGTTTGTGCTCTTTAATTTCTTGACAATATGCCCAGATGTCGATTTCTTTTTGTTTACATTGCTTGGCTGTTGATTGCCTGTGTTTGTGGCTTACTGATTTTTCATAGCTGTGGAAAATTTTCAGCCAGTATATCTTCACAGATTGCCTCTCAAGTTGTTTTTGCCCAGGATGTGGAAAGCTCAAATGGGTGTTGCTCCCATCTGAGCAATGAGAAAAAGCTAAGTAACCTTTAGGGTCATAATTTGCCCTGAACCTAGAAGAAAGCTGAGGTTGCAAAGCAACCAAATGACTCGAAACCCAAGGAAGGATAGGCCACACTGCATTTGGACCAGAGATGTGAGCACTGGCCCATATATCCCACAGAAAGGGAGGAAGAGATGCAGAATACCCAATGAGGGGGTAAGAACAATTCAGTTAAGATTTTGACAAATTGTCAAATATTACATTAAGTGCAGGCTGGCATGACAGCATGGGACTCCTGGGGTCCCAACACAAGACAAGGGTTCACATTCACTTACAATCTCTTTTCCAGGTGCTCATGAGAATGACTGAAGGCAGAGAATCTCCCTCCATGGTGAGGACCTGGAGAGAGGGAGTGGAAAATAGATCCTTCTCTCTATGGAACAAAAACATCAAGCCACTGGCATAGGGGCAACAAGTCTGGTCAGCCTCAGGGAAGAGGCAAAGACCTCCTGAAGTGAAGGAAGTATATAAGAAAAAACTTTCTGGCCATCTAGAATACAAATGTGATGGTTGGAGCTGCAGCAGTCATTTTGGTCCACAAGATGACGGGATTTGGAGGTTATGAGCTGGGATGCTATGGCAGAGTGGAAGAATCAAGGTCCATGGTGTTGAAAAACTACCATACCAGCCCTAGGATGCCTATATCTGAACTTTTTAGTGAGAGACTAGAGACTACTATCTTCCCTAAACTGTCCTACTAGAATTTTCTGTTACATTCAGCCAGCTAATTCTAACTAACCAGAACCAGATCTACAACCATTTATAGAAAAACCTCATGTCCCTGGGACCTCCCTAGATCATGAATACTGTTTGTAAACCAAGATTTAGCTAGGCCAGACAGTAACCTTATCCTTATGAACTCCAGCTGCTATTAAAAAAAACTTCCAGGTTAAAACTGCTTAGTATAAAAGATATTACCAGGATAAAACTCTTTTGAGTATTAAGGCCTGAGGATAAGAAGTCTAAAACTATGGCCTCCTTAGGATGCCACTTCCCAATTAATTGCCATATGAAGTCACAGAAACTTATCCAAAAATAAATCAGACAAACTGCTTCCCCTAGTGGTGACTTTAGATTTATACCAGGTTGTGACCTGAGGGATTTGTTTTGTTTTGTTTTTGGATCCCCACCCCATCATCTCCCCAAAAATGTAAGTTTTGAAAATTTTAAACTAATTTTCAAACTTTTTTCTTTAAAACAATTAAGTTGGTGTTTCTTTTATTTGTTCATACTGCAATTACTGTGGAATGAATGACATTTTTTTCCCCACTAAAACTACTCAGCTAAGGGTTTCGGACATAATTATTTTATTTAAAAAAGTTTAAAGTTGCCATTATCAGACTGGTTACTGTATAAATAACTGGTGTCTATATAAATTGGTTCTTTTAATCCATATAAAACTGAAAATTGTGTGGGCCAGTGCTATCATTCTACTTGGACCTTTTGGTAAATTTTTTAAAAATTTTATTTATTTATTTATTTGACACAGAGAGAGAGAGAGATCACAAGTAGGCAGAGAGGCAGGCAGAGAGAGAGGGGGAAGCAGGCTCCCTGCTAAGCAGAGAGTCCGATGTGGGGCTCAATCTCAGGACCCTGAGATCGTGACCTAAGCTGAAGGCAGTGGCTTAACCCACTGAATCACCCAGGTGCCCCCTTTTGGTAAAATTTTAAAAACATAATATTTCTATAATAATTCTTCATATAATTGAATTGATTGTTAATAATAATCTAGCCATATTTTATGAAATTCTTATTAAATTTTGGACTAGTGCAATACTGGGAAAATGAACATTTCTATCTAAATATTTTTAAGAAAACTGAAGTTCAAAATTAAAATGGATTATGGTACAAAAATAATACTAGTATATATTAGGGACCAAATCTAAATTAAAGATATAATATATATTATATATATGTAATACACATACACATAGACATACACACATACATGTGCTTTTGACCAATGGAACAAAGAACTGAGATTTTGGATAAAGCTTCAAACACTTATTCTTGTCTGTACTCTCCCTTTCATTTATCATATGAAATTACCCCTAGAGTTATTAGATACTCTCCCTAATCTATTCCTGAAGGTAGAACAGAAGTGCTTCTTTATAGTTTACTGGTACAGCACAAAGATCATACTAAAATTGGAAGATACTCTGGATAGATACCATTTGAAATAAATGCCCAGAGGCGCCTGGGTGGCTCAGTGGGTTAAGCCTCTGCCTTCAGCTCAGGTCATGATCCCAGGGTCCTGGGATCGAGCCCCTCATCAGGCTCTCTGCTCAGTGGGGAGCCTGCTTCCTCCTCGTTCTCTCTCCCTGCCTGCCTCTCTGCCTACTTGTGATCTGCCTGTCAAATAAATAAATAAATAAATAAAATCTTTTTAAAAAAATGAAATAAATGCCCAGATATTTAGGCTAAGAATTAGGAAGAGTAAGTACAGTCCTCATATAGTCCCCATGAGTTCTATACATATGTATACGTATGAAAATATAGAACACACTGCTTTTCCTAAAACCCAAAATCAAAAAGGAAACAAATCTATTGTGGACATTATCCACAGTAGAGATTTGGTTGAGGAAGAGGAAATATGGTGAATTCTGTGCTGACTCTTAGAAGCATCTTTCCAATGGATATGTATTTTTGCTCATAATTCATTGGGCAAAGCAAATCACATGGCCATAATTGCTTCAAAGAGTACAGGGCACAGCAATCCCACAATGTGCCAGGAAAGAGGAGAGACAACATTTGTGAATAGTTTTCACATTAACCTTAACTTAACATTAACAACATATGACATGTTTTAAGAATAAGAAAATGTTCTTAAAAGCAAGAAAAAGTTAATGAAAGAGGGAAATCTTATTAATATGCTTTTATATCAAGATTCAATAGAAAATGACAGAGAGTAAAGTTCAAGTTGGTTTGGAAACATCTAAACATGCATTTGAAGACTATATATTCTATTTTCTGTCTTGTTTAGTTTGGTCTTTGTCATTAATTTTGGTGACAATGTGCAGTTGTGTCAGGCTTAACAGCCAATAATTTGGGAAGTTTATTTATACATTTATATTATATTTTAATTGTATTACTAGAATTTCTATTGTAATGGGTAGTCCTTGCAAAGTGAATCTACTCAGTGGGGATTCCACTTATTAACAGGTACAGGAAACCATGCACTGAGCAATTGAAGGCAGACCTACTGGAGCTAAATGAAAGATTATAGACACAACTGTTCACTTTTTCCCACTTGGCTCACAATCTAGACTTGGAGAGCCAATTTCACTATCCTGCCATAGCAAAATGCTAAAACAGAGTAAGCACTAGTAGGAAAAACCAAGTATAAAATGCCACCTGATAGGGCACTAATAGTCCTCAATGAAAATGAACAACAATGGACATCAGAGTTTATATAACTAAAACAGAAATGGGAATTATTATAATTCTTAATATAAGTATATGTTATTATTATATGATACTTATCATGGTTGCACATAATTATTACATAATTTTTACAGGCACGCATGTTTTATATTATATATTATATAGCAGAACCAGCTTGCACTGGCTCATGGAAGCTGGTTGCAAACATCTCTTCCTAATTCCACATTCAGTGACATCACATTAGGAGCTTGAAAACAATGCTTATGAGAGTGTTTATACCACAGAAATTGGCTTGCTACAAATCAAGCCACTTTCCCGAGAGCTGGTTATCAAATATTTACCAGGACATCCTTAACAGATATAATATCCTTTATCTTTTTATATTTTGGATACTAGATCTTTATCAGATATATGATTTGCAAGTATTAGCTCCCAATCTGTGGATTATTCTTTCAGTTTGATGATGGTATAATTTTGCAGTACAAAAGTTTTTAATTTTGATGAAGGTAGTTTATCTACTTTTTTCTTCGGTTGCTTGTGTTTACATGTCATATCTAAGAAATCACTGCCCAACCCAAGGTCATAAAGATCTATTCCTTTGTTTTCTCCAAGAGTTTTATAACTTGATTGTGGAGTCAAGATGGCGGAGAAGTAGCAGGCTGAGACTACTTCAGGTAGCGGGAGATCAGCTAAATAGCTTATCTAAAGATTGCAAACACCTACAAATCCAACGGGAGATCGAAGAGAAGAAGAACAGCAACTCTAGAAACAGAAAATCAACCACTATCTGAAAGGTAGGACTGGCGGAGAAGTGAATCCAAAGCGACTGGAGGATAGACCGCGGGGGGAGGGGCTGGCTCCCGGTGAGCGGCGGAGCAACGGAGCACAAAAGCGGGACTTTTAAAAGTCTGTTCCGCTGAGGGACATCGCTCCAGAGGCTTAACTGGGGTGAAGCCCAGGCGGGGTCACCGCGGCCTCAGGTCCCACAGGGTCACAGAAGGATCGGGGGTGTCTGAGTGTCGCAGAGCTTACGGGTATTAGAACGGGGAAGCCGGCTACAGAGACAGAGCCGAGGAGTGACTCTCAGCTTGGGGTTACCTTGAACCGGTCGCAGGCTCGGTCAGCTCGGAGCGCGGCCGGAGGCCAGGGTGACGGGAGTCATTGGGCGCTGTTCTCTGAGGGCGCACTGAGGAGTGGGGCCCCGGGCACTCGGCTCCTCCGGGCTGGAGACCGGGAGGCCGCCATCTTCACTCCTGTCCTCCGGACTCTATGGAAAGCGCTCAGGGAACAAAAGCTCCCGAAAGCAAACCCAGCAAACCCGAGCGGATTACTCAGCCCGGCCCGGGTAAGTGTGGTGCAACTCCGCCTGGGGCAAAGACACTTGAGAATCACTACAACAGGCCCCTCCCACAGAAGATCAATGAGAAACCCAGCCAGGACCAAGTTCACCTACCAAGGAGTGCAGTTTCAATACCAAGGAGAACGGCGGAATTCCAGAGGAGGACAAAGCAAAGCATGGAGCTCATGGCTTTCTCCCCATGATACTTTAGCCTTGCAGTTAATTTAATTTTTTTTTCTTTTTCAATTTTTTTTCTCTTCTTCTGCTAAATTTTTTTTAACTTTTACCGTTTTCTTTTTTAACGTTTTTAAAATAGTTTTATATATATATATATATTTTTTTCCTTTTTATATTTTTTATCGGCTTTTTTTAATAGTTTCTTTTTTTTCCTTTCTGAATCCCTTTTTATCCCCTTTCTCCCCCCTCACGATTTGGGATCTCTTCTGATTTGGCTAAAGCATATTTTCCTGGGGTTGTTGCCACCCTTTTAGTATTTTACTTGCTCCTTCATATACTCTTATCTGGACAAATGACAAGGCGGAAAAATTCACAACAAAAAAAAGAACAAGAAGCAGTACCAAAGGCTAGGGACCTAATCAATACAGACATTGGTAATATGTCAGATATAGAGTTCAGAATGACGATTCTCAAGGTTCTAGCCGGGCTTGAAAAAGGCATGGAAGATATTAAAGCAACCCTCTCAGGAGATATAAAAGCCCTTTCTGGAGAAATAAAAGAACTAAAATCTAACCAAGTTGAAATCAAAAAAGCTATTAATGAGGTGCAATCAAAATGGAGGCTCTCACTGCTAGGATAAATGAGGCAGAAGAAAGAATTAGCAATATAGAAGACCAAATGACAGAGAATAAAGAAGCTGAGCAAAAGAGGGACAAACAGCTACTGGACCACGAGGGGAGAATTCGAGAGATAAGTGACACCATAAGACGAAACAACATTAGAATAATTGGGATTCCAGAAGAAGAGGAAACAGAGAGGGGAGCAGAAGGTATGTTGGAGAGAATTATTGGAGAGAATTTCCCCAATATGGCAAAGGGAACAAGCATCAAAATCCAGGAGGTTCAGAGAACCCCCCTCAAAATCAGTAAGAATAGGTCCACACCCCGTCACCTAATAGTAAAATTGACAAGTCTTAGTGACAAAGAGAAGATCCTGAAAGCAGCCCGGGAAAAGAAGTCTGTAACGTACAATGGTAAAAATATTAGATTGGCAGCAGACTTATCCACAGAGACCTGGCAGGCCAGAAAGAGCTGGCATGATATATTCAGAGTACTAAATGAGAAAAACATGCAGCCAAGAATACTATATCCAGCTAGGCTATCATTGAAAATAGACGGAGAGATTAAAAGCTTCCAGGACAAACAAAAACTGAAAGAATTTGCAAATACCAAACCAGCTCTACAGGAAATATTGAAAGGGGTCCTCTAAGCAAAGAGAGACCCTAAAAGTAGTAGATCAGAAAGAAACAGAGACAATATACAATAACAGTCACCTTACAGGCAATACAATGGCACTAAATTCATATCTCTCAATACTTACCCTGAATGTTAATGGGCTAAATGCCCCAATCAAAAGACACAGGGTATCAGAATGGATAAAAAAACAAAAACCATCTATATGTTGCCTACAAGAAACTCATCTTAAACCCGAAGACACCTCCAGGTTTAAAGTGAGGGGGTGGAAAAGAATTTACCATGCTAATGGACATCAGAAGAAAGCAGGAGTAGCAATCCTTATATCAGATCAATTAGATTTTAAGCCAAAGACTATAATAAGAGATGAGGAAGGACACTATATCATACTCAAAGGAACTGTCCAACAAGAAGATCTAACAATTTTAAATATCTATGCCCCTAACGTGGGAGCAGCCAACTATATAAACCAATTAATAACAAAATCAAAGAAACACATCGACAAGAATACAATCATAGTAGGGGATTTTAACACTCCCCTCACTGAAATGGACAGATCATCCAAGCAAAAGATCAACAAGGAAATCAAGGCCTTAAATGACACACTGGACCAGATGGACATCACAGATATATTCAGAACATTTCATCCCAAAGCAACAGAATACACATTCTTCTCTAGTGCACATGGAACATTCTCCAGAATAGATCACATTCTTGGTCCTAAATCAAGTCTCAACTGGTATCAAAAGATTGGGATCATTCCCTGCATATTTTCAGAACACAATGCTCTAAAGCTAGAACTCAATCACAAGAGGAAATTTGGAAAGAACCCAAATGCATGGAGACTAAACAGCATCCTTCTAAAGAATGAATGGGTCAACCAGGAAATTAAAGAAGAATTGAAAAAATTCATGGAAACAAATGATAATGAAAACACAACGGTTCAGAATCTGTGGGACACAACAAAGGCAGTCCTGAGAGGAAAATATATAGCGGTACAAGCCTTTCTCAAGAAACAAGAAAGGTCTCAGGTACACAACCTAACCCTACACCTAAAGGAGCTGGAGAAAGAACAAGAAAGAAACCCTAAACCCAGCAGGAGAAGAGAAATCATAAAGATCAGAGCAGAAATCAATGAAATAGAAACAAAAAAACACAATAGAACAAATCAATGAAACTAGGAGCTGGTTCTTTGAAAGAATTAATAAGGTTGATAAACCCCTGGCCAGACTTATCAAAAAGAAAAGAGAAAGGACCCAAATAAATAAAATCATGAATGAAAGAGGAGAGATCACAACGAACACCAAAGAAATACAGACAATTATAAGAACATACTATGAGCAACTCTACGCCAACAAATTTGACAATCTGGAAGAAATGGATGCATTCCTAGAGACATATAAACTACCACAACTGAACCAGGAAGAAATGGAAAGCCTGAACAGACCCATAACCAGTAAGGAGATTGAAACAGTCATCAAAAATCTCCAAACAAACAAAAGCCCGGGGCCAGATGGCTTCCCGGGGGAATTCTACCAAACATTTAAAGAACTAATTCCTATTCTCCTGAAACTGTTCCAAAAAATAGAAATAGAAGGAAAACTTCCAAACTCATTTTATGAGGCCAGCATCACCTTGATCCCAAAACCAGACAAGGATCCCATCAAAAAAGAGAACTACAGACCAATACCTTGATGAACACAGATGCAAAAATTCTCGCCAAAATACTAGCCAATAGGATTCAACAGTACATTAAAAGGATTATTCACCATGACCAAGTGGGATTTATTCCAGGGCTGCAAGGTTGGTTCAACATCCGCAAATCAATCAATGTGATACAACACATTAATAAAAGAAAGAACAAGAACCATATGATACTCTCCATAGATGCTGAAAAAGCATTTGACAAAGTACAGCATCCCTTCCTGATCAAAACTCTTCAAAGTGTAGGGATAGACAGCACATACCTCAATATTGTCAAAGCCATCTATGAAAAACCCACCGCAAATGTCATTCTCAATGGAGAAAAACTGAAAGCTTTTCCGCTAAGGTCAGGAACACGGCAGGGATGTCCGTTATCACCACTGCTATTCAACATAGTACTAGAAGTCCTAGCCTCAGCAATCAGACAACAAAAGGAAATTAAAGGCATCCAAATCGGCAAAGAAGAAGTCAAACTATCACTCTTTGCAGATGATATGATACTATATGTGGAAAACCCAAAAGACTCCACTCCAAAACTGCTAGAACTTGTACAGGAATTCAGTAAAGTGTCAGGATATAAAATCAATGCACAGAAATCAGTTGCATTTCTCTACACCAACAACAAGACAGAAGAAAGAGAAATTAAGGAGTCCATCCCATTTACAATTGCACCCAAAACTATAAGATACCTAGGAATAAACCTAACCAAAGAGACTAAGAATCTATACTCAGAAAACTATAAAGTACTCATGAAAGAAATTGAGGAAGACACAAAGAAATGGAAAAATGTTCCATGCTCCTGGATTGGAAGAATAAATATTGTGAAAATGTCTATGCTACCTAAAGCAATCTACACATTTAATGCAATTCCTATCAAAGTACCATCCATTTTTTTCAAAGAAATGGAACAAATAATCCTAAAATTTATATGGAACCAGAAAAGACCTCGAATAGCCAAAGGAATATTGAAAAAGAAAGCCAAAGTTGGTGGCATCACAATTCCGGACTTCAAGCTCTATTACAAAGCTGTCATCATCAAGACAGCATGGTACTGGCACAAAAACAGACACATAGATCAATGGAACAGAATAGAGAGCCCAGAAATGGACCCTCAACTCTATGGTCAATTCATCTTCGACAAAGCAGGAAAGAATGTCCAATGGAAAAAAGACAGCCTCTTCAATAAATGGTGTTGGGAAAATTGGACAGCCACATGCAGAAAAATGAAATTGGATCGTTTCCTTACACCGCACACGAAAACAGACTCAAAATGGATGAAGGATCTCAATGTGAGAAAGGAATCCATCAAAATCCTCGAGGAGAACACAGGCAGCAACCTCTTCGACCTCAGCCGCAGCAACATCTTCCTAGGAACATCCCCAAAGGCAAGGGAAGCAAGGGCAAAAATGAACTTTTGGGATTTTATCAAGATCAAAAGCTTTTGCACAGCAAAGGAAACAGTTAACAAAACCAAAAGACAACTGACAGAATGGGAGAAGATATTTGCAAATGACATATCAGATAAAGGGCTAGTGTCCAAAATCTATAAAGAACTTAGCAAACTCAACACCCAAAGAACAAATAATCCAATCAAGAAATGGGCAGAGGACATGAACAGACATTTCTGCAAAGAAGACATCCAGATGGCCAACAGACACATGAAAAAGTGCTCCATATCACTCGGCATCAGGGAAATACAAATCAAAACCACCATGAGATATCACCTCACACCAGTCAGAATGGCTAAAATGAACAAGTCAGGAAATGACAGATGCTGGCGAGGATGCGGAGAAAGGGGAACCCTCCTACACTGTTGGTGGGAATGCAAGCTGGTGCAACCACTCTGGAAAACAGCATGGAGGTTCCTCAAAATGTTGAAAATAGAACTACCCTATGACCCTGCAATTGCACTGCTGGGTATTTACCCTAATGATACAAACGTAGTGATCCAAAGGGGCACGTGCACCCGAATGTTTATAGCAGCAATGTCCACAAGAGCCAAACTATGGAAAGAACCTAGATGTCCATCTACAGACGAATGGATAAAGAAGATGTGGTATATATACACAATAGAATACTATGCAGCCATCAAAAGAAATGAAATCTTGCCATTTGCGACGACGTGGATGGAACTAGAGGGTATCATGCTTAGCGAAATAAGTCAATGGGAGAAAGATCATATGATCATAAGATCATATGATCTCCCTGATATGAGGGAGAGGAGATGCAACATGGGGGGTTGAGGGGGTAGGAGAAGAGTAAATGAAACAAGATGGGATTGGGAGGGAGACAAACCATAAGTGACTCTTAATCTCACAAAACAAACTGAGGGTTGCTGGGGGGAGGGGGTTGGGAGAGGGGGGTGGGGTTATGGATATTGGGGAGGGTATGTGCTATGGTGAGTGCTGTGAAGTGTGTAAACCTGGCGATTCGCAGACCTGTACCCCTGGGGATAAAAATATATGTTTATAAAAAATAAAATAAAAAAAAGAGTTTTATAACTTTAGCTCTCACATTTGGTCCTTTTTGAGTTTTGTATATGGTGTAAAGTAGAGGTTCAAATTTATTCTTTTGAATGTTGACATGGATTTGTTACAAATCAACTATTGAAAGGCTATCCTTTCCCCCTTTTTTTCTTTAAGATTTTATTTATTTATTTGACAGAGAGAGAGAGAACACAAACAGGGGAAGTGGGAGAGGGAGAAGCAGGCTTCCCGCTGAGCAAGGAGCCCAACATGGGGCTTGATCCCAGGAACCTGGGCAGACTGAAGGCAGATGTTTAATGACTGAGCCACCCAGGAGTCCCACATCCTTTCCCTTTTGAATTGTCTTGTCACTCCTGTTGAAAAGCAGCTGATCATAAATGTCTGGGTTTACTCCTACACCATCAATTTTATTGCATTGATTTAAGTGTACATATTTACGTCCATACTTGCTGTCAGTTTCTGAAGAAAGGAAGTTGGAATTTTGACAGGTATTGCATTTAATCTGTAGATAAGTTGGGGGAATATTGTCATTTAAATAATATTAAGTCTTCCAGTATATGAACAAGGATGTTTTTCCATTTACTCAGATTTAGAAAAATTTTTTCAACAATGTTTTGTATTCAGTGTACAAGTCTTGCCTTTCTTTTGTTAAATTTATTCCTAAGTATTTATACTTTCAGATGTTATTGTAAAGGAATTACATTCTTAATTTTATTTTCAGATTATTCATTGCTAGTTTGTAGAAATACTGCTGAGTTTTGGATAATGATCTTGTATCCTGCAGCTTTGCTGAAATCATTTATCAGTGCTGTTTTTTTTGGGGGGGGTGGTTCGTGTGTGTGTGTGTGTGTGTGTGTGTTGATTCCTTGGAATTCTCTGTGTAGAAGATAAATCATCTGTGAACAGAGATAGTTTTACTTCATTTTTACTAATCTGAATGTCTTTTATTTATTTTCTTGCTAAATTGCCCTGGCTAGAATCTCTAGTATAATATTAAATAGAATTGGCAAGAGAATCATCCTTGTTTTATTCTTGACCTTGAGAAGAAAGCCTCAGTCTGTCACCATTAAATATGATGTTAGTCATGGGTTTTTCATAGGTGCCCATTTTCAATCTGAGGAAATTTCTTTCTTATCCTAATTTATTGAGGGTTTCTTTTTTTTAATTATGAAAGGGTGCTGGATCTTATCAAATGTTTTTTCTGCATCTATTGAGATGACCATGTGTTTTTTTCTCCTTTATTCTATTAATATGGGTATATTACATTAATTGATTTTCACATGTTGAACCAAACTTGCAATCCTGGGATAAATTCTGCTTGGTCATGTTGTATAATTCTTTTTTATATGTTGTTGTATTTAGTTTGGTTGTGTTTTGTTGGGGACTTTTGTGTCTATATTCATAAGAGATATTTGTCTATAGTTTTCTTGTAATGTCTGTCTGGTTTTGGGTAGTACTGGCCTCATAGAACTAGTTGAAAAGTGCCCCCTCCTCTCTATATTTTGGAAGAGTTTTTGAAAGATTGGTGTTAACTTTTCTTTAAATGGTTAGTAGAATTCACCAGTGAAGTCATCTGGTCCAGAGATTTTCTTTATGGGAAGTTTAAAAATTATTAACCCTATTTTTTAAAAAGTATTTTCTGGCTCTTCCTCTGAAGTGGCTTGAAGCAGGGTTACCTCAGTAATATCAATACTCATGGGAAACAACTAATGGTCCTCACTTGGTCCCAGAAAATGGTTTCCAATGTTCTCCTCTTCAAGCCTTCTTGGCTTCTTGGAAGGTTACTGATTTCCATGTTGGGAAGGGAGAACTTAAGATAAGCCGTGGCATCCTTTTGCTGTCAAGGGAGGACATATATGACATTCTGTGTGGTGGTGAAAGGCACAGAAGCCAGCTTAAAGACCCCCCAGTAGCCAAACTATCACTACATGAGCAACAAAAATGAAATAGCAACCAGTCTATTAAGACAAATTGAGTCTCAAAAAACTATGAGTATCTTACTGTATTCAAAAAGGAATAGAATATGTTTTTCTTTACAAATCAGTAAGTGCTATATACAGGTTAATATTTTTTTTTTTTTTGCCCAGATTAAAAAAAAAAGTTCACATTTAATTGTATGTATGTTTTCAGAGTGGGTAGAAGTATCTCCATGTCCAAAGGCTGATCCGTGTTCAAAGTCACTGTTAGCAAGACACAGAAAAGATTCCCATCCCATGAGTAGAGCAGCCTCATTTATTGGTTTTGAGTGAGCTGGTTATGCAGCTATCATCTTTCTGATTAAAACTTTCTCTTCCTTGGTCTGAACTGAGATTCTGAAACCAGACTTCTTTGCCTGCTGGTTCCCTATTGTCCTCTGTCAGTGAAGGGACTGGCGGCAGACTGGGGGCCAGGAGGAGGGGGGCAGTTCGTTTGAGTGTCGCACAGCAACGTATTTCATCAGGGCAAGGGCAGTGGTGTCAGCAGCTGTAGTTGGTGCCAGTTTAAAGCTTCTCCACCCCCAGTAAAAGCCTCATTGAGGCTTCTCAGAGACAGGAGCACCAGATCTCAGAGGTCTGTGTCCTAGATCTGTGGGACCCTCTTTGGAGACAGAAAAGGAGATATGCATAACCTCAGTGTTTAAAAATGTCACATATATTCCAGCTAAGTTAGAACAGATACGTGTTTAACCAATCCATATTAAGAAAGAAACTGCTACCTTACCCCATCATGATGATTGGGACATATTGACTTGGGCCAGTGACTTTACCGAAGGAAACAAAACCCCAAACAGAATAATATTTGTACAGGCTTTCATGATAACACTGAAGATAATGTTTGACAAATAAATACAAAAAGGCTCATGATGCCTTAAAAATAAACCTTCCTGGTACTCTGGCCACTAAAGGATTAAGCGTGAAAGTAGAACTTTTGACTCAGTCTCAATGAAATGAAAAGAAACCCTACTTCCCAAGCCCCACAATGACTTAATGAGAAGCCTTAGGAGATAGTAGCCTGAAAATTAGTTTGAGAATTTAAGACACTGCACAGGTGGTCCAGATTCTCAGAAAAATAAGGGATAAGGGAGTAGAGGACATTTACATTCTGTTTACTTTAAGTGCACAAAGCAAACAGGACAGGTGAAAAAAGACTTTATTCTCATTTTATTTTAATTAAAAAAATTTTTTAATTAAAAATTTTTTTGCAGGGATTTTCTACATTTATTTATTTATATTATGTTCAGATAGCCAGTGTAGTTTTTGATAGCCATCATTAGTTTTTGATGTATTGTTACTCAAACACACTCAGGTGCCACCTTGTGTTAGCATGGTACGAAGGAGGAATCCACTTCTTGTGATAGTTAGGGTTAGTTAGAAATCCTTCTTGGGCTGTTTAACTAAAAGTTCTCAAAAGGAAAACAGAATAATGAGAAACAACAGGAAAGAAATAGAAAGCAAGTCATAACATGGTAGACCAAGCACTAACATATCAATAATTACCTTAAATTTAAATTGTTGAAATATGCCTATCGAAAGACAGAATGACAGAGTGGATAAAAGAATGCAATATGACTAGACACTGTCGATGAGAAACTCCCTTCAAAGCCAATGATAAGGTAAGTTGAAAGAAAAAGAATGGAAAAAAATATATCATTCCAACATTAAGTTTTTTTTAAAAAAGATTTATTTATTCGTTTCTGGGGGAAAGGGCAGAGGGAGAGGAAGGATGAGAATTCTCAACCCAACTTCCCACTGAGTGCAGAGCTGGACCCGGGGCTTGATCTTACAACCCTGTGATCATGACCTGAGCTGAAATTAAGAGTAGGACGCTCAAATGACTGAGGCACCCAGGCAGACCCAACATTAACTTTTTAAAAAGCAGGAGTGGCTATATTAATATCTGATTAACGTAGACTTCAGAGGAAAGAAAATATCTACAGACACAATATAATGATAAAAAACATCAATCCATCCAGATTTAATCATCCGAAATGTATACACACAAAATGACAGAACCTCCAAGTACAAGAAGCAAAAATTATTACAGCTAAAAAAAAGTTCTCTCTTAATCTTCCAGGAAATTGACCCTCAAAACGAAGTATGCAAAGACATAAAAAATTAGAAAGTGTTGTCTTATTTAAGTGTGGAATTTGTTGTAAGAAAAGGGATTTGTTAAATGAACTGTACTAATCTGACTCATCCCTATAAAAAATCACTTAGGCTTCTGAGTCAGAAAATTTCAAATTTTGTGGAATTTGTTGTAAGAAAAGGGATTTGTTAAATGAACTGTACTAATCTGACTCATCCCTATAAAAAATCACTTAGGTTTCTCTCTGAGTCAGAAAATTTCAAAACTTCTCTGTCTACTTTTGCCCCTTGTGGGCCGAAGGAGTAAAACAAATAGTGGCTCTGGCAGATTTCAATCCAAGCACAGTTTGAAGCCTGGATTTATAGAACACAGAAGGAACTTTAGTAAAACCTTAACTATAATCATCTCTGCTGAGTACAATAATATGATTTCAAGGTATCTACTACCATGTATATTTTAGAAATTGCTACATTCCACAGTTTTAGCTTAAAAAGTCAAAGTTTACTTTAGAATTTCTTTTTGAATTTGCAGATATAATCAAACCTCTTAGTTGTTTTCAGACTTGAATAGCGATCAGTGTGGGTGTAAAATTCTAGTCATAACATTCTTTACACATCATTCTACTGCCTCTTAGCCTTTGTTGCTTAGAGAAAAAATGTGAGTCCTGCCTATTTCAATTCTTTTGAAGGAATCAAGGTGGGTTTTTCCTATTTGTTTATCAGTAGGAATCTTTTTAAAATTAATTAATTAATTAATTAATTATTCAAGTTTTTATTTGAATTCCAGTTAGTTAATATACAGTGTAATATTAGTTTCGGGTATAAAATTTTGTGTTTCATCACTTACATACAACACCCAGTGCTCATCACAAGTGCCCTTCTTAATGCCCATCACCCATTTACCCCATCTCCTACCACCTCCCCCCAGCAACCCTCAGTTTGTTCCCTAATGTTAAGAGTCTGTTTTCTGGTTTTCCTCTATCTCTTTCTCTCTCTTCCTCTGTGTTCATTTATTTTGTTTCTTCAATTCCACATGTGAGTGAAATCGTATGGTATTTGTCTTTCTCTGACTTGTTTTGCTTAGCATAATATGCTCTAGTTCCATCCACATCACTGCAAATGGCAAGATTTCATTTTTTTTAAATTGCTGAGTATTATTCCATCATCTATCTATCTATCTATCTATCATATACTTATCATCTCTTAATCTATTCATCAGTCAATCAGTTGGTGGACATTTGGGCTCTTTCCATAATTTAGCTATTGTTGACAATGCTGGTATAAACACCAGGATGCCTGTATTCCTTCGAATCAGTATTTTTGTATTCTTTGGGTAAATACCTAGTAGTGCAATTGCTGGATTGTAGGATAGTTGTATTTTTAACTTATTGAGGTAACTCCATACTGTTTTTCAGAGTGGCTGTGCCAGTTTGCAAGAAATATTTTTATTTAAATTAAAAATTTTTCACCTGCTGGTAAATTACTGAACACTACATCTGAAACCAATGATATACTATATATTGGATAATTGAATTTAAATGAAAAAATATTTTTTTCACCTGGGAACTTCCTTGGTCTCGCTTCATGAATATTTTCTTGCCCTTCTTGGGCTTTTGTCCTCCAATTACAGATTTCTTTTCAGATCTAGAATGTGTTTTTCTTTTTAAAATTGAGTTATAATTGACCTACAGCATTATATTAGCTTCAGGTGCAAAACATAATAATTCAATATTTGTGTTATTGCAAAATTATCACCACAGTAAGTCTGGTTAACATCTGTCACCTACATAGTTACAGAATTTTTGTGTGTGTGATGAGAAATTTTCGGATGTCTTCTCTTAGCAACTTCAAAATATGCAATGTGGGGGCACCTGGGTGGCTCAGTGGATTAAGCCGCTGCCTTCGGCTCAGGTCATGATCTCAGGGTCCTGGGATCGAGTCCCGCATCAGGCTCCCTGCTCAGCAGGGTGCCTGCTTCCCTCTCTCTCTCTCTCTGCCTGCCTCTCCGTCTACTTGTGATCTCTCTCTGTCAAATAAATAAATAAAATCTTTTAAAAAATATGTAATGTGGTTTTCTTCAGTTGCCTTACTTTACTGAAAGTATTTTCTTAAGTATACATTTTTATCCTCATTTATGATTCACTGTTACATGTTATACTTCAAGAACATCTCTTATTTGTAGATTATTTGCTGGATCTAGGACATTCCTTGTATTTATGAGCTCTTCAAAATGTCGATATTCATTTTACATTTTGGGAGCATTTCTGAAGTGAATCTTTTCTGTTATTGATTTTTCACATTGTCAGATCTGCCTTGTATCGTTTGTGGTATGGAAACTGCTGAATTTTTCCTTCTTTCATCACTATCCTCTCCTATATCATCCCGTTTCTAAGTCTATTCTTTTTAATGGTGGCCATGTCCTCTCAAATAATTTGGGGGCTTCCTACATTTCTGTGAGCTCTGAGGCCAGATATGTGACAGAAAGCTGAGACCAAGTGCAAGGTGAGGGCCATGCCGGTGAAGAGGAGACAGGCCTCAAGTCAGAAAAAGCCGAGGGGATCAGGGTGATGGTGAATAGGGACAGGATGTAGAAAAAACATGTATGTTGGGTACAGTATTGAGCACTTTCCTTAGGGACCCCCATTTCGTCTTCACGATAACCCTAAAAGTGAGGCATTATCCCAACCCATCCCTCCATGTACCTGGCACTCTTACCTACAGTGAACTAGATGGGAATGGAGAGCTGGCCTCAGGAGAGCAAGGTGGCCCACTAATCCCCTGACAATAGTGATACCTTACGTTTGCTCACACAAAAGTACTATTCTCACTAAAATTTTGTGAGATTGGCTGAAAAGGTAATTGTCATTATCCCCAGAGACCAGGAAACCAGAATTCAGAGAAGCCTGACACTCAAACACTGTCTCTGGATTCCTGTGCAGTCCTTGACATCTGGAGCCAAAACAACCAGTGACGAAAACAGAGCAGCAGCCTCAGCACCTCCCAGGAATGACTTCATATCCTGTTATGCAAGTTTCTGGAGGCTCTAGGTTAGAGCGTCCCAGGCACACCAGTGGCAGTTGGGGTTGGCGCACACGAAGGATGAGGAAGGCCAGGCTCCAGGATCTGCTCTGGATACTCTTCATCTCAGGTAAGGTGAGAAAGAGGCATGAGCAGGTGAGGCCTCTGCCCAGAACCTTGGGGATCCCACCACAAGAAAAGCTTCCCTTCTCTTTGGAAGCTCCAGGGGATGTGGCCACCCAGCATAGAGCCAGCCAGTAAACTTGCCAGACTGGGTTCTTCTATCCAAACTTAACAGCATCAGAAGATTTATAGAGCCTGAGAACAGAAATAAAATGGGTGAATTATGGAAACGGTTTATCTGTGCATTTTGATATCGGCAAAGATAAGCACAACTCTGGGCGGGTGGGGGGGGATGCTAGAGTAAATCTAAACTTGACAAGATCCGAAATAATTTTTAATAATTTTGAAGTTTCCGTTTTCTTATATTCCATCATGGTGCTTTTGATGTGACTGTCTGTTAACCCCCAAAGACATAATTCATTCAACAATATTTCCCAGGGACCTGCTGTGGACCAGAAAATCTGCTATTGTTGAAGAATAGCAGAACAAAAGTGAATAGAAGGGGCTTGGGGCCCACTTTCCTGGGGGCTGTGACTGCTGGCCACCATTGTCTGCTGGTGTTGGAGGGTGGTTTTGCCCTCCCTGGTTTGGCAGGTCTGTCCCATCACCACACCCTCACTTCTTTTGTTGTACAGCTCACACTTTTTTTTTAATTTTTAAAAATTTTTAATAAACATATAATGTATTTTTATCCCCAGGGGTACATGTCTGTGAATCGCCAGGTTTACACACTTCACAGCACTCACCATAGCACATACCCTCCCCAATGTCCCTAACCCCACCACCCTCTGCCAACCTCCCTCCCCCCAGCAACCCTCAGTTTGTTTTGTGAGCTTAAGAGTCTCTTATGGTTTCTCTCCCTCCCGATCTCATCTTGTTTCATTTATTCTTTTCCTATCCCCCAAACCCCCCACGTTGCATCTCCACTTCCTCACATCAGGGAGGTCATATGATAGTTGTCTTTCTCCAATTGACTTATTTCGCTAAGCATAATACCCTCTAGTTCCATCCAGTCATCGCAAATGGCAAGATTTCATTTCTTTTGATGGCTGCATAGTATTCCATTGTGTGTGTATATATATATATATATACCCCCTCTTCTTTATCCATTCATCTGTTGATGGACATCTAGGTTCTTTCCATAGTTTGGCTCTTGTGGACATTGCTGCTATAAACATTCGGGTACACATGCCCCTTCGGATCACTACGTTTGTATCTTTAGGGTAAATACCCAGTAGTGCAATTGCTGGGTCATAGGGTAGCTCTATTTTCAACGTTTTGAGGAACCTCCATGCTGTTTTCCAGAGTGGTTGCACCAGCTTGCATTCCCACCAACAGTGTAGGAGGGTTCCCCTTTCTCCGCATCCTCGCCAGCATCCGTCATTTCCTGACTTGTTAATTTTAGCCATTCTGACTGGTGTGAGGTGGTATCTCATTGTGGTTTTGATTTGTATTTCCCTGATGCCGAGTGATGTAGAGCATTTTTTCATGTGTCTGTTGGCCATCTGAATGTCTTCTTTGCAGAAATGTCTGTTCATGTCCTCTGCCCATTTCTTGATTGGATTATTTGTTCTTTGGGTGTTGAGTTTGCTAAGCTCTTTATGGATTTTGGATACTAGCCCTTTATCTGTTACGTCATTTGCAAATATCTTCTCCCATTCTGTCAGTTGTCTTTTGGTTTTGTTAACTGTTTCCTTTGGTGTATAGCTCACACTTTGACTAAAGATGGAAACATTTGGGGCTTTGGTTGTTCCTCCTCCTAATCCTTATGAATAAATTGGGAAAGTAACAAGTGAAAAGAAGGGTTTGCCTTGGAAAGACATGAAGATTACAGAGAAAGGGGACTTTCTAGGAATGCACTACTTTGAGTAAGGTCACAGATGCTCGGCTTGCAGAGCCTGCAAGCACATAGCACTTTGAGTCTGGCTGGAGCTGGGCATCTAGGAGCTTGGTTCTCATTCATTTGTGTTGTATTCACGTTTTTCCAAAGCAAAACTGGGAGAAGATGGACGGTTGATGCTTGTGTACTTGCGTACGAGAAAGCCAGTAGTATATATTTCATTGTGTCCTATGGGGGTGGGTTTGGGTAACCTAAAAACTCCCTCTAGCTCCTGTACTCTAAGGAATAGAATCATTATGTACCTATTCAGGTGTGGGCTGGGCCTGCTTTCACCCCAACCAGACAACTGCCTTGGGCAACATGGCTCCAGGGTTTAGAGCTGAGTTTGGTGTCAGACTATCCAGGCTTAAATCCTAACTCTACCACTTTCTACTGTGGAACTTTGGGCAAATCACTTAATAACCTCTGGGTTATTTAATAACCATTCTGTGCCTCAATTTCCCTATCTCTGAAATAGGAATAATGTCAGTATCCACCTTAGAAGTTATGGAGCTTAAATGATAAATTTAGGAAGATTGCATGTGCCAGTACTTTTAAACACTTAGCAATAAAAGGTATTTGGAATTCCTTTCTTGCAGTGGTGCAAGAAATGGTGCACACATAGCACTTCAGTGCTGAGTGCTTTCTGTCTCCTTTCACAAGAGATAAGCAAGTTTGTGCACAATTTTAGACTCCTCCTGTAACTCCCACTCTCTTTGTCTACTTGGGCTGCTATCGCAAAATACCACAGATTGGGTGGCTTATAAGGAATAGGTACTTATTTCTCATAGTTCTGGAGGCTAGAAGTTCAAGATCATGCTGCGAGTTTGATTGGGTTTTGATGAACGCCCTCTTCCAGGTTGTGGACTATGGACTTCTCTCTATGTCCTCCCAGGGTGGATGGGGGTAAGGAGCTCTCTGGATCCCCTTTCATAAGGGCACTAATCCCTTTTGCGTGATCAGTCATGACCTAATCATATCTCAAAGGCTTCACCTCCTAACACCATCACCTTAGGGTTTCAATTTCAACATATGAATTTGGCGGGGGGGACACACACATTCAGACGGTAGTGTTTACCTTGCCCAGGGAGTTGGCAAATAATTTATCTATAATATTTACACTAATGTTACAGAGGGTAGAGGGTAATGTTACAGAGGATAGAGAGAGGAGGTGTGCCTCTTCCTCGAAGCCCAGCACAGTGCCTGACACATAGTAGGCTCTGAGCCACTGATTGATGAATGAGTGAATGAATGAGTGAGCCAAACTTGGCTTAAGACAGCCCCCAGTCTTGGCTTGCCTGTTTCGTGAGGGGAATTCCTGACCAGAATTCAGAGGACTTTCCAAGAAGCTTGTTTTCCATGTTTCCTTAGAAACTGCAGTCTGGTCCCAGAAGAACTGGCCTGGTATCCTTTACAAAATCCTCAGGAGTCCACAGGTGGGCTGTAGTAATAGCCAAGGGGCTCCATTGAAGGGGTAGCTGTTGGCATTTTTCAATGGGCATTCTCAGAGTTACTGCCCAAGGATTAAATTGTGTGTGTGTTTGTGCAGTAGTAGTAATGTGCCATTAACAATGGCAATAGTAGTTGTCGGTAGTGGTAGCCTGACACACAGTTTGACCCAACATTACTGTCCAGCCCATTATTTGGTATTCCATAGAAGAAAGTAACTCAGGTTTGAGTGGATATACTGTAGACACTGTGGATAAGTTATGGAATGCTTTGTGTCCAGCCAAAAATAAGATCTAGATCTTACTTCCACTCAACTTGTCCCTCCCATTTACAAAGCTCCATTGGAACAGACCAGAATTGGTCTCTTTCCCCTACTTAGATGAAGTTCCCCTAGCTGTTTGGAGGAATCACTGTCTGCTACTATCATGTCTTCACATCCACTCATCACCCTATATGTCCTTGTTTGTAATCTTCCCTTCTATCATACCCTTGTCACTCATGGTGTTGGCACATGTCCCATGTTCTGCCTCCAATCAGGAGATTTTTTTCCTCTCAAGAACATACATTTATGAAAGTTTGCACAAAGCATATGAGGTCTAGCTCTTGGAGTAAAAGAAAAATTACTCACAGTTAAAAGATCTGGAATCTGGGGCACCTGGGTGGCTCAGTGGGTTAAAGCCTCTGCCTTCAGCTCAGGTCATGATCCCAGGGTCCTGGGATCGAGCCCCACATCGGGCTCTCTGCTCAGCAGGGAGCCTGCTTCCTCCTCTCTCTCTCTCTCTCTGCCTGCTTCTCTGCCTACTTGTGATCTCTATCTGTCAAATAAATAAAATCTTAAAAAAAAAAAAGATCTGGAATCTAGTGCTGGCTTGCAGGGAAGGTTGCATTTTCTCTGAAAGCCTTGAGGATCTCGTCGAAAAATGAGTGGTCAAACAAGAAAAAGAGGTTGTTTCTCTCTTTTTTCCAAAGAGAAGAAAACTATTCCTCATGGAGTCTAACTCTGATTCCCTGCTTACAGAACTCCAAGCTGCAAATGAACCACGTGAAGAACAGTATGTCTTAGCTGTGGGAACGACCCTGAATGTACAATGTCCTTCCTCCATCCGGAAGTACGCCAATAGCCAGAAAGCTTGGCAGAAGCTGATGGATAGAGGGGAGCCCCTGACACTGGTTTTCACAGAGAGTGTTTCAGGGAAACCCAGTCAAGTCCGGATGGGCAGGTACTTCCTAGAAGACATCCCCGATGAGGCCATACTAAATGTCCAAATGACCAATCTTCAAGTGGAAGATTCAGGACTGTATCGGTGTGTGATCTACCACCCTCCCAAGGACCCTGACATCCTGTCCCCCCTTGTCCGCCTGGTTGTGATCAAGGGTGAGTGACCTGGAGGGGGGTAAGAGAATGGGGAAAGCCAGGCCAGCTGGGGGTATGGGTGGTGGTGGTAGCACGAGCAGGGCTGTGGCTCAGGATTTCTAGCAGCCTGGCCTCTCTCAGAAGCTCCTTTTCTCTCATTTGAGGTTCTTGAGAGACATTTGGTCTCAAGTAAGAAGCTACCACTTAGAGTAGCAGAGCTTAATTTGGGGTGCTATTATAGGAAGTGGGATACTTCCTACGGTATGAAAGATGAGTGGTAGACTTGGACAATTTAGTCTCATTCTTTAGGTCTCCAAATGGAAGTCATTTCTTTGGGAAGCCTCTGTGATCCACTATTTCCTTCCCAGGGAACATTTGATGACCTTCCTGTGTGTTTCCAAAGCAGTGCTTCTCAGACTTTACTGTGGGCACAAAGCCCCTGGAGATCTTATTTCAAAAGCAACCTCTGATACAAGAGGTCTAGGGTGGGACCTAGATTCAGCATTTCTGATCTGCTTGCACGTGATGCTACTGCTGAGGCTGGTCCATGGTTCCCATTTTGGGAGCAAAGCTCCAGAGCTCACTTTGTGTCCTCTCTCATAGATGATGCTGTCTCCCTGGGTAGTAGTGGCTTGCTTATTTATTTGCCTTCCATGCTCATCTGTGAGTACCTTGAGAAAAGGGCCTATACCTTACTCAGCTCTGTATCTCTAGCAGCTAATGTAATGCCTGGTTCCTCAGTAGATGTTAACTGGAGAAATTAAGGAAGGTTCAAGTTTCTAATAACTGGGGAATCCTAAACCTAAGGAAGACAAGGCTCATATGCAATATATCAATAAAAGATAATTTGAAAAGCAGTACATTACAGGTTCAGGTGAGGGCAAGGCAGAGAATAGTACAAGGTAGAGTAATAAGGGAATTATTCTTAAAGAAGGTGGAGACATATGGAATGGTAAAGAATAGCAGGAAAATGCATTTCCAGTGACAGGAGTCGCTTGAAAATTCTATTCCCCCCACTCCTTACCCCCTCTCTGTCCTTACCCATCTTCCTCCCTCCTTCCCTCTCTCTCTCTCCCCTTCTCTGCCTTCCTTCCTTCTTCCCTTTTTCCTTTCTCTGACCTAGGCTGACCTCACACTCATTTTTTAATCTTAGCAAAAGAAAAACTTGCTTCATGAAAGGCTATGTTCATTTCCCTCCTCAGTTTCATTTACCCAGCTACCTATCCATCCATCCATCCATCCACCCATCTTTCCTTCCATCTAACCATCCTTCCTCCCTGCCTTCCTTCTATTCATCCTTCCAACCATCTATCCCCTCATCCACTTCCCAACAATTCATCCACCAACTTATCCATCGATTTATCCATTGTGCTTTCTTGCAGATTTTTTAGACTCAGACAAGAATCCTACGCAGAACTTGGTTCAGATTTCCACCTCTTCTCCTACCACCACCAAGGCCCAGAGCACACTCCTTACCAGTCGCAGGACTGTGACCCAACTCCTACCCAAATCAACTGCTGATATTTCCTCTCCTGGCTTTGGAGTCAACATCACAAATGTGACGGATGTTACCAGCTATGGTTTCAGGTCTCTGGGCCTCCTGGTTTGATTCCAAGTCTATCTGCTTAAGACGTGGGAAGTTACAGATAGGGGAGTGGGCAGGGCAGAAGCAGACTTGAGTCTACTAAGTCTGGTGAAAGTTCCCTGGGGAGGAAGGGGGTGGTGCTAGAGGAGGAGGAGGCTGTTGATGAGGCTGCCCATCTCCTTGGTTCACCCTGTTTCCTTGCTTACTAGAGGAGTAAGGAGAGGGAAAAATGTCTCTGCTGAATTCCACTGGGTCTCAGCCAACCCCACCAGCCTAATGGTAGAGTGGAGTGAAGGACCCTGGATTCTAATGCCAGCCACATGGTTTGGCTGTGTGACTTTGGGTGAGTCATGAAGGTTCTGTGGCTTGTTTCCTTATCTTCAGGGAGGCTAGAAAATGCAGAGCTGGAAGTGATAATCTAGCCCAACTGCTCTGGGCAGCTGTTGTGTTAGGATTACCTGGAGTGCTTGCTTTTGCTTTGGTTTGTGTTAATACTGATGCATATGCCCTCCTGTAGACCAATAGATCAGGATTTCTGGAAATGGGGTTGGTCTCAGCATTTTTGGTGAGATCTTCAGGAGATTTCTTAATGTGCAGGCAAAGCGAAGAACCATTAACTTTGCATGCATACCCTTCTTTACAGTTTATTATTAGATGTTGATTTATCTCTGAAAGTGTTTATCATTAAATATTGAATTGACAGAGAAATATGTATCCATATTGCCATTAATCTAACATGTCTGATCTCCACATTCTCTTTCTAGTCTTTATTCATGTTCATACATATTTAATATAGCAGTAATTCTAATTATAAACATTGCCATTATTTTTCTATTTTAAAACTGTTCTTTGATGTTGCTATCTAGACTTCATGATTATAATTCAAACAAATGCACCCTTTTCTAGCAATGAAAAAGCCATGACTTACATCTTAACTTGCTTGTCTTTAGACACTGAGATCGTTTTAATTTTTTTGTAGTATTGATAACTTCGAGATGAACATTTTCACAGATGTCTTTTTTCTTTTAAATTATTCATTCAAAAGAAATTCCCTTAAGAGCATGTGAACATTTATATTGCTCTGTATACATATTGACAAATGGTCTTCAAAGGTTGCAAACAATTTGTGTTGTGATCCATAATGCAGAAGAGAAGTAGTCATCCCTGCAAGGATCTTTTGCCCACAAGGATTTAGTACTTGAAAATATTCCTGCTAAGTTGGACATGAATTATCACGTGCTTTCATTTCTCTCTTGCTGTGGACTAGGAGCTCCATGAGGGTAGAGGCAGAACTTCTCCACCCCACCCACCCGAAATAGTTGTTTTGCTGACCCCAGTGTCTGGTACATAGTAGGTGCTTATTAAATCTTTGTGGACTAAATAAATGATCTGGTGAGAATTAACATTTTTCTTTTCAAGTTACTTTGATTTTTCCAGGATGTAAATTGAGAGTACCTACTTTGGCCCACATTGCTACTAGAGGCTGCCCCTGGCCTATTAACTTTTTTTATTAACTAATATGAACTATTCTATCAGTCAGAATCCAGCCAGGGAAGCAGAAGTCACTGAGATGTTTGAAAAAGAAATGTTTTGTATGGGGAATTATTTGCCTCCACAATGAAAGAAGTGAGCTTCCAATCTGGGGAGGGATGGGATTGGGGGGGCACTTCAGAGGAAGCCACCATCACTCTGTGTTAGGGTGGGTTCCCTAGAAGCAGGCAGTGGGAAAAGTCTTGTACAAATGTAGGAAGTGATCCCAGGTAAATCCATCCAGGAAGTGAGACCAGGAGAGAAGGAAGCTTAGCAAGGCTGTCATCACCAAGCTGAGTCACAGAGCAGGGAACTGCAGGGGACTTCTGGGGAACCCATGGGACTTGTCTATATCAGAGCCTGGGGAGCTGGAGTATTTATGCTCCTGAATTTCCAGTCCTCTGTTAGGGGCGGCCCAGGGGCACATGAATTCCCAGGCACTGGGGTGGTAGGGGTGGTCCGGCAGCTTGTGCTCAGCCTCCAGAGGGGTACCTGCTGGCCCTCAAGAGTGGACACACTCCAGGAGCTCAGCCTATGAAAATGTGAAAGGGTTGGGAGGACAGGGGAGACCCGAAAGTCAAGGTAGCCCAGCGGAGCTGGGGCCTTGGGACTGTGGGCTGAACGTGCGACCCGGAGAGTGCTACTGTACCCACAAATGGCTAGGAGCTGTCAGGGGCTGAACTTGACCCTAGTTCCAGGTGGTGGAGGAGATGGAAGACAGGGAGGGAGGTGCCAGAAGCCAGAGGAAGGGTGGGGACTTCAGCGTAAAAGGAACCTCTGGCACTTTCTATCGCCCTTCTGTCATTTCTCTCTCTGCGACCTTGCACATTTGCTTTTAAATTTTGTATGGGCAAATGTGTTGATTTTTAAATTATTGCTTTGCTTTATTCTTTCATATGCTTAATTCTATTTCCTGGCGACATCTCTAGGTTTTGTTTTGTTTTGTTTTGTTTTGTTTTCCATTTTACTTAAATCTTTATTCCATCTTGGGGTGGGGGGATGTATTTTGTTAAATGGTATAAATTGTACAAAAGATGACTTTTTCTTCATATTACGATCCAGATACCACCAGATTATTTACTAAACAACCCTTGCCTACCTCCTGGTCTGCCAGATTTCCTTAGATGTTAAATTCATACATAACATTAGGTCAAAATCTATGCTTCTCTTTGTTTTGCTGCCATCTGTTTTTTCTTGCCCTGTGTCTTATCATGCAGGTTAGTTGTGCTGTAATCTGTTTCCATATTGCTGAGTCTAAACAGGCCATATTTCCTCACTCATGGGTATCTCTTTCTTACGGTATCCACTGATGCTTTCTCGGGACTTTTAGAATCATTACACGAAAATCTGTAAAAATTCATGATAGGATTTGGGCAAGGATTGGATTCTTCTGTTTATAGATGGGGAAACAAGAGGCCAGAGTGGTGAGATGGTTCACCCAGGAAGGAGGCCATGTTGCGGGGACTAGAAACCAGGCTTCCTTGCTGCCATCCTGGTGAGGAAGAGGAGCCCAGGCAGCCTGCCCTTTCTCTCAGATGCCTCCTCTGCATATTGGCTCCATGCACTTTACTAAATATATTTCCAGTTAGTAGTTTTAGGTAATGGTCACACTAAAGGCACAGGGCTAGTCAATATGGGGACAAGAGCTAGAAGGGCCCAAGCAGATAAGAGAAGAGAAGGGGCATGAAGGACTTCTGTAAACACTCAGGTGTGAGGTGCACCAGCACTAACAGCAGCTGACATCTCTTCTTTCCCCCAGGGTTCCCACGATCAACATCATCATTATTGTGCTGTGTGGACTCCTGAGCAAGAGCTTGGTCTTCACTGTCCTTCTTGCTGTCACGCAGAGGTCATTTGGACCCTAGGCCAGTGAAACCATGAGAATGACCTCTGACCTTCAGTTATATCCCTCTGGCAGTTGTTCCAGAGGAGGGGTGTGAGGGGAAAGGCAAGGAGGAGCAATGACAAGAGTAGACTCTGTAACACAGATTATTTCTAAGGCTCATGTCTCACCTCAGCCCTGCCAGCTCCCCTCACTACACCAATAACCTTGTGTGTGTGTTTTCTCCCTCCGAAGAGAAGACACAGCTGCGAACATGCCCGTTCCACCAGTGGCTTGGGATTTGCCTTAAATAAAGACAGAGTCCAATGCTCTTTACTGTTGCTGTGCGTGATGGTTGTGAGGTACAGAGGGCACCACCACTAAAGCTGCCCTTGTGCTTGGCCTGGGCCATAACGTTTTGGCCTGACCTGGATAGAGCTCTTACTAAAGAAGCATCTTGTTCTCCCTGTCCCTGGATCTCCCTCTCCTCTAGAATCAGATGCTTGGGTTTCTCTCTTCATCTGTGGCCATCTCCTACATTCCCAGAGAAGGGGCTTGAAAACCACAGAATGAGGAGAAGACAAGACACTCTCTCTCCTTCTGCTCCTCCCCCTGCTCTCTCTCTCTTTCTAAGATAACTATATAAATTAAAAAAAAAAAAAAAAGGTGAAACCAGGAGGCAACACACAGCTGAAGCCACAGCTGAGGTCATAGCAAAAGACAGTCAAGGGGTCTGGTCACCGGTTAGAATTCTGCACCCAATTCCTGTGTGTGTGTGTGTGTATGTGTGTGTGGGTGTATATGTTCATGCACGTGAATGTGCCCGTGTTTTGGGAAGGGGTGGTTTTCCCACACCAACAAACAATTTTTGGACACAGGGTAGGTATTCTGTAATTTAACTCAGTTCTAATACTATCTACCCAAAGCTTCACCAGATTCCATAGATTGGGGGCTCAGTTCCATAAGACTCCCCCTCCCTATCTTTAGATGCCATTGGTGAGCACTTGTGCTTCTGACCCACCTACTATAGGAGTTCCCGGTGATCCCCTACTTGAGTTCCATTATTTTGTTAGAGCAACTTGCAGAACTCAGAAACATTTTCTTACCAGATTATTGGCATTTTATAAAAGAATATTAAAGGATATGAATAGACAGCCATATGAATAAATAAATAAGGTGAGGTCCTGAACAGCAGGGTTTCTGTCCCCATGGAGTTCTGAGCCCAGCACAGTGGCACATGGAAATATTCTGGTTTCCCAGCCTGGAAACACTCTGAACTCCCTCCTTTTTTTTTTTTTTTTTAAATGGAAGCTTTTAATGGAAGCTTCATTATATAGGCATAGCTGATGAATTCATTGGTCATTGGTGACTGATTCAATCTCCAGCTCCTCTTTTCTCCCCAGAAATGAGGGGGTGAGGTCCAACTTTCCAACACTGTTTTCAAGGTTGGTTCCTCAGGCAACAGCCCCCATCCTTCTGGTATTTCCAAAAGTCGCCTCAGAGACATAAACTTAGGTGTGGTAGAAAGGGGCTTGTTAGGAACAACACACTCCTGTCACATTTATGGCTCTGAAGTGCTTTTAGGAACTGAGGACAAGAGACTAAATATGACAGAAGAAGGTCCCACTGCTCTTACAGCTCAGGAAATTTCATGGATTTGGGGAGCTGTGATCCACAACTACAGATGAAGTCCAAATATATGTGAGAGATATGTTTTAATTATCTGAATGACCAAACACATATTTCTTATAATTCACAATATCACACAATCTAATGATGTTGCCATTGGTGCCACTGCCCTTGGTCACTTGAAGCCACCACATCCTTGGCACCATGCTATTCCCAGACTCTCAATGCTTAAATTTCTTATGTGTCCGTCATCTCCAACTGGCCTTACACCTTGCACCACACCTTTAATATCCTGAATCCTAGGAAGAATCTTGCATTTGCCCAAGCTTAGGTCAAGGCATATGCCTGGGACTTAGATGCAGGAGAAACGTTTGCCTCCATACTCAGTAGTAGAGGAAGTAGCACTCTGCACCTTAGTGAGACCTGTGCATTGAGGCATGTCCCCCAGGTATAGAAAGTATTGGGTGCTGGAGAGCCAAAAGGTGATAAATATATCTGATCTGTCGTAGTTATTCCTAGTACCATCATGTCTGTGGTCTCCATCCTCTGCCTAGGCTGGGAGTTCAGGGAACTACACATCTTGCATCTAGGATGAGTACCTGAGGAACCATATTTTATAGGTATACCCTCTTTTGACCACTTGCCTCAGAATCCCCTGGGCTGGTAGTTAAAATGCAGATTGCTGAGCTTTCCCAGACCTACCAAATCAGAATCTCTGGGGGTGCAACTCAGGCATGTAAATGCTTGCCAACTTCCTGAGTGATTTAACCACATGCCCATACTTGAGAACCACAGTATGGAGCAAGAGTAAAGAAGGCAAGTTATCAGCAAAGTTTGAGGTCTATCTTGAAGGACAGGACAAATTTGGATGCACAGTGTCATTCCAGATGGGGGAATGGCAGAGGGGTTGCAGGATGTAGTGGTCAGTGGTCAAGGATGGGAAAGTCTTGGTGACCTGAGGAAATGAGTGGCGCAGAGGTGGGACATCAGATGGGTGGGTCCAAACTCGCTATGGTGGAGAATGGGAAGCTCTCCAGTGTTGACCAATGGGGTTGTGACGTAAGGGAAGCAGGAAGGAAGATGTCACAAGGGCAGTGATCACTCTTTTCTCTTCTGCATTTTCCTGAGTTGCTCCCTCTTCACACTTCCCTTCTTAATTGCAAAGTAATAGTCAAGCCTCTCAGAGTACATGGAAAACAGTCCTGTGGGAGCAGCATCCTCCAGCATCTGGAAGAACCCTGGGATGCCCAGGACCCAGTGGATCCGGGGATCGGGTTAGGATGGAGGGGACAGGGCTATGGGGGTGGCCATGGCGGCTGCTGCTGCTGCTTTTCTGGGCCTCAGGTAAGGAGATGTAGGGGGAGGGATGCAGATGGCTGAAGGGGTATCTGTGAAGAGGGGTTTCTCTCCCTTCTTTAGAAGGGACTGGATGGGATCAGGGTGTGTACTAGACACAGGAAAGAGACATGAAAGTAATGGATACACCTGTCCCAGTAGGAACTGGGTGATGAAACAGAATATGGAGGTTCCTCTAGTGCACTGTAAAGTTGAGAAATTATGTGAAGTCATCCAAACAGCCTCTCATCACTATGGTGATTCCTGGAAGATGTAAATTGTAAGACAAAGTCTCTCCTTAAAAGAATTAGGCACTGAGGTAGAGGAGGCATGAATATAAAAGAAAGGTAAATTAAAAAGGGGGAAAGTCACGGCATGAAGACAAAAATACAGTGGAAGTCCCTCTAGCAATGCCAGAGAGGCCATGTGGAAAAGAGGGGGAAGGTTCTGGAATCAGACAGAACAAGGTTCAAATCCCAAATTCAGATATGCTACTTCTACATTTGTGACCTTAGGAAGTCCTCCAACCTCTCTGAGCCTCAGTGTCCACATTTACAAATAGCACCTATTCCATATTTATTTGTACATAGGGGTTGTCCTAAGAGTTAAGTAGCAGACTGATGTAAAATTCTTAGGTTCAGTGTTTAAGGCATAGTAAGTGGCTGAATAAAAGGTTGGTGGGTGATGATGGTGGTGGTGTAAGCAGGTGCAGGGTGATTAGTGGTATTGAGGATTGAAAGGTGAAAGAGATTAGTGCAGGTGGAATTGTTCAGGTAGACTCTACTCTGGGACCAGAAGGGACAGATGTGGGTGGAGAGGAGTGGGGAGAGCATTCAGCTGGGGGATGGCAGGGGCTAGTATGAAGTACCATGTACTGGAAAGCAAGGGACCTGTCTGGGGAAGCACGAGTAGAATAGAATGTGGGTGGTAAAACAAGTTCAGTTCTTCTTTACTTTTTTTTTTTATCATTTTATTAAAATTTTCCCATCTACAAAATATAGAAAGAATAGCCACCATAAACTTATTACCTAGATTCAGAATCCAACCATAATTGATATTTTGCCCTATTTGCTCCATATATATGTACATTGCTGATTTAAGTATATATATTATTGTATATTATATATTTTTATATATATTTATTTATAAAATTGCTGAATCATTTCAAAATAATTTACAGAAATCCTACAAAACAGGAACCAACAAATGTTGGCGAGAATGTGGAGAAAGGGGAACCCTCTTGCACTGTTGGTGGGAATGCAAGTTGATATAGCCACTGTGGAAAACAGTGTGGAGATTCCTCAAGAAGTTACAAATAGAGCTGCCTATGACCCAGCAATTGCACTACTAGGTATTTACCCCAAGGATACAGATGTAGTGAAAAGAAGGGCCACATGCACCCCAATGATCATAGCAGCAATGTCCACAAGAGCCAAACTGTGGAAGGAGCTGAGATGCCCTTCAACAGAATGGGTAAAGAAGATGTGGTCCATATACACAATGGAATATCATTCAGCCATCAGAAAAGATGAATATCCACCCTTTGCATCAACATGGATGGAACTCGGGATTATGTTAAGTGAAGTAAGTGAAACAGAGAAAGACAATTATCTTATGGTTTCATTCATATGTGGAACATAAGCAATAGCACAGAGGACTGCAAGGGACGGGAGGGAAATCTGAAGAGGGGAGAAATCAGAGGGCGAAGAACCATAAGAAACTATGGACCCCTGGGAAACAATCTGGGGGTTTCAGAGGGGAAGAGGTAACAGGCTGATGAGTACTAAGGAGGACAGGTGCTATCATGAGCACTGAGTATTATACCTAACTAGTGAATCATTGAACACTGCATCAAAGAATAATTGTGTACTATACAGTGGCTAACTGAACATAATAAAAAATAATAATTAAAAAATAAGAAATCCCAAATTACTCATAAATGTTATTTGGAGCTCCTAATACTTTTGATCTATGACCTTGTATCTGCACTGGGGTCTGCAGATGTAGGGATGGTGGAAGAAACATTTCGACTTCTCATTCCAGGATTCCAAGCTGTAGGTGAAGGGGAGGGACAAAAGTATCTCTTGGGAGGAAAGAACTGAACATCGTATTCTACTCCTCCAGTCTGAAGGCCTGGCATCGGGAGAGGAGCTAGGGTCCTCCGGAGACACTGGTGCACATGCACACTGGGAGAAAAGACCTGAACTGGGCTCAGGCTGGAAGATACCTCTTGAAGCATTGTCCCAGGGAAGCTGTATGCAAGGTCACAGTGACAGAGCTCTGGCGGAAGGACTTGGGGCTGTACCAGTGGGTAAACGACCTCTTACCTCAGAACCCCCATGTCCTGTCCAAACAGATTCGGTTGATGGAATGCAAAGGTGAGAAGCAGCGAGACCCAGGACAGAGAATGGGTTTTGTGGAGGATGATCTCAACCACAGGCTGGGGCCCCATCTGCTGGGAGGCCTGCTTTGGAGAGATGGTGCAGAGAAATGGGAAAAGCTCCAGACCCCAAATCAGTGCACCTGGGTCTTCCACAGTCACATTTTGTGAGTTGGAGAAAGCTGATAGCAGCTTCATACTCCCTTCCTCTGGTAATTGGGGGAAAACTCTAGGCTAATGTGGATAAAGAAACTGAGTCTAGTACAGATTGCTCCTGCCCGAAGGAAATATTAGTCTCACAGGCAAGACAAAACATAATCTTCTGGAAAGGGTACCTGCAGTAATGCCTGGGTTTGTACTAAACTCCGTCGGACTGATTTTTAGTTAGGTTAAAACAAACAAACAGAGGTTTCTTTCTGGGGTGGCCTTGGCCTCCCCAGAGATAAATGGACGTTCCCTCAGGGCATTGGGGGGAGTTCTTCTTTATCCTTCTTGACTTTTTCTTCAGTGATCCAGGTGGAGAAGGGTATGGCAGTTGCTGACCACAGAAAGAAACTTAATATACTGGGGGGTGGGGGAGATACATGGAGGTGATGGATGTTGTCCACACAACCCACAGTAGGAAGGAAGGCCTGAAATGAGAATTTCGGAGTATAGAAGATGGGCTGGGGCAGGGTGGGGGAGGGGAGGTGGGCAGGAGGGAGGTTCCCTGCCTCATGGGCAAGCTCCAGGTCAGATTGGAGGCAAGAGCAGAAGGACCCTTGTGGCAGGTGAGTGGTTCACTTGACTGCAATGGGCTGGGAGAACATGGGTGCTAAGAGCTAAAAGATTAGACCAGGCTCACTGGACGAGACTCCAGAGGTTGAGGCCAGCTGGATGTCACAGAGATATATAAGAATGGAGTCAGGAAACATAGGTTCCAGTGCTTATTTTGTTGGCTGAGTGACCTTGGGCACTCCCTGTCACCTTGTTCCTTGGGGGATTGGACTGGATGGTATTGAATACTCCTTCTACCTTTGACCTTTCATGACCCTGTGAATGTTTCTCAAACAGAGTATAGTCCCTGGCAAGGATTTTGGGAGAGGGCTGCTCAGCGTGTAGAAGAAGAAAGAGGTCGCTTTCTGGTTCAGAGTAGGTCAGCCGGGTTGTGCAGACAGGCTGGCAAGCTCAGGGATGCTGAGCCATCTTCAGCAAGTATTTCCTGGGCATCCAGTAGAAGCCTGTGTCAGTCAAGGCTCAGAAGGGCTTTTTATCTCTTCCAGAAAATGGCACTGGCCAAAAGAACCAACCAAGGCAATCTGGATCCAATGTGAGTTGTGTCCGGACAAGGGTTGTTCCATGAAGGCCAAAGAAAAGTGGATAAGGGCTTAGCTGAGGCCCTCAGCTCAGGGCCCACCTGTGAACTCCAGGGAGCCAGGCTGACCACATGGAAGACTTTCTTCTGCTCCAGGTGGGCCAAGGGAGTCCTGAATCCTAGCAGGCAGAATGACCTTCGCTTTTGTTTCTATCCTGAAGCCCCAGTGCAAGGGTTGAGTGTTACTACTTCAAGGCAGCAAAAGTCCCATCCACCAGCCACAGAGGAAAGGAGCTGGGAACATGCAGGCATATCATACCCCTGACAATGAGGCACCGCTTAGAAAATGGGATAGAAAATGGAAATGGAAATTTAGGAAAATGGAATCTGAGTATCAGCAGCCTCTTCCTCAGAGTTGAAGGAATGGGCTCAACCGAAGTCCATCCCTACCCAGAACTGTTGGGGAGTGAGAGTCATGGGTGGGTGTCAGAGAACACTACCTGGAAGGGGAGAAATGTTGAAATGCACAAAGGGGGATGGCATTCCATGCCAGGAGCAAGTGGTGGGAACACATGCACAGAGTGGGCCAGCTACAGTGGTGTATAGCTGGGCTGAGTGTCAAGGAGAGGGTAAGGATAACGCACGACCATACATTCAGATTGTGGAGACACCAGAAGGCCACGCGGTCATGCGCACTTTGTCCTGTAGGTAATGGGGAGCACGAAGGGCTTTCCTTAGACCCCCTGAGGGGAAGAGTGAGGGTCTTGGTTCAGTCACCCAGCAACTGTGCAGGAGGTTTGGAGAAAGGAGGTGTTAGGAGCAGGAGACCAGATAGATTCCTCTGGGGTGAGTGCCAAGGTTAAGGATCCTGGGAAAAGTAGAGGCCCTTCTTCAAAGGGTGCAAAGCCCTGCTTGGCTGCTCTCATAGCCAGGAGCAGGCTGAGCTTCAGAGCAGAACATCCAGCGATATCCACCCTTTTGGATTCTGGGGGTGAGGGTCAAACCTAGGACTCCAGTGCTTGCTCTTCCCACAGGCCCGCTGCGGCTGGTGATTGTTCTGATATGTGGATCCATCCTGAGCAAGGGCCTTGTAGGTTCTTGGTCTTGTTTATCTCTCTCTATAAAGCCTGGGGCTCAGGTGAGTGGGGGCCAGGGACAGGCTTGGGTGGAAAGGAATGAGGGGACACCACAAGGTGGTGCCTGCAGATGTGGGTTTAGAGGAACCAGCTCCCAGGGGTTCCCCAGAGCCTGTTCCTGTCTTTCCTCACCTCTGTGCTCAGAAGTCTTTGGAAAGGAGGCCCACCCCTGGGAATGATGTGAAGGGGGCTGGGCTGGCTCCTTGGGACACATGGGAGGGGCAGGATGAGGATTTTTGTTACTGGGAACCCAGTCTTTGTTCTTCAGAGGAGGGAGGAAGACGCAGGCCTGGGCTGGCTTGGATACGTCATTTTCAAATATCGTTCATTTCATTTCTTTTCTTTTCTTTTTTAAACATTCTTTTTTTATTTTTTATTTTTTTATTTTTTTTTAAGATTTTATTATTTATTTATTTGACAGAGAAAGAGAGAAAGACCATGCGTAGGCAGAGAGGCAGGTCGGCGTCGGGGGTGCGGGGTAGGGGGAAGCAGGCTCCCCGCTGAGCAGAGAGCCCGATGCCAGGACCTGGGATCATGACCTGAGCCGAAGGCAGAGGCTTTAACCCACTGAGCCACCCAGACGCCCCAATATCGTTCATTTCTGTCACTCCTCAGGTAAGGCATGCTCCTGAGGTGTCCCCAAGGCACAGCAAACACAGGGAAGCAGACTTAACCTTCCAGGAGCAGATGGGCATGCCTTCTTCCACTAAAAAATACCACATTCCACTCTGTTCAGTGGTAAATAAGGGAGGAATGGTCCACAGCCTCTGTCCCCCCAAAATCTCAGCCAAAACTTAGATGAAAACAGTTCAAATTTGAAAAGTCTTTTTTTCGTCAGTGAAAGACAATTACAAACATATATTCTTTGTTGTGTTATGACAAATATGCCCTTTTTAAATTATAAATTTATGTTATAATAAAAGTTCCTGTTTACCAAAAACAACATATTAGACATTATTATGTGTTGCATATTGCATAAAAAGATACAAACACAGAGAATTCCTATTTTTTCCTATTCCAAAATCTATGGTACTTTTCTCAAACATCTCTGTGTATTTAAGAAAATGACTCCTATTTCTCTGCTTCAATCTACTCCTGGGATACCCACATGATCATTAATTCCTCAGTGACATTTGGAAAATTCAGGTTCCATGGCAGTCACGTTCATGAAAATAGTTACAGTTTAGCATTTGTTTACAACAAACTTTTCAAAACCTCGTAAAATCAGAACTGATTACATTTGAAACCAAGGGCAGGTCTTTTGGGGTAGGGGCTGATCTTTGAGGACCAGGCTCCTCTGTGGGCTGCGAAGGGAAGTCACCATTTCCTTCCACCTCCTCTGCATGTTTGTGTAGAGAATGTCACCTTTGCAGGACTAGGCTAGTCTATTGAGCAAATCTGAGCAAGTGTCCTTGCCCATCTCCTGCAGTCAGGCTCCCAGACCAGTCCTTCCTCCTTAAATATTCCCATTCCTACACACTGTGTGGTTTCGGGATAAACCAATTCCTGTCCCAAGCTGGACCTATAACCTCTCATCTAATGTTAGGAAGTAACATCCACCTACAGGATGGGGGAGAAAGCCAATTGCAAACAGAATGCAAACATGCTTTGCTTTTGCTTTTTTAAAAAATTTAAGATCTTTAAGTGCTCACAACTGAGTTATCCTACTCCTTATCCCTTGGCACAGTCACCTGTGGAAATACTTTACCATTCACTTGGTTTAATGTTTTTTTATTTTTCTCATCTTCACCCATCCATTATGATCCCTTCCCACAGGCATCCTCTTAATATATTTAATGTATACCCTTTCAATCTACTGTCCATATGTTTATTTTTTTTTAAGATTTTTTTTTATTTATTTGACACAGAGAGAGATCACAAGTAAAGTAGAGCAGCAGGCAGAGATAGAGGGGGAAGCAGGCTCCCCGCTGAGCAGAGAGCCCGATTCGGGGCTCGATCCCAGGACCCTGAGATCATCACGTGAGCTGAAGGCAGAGGCTTAACCCACTGAACCACCCAGGCACCTCTGTCCATATGTTTATTTTTATCTGTGTAGATCATTGACAACATGTAGAATTGATTTTATGTGCCTTGTTTCATACACATTTCATTGTATTGTATAAAAAATGTGCACTTGGGTGGAAAACTGCATTGTCTCCAGCACATTCTTCCTTGTGTTCTCTGATTCTGGGGGAGGTATTTTACAGTTTTGCAAGTTACAGGTAAGTGGTAGACATGCAGATCCTGTCCTGTCTTCCTTCCCCTGCTGTGGGGGAAAATAAATCCCAGACTGGTTTGTTTTCCTATGCAATTTGTTTCAACATTCCTTTCCTCCATATAAATGTATGCTTCTTGACTTCCTTTTCTAACCGGTCTTAAAGTTTGCCTGGTTTATTCACTGAGTATGAGTTAAAAAGAATCTTTAATTTTTCAACTGTATGGAAGTTGCAATTTAACCTTTTTTTTAAAAACTATAACTGTTTATAAATTTCATTCAATCCTTCTATTTTGCTTCTGAGACTGTCTTTGTTGCTCTATGTAGATTTAAATCTTCGATTTGTTTGCCTGCTGTGTATGATTCCATGTAAGTGTTGAATTTTACTTTTCTATTCCCCTTGTGATGGACACCTAACCTGCTTCAACAGCTGACTATAAAAATAAATAAATGAGCAAAATCCAGAAAAATGAAAAGCAGTCTGAAGTAAACATCCTCATCATCTTCCTGGAGGACCCATGTAAGATTTTTTTCTAGATCACATACCCAGGAGGCATAACGCGAATAAAGCAAGGGTTCAGAAACACATCCATATGTGTATTCACTTGATTATCACACAGGTGCCCCTGGAATTTAGTGGGGAAGGTTGGTCTTCCTAACAGATGTTGATGGTCTTTTGGATAGTCGCCTAGGGGTAAAAAAGGCTTTTACCCTTCTCTCACACCATACACACAATGAGCTAAAATGGATCATAGACCTAAACATGAAAGGTATAAACAATAAAGCTTCTAGAAGAAAACAGAAAATATGACCTTGGAGTAGGCAAATGTTTCCTCAACAGGACACAAAAAACAGTAATCACAATAGAGTATACAGTGAGGAGTTGGGCACTAAGTGTAGGACAGTCACACATTTATTCCACATGGTAGTTCCAGAACTTTCTCACAATCTCACTGATACTGAATCTTATCCAACTTCCTAGTCCCTGCCAGTGTGCCCAGTACAAAGGGGCAGCTCAGCGTTTCACAGGAGTGTTTCTCTGAGAACAAACAAGATCAAACATCTATCCATGGGCTTGTAGGCATTTGGATTTTTATTGCGGTGGATCTCCTGCTTCTGATCATTCTGCTATTGGACATCCTTTCTTTTTTTTTTTTTTTTTATTTTTTTTATTTTTTTTTATTTTTTTATTTTTTTAATTTTTTTCAGCATAACAGTATTCATTATTTTTGCACCACACCCAGTGCTCCATGCAATCCGTGCCCTCTACAATACCCACCACCTGGTGCCCCCAACCTCCCACCCCCCACCCCTTCAAAATTCTCAGATCGTTTTTCAGAGTCCATAGTCTCTCATGGTTCACCTCCCCTTCCAATTTCCCTCAACTCCCTTCTCCTCTCCATCTCCCCTTGTTGGACATCCTTTCTTCTGCTTGCGGATTCTCAGTAACTCCTTGGTTCCTTTAGGTATTCATCCACGGTCAGTTTTAGACACTGCAAATATCTCCCCTCTGTCTCTCATCTGCTACTTGGCAAGCACACTGCACCTCAGTGATTTGGTGCAGAAGACACAAGAAACCATTTTTAGATTTAGACAGTCTGTTACTTACACAGGTAGTAAAAGGAAGATCAGCTGAATGTTCCAGCTTCCTGGGGTCCTCGCCCCATACTCAAGATAAGACAGTCCGAGAACTGCAGCCAGCCATGTGATACCCTACAGCTGAGGAGCCTGTTGGCGACGGCCACTTTCAGTGGTCTTACAGTCTGTTCTGAGGGGGACAGCAGAAAGACTCGTACCTCAACAGAAGATAGGGGGTGACAAGTGATGAGAAGCTGTCTTCCAGGAGGGGATTAGATGGAGAGTGGCAGGTGTTCGCTGCCACTGTTTCTCATTCCAGGAAGAGCCAAGAGCATCTGTCTGACTCAGAGTTGTTGTAGTTCAAACCTTCACCGCATGGCTCCTGTGGCTGCAGGCAGGAGGGCCAGTGTCCGCGTGGAGCTCTTCTCCGGTGTTGCTTTTGTCCATGATAGCCTTTGTTTGAAAAATAAATGTTTGCGCTGTGTGCTGAAACCATTATAACTACATTCCGTTTTGGCCACATCTTACTGCCCATGTCAACATGACTTTGCTCTTCCACAGTTCCTAAGTATTACCTTACTTTACCAGGTGTTTTTGACCAGGCAAACGGTTTCATTGTTCATTATAGAAACTTCCTAGAAGATCCATCGACTCTCCAATGGAAAGCATCACGAGATAGTCTGTGCCCTAAGAACCTTTGAATCCCTGCCTCAAAATCCTCGCCTTGCTGTTCCTGCCAGTCCTGGACCGATGTGCAGCAATCCTTCCCCACTCCTGATGCAGCCCCTGCTATGCCAACACCTGCCTTCAACCAAACTTCTCGATAAACTCGGACCTTGCCTTCCTGTAGGACACTGCCACAGCTCTGCCGAGGCGGTGTCCTCCCTGTTCGCCACGAGCAATAAACTCAGCTTTCTCTTCTCTGCAGATTTTGTTGCTGATGTTTGTGGGACGACAGCATTTGGCAAGGTAATGAATTAATCCGTTTTTCCCATTATATGTTAGGTTTGAGGATCTTACTTAAGATCCCAGTCTGAAGCACAGTCATATTTTGTATACCGTCTTTTAGACAATGCACCGAGATCTTTCTCATATGTGATCTTCAACTGGCTTTATAGTTTCGACATTCACAGACACCACGCAACAAAGGAATCTGCCCCTTTGGAGGGAGGCTGGATATTGTTAAAGTTGACCTCAGTCACTTCAAGTTGTGCCAATACTCTAGCCACTAACCACACATAGCTTTTTACATTTAAGTTGATTAAAATTCAATGAAAAATCAAAATTTGGTTCTTCAGTGGCACCTGCTACATGTTAGATGCTCAGTGACCTTACGTGACTAGTGGCCGCTGTGCCTGGCAAGAAGACAGGGGACCTCTCCGCCACAGCAGGAAATTCTATCGCACAGCCCGCTTTCAAGCTTTCTATTTCAACAGAACTGGTTGGCCAACAAAGCTTTCAGTTCCTTGTTATAAATTTAGCTTCTTACTAATACAGATTAAAACTTTTTATAGCACGTGGTACTTTTACAGCTGGGTAGTTTAATTTAGAGTTTCCATTCGATGAAAGCAGACTTTTCTCTTAAAAAAGGAATTATACTTCTGATTTTTTTTTTCATTTTCAAAGAAAGAGCTCATATGATTTTGGTGCCTAAATCCTTGCATCCATTTCCTCCCAAGTCTCTTCCAATGCTGCCTTGTCCATGGGTCTGTGAGAGCGAGGGCAGCCTATTTGGAGGAATGATGGGGACATAGCCGGGGTGGGTTAAGGCTGCTTAGCAGTGGACAAACTGCTAGGGAGTGTTGGGGGACAGGGTTCAAATGTCCAGCTCAACTGTGCAATCTCCAGTCACTTGGACATGTCACTTGTCCTTGGACAAGTCACTTGTCCATTGTTTTGTAGCTCAGCCTCCATGAGTAGAAGCTGGAGATGAGCTCTGTGGTCCCTTCCTTGTCAGATCAAGGAGAATGCCTGGAAGATGTTGCAAGATTGAACAAGGCAGGGCTCACAGAAAGAAAAGGCTGCCTGGCCTTCAGGGGGCTCACAGTCTGTCTGGAGAGGCACAAAGAGTGTCCACAGTATGGTAGCCTTAGGACACTACACAGGATAAGGTACCATTGTAAGCATCCATTGCATACAGTTATCTGTTCCAGCTCCTTGCAAGAGGACCCCCTTATGGCCCGATACCTGTGATGCTAGTTGGGGAGCAGCTCTGAGAGATTCAGCATGGTTTGAGGCATGACCAGCATTACAGTTAGGACTGGAGCCTTGGGGAGACCAGACACACTGGGGGCCAGAGAAAGAGATGGGCACAGGCTATGGGGTCTTAATGCAGGCTGAGGCTTCTACCAGAGCCTAGAAATACAATTAATGCAGGGTAGCTGTGCCCTCGTTTTAGTTCTGTGGTGGTCACAGACAGGAAGAGGCTGTAGACTCCTCCTCTATTTTATCCCCTCTGCCCTGGACAGCCTCCTGGGGCCCAATGACAGCTTGGGCTCCAGGACCCCTGCTTATTTTCTTTAGAGACTCCAGCTTTCCACCTCCTTCCCTTTGTTGTCACCCCCCTCCCTGGTCCTTCTTCCACAGAAAGACCAGGGCAGGGCGGTCTAGGATCATGAGTGGTCTTAAGCAGGCCAGAGTGTCTTCTCATTTTAGGGAGGTGAAACCACCTTGTTCCATGAAGAGGAGACTAAACACACCTAGGGGAAGCTAAGCTATAACCAACTGGGAACACCGGCTATGTGAGTTCAGAGCACACTGGGCACGTACATTGGTCGGTGTGCCTTCCTTAGATATGCTAGTCCCTTACATGGTCTTGTTTGCTGTTCTTTACACCTAATCAAATTGAGTTCTTAAAAAATACCTGTCTTTCATTTGAGAGTTGTTTGATATTTTCTCTTATGGGGTAAAGGGGTTTTGGGAGGAAGACTGTAGAAGTAAAGTGCCATTCTCATCAGATCATGTCAGGGGTACATACAATCCACACAAGTATTGTGGTCACTCTTAAACTTGGTCACGGAGCTGAGGTGGTGCTTGCCAGGTCTGTCCACTCTGAAGCTACTTTTTCCCTCTTTCCACGCCATTCTCTTTGGAAGAAGCCACCACAGACAGATCACACTTAAGGGGTGAGGGTTATGTGTCCCCATCTTGAGGGCAGAGGATCCATATAAATTATTTGGAGTTCTGTACAGATTTGTCTGTTCTCCCCTACTTACCTATAAATTTACTCCACCATTTACTTATATCAGCATGGAATCACGGATAGTTAATACATTACCGCTTTGTTTCTCAGTTTGTTCCAATATTGGATGTCTTTTCCCTCTTTACATTTTACACACACATTGTTAAAATGAAAGACTTTTTCGTCTTTCACCCACTGGAGGATTCTTCCAACCAATGTTGATGGAACCCTTTTAGGGAATGAGAAGAATGAGAATTGAAGACATGGAGTTAGTGCTGAGCTCTCCTCCCTGCTTCTTGTGTACAACGGACCCATCCTTCTTGCCTTCCCCTCTGATACTCCCTGCTCAGCACCTCTTCACCATCTTCACAGTGCCTGGAATTAAAACTCGCCCCCCATTCAAAAACCTCCCAGGGTGAAAACACATCACTGACCCACCATGCCTGGGAGTACAGACCCTGAGCTGCCCTGGGGACCAGAGGGACTCCACAGCCCCCCAACCACACACAGGTAGTGCATGGAGAGAGAGAATAGAAGAATGGTGGGGTGTTTATGTGGCTCAGTCAGTTGAGCTTCCCACTCTTGATTTCTGTTCAGGTCATGATCTCAGGGTTGTAAGATAGAGTCCTGAGTCAGGCTCCCCACTAATTGTGGAGTTTGCTTAAGATTCTCTCCCTCCCTCTTCTCCTCCTCCCTGCCTTGCTTCACTTGTGTATGTGCTCTATCTCTATCTCTAAAAAAAAAAAAAAAAAAAAAAAAAAAAAAGAATAGAGGAATGGCCTCTTCTTTTACCGTAGATCTCTTCTTGGGCATTCTTAGAAGTTTCTGTAGCAATGGTGGAGGAGAGTGAAATGGGGAGAAGCTGGGCAAAAGTGAGTGCCTGAGGCAGGACTGAGGTCTTCAGGCCCAGAAACAGACCCTGAAGGTGGTGGACCCCCACCTAGGCCTCGCTGCTCCTTCCCCCACACTGCCCACAGAGCCTACCTGTCAGGCTACTCACTTCCCCAACCAAGGTGTTGGCCTTTCTTAATTCTTCTAGTTTCAAAATGCTGGGAAGCTGCAGTAGAATCAGGCTCACCTTCTGCTTCCCTCTCCCCAGAGGTCTCCCCTTCTCACCTCCTCTGTCAGAAACAGGTTGGGAGTAACATCTTTGGGGAGCCCTATGCTTGATCCTGCCACCTGTCCTGCTGGTGCTCCTGGCCTCAGATGAGATGGGGAGGGTGAAGTGGAGGGGTGAGGAAGGGAGGGGGGTGGTTCTGTGACCAGAAGGCTGGCTTTGGGGACTATGCTGTGGGTGTGTGCTTCCTTTCCTATTACTCTAGCCCTGGGGGAGGGGTAGCTGAAGACAGTTAGGGCCCTGACTTGAGGGCTTGTTATCCAGGTTCCTGGGGAAATAGAGTTGTGCCTGTGGAACTTTATGAGTTGGTGGGATAGGCACTCTGTGAAACGCCAGTACCCTTTCAAGGGAGAGCCATATGCCATATGAAGAAAACCCAGGGTCAGCAGACATCTGTAAATGAGTATGCCAGGTTAGTCACAGCTCCAAGCCCCACATGGCAGCTCAGAACTCTCAGCACACAATCTGGGGTGGGCTAGATGCTGGCTTTTTCATCACCATGATTTAGCTGAGGGAGGAGGACTCAGTGCCCCCTAATGGTGTGGAAGTTACAACTCTTGCAGCAACTTGGTCACTGTTCTCAGAATTATCAGCTTGGTGGTATCTCCAGGTGAGCTTCCTTCTTGAGGAAATGCTCCCCTCCCTCCCAGGTCTGGGAAGAACTGTCACTTTCCCCCTTCATGTGCTACAATCACCTCAGATCCCACCAGATCTTCTGCTCTGATCCAAGGGGATTGAGGGCCCTGTCTCCAGGGAAGAGCTCTTCCCTCATGCTAATAGTCCCAGCCCCAACTGCTGGAAAGATCTGTCCAAGGCTCACTAGACAGAAACCCAGAGTGTCTCTCTATGTTTCTTTTTTTCTTACACACATACAGCGATAGCAGTGGTGTGCAGATCTTAGGCAAAGATCACCCCTTTTCTAACAGACCCTGAGGTACTATCTCCAGGTCCCCTACTTTCTCTCACAGCTTTGGGGCCAGACTCCATTCTGTCTTTGGGGCCTGTGGACAGTTGTGGTCTACTTTCTTTATGCTTTAGCCCCAACCACTTCTCCTGTGTGGACACCCACCTGGCCTCTACCAAGTACAGGTGGGTGTGGGGTCTCAGTGAGGTATTCGAAGAGTGACTGGGCAGCTTGGGTCACCTCAGACTTGGAGAAGGGAGCACCAAGGAGGCCTTCTTATGTGGTTTGAGCTCCTGGGTTCTGGAGCCTGGGCTGGTGGGAAGCTACCTTCAGGGCTTGCTAGGCTTGAGACCCTGGGAGATAAACATGCAGAATCTGACCTGAACATGAAGATAGCCATGGGTGTGCTGGGTGCCCCAGGAGGCAAGCCTGTCCAGGAAGACCCTGCATCTGTGAGTCCCAGGTCTGCCCCTTGCTTCCCATTAGCTTAGGGTGAAACTCCTCCCCTTTGGGCCAAGTGCCAAACTAGACTTCAGCTGATTATAAAGATCTCAAGCATCAGTTACCCCTGGCCTGAGGGATCTTAAGGAGCTGGCTCTGTCCCCTTTCTACTTCCTTTCAAGGTTCTTAGAGGCAAATCTCATTCTCTATTCTAGTTCCCTAGGCAGTCACTGTCTTCTTTTTGTCCTCCTTAGTTCTGATCACTTCTCTTGAGGGGACCACTGGCTCTCCCTCTCTCAATGGCTCTGAGCTCAAGTAGGTCAGGTGGTCACCAGAAGGGAGAGTCCTAGGAAGGGACAGCCAGATAGCTCATGCGGCCTCCGAGTTAGGAAGAGGGGACTTAAGGATTATTTCCAAATGGTTGAAGTATAGGGTATTATAGAGGCATCTCCAAGGCTCAGATTCAAAACTGGGGAGAGAGGAATAAGGAGGAGGATAGAGGTCATTAACTCTAGAGGAACTATATAAAAGTCAGTTAGACATGGGATTTCTGGAATGAGACCAAATGGAACCAACATAATGTAGAAGCCAGAGGCTATATTGGTGTGAAAATGGTGGGTGTGAGATCACAAATGGGCAGATGGTGGCTGGAGACATAACAAAAAACAGGTGAGAGGAAACTTTTGATTTCTGCTCTTGACTCTTGCAGTTGTGAGCTTTGAGACCATTATGACCTTCCCTTCATTGCAAAAATAGGCTGCGTCAGCCTAGGTCACAGGTGCTCTAGTGGACCATGCAGCCCAGCAAAAACAATGGGTGACTGAAGAAGATAGGTGGCCAACTGCCTATGGGCATTTGCTCCCTAACCCTTTCCTTCTCCCAACTCCAAGGCAGGTGGGTTACAAACTGAAGAGGATCTCCCAAAGTGTTTAAAGGTGAAACCCTGGCCAGAGAATGAGAATGACAGCAATGTGGGCACACAAGGGGTACTCTTATGCTCTAAGTACCACTTTTAAAGTTCACTAGATAAAAGGATCTAGCCTTCCTTTCTTCCCTTATCACTAGACTGGGAATATGATTACCCTAGGGGTATCTGAATTCAGAAGCCAAAATAACTTGGTGCCTTAAGAGAACTACTACCTTAAAAGAGTAACAACATACCAAACAAAAGAAACCATCTGAAGAAGAACTATGGGGACTGAAAGCACAAAAATTATAGGTAAATATTGCCAGCATGGCTAAGAGGTAAGGGTATATTCATAAACTAATGATTCAAAAGCAAGAACCATTAAAACTGTTAAATTAAAATAATACTTGTGAAAAATATTATGGTTGAAATAAAGACCACAATATATGTGATATATAAAGAATAGATATGGTAGGAGCATGAGCTAGAAGAAAAGCTCAGGAATTCTCCCTTTAGAAAGTTCCTGTAAAGCATAGGAGATTAAAGAATCAAAGACAAGCGAAGAGACATAGAAAAGTAGATGTACCAAGATAATGGTTACAAAAATCCCTGTGAAGGAAAAAAGATGGAAGGGAAGAAATATTTGAAGAAAAAATTAATATAAATCTCAGAATTATAGAAGAAGAAAAGATCTTGGATCATAAAGGTTCGTATATTGCCACGAAGGGAAAATAGGAAACAAACACACATGCACACACATACAGCCCTAAACTCATCATATGAAGTGTAAGAATATCGAAGACAGAGAGTAAATTCTAAAGACTTTCAGATCACCTATAGAAGAACAAGAATTAGGTCTACACTAGAATTCCTTTTTTTTTAAAGATTTTATTTATTTATTTGACAGACAGAGATTACAAGTAGGCAGAGAGGCAGACGGGGGTTAGGGGGAAGCAGGCTCCACACTGAGCAGAGAACCCGATGCGGGGCTCGATCCCAGGACCCTGGGATAATGATCTGAGCTGAAGGCAGAGGCTTAACCCTCTGAGCCACCCAGGTTCCCCAGGTCTACACTAGAATTCTTAAGAGGAGCACTGGATGCCAGAAGACACTTGAGTAATATTATTAAAGGATTGAAAAAAGAACTTTGTACCTAGAATTTTATATCCAGCCAAACTGTCATTCAAATATGTGATCATAATACTTTGGGACTTTGAAAGCCTCAGAATGTTTTCCACATGCAAAGATCCCCACTGAACATATACCTGGTGGAAATATTCAAAACAAATCCAGAAGATGCTGCAAGAGATGAGGAAATAGTGTGATCAAGCACCTTGGAGAGTATATATTTTTTCTTAAACAAACAAACAAACAAAAGCAACTAGAGCCAAAATGAAGAGAAAGAGAAAATATATCCATGACAACTGAAAAGTAATATTCCAGACAACATTAACACAGAGTGAGGAGAAGAGACCAGAAGACCATGAAAGGATGGCAAGTACTTGTCTCATGAGACAAAATATGTAGATACTGATAAGTTTAAAGGAGCAACAGGAGTAAATCAATATAAATATGGCTCTTCAGTTAAGTAAATAGAATGTATATTCTTTACAAAGACAATTATCATATGGTTTCCCTCATTTGTGCAACATAAATAGCACAGAGGATCATAGGGGAAGGGAGGAAAACTGAGTGGGAAAAAATCAGAGAGGGAGATGAACCATGACAGACACTTGACTCTGGGAAACAAACTGAAGGATGAGGAAGGAGAGGTGGGTAGGGGAAGGTGGGTGGGGGGAAGGGGGGTAGTGGTGAGGGAGGAAGAGGACAACTGTCTAGTCAGTCAGATCAGCCCAATCAATCCTGGTGATCAGCTGGGTGACAGATGTTGCAGCCAGATCACCCTCACATTCTAGTTAAATTTTTTTAAAACTTGATAAACTTACTATTCAGGCAAACAGTATTCACACTTGTTAGAAATCTAGGAAATGTCCATTAAAACAACCATCAAATGCCACTTTACATCTTTCAACCAGCGAAATGAAGACACAGTAAAGTGCTCAGTGGGAATAGGAACACTGTGAGAGAATATACAGGCATATTATTCCTCCTTCCTTGAGAAACCTTCTGGAATTCAGAGCCTAAAGTATCTCAGGGGCTATCCAAGATGTCACAGTTGAGGAATTGAGGCTCAGAGATCCATGTGGTCGGCCAAAACCTGTCACCCAGCCCTTAGGAGCACAGACAGGGCAAAAACCCAGGATTTCTACTGATGGCTCCTGAGACCCCTCCCTGTGGCCCTCTGTGTGGCCCCCATACCTGGTCTGCCTAGCTCTGATTCTGGAGCCTTCTCTCCACCATTTCCCCCATGCTCCCATCACCTCAGCAAATCTGCTCTTCTTTTCTGGCCTCAGTAGCCTCCTGCTGATGGTTCAGCCTGATGTCCCTGTCCTTTCTGACCTGGTAGGATTGTTTCTACTCCCCTGGCTCTATCCCTCCCACCCCACTGAACTCTGATCCTTATCTCTATCCAGAGCCAAGTTTTTAGGGGAAAAGAAGGGGTACCTGGAAGTAGGCAAAAGGAAGGGAGGGGGACAGAGGGGGAGATCAGTAACAGGGATAGGTAGGAAGAAGGGGCAGGGAAAGAAGGTGAGGAAAAGATTCACCTCAAATTAGAATTTCCTCCTCATCCTCCCTCCTCAGGGTGATAAGGATATTGTAGGGACAGCAGTGATGGAAGTTTCTGATTGTGTCAGACCAGCCTGGGCCCTGGGACTCTTGGGTGCATCTTCTGCAGATCCAAGATGCCCTATCTTCTGCCCCTGCCCAGCTATTGGGAGCTCCCCCCTAACTACTCATGCCACAGTCCTGTGAAGAAAGCCTTCTTGAGAAATCCTCCATCTCCCATTCATCTGATTGAGCCTTCATCCCAGTACTGAGCACTCTGAGATCCACCTCCCCAGCCCCTAACTCCTCCAGGCTGATCACCCATGGAAGGTTTCTAGGCATCTGATCAACAACTCGGCTTCCTCGACCAGCCCGTAGGTAACACCTTCCCTCACCTCAACCTGCTTCTTCTTCTTCTTTTTTTTTTTTTTAAGATTTTATTTATTTGACAGACAGAGACCAAGCAGGCAGAGAGGCAGAGCCTGCTTCTTCTTTCACTGCACTCCTGCCCTCTCTCACCCCCACTTCAGCTGGGCACCTACCTCACTTCCTCACCTGTTCTCTGTTTCTCACCTCTGCACTACCCGAAAGTCCTCTGTATTTTAACTTGGGCTCAAATGCAAGCCCTTGAACTGAAATGTGTAGGGGGAACTAAGCAAGATGGCACACGAATCTCACTAGCTTTCCTCTCCTCCTAGCTTGAATATGTTAAAAGCTAAATTACTCCAAAATAAATTGTTAAATTGCAAATAAGAAAAGTCATAATCAGCAGACCAGAAACTGAGGAATTCCTAGAAGTTAAAAAAAAATCAGATGCAATTAACATGGCAAAAGCAGATGCCTTGGCAGCCCAAAATGTGAGCAGAAGACAATTATTCCAAAATGCTTTGTCTGCAAATAAGATGTGACAGCCAGGATCCATTATTCTGTTTGCTCTATACATGAGGAGATTCATAGCCTAAGAGAAAAATCACACTGAACAAACAGGATAATTGCCTGTGAGTGAAAGATAAATGTTTCAGGGAACAGAAGATATTACATCCATAAAACAAGAAAAGCCCAGAATCATATTCAGAACACTGACCATCTAGCAAGGCCAGGGCATTGAGCTCTCAGAATCTATGTCTACCATGAACTATCTTAAGGGAAATGCAGCCAACATACAACATATTTGCCATAAATACAATGTTAGAGATAGGTTTTTGGTAAATGTCCCTTATTAAAGCCAGGACATTCTCTTCTACAGCTTTTTCTTTCTTTTTTTTTTTTTTCTGAGAGTTTTTAATTATGAATTGGTCGTGGTGGTGGTGGGAGTAGTGCAAATTCTTTTTTCTGCATCTGTTTGAGATAATCCCATAATTGTCCTTTATTCTGGTGATGGGGTGAATTAGGTTGACTGATTTTCAAATGTTGAACATAGGTAGCATTCCTGAGATAAACTCTATTTGGTCATATTGTTTTATGTTATTATATACATTGACGGTTTTGATTTGCTTTTGGTTTGTTAGAAATGTTTCTATTTATGTGCATAAAGCATGCACATCTGTACTTTTCTTTTCCAGTAATGTCCTTGTCAGGTTTTAGTGTCAAGGATATTCTGACCTTACAAATCAAGTTGGGATATATCTCCTCTTCTATCTTCAACGGTTTCTGTAACATCGGTGTTATTTCATTTTATGTATTTGGTACAGCTCACTGAAGAAGTTGAAGAAAATTGAATCTGGAGTTTTCTTTGTGGAAAGGGGAATTTTACTCTATGTAAATTAGATCCTAGTTTTTTTTTTGTTGTTGTTTTTTTAAGATTTTATTTATTTATTTGACAGACAGATCACAAGCAGGGAGAGAGGCAGGCAGAGAGAGAGAGGAGAAAGCAGGCTCCCTGCAGAGCAGAGAGCCCGATGCGGGGCTCTATCCCAGGACCCTGGGATCACGACCCAAGCTGAAGGCAGAGGCTTTAACCCACTGAGCCACTCAGGCGCCCCTAGATCCTAGTTTTTGATGGGAAAATAAATGTAAGGAAAAATAATCTAGTGCTATGTTAAATCATCTTGTTCATAAAAGCCTGATGGATACAGATTTTTAGAGATCTTGATAAATCCTTCCAAATTTCTCTCAAGAAACAATGAATCCAATTTATACTTCCTCTCTCAGTGGAATGAGAGTGCTGGGTTTTATCGTCACAGCTATCACTGTGATTCCAGGAAATAAGTTCCTACAAGAGGTAAGTGGAACCCCCGCTCCCCGCTCCCATTCTTGAAGCCACTTAGGGCTGGAATGGAAGAAAGGAAGGAAGACACCATGCATTGGGAGGGCAAAGAGCCTTTGAACGCAGTCATCTGAACACTGGGAAGACCTATTAAACAGGAAGGGTGAATGAAGAAAGTGACACAGGTTCTGGGAGCTGAGAGGTCTGAAGTGACATTCCTCTACCCCATATGCTTGGCACCTCAGGTGGTGCATAAGACTGTAGAGACGAACTAATGAATGAATAGAATAAGTTAAGAGACTGAAAGTTTGGAGTCAGCAGAGATCAAGCTTCCTTGGTTTGGTGTTTGCGAGTTCAAGCTCAGTTGAAGACTTTTTACTTGTGAGTCCTGTCTAAGGAAAAGAAAGTTCCTGTCTAAGGAAAAAAAGGCGCGTAGGGGGAAACACATAATCGTGTAGGCCCCCTCGCCCCCAGTGAGCAGATGACACAGCTTTTGGACGTCAGAATTCTATTTTTCTGATTCTTAGAGCTCGCGACTGAGTGAAGGGTGGGGTCTTGGGCCAAATGCTGGGTTATTTCGGCTGCAGCCGGGCGGCTGTCTGGACGAGATAGGGTTGAGTGAGAGGAAGTTGAGTGGGCATGCGCCTGCGGCAGGGGGCCAGGCCGGGGGCCCGGAGGGGGGGCGCTGGGGGCGTGGCTTTTGGAGAAGCGGGGGAGGGGAGCCTGCAAGAGGGAGGCGTGGGAGGGGCGGAGCTGGTGGGTGATTAGACCGGTTGGTAGGAGAATGCGAGAGAGGGGTAAAGATAAGGAGACGAGTGAGTAGTCAAAAGGAAAGACAGCCTCTGTGTGTGTGTGTGTGTGTGTGTGTGTGTGTGTGTGTGTGTGTGTCCCACGTGTCACAGCGCGAGCTCAAACTATGCCCTGAGCCTTAACGATTTGCATCTTTTTTCCCGTCACTCTAACTGTAGCAGAAATAAGATCGCCTTTGAGCTAGGAAGGGGTTCTCTGCTAGTGTGAGCGAGGGGGACTGTTCTGACCAGCCCGGAACTTGGCAAAAGAGGGCACCAGAAGGAGCGCATCATTGAGGGCTGAGTGAAATGAATGAATGGAGTTGACAAAAAAACTCCTTGCGAATGTGTGTTGCTGGAAACCTAGGATCCGAGGTGCCCTGCTCCAGCCCGAGCCCCTCCCCCTGGGTCTCTGAGCCCAGGGAATCCCAGGGAACCTGTAGTTGAGGGTCCAGAAAACTCACCCCAGTCCCCTACACCAATCCCCTGCTTCAAGCTAGGAGGCACACCCACTGGGCAGTTTCCAGGAAAGGATTGGAAGTCTTCAAACCCTCAGAGCCCTTTCTGCGCTGCAGGGGCCCCAGACTGGGTGGAGCAGCCACACCTGCCTGAAGCTTCGGGGAAGAGGGCGTGAACAACAGCCAGCGCCGCCCTCGGTAGGCTCTGCGGGCCCTGCGGTCTGCCGATCTCTGTGGGTTCCACAACTTCCTCACTTCCCTAAATGGGCAACTGCACTTTGAGAAGGCCAGGTCCTTCCCTGGCAGACCTAAGTGGCACATCCTGCATTGGCCTGGGCCCTTAACCCTGGATTCGAGGTGTCCCGGCCCCCTGCTGGCCTGTGACTGTCCCCAACTGGATGGAGCCATGGCTCCCACCTTCCTGCTGTTACTGCTGGGGCTGCTGTGGTTCCAGCGCCCTGTCTCAGGTGAGAGGAGCTGGCATAGGAGGGAGGGAATGGCCTTTTTCTGGACTCTCCCTCCCTGCTTTTCCTTGCCCAATAATCTTGTTTGATGCTTTGTGGGGTTGGAGGAGAAGGGAGATGGGGCTGACCTAGTGGCTCCTAACCAGTAAGAAGGTCACATCCCACTATCTGGCCCCAGGCAAAGTTAACACAGGACTCACAAACTAAGATAAAGCTCTGGCCCCTTGCTGGTTGGGCCCCTTCCTCTGCCAGGCTTGGTCAGGACCTCTGATCACGGACACTCTGTTTCCTCACCCAAAAAGTCTCCTTCCCTTCTCTAGAAAGCCCTGTTTGGTTCTTACAAGAATCATTGCATCACGTGTGTGTGTTTTAACTGGCTAAGTGCTTTGTGCCAATACGCTCTTCCTCATCCCCCTATCCTGAAGGGAAGCCCTCCTTGAAGGCCTCGCTCACCCCACAGCTACTAAATGCCCCTTGAGGGGGCCTTCTGCAGTCCTGCCTTTCTTATTGCCATGGTCACCAAGTTACCCTCTCCTGTTCAGTTCTGGCCACCACCTGTGAGAGGGGTGGAAGGTGGGCACAAATGAACACAGACCCTTTACAAGAGTTCCCGACCCCGCACTTCTCCTAGAAAGCCCCCTCTCCTTGCCAGGGCAGAAGTGTGAAGTAATCCTAGGCTCCTCCAAACCTCCCACCTGCCAGTTAACTGACTTGGATCATTCTGTTGGTTTGTACAGGACAAAGGAATGTCGACAGGGTGCTACCTTAGCACAAGTCTCAGCTGTAGTGCAGCTGAGGTGAAAGCAGGTAGACATCTCCTGTCATTTGTGGGGTCCTTAGCTGTCACAGCTCTGGGCTCCACTGGAGAAGTCTGAAGCAACCTGGATTTGAGAAAGGGAAGCACGTGGAGCACCACCTCCCTTCCAGGCACAGTCCTGGGGCCCAGTTCCCACAGTCAACCTGAGACAGATAAAGAAGCAGACTTTTGGGGTCTACTCACACAGTCAGTCAGTGGTGGAACCAGGGTTTAAACCCATATTTATTTAGACTCCAAAATGTGTGCTCTCCACTCTGTCCTGCTGGGGAGAAATGTGTGTATGTGTGCGTGTGTGTGTGTGTGTGTCGACAGCAGGCTCTGGGGGATGTGAGAGGGGTAAATGCTGGGCGTATGGTGGGCAGTGGAGTGGAGGGAGACCATCACAGTTTTGTCCGTCTCCCTGTCCCCTGATTCCCCACCTTCAGCCCTAGTTCTACTTTCTCCCCGCCAGCCGTAGATTGTGAAATGCACGGACCACATCTTATTTCTAGGCGGAGACTGTAACAGGCTATGGATGAACTGTGAATAATTGTATAGTTCTTTGGTTTGTACTCCATTGGGAATTTATTTGCATGTTTGAGCATTTTTAATCTCTGGGTTTTATGCAACTAGAATGTTTTAAAATGAAACCGCACCGAAAATGACCTACAGTACCTCGCTATTTAAAAGATAACTATGATGAAATTATTTGTGAAATAAATAACTACTCTTAATTTTTTCAACTATTAGATTTTCTTTTTAATCTAAGCTGTTTGTGCTCTGGAATTTTGTAACTTTGTGACTTCTGTATATCTCTCACTGAGGACAAGACCTAGGTCTTTCCCACAAGACCCTGAAGATGGGGCTATTACCTTCCCATCGGGCTAGAAAATACCATGAAAAAAGGGGCTGTGTCATTTGGAGCTCCCTGAGTGTAAGGGCTGAGTTTCCTCCATTAGCCTGGGGGTTCCCTGAAGGCTGTGCCTGTGTCTTGACCATCAGACTGGGAGTTCCCTGAGGGCTAGTCTTATATCTTCATCCTAGAACTCACCAAGGGCATGGACTATTGTCTTCCTCCTAGTTTGGGAACTTCCAGAAGGCAGGGCTACTGTCTACTCCAAAAGACTGGAAGCTCCTTGAGGGAGTGGCCTGTGTCTTCCCCATCAGACTGGGAGCTAGCTTGAAGCAGGGCCTGTGCATCTCCTCTCTCAGACGGGGGAGTTCTTTTGGAGCAGGGCTGTGTTTCTCCCTGGAACTCTGGTTCCATGACAGCAGGGCCGTATCCACCTCCTCTCCCCTCATCCCAACCTTTGAGATGCCACCTTCCTCCTCTCTCTCCAGACCTTGCTCACCAGCAGTGTCTCCCCAGGTGTCCCTGCCGAGAACGTGTACACTAAAGTCCAGCACTTTGAAGGGGAGACTCTGTCTGTGCAGTGCTCCTACAAGAGCCGCAAAAACCACATGGAGGGCAAGGTATGGTGCAAAATCAGGAGGAAGCGGTGTGAGCCTGGATTCGCCCGGGGCTGGGTACAGGGGACGCGCTACCAGCTGCAGGACGATCCCAAGGCCAAGGTGGTCAAGATCACCATGGCAGCCCTCAGGCGCCAGGACTCCGGCAGGTACTGGTGCATGCGCAACAGCTCAGGAACCCTGTACCCCCTGACGGGTTTCCTGCTGGAAGTGTCTCCAGGTGAGCAGGCCTGCCAGGGCACTGGGAGGGTAGGGGTGTCCTCCCTGCCCCGTACTCCACTCACAGCAGATGTAGTGAGAAGAATAATCCATCAATGGGCGTGTTGTGCTACAGGGTTTTCACGGTTCCTTTACTGACATCTTCACTGGCATTGTTGTCCCCCACTTTACCAATGAAGAAAATGAGATCTAAAAAACCCTCTGTGGATCTGACCTTGTCCACAGTCACAGAGGTAGCAAGTGGCAGAGACAAGATTCACACTTAGGGCTCTCTGTGCTTTGTTTTTATTCCATCATCTGTTCAATATATATTCACCGAGTCCCGAATCTGTGCCAGAGACTAGACACAGTCCTGCCCTATGAGAGATGACAGGCGATTGCTCATCATCAGAAGAATAATTATAGATAACAATAAATGTTTTTAAGAAAATCAAGCAGTGTGACAAACTGGGAAGTAACTCAGTGTTGGTGGGGGGGAGCTAGTGAAGCATGGGAGACTAGAGAGGACCTCCCTGAGCAGATGACATCAAGCAGAGTCCTGTGTGAGAAGAGCTTTCTAGCCCTGTTGAAATGTGGGTGCTTTGTATTCTAGGCAGGGAGTTCTGCATGTGCAAAGGCCCTGTGGTGAGAAAGAGCTGGGCTTGTATAAGGCAGGGCTGTGTTGCTGCCCTATATTGAGTGTGGGGCACAGTGGCAGGAGATGAGGTTGGGAGAGTCAAACAGCAGCCTAAAGTCTATAATGCCACGTTTGGGTTTTATTCTAAGTACAATAGGAAGCTATTGGAGTGTTTACGGGAGTGTGTTGTGACTTGTCTTTAAGAGTATAATGGCTGAAAAAAGAAAAAAAGAGTATAATGGCTGCTGTGTGGAGGGTGGATTGTGGAAGGGGAGGAGATGAGCCGAGAGGCCACTGTGTGTATTGTGGCTGAGAATGAGTATCTTAAAGTAGGACATGAGGTGGAGAGAAGTGGTTCAAATCTGTGATGTTCAGACTTCCTGCCCACTCTGTAAACTTTGGAGGTAAGACAGGTGAATGAAAGGGAGGAATCAAGAGTGACTCTAAGATTTTTTATTCCATCAGCAAGGTGCATGTCGGTACCATTTATTGGGTAGGGTGACTCTGGAGAGATGCTAGTTTGGAGGATAAAAATCAAGAGCTATCTTTTGTCATGTTAAGTTTAAGACACCTCCTAGAACCCCAGGTGGGCAGATGGAGCAGCAGTGAATCCTGGAGCTTAGCTGAGAGGTCAGAGCTGGGGATATACACAGGGCAAGTATCCCTGTGAAGATAGTTTATTTTTATTTGTTTTTTTTTTTAAGATTTTTTTCATCCATTTGTTTGAGAGATAGTGAGTATGAGTGGGGGAGGGCAGAGGCAGAGGGAGAGGGAGAAGGAAACTCCCTGCTGAGCAGGGAGCCAGAGGGAAGAGGGACTCTATCCCACGACCCTGAGATCAGGACCTGAGCCAAAGTCAGATGCTTAACTGACTGAGCCACCCAGGAAGTCCTTTGTGAAGATGATTTAAAGTCTAGAGGATTTGAGAATTCTATACAGACAGAAAGAGGATTAGTTGTTGCTTAGGGCTGGGGGAAAGGAAGGAGAGGTAGAGGTTAATAGCTAAAGGGTGGGGATTTCTTTTGGAGATGGTGGGTATATTCCAAAATTGACTGTGGTGGTGGTTGTATGACTCTGTGAATAGACTAAAAGTCATTGAATTTGGTGCTACAAATGGGTGTGGTATGTGGAATGTGAATAATATTTCAAAAAAATCTGTTAAAAATTCAAGGGGATGGAGAAGTTCTCCCTTCAGTGTAAAAAAGAGAGAAGGGTCAAGCCCTGAGGTTCCCCCACATTTATAAGATAGGAAAGAGTGAGGAACCAGCAAGAGAACATGAAAAAAACCAGCCAATGGTGATGGCATGAGTTATTGACCCTTCCCCATCCCTGGCCCACCTGCATCCCCCTCTTCTGTTGTGACTGAGCTAGGGCAACTGCTGTCTCTAAGATGTGGGGCCAAATCTCATTCCCCCTCTCCAGTTCTGCTTTAGACCCAAGGAATAGTTAAAATCAAGTGTATCAAAGTCTTAATATGCAGGGATACAAACATGAAATGGTTTTGTTTTTCTCTTTGCATATACCCCCCTCCCTTGTCAAATCCCATGGTCTACCATTTAAAAAGGCCATTTGGGGAGATTCCAACTTAGCAGACCCTTTCAGTTATTAGGGAATAAAAAATCCTCAGCCCATTTAAAAACTCTAATCTTCTAGCAATATATGCTCTTCTACTCCTTGAAGACCAGAGGTTATGGCCCAAGCCACCCAGAGTAGGAAGGAGGGTAGTAGCCTGCTGCCTAACTCCCTCTCCTTCATCCCAGCAGGTGGGGAAGGTGGGGTTCTTCTCAGTAACCTCGTCCTGCCTTCTCCTCTTTGTTGGGTGTTACTTTTTTCTACCCAGCCCTTTATGATCTTCTGTAAGGTGGGTGTCTAAATGCTGGTTCTCCTAAGACATGCACACGTGAGTTCTCTGAGGGGTCTTTGAGGTCTCTCCACTGCTGAGTAGGATGATGTGGGAGGTCTGGCTCCAGGTCACCCTCTTCCCCCATCCCCACTCTCACCAGTGCTGCTTGTTCTGGGTTCCCTTGCCCAGAAAGATGGGTACCTTCCATGGTGGCCATTTAACCCTCAGGAGTGTGTCCTTGCCATGCACAGTCATGGGATGTGGCAGCCTGTGCCAGCCCTCTCTCTCCCCCACCATCTCTCTCCAATTCTCTTGCTCTCTGCAGAGATAGACTCCACCACATCGCCACAGATGGGACCTCATGCTTCCTACAACCCTTCTTCTTCCACCACCCAAATGCCAGCCTTCTAGAAAACGTGAGGTAAAAGGCTGAGTGGATGGATGATGGGAGCAGGTGTCTCTTCTTAAGCTCCTAAGGTGGGCATCTGCTGCTCGAGGCAGTCTTTGGAATGTGGGCCTTCAGTGCTTCCTTGTCCTCATTTCTGGACCCTGGTCACCAATTATGGAACACCTGGAAGGTCCCTGTTCAACGTGCGAATGAAGAAATCTCTTTGGCGTGCAGGAATAAGGAAGGTCTGGAGGTGACTAGAGAGGTGGAGACAGGGAGGAGAGTTGGCCTGATAGGGAAAGCTAAAGAAACTGGGAGAGCCTCTTCCTTCTTTACTGTGCCTACTTCTTCTCCCTGACAAGCCCACATTTGGTCACACAGCAGAGCAGAATTCTTGGTCCAGGGTCAAGGAGGAGAGACAAGGATCTGTTCCCATCAGCGAGGCCCCTGACTCAGTCTAACATTCTTCCCTCTCTTGCCCCTTAGCCTCCACAACCAGGAGAAGCACTCCTCTTAGACAGCTGGCCAATATCCTCAAGAGCAGAATTGTTGTCACATCGGGCCCAGGCCCCACCTCAGGCTCTGATGCCCCTTTCACCACCAGCATGACAGTTTTCACACCTGGCCTCCTCACCTTGACCAGTCTCGTGCCCCCGACTGCCTCAGAGTCCATCAGACTGACCTCCATGACAGGCTTCAGCTTCACCAGCCCTGGCCCTTCTACCATGGGGCCCAGGAGGACCGTGGAATCCCAGACAGTGACTGTGTCTCCAAGTGATGCCAGAGCCTCCTCTGCTGCCCCAGCATCCATCTCCACCAGGGCTGGGCATCTGCACACCAGATCACCCACCACAGGAATGTGCCAGACCGGCGGGTCTCTCCTCAACAAATTATCCCCTGTCAGGTACCTGTGAGTCCTGGGCTTGGGTGGCTTTTGACCAGATCCAGCAACAGTAATTGGTGCCTGAATAGACCTCAAGGTGCAGATGTGATAGCAGAGCTTTCCTTTTCAGGAGAGGTCAGTCTGGCCTGCTGCTGAATGGGAGGTCATGGGAGGCCAGATGCCAGGCTGGAGAGGGGACATAGAGGATGGCAGTGAGAAGTGAGGGTTGGAGATGGGTCAGCATGAGTCTGTGGATGGAGAGGAGAAGGCTGGGGCAGGACAAGGATGTGACTTGGGATTAGAAAGTGGGAAATGGTGGATGCTTTAATTTGGGCTCCCCCAGAAGCAGCCTCTGGGACCTGGAGTACTGGAAAGAGCAGGGAAGGGAGACAGAGAAGCAGTTGGTAGAGAACCTAATCAAGCTGTCCACCACTGTGGGCAGCAGAGCACAAGCCTAGAGGAAGCTCTAGGGCCCAGGATCAGACTCCCAGCTGAAGGGCGAGGGAGCTGGGGTATTAATACACCAACTCCTACACCAACACTGCTCGTATTGGTCATCAGTGAGGGGCTGCCTGCCATGGATGGCAAAAAGGACTGTACTGACAGAAGGTCCAAGGGCTGAAAAAAATTTAGATGGAGGTGCTGAGGGCTGGTGCAAGGGGATACACGTTGTGTACCTACCATATCTGCTTCAGAGGACAAAGGAGGGAAGGGCCATGAGGAGAGGCTCTCACTATGAGGAGAGCAAGACTCTCAGTTTCTTCTGTCACAAATGGGGGTCTCTTAGAGTTCTCATCCTCAGTGATGAGCAGGTTTGGGGGAACAATGGAGGGAAGGTTCTAAAGTGGAGAGATGCCCTTCTCTACCTGACCTTCTTCCCCTGACCTCTGAGCTCCTCACTTCTTTCTGCCATGGCTGGATCCCCAAGGAAGGGAGGCAATCACTCCTACCAGGGCTGTGAGGATTTCTCCTGGTCCCGGCTCTTCTTACGTGGCATCCAGAAAGACATGGGTCAGGGTGGGGGCACCTGGATGCTCACCACCTCCCCGCTCTGTCCTGTCCCCTCAGGCACCAGGATTCGTATTCCATTGTGCTCCCGGGGTTGCTGATCTTCCTCCCAGTGTCTCTGATGTTGATTGCGGTCTATGGGCTCTGGAAGAAGAGACACAGGGGAAGTGAGTACAACCCACTCTCCCGTCCTCCGGGGGGGGCAGAGCACAGGGGCTTGACACACTTGCCAAAGCGCCTGACTGCACTCTGTCCCCAGGTGGTATGTCATCACCTGCATCCAGCCACAAGGACTGCTCAGCACCCAGGCGAGGGAGGAGGGTGGGAGGAGGGCAGGCAGGCAGGAACAGCATGGCATGACCCTCCGGGGCTGACCTGGCAGGAAGCAGAGGGCAGAGCCAGAAGAGGGGATGGACTGGCCCAGGCAGGAGCCCTGCCCCTCTGCATCTCTCTCCTTGTCTTCACAGGCTACAGGGTGTGCAACAATCCTGCTAGACCCTGGAGGGACCCACTTGGAAGACTGGAGCCTCCATGGAAGCCTGCTTGGTCTGAGGCAACTTAACTATGTATTGCGTGAGCTCCTCCTGGAGGGGCCTTTGGAGGCCAGAGGAGGATGAAGACGGGGGCCTGTTTGAACTGGAACCCAGCTGAGGGCTGAGGACTTGCTCAGGGCTGGACTCAGGCCTCTCCAGAACCAGAGGCTGCTCTTGGTCCTCTCAGCCCACTCAGTCCTCTTGGGCTGCCGGGGGCCTGGAACAGCCCCCAGATTGGGGGTACCAGGCAGAAAACCCCAGGGGAAGCCACCGAGGGGAATCAGCTCAGAGCTGCAGAGCCCTGGGTCCCCTCTGGGTGGTGGGGAAGACTTGACGGTGCTGTACACAGAGAGTTCTGGTCCTGTGGGCCTCAGAACCCCTTGCTATGGAGCAGAGGGGAGCGGACAGGTGAACAGCTGCCCTCTCCCCATCTGGAACCCTGTGTCCTCAGCTTTCCTCTGCTTCCCTCAAGCTTCCCCATGTGCTTGGGGAAGAAAGAGTCCCAGAGGCAATCAGTGTCTCAAGGGTCCTGCCATGGAGGGGAAGGAACAGCGACCAAGAGCTGGAGGCCCACAGGGGTGTTGGCAGTAGGGGACCCCAGCGCAGTCCAAGTCCCCCATCCCCAGAGTCCTGTGACCTCTGATGGGCCTCTGGATGTGTCCTGCCCTGACTGCAGCTGCTTGTCACTCAAGTCCTGGGAACCAGCAGAGCCCACCCTCCCACTGGTGCTACCCATTGGCCAGCTCTCCAGGGAAAGCTGTGACCAGGCTGCCCAGAGCCGCGTGGTGTCAGGACCAGCCTGTCCCCAGACTGGTGTGTAGAGGCTGCACTCAGGGCCCTCTCCCCCAGTTCCCAGCTCCAGGTCTGAGCTCCCACAGGAGACTGAGAGCCCTCCAGAGTCCACTGCAGGGGAGGCCACGGTTCAGAGAAGTAGTAGATCATCTGCCTTCCTCTGGGATTCATCATCCCCTGGGAAGAGAGGAGCTGCTTGTGACCCAGCAAGGACAGCTTGGAGCAGAGCACAGCCTGGAGGAACACCTGGGTGGGGTAGGGGTAGGGAGGATGGTGCTGAGGAGCCTCGATGGGGGCCCAATGGCCCTAGGAGTCTGGCCTCAGCTTCACTGGCTCCTGGCTCAGACTTGGCCTCTTCCACAGTGAGGGCTGGAGAATATGGGCTGGCTTTGTCCCGTGGAACAGGGGCTCCACCAGCCTGAGCACCTGGAATAAGCCCCCAGGGATTGATGTGACATCTTCACTCCCCACCCTGGGACAGGGACCTCCCAGGTGGGGGAGCAAATGTCATAGTCAGGAGAGTGACACAGCTCAGGCCTTGATGGGTAGCTGGGGGACCACTCCAGAATGGATGTGGGGAGAGAGAAAGGGGCCGGAGATAATCCCGGGGGACAGCACGGTGGAGGCACCTCTTTCCTATGTCCAGGAGAGGGCACTAGAGGAGAGACTCAGATTGAGGAACTAACAAACCTGGTGCCAGGACACAGACACACACACACACCCAACCCCACCCCACCCCACCCCACCCCCATCCTCCCTACTAGGAGAGGGTGGCCATGACCTTGGTGTCTAGAGGGGGCTTAATTTCCCTGCGGGAAAATAGCTCCCTAAAAGCCCCCCTCCATTCGCGATCCTACAACAGCACACTGACCGCCCTGCCTCATCTGAGAACAGGATGTCCTGTGGGAGAGCAGCAGAGGGCTTAGGACTGCGGCCTAGTGAGGCCACCTGTCTGTGTAACCCTGTGTGAGTCACTAACCCTGCTGGCTCTCATTTTCCTCTCTTGTGAAAGGGGACACTAATGCCTACCTCTCAAGACTGCCTTTGGGATAAAAAGGAGTCACCTGAACCTCACGCACCTGAGTAAATGCCTCGTGATTGCTGGCCTGCAAGCTCTCCTCCAGCTCCAGCGGTCTTTGTCTGCACTGAAGACCTTTGGACCCTATTTCTCTGTTTTTTGCTCAACTGGAAGGGGCAAGGGAGGGCAGAGGGGCACATGGTCAGGCCTCACATTGTGGGTGCTGGACCCAGGCAGAGGCATTTGGCTGTGCCCTGATGCTAGGCAGGGAAGCTGTGAGGAGACCTGCCATCCCTCTTTGCCCAGGATGAGACGCTCCTGGAACGGGGGGAGCCTGCCCGACGTGCCCGCCCACAGATCCTGCTCCCACATGAACCCCACAGTAAGAACACAGGGCACTTAGAAAGGGCTCTAGATTCCCTGCCCCTGCTCTCCACCTCCGGAGGGCCCTGGGGGGCTTCTTTGGACCTCCGGTGCTCTGGGACATTGTCCTCAAAGCCCCAGCGCTTCATTTTCTCCTTCCTGCTCCTCCTCCTCCTCCTCGCCCTGGAGCTGCAGGAGGACCCAGAGCCCGGACAGACAGAGGGCAGGGAAGGGCAGGACACCTGCAAGTATTGAACGGGCCAGGGCTGCTGCGGCCTTTAGTGGGTAAGGCAATGAAGCTTCCTGAGCAGTGGGCTGTGATGATGGGACACACCTGTGAAGGGCTTCCTGTCATGACCAAGGGCAAGGACACATAAAAAAAAAAAAAAAAAAAAAAAAAACAACCCCAGCACGGAGGGGGGTTTCCTCTGCAGAGCATGGCAGGTGGGTCCGTCACCGTGGGGTACACATACCCCTCCAGGGAGGCCAGCAAGCAAGCCTCAGGGTCACAGTTCTCCCACATGGCTGCATGGTACTGGGTCGGGGATGCTTCTCCTTCAGGCTGATGTACTTCTTACCCCACTGCTGGGAGTAGTGAGAGCCCCTCTGGGGGCTGCTGCAGCTGCACAGAGCCAAGCCCTTCCTGGAGAGGCCTGCCACCTGCCACCGCCCACTCCCGAAGGGCTGCTGCAGGGCCTGAAGCCCCATCATTCCCTTGCCATCCTGGAGAGCCTCCTGTCCTCGGAAGTCCTCACACCCTGAGCTTCCTGTTGTCCTTGTCCTGCTTCCTGTCCTCCTAGTCCGGGCTTGTTCCCCGGGCACTTTAGGCCTGCTGTGCTCATCTCCACCTCAGAGTCTGCACACCACATGCCTGACCTGCCACATTGCATTGTTCACGGGGTTTTCTTCTTTCTGGGTTGTAAAGAGCCTGTGATTATAGTAGCTCTTCTAATGACAATTATTCCTTAAGATGTGCTTGATTACTGTGGTCCTTTGACAAATGCTTATGGAGTGATTATGGCAGGCTGAGAGCTGGGGAACTGGGGTGACCTGGAGAAGGAACCCCCCCCCCAGGTCCCATCCTTCTGCATCTATCTCCTCCCACCGACTCCCCTCCCCACCGATTATGTCCGAAGCTTCACTCTCTCCCACCCTTACCAGGGGCATTCCCCGTACCTCCATTTCTGGAAATGACTCTCCCTCTCCTTTCTCCTCGGTCCCTCCAATCCCCACAGAGCTCCCCAGCTCCCAGACAGGCCTGGGCAGGAAGTCTCGGACCACTGGGCACCTCCAAAGGGTCCCCTAACTCTGTCACTCACCTTCAGCTGGACCTTTCTACTTGCGGGGAGGACATACTTGGGAACGGGAGGAAGTGGTAGATTAGAGGGGAAAGCAGAAAGGAGAAATAGGTTCTGGTTTCAACAGAGTTTCTTCCTGGACTTTCACAGCTTTCTACACCCTAATCCCAATGCAACAAGGAGGAAGAGGCTGGGCAAGAGTCAGCCGACAGAAGCTTCAGAATCCCCTGGAGCCTCAGCTCTGAGACTGGACGCGGCCCACATGTAGCACCTGCAGCACAAGGCTCCTGCTTACAGGCCAAGACCTCCTCTCCTCCCAGGCCTCCCGCTGCCCCCTGGAGGACTTGGCCTCCCTCAGCTCTTCTTCCTGGACAAGTGAGAGTGGCTAGGCCAAATCCCCACCCCTGCGCCCCAGCTCCGGCTCCCTCTCCTCAGGGCTTCCCTGCTCCCACCCCAGCTCAAGAAGAGGGCCCATGGCCTGGGACGCCACATGCCTGCTGCCGCCTGTCCTGCTGGTGCTCCTGGCCTCAGGTGACGAGGGGGCCAGAGGGAGGGAAAGGGGCAGGAGGAGGGAGACGGCCAGGTGAGGTGGGCATGAGGGGGGCCATGCAGAGGGATGGCCAGGGCACCCACCTGCCAGCCCCACCGTGTCTGAGGGGTGGCTCCCTGACGTGAGAGTGTACTTTCAGGCTCGTGGGGACAGAAGCCAGAGTTGCTGCATCACCTGGAAGGGGAGTCCTTCTCTGTGAAGTGCCCGTACCAGCCCCAGAAAGGCTCAGGAGCCGTGAAATTCTGGTGCAGGTGGGACTTACCACGTACCTGTACCCCGTTAGCCACCTTGCCCCAGCACCAGGGGAAGCCTCGAAACTCCATTGAGGATAACGTCAGATGGGGCTACTTCATTGTCACCATGACCGAGCTCAGGGTTGAAGACTCTGGATCTTATTCATGTGGAATCTACAAATCCTCCAGGATATTTTTTCACAGAAACATCCATCTGGTGGTATCTCGGGGTGAGTCCTTTCCCTTCTTTGTGTGCTTCTCAATCATCCTGAGTCACAAGATGTTACAGCTAGAAAGGACTCCAAAATAATGGTCTTCAGTGCTCTCGCAGCCAAAAATGGATACCCCTTGCCCAGAGTCACCTCTGGTTAAGGGCAGATCAGGCACCAGAACTCAGACCTGCTGGCTCCCGTGGTTCTTCCTTTCCCATCACATGCATTTCTCTGAACATTTTTGTTGTTATGAACAAGACTCATCCACTGGTTTGTAATGACTGTAAAGCCTTCTCAGGTTTGAGCAAGACTGGCTGATTGGGCCATCCCTGGGCATCCCAACTCTTGGCCCTAACCCCAGCTTTCTCTCAAAGGGTAGTGCTTGTGTTGCAGGTGGCTGGGTGGGTTAAGAAATGTGGACAGACAGAAGCCATCTAGGGAGGCAGACACGGGACTCTGGGGACGAGACAGGGAGGTGTGGTGGCCAAGGGCTCAGAGAGCCTGTGTCCTCACCCTGGACCTGCTCCTTAGAGTCGAGAGACCTTAAGGCTCAGGTGGGAAGCTGGGCGATAGTCTTGACTGAGGCCCTGGTGTTTTTCCTGAAAATCTCAGACTTACAAAGCCCGCCTGTGTTTCCCTGTGATGGCCAGGGCTTGAATGGCATCTTCCCAGACCAACTGCCAAGCCTGCTCAGCCATCTGGTGAGCTGGGCACCCAGAGGAACCTGGTCAGCTGCTTGGTCAATCACCAACCACCCAAGCCATGGCTCACTGTCCACTCTATGTATGGCAGGGGCTGCACCCTGGAAGGGAAATCAAACATCTTGAGACTCTATCCTGTGCTGGAGGAGCCCACAGCATTCCCTGCTGATCCCTGCACCCAAGGCCGACACAGAAGTGAAGGGTTAAGTTGGTGGGTGGTAGGTGGTGTATTGGAAGCATGTTGGATGGTGGCCCAGTGAAGGGAGGGAGCAGGTTGCTGGAGAAAGCAGTGGTATGGATTCTCCTAGAGGACTCCCCAAAGGAGGTGATACCACTTGGGCCTTATGAGTGAGCAGGAATTGATCCAGAAGAGACAAAAGTGGGGTGGGGGGTGGGAGGGACGCATTTTCAGTTGAGAGTGCATAACATGGTCAAGAACAATGAAAACAGAAAAGACTGTAGTATATCCAATATACCAGTGACAGTGTGATCCTAACCTAAAGCCTCTCACACTGGAGCACTTGACTGAGAGGGAAATCCCACACAGAGTAACTCCCGCGTAGAGGGCCTGGTGCAGGGCATGAGGCATGGTGCTTCTCAGAGTCCTCACCTGGCCCAGGGCCCTGTGTGGGCTCCTCCTTTCCAGGGCCAAGGACTAGCAATGGGGAGCATGGAAATTGGGGCAAACACATGGGAGTGCTCCCCTCATTGTCATCTCTTACAGTTTCAACCCTGCGTACTGCCAGGAGCACCAGTGGGACCACAGCCTGGACCTCTGCCACAAGCCCTGTCACTGACAGGTACTTCCTCCCCATCTTCCCTGCCCTCCACTTCCTCCCACCCATGGCCAGCTGTGGCGAATGCCTCCAGCTGCCACATCCCCACCGCTATCTGGCTCTCAGGGGATGAAATGGGAGTCACACCATTTGTACCAGGTGGCTTTGCCTCTTTAAACCTCAGTTTTCTCATCTGCAGAATGGGGCCAATGACATCCTCACGTTACAGCAGGTACCTGCTTGCCTTTGGCATGTCAACATTTGGTGTGAGGGTGTCCTGTGCACTGCAGGCTATTTGGCAACATCCCTGACCCCTACCCATTAGATAGCAGCAGTGCCAATCTCCCCCTGGATCACCCAGTTGCGACAACAAAATCCAAGCGTCTCCAGATATTGCCAAGCTTGCCTTGGGAGACACAAGCAACACCAGTTGACAACCACTGCTGTACAGAGGGCTGTGAAGATGAGGTAGAATTGGGTCTGACTCAATGCCAGACATGTGACCAGGGCTGCCTCATTTCTCTCTCCCCTCTTCCAGCCCTTCTTTATCCCAAAGCTGCCGGGGTCCCGGGAAAGGGTGCACTTTGTAGTTACTACAGTCCATGGCCTGATTTCCTGTCATCCTGCCTGATGGTTCCTAGGCCCCAGCCCCCAGGAGTGACCCGACAGCTGTTTTTCTTCCGGCCTCCACCCTCCCCTGCCTTCTGCCCACCCACCATCACTGTGATGGGAGCCCAGGGTTCTCAGAAATCCTGGTTCCTTGCTTCAAGGCGCTATACCCAGAAGCTGCGTGGTGCTGGTCATGGAGCATAGAGGGGTCCTTACAGCAACTGCCACCCAGGCTTAGGGCTTCAACCCTTGACATCCCAGACACCTTCCCTGGGAGCCTGCTGCAGTGTAAGGAAGCCTATCTTAGTGTTCTGCCTTTGACCTAAGACAGGTCTTGTTCAAAAGCATTTATTATGTGGCAGCACTGTTGGTCACAGGGCACCAACTGAGCCCATCTCATGGGCAGGGGTGAGGAACTGGGACCAAGAATAGTTAAGAGCAGGATGTGGGAGGGGTGAGTACAGACCCTGCAATGAGGTTCAAGTTAGGGGACAGCAGCCAGAAAGGGAAAAGGAGGAAAGACATTCCCGTTTCACAGAGGAAGAAACAAGCCCAGATGTGGCTAGACATGGCCAGACGTGGCTGGATGTAGCTGGACGTGGCTGGATGTGGCTGGACGTGGCTGGACATGCATGGCTTATGGGGCAGAGCCCTTGACCACGGCCAGCTCAACAGGAGGGTCAGTCGCGATCACCCAGGTGGGGAGAGGGATGCCTTCTGGGCAGAAGGTTGGCTCCCACTTGCCTCACCTGGCTGGTCATTTGTTATTCCAAAGCCCTCAGGGCAACTGGCAGCTCATCGTTCCCAGCTCTATGTTGGGTGTCCTGCTGGTGCTAGTGCTCATCCTCCTCGTGATCCTGTCCTTCAGGAAAGCCCGCAGAAGCGCAACAAAAGGTAAACCCCAGTGCTGGCTCCAAGTAGACCACGGAGGGCTTAGCCATGATGTTCCCATGCCCACGAGCCTAAAGACTGGCTTCTCATGCCCATTTGACCAACAGGGAAACTGAGGCTTGTGTGGTGAGTTGTCAGGATCGCTGTGTTCTCTTGCTTTGTCAGAGCAGCAGGTGGGGTCATTCTCCTCAAAGGCTCAAGGTCAGCCCCTTCCAAACCTTATTCACCAAAAACTGGGTATTCTAGTATCCACTGGGGAGTGTATATTTTGCCCTCTTCTTATAGGTAAGGATTTTTAAACAAACTTATCTGGAAAACTTTTTTATTGTGTGTTTATATGTGTTTTAAGATTTTATTTATTTATTTGACAGAGAGAGAGAGATAGTGAGAGCGAGTACACAAACAAGGGGAGCAGCAGGCAGAGGGGAAGCAGGCTCCCTGCTGAGCAGGGAGTCTGATGCGGTCTCAATCCCTGGACCCCGGGATCATGATCTGAGCCAAAAGCAGATGCTTAACCGACTGAGCTACCCAGGCACCACAAGAGTATTTTTTTAAATTGTCACTATTGTTTTAAAATTTTGTCTTCCTAAAAGCATTAAAGGATTTTTTTAAAAGATTTTATTTATTTATTTGACAGACAGAGAGCACAGGTGGGCAGAGAGGCAGCCAGAGACAGAGAGAGGGGGAAGCAGGCTCCCCGCTGAGCAGAGAGCTTGATGCAGGGCTTGATTCCAGGACCCTGGGATCATGACCTGAGCTGAAGGCAGAGGCTTTAACCCACTGAGCCACCCAGGCGCCCCGTTAAAGGATTTTTTAATGTTTAAGTTGCAAGTTTTTTTTAGCATTAATCACATGTAAAATCACCAGCATTTTGTGCAAGGCTTATCAGATTAGTGCCTTTTGATGATTCCGGCCTTGTTTTTTGGTTTGTTTAGCACATACTGCATATTTATTAATCATATAATCCAGTGATGTGTGTGGTGACAACTTTTTTGAAATGTGGAAGTGGGCCAGCGCTATGTTGAACCTTAATGACTTTAATTTTTCGAGCTATCAAAATCCTAAAGTAGTAATGGGTTGTAAAATTTTATATACATATTTTTCAAATTATGTAAAGTAAACTTAGTGGGTCACAATACTATTTTCATAAACTAAAATAGAAAAGCAAAATATCACATTGGAAGGATAAATATTTTTTCATTGGACTTTTATTTTAGGAGAGAGAGTGTGTGTATGAGTCTGTGTGTTTGTATATGTAGAAATAAGATAAAATGTTTCTCATTGCGGTTCTTGGTTCAAAATTTTGAAAGACATCATAGATAACTTCACCAGCAAATAGATTATACTTAAATGGATTTTTAAATTTGGAACTTTCAGTGACTGGGATTGATTCAGCTTTACCAGTTTTATGCAAATTTGCCGTATGCCGCCAGTCTGATTTGCCCCTTGGCACCAAGGTCTGACCCCTGTGCTGGCCATTAGTGAGCCCCCCGGGGCAGGGTGGGATTTCCAGACCCAGCCCTGGTCCCTCAGCCCAGTGGGGACCTCCGGCGCCCCTGCCTTCCCAGAGGAATGGGACCTGCGGAGAGGTCCCTGCCCCAAACTGGACTCTTTCCTTCACAGGTGAGGACAAATCCCACCACATCTATAACAACATCTCAGTCCAGAAGGAACAGAGCACTGGGCATAGGAAGGACCTCTCACCAAGGCAGAGGCGATCTCAACTTTCCTGGGTATCTTGTTTGTCAGTGTTTTTTGTTTGGTGGTGGTTGTTGTTTTCCAGCTTCCCAGCTTGTATTTACTTGTAGTTTCTGTTCACTCTGCACCAGGGCTCACTCATGACTCTTCACGCTCCTGTTGCCTCATCTACATGCACCCTTGGCCCCATCCTTCCCAATTCAAACCACTTAGAAAGAGAAGTTGACTCCCCAGCTTTTGATCTTCACCCCCACAGGAGTCAACTGTTAATAGGGGGCCCCTCTCATGGCGTGGCTGCCACCAGTCCAGTCAGCTAGGGGGACGGGGGTCACATGGTAAAAACACGACTCCCTAGGTGCTCTCTCATCAGGAACTAGGGACCGGTCTGTTGCTGTTGGGTAGGCCTGTCTTGTCTAAAGATCTAAAACTCTTGAAATCACAGAATTGCAGGATTGGGAGGATTTAAAGTCATCTGCTACAACCCTCTGTAATGCTGGGATCAACTCTACAAATGGCATCCCTACCAATTGCTCTTCTAGCTCAGTGCTCTTCAAACAAGTGTGGATAGAAAACTCCTAGAGAACTTGTGCAAACAGAATTTCCTGGACACCACCCCCAGAGACTGCCTTCCTAGAGCTTAGGTGGACCCTGAGATTTTATCAAGCTGCTAGGTGATGCCAGTGCTATTGGTCCACGGGTCACACCCTATGTTGTCTTCCTTAGCCTATTCTTTTTTTTTTTTTTTTTGTAAGATTTTATTTATTTATTTGACAGACAGAGATCACAAGTAGGCAGAGACTCAGGCAGAGAGAGGAGGAAGCAGGCTCCCTGCTGAGCAGAGAGCCCAATGCGGGGCTGCGTCCCAGGACCCTGGGATCATGACCTGAGCCGAAGGCAGAGGCTTTAACCCACTGAGCCACCCAGGCGCCCCTTCCTTAGCCTATTCTTAAACATCTTTAGTGACAGTGACTTTGCTGCCTTTAGCCATTCCCAGAGGCTCTGCAGGGTCCATACTCTGTTCCACACCTTATCACTGTCTCTGTCCTCCACCCTGCTCAGGGCAGCCCTGGGGCCACGGACCATGCCCAGCTATGATCTGTACATTGAATGTCTGTCTCCTTTGATTCCTAGGGCTCCGATCAACAGAAGGGCTCTGATGAAGACACTGGGGCCATCTGCTATGCCTCACTTATCCACCTGAATCAATTCGGCCCCGAGGACTCCATCTACGTCAACACTCAGCCCAAACTGAAACCCATGCCTGATCCCTTTCTGACTGTAGAATATGCCTGCATCCCTGGAACCAGACGCCAGCCCACCAAGTCAACTGCCCTGGATAGGGAGCTCAAGAGCTAAGGATAGACTTCACTGAGCAGTGAGCACTTAGCAAGTACTTGTGAGGCATAGGGCTGCTCTGCCAATGATGGGCGGGGGGAGGACTTCAGCATGGCAAAGATGGTCCCAAACCAGCAAAAGATCATTGCTTCCTACAAGGGCAATGAGGAGGGAGGAGGAAAGGAAAGTCGTTATCATTCAAAGGGGAGAAGCTTTGAGTGTGAAGGCTGTGATGGGTAGGCTCTGGGGCCTATAGAAGGGGTCTCTAGACACCTGCCTGCTCCCCTCCCCAGGGTCTGGGAGGAGGGATACTGGAGTAGAGTCCAGTTAAATAGGATCTGGACACCAGTGCTCCAAGCCACCCAATCTTCTCCACACTCTGTGACCCTCACTTCCTTCCTGACCAGGGCTTATGAAATCCTGACATGCTGTGCAAGTTCCTCTTTGGTGATCTCCTCATGACAGCCCCTGCCCAACTCTCTCTGAGGGCCACTAAGTTCTATCTCTCCATCCCAGCTCCTCCTCTCCTTCCTGACCTTCTGATTTTGATTCTCACAAATGACCCTGACAGGACGGGCAGTGCCTGCTGCTCAGCGGTCTTCCTTAACCCTTGGCCTTGCCAGTCAAGGTGGGGCGTGGGAATTTCCTTCCCCGTGGTGGCCCCTGCAGCTCCACCAGAACTGATCTGGGTTCCTCTGCCTTCCACAGAAGCTATCATGTATTCTACTAGCTGCACCTCAAGGACAGCAGGCTGAGGGTTACCTCCTGTTTTGCCCTAGTGCCCTTGCACAGGGCTATTATGGGGACAGAGCCCCCTTCTTTATTAGGCACTCCCAAGGAGTGACTCTGAACTGTGGAAACTCCAGGTCATGGGGGCAGGGGGTGGGGTCCTACCACGTCATGGAAAAGATTGCTTGACTGCTGATACATCACTTCTCAAGGATAACATTTAAAGATCATCGAATCTAACTGCCAGTGAGTCCAACTGCAAAATCCCAGTGAGTCATGCAGTATCTGCCTCAATCTCTCCAAGGACAGGGAATTTACCACCTCTTGCTCAAGCAGCTTGTTTGTGAATGTTTTTTTTTGTCTTTCAGCTTGCCCTCAATTACAGGGAAAGGTCAGCTTGCCTACAGGATGGGACCTGAGGGTCAGGCTGCTTCACGGCCAGAAAGGTAGAGGGGTTGGAGAGGTGAAGAGTGGGGGGCGGTCTGAGGTTTGGCAGGCTGGGTGCAAGGGAAAGGTCTTCCTCAGGGAGGAAGGCAAGCTAAGCACTTGTCACTTGGGACATCCCAGGCTCCCTGTGCCGAGGATGTGGTTCTATCCTCAGTCTGTGGTTGCATGAGGACACTCAGGAACAACCCCAAGTTGAAGGAGGTGGAGAGCAGGATGCTCTGAGCATCACTTTAGCCCTCCAGGTCTCTGCTCTGCCCTTCCAACTCTTATTTCTGACTCCTAGAGACTGGGCAACTACTGCACCCTGACCTCCCACCCTATCTAGCCTTTCTCTGAGAAGGTCATTGGCACTGACCTGTGGACTTATTTGACCTCTGGTCCTCCATGGTTCTAGGCTCCTAACAGTGCCTCTTGGTCTGTATTTTAGTCTACACTCCCACTGAGGGAGCCCGTATTCACCATGGTCTTTTCAACTCAGGTTTCCTGGCTACAGCACTATGAGCCATCCCAGGGGTCAGGTTCCTCATGAGCTGTCCAAACCCAAAGGATTTACTCAGACTAGAGCACCTGGAGTTATAGTCATTACACAGTCCTTGTAGGGATCTGCTGACTGCCAGTCACTGCTCAGGGTTGGGGACACAATGATTAAGGCTAGTAAGCCAACAACTATGGAGTGCTTCTTATAGGCCACATTCCTCTACATACATTAATGGCTCAAACATCCTGGAAGGAAGGTACTCTCCTATCATTTTAAAGATGGGGGAAATTGAGGTGCAGACAGGTTAACTTTTTCCCAAAGTCTTGACTCTTGAAAGGGGTTCAGTAGTTGTTCCCCAAATTATTTCCTCCTGAGAACATAGCTAGATGATTACAGTCCAGTCTTTCTTGCAGTTAGAGGTAGTCAAGTGACTGGGCTCTGGAAGTTACTGTTTGCCCCTTCCAGGCCTGGCCTATAAAACCTTTTATGCAATCATCAGTGTTTTCTCCTTCCTCTCATTTGTCACCCAGATGACATGGTGAAATAAAAGTTCTTAATGTAAATTCTAATCCTAACTCAGCTTCCCAAGGGTCAAAAATCTGGCTTGCCTTGTCTTTCTTAACTGCTACTGCCTCTTCTGCTGCCGGAGCTTCTTTCTCCTGGGAATCCTTACTGGATTTCTCAAAACAAGTCCTTTTTTTTCACTGAAGTCAAACAGAGAAATACAATTATCATATGGTTTCACTTATTTGTGGTATATAAGGAATAGCATGGAGGACATTAGGAGAAGAAAGGGGAAAATGTGTGTGGGGGGTGAAATCAGAGTGGGAGATGAACCATGAGAGACTATGGACTCTGGGAATCAAACTTAGGGTTTTGGGGTGGAGGATGAGTGAGCCTGGTGACAGGTATTAAGGAGGGCACCTATTGCATGGAGCACTGGGTGTTAAATGCAAACAAAGAGTCAAGGAACACAATACCTAAAACTAATGACGTACTGTATGGTGACTAACATAATAAAAAAAATAAGATAATTAAAAAAATTTCCAACAACAAAAAAATTGTTCAACCAAAAGAAAAAAAAAAGATTAACTTCTTGACCCCTGAGAGTAGGTACTAAAGTTAGAAAAAGACCTAAGTAAAAAACAAACAAACAAACAACACCCCCCCAACCTAAAAAATAAACCAACAAGTCCTTTTTTCCCTCCTACTATGGTGGTCATATGCATAACAGGTACTCAAGGGGTACTTGGCAAAGGTCCTGTCTTTCAAGGACCTTCATTCAAGGATACCCAGGCTGACACCAACAAAAAGTCATCAAAACAATCTGAAACTTTACTCTGTCCTTGAAGGAAACAGATGAGTCCACATTTATCTTACTGTCAATAGCGGGCATCTACCATCTTACTCACCCCTCCCCTCACCCCAGGGAGTCTCTCCTTGACACAATTCTTCCGGTCTCTTTGTTTGCCCACCCACTGGTAGTCATTAATGTCTTCACTGAAGGAGTCATGTTTCCTCAGCCAAACACTCAGAAGTCAAAAAGCTGGGTCTGAGCTGGGGAGAAGTATGGATACTCCATATCTCTCTGGTCCCTGCTATTTTAGGTCTTGTCTTCTAGGCTGAGATATTTGAGTTTGTGGGGATGGTTTGGTGATGTGGGGTGGGAGGGTGAGTGACAGCAGGTTCTGCTACGTGACTCAGAGTGCAGAAGAAGGGGATTGCAAGCTGAAGCTTACTGAAGGTAGTGAAGTATCTGGATTCGCTTCCCAGTGTTCCACAAACATTAGTGTTTTAAGAGACGTTAGTGTCAAGTGAAAATAATCCATGCTAATAATATATTTTCTTCAAACATTTTAAAGTGAGGAAAAGTAAGTTATGCTTATCACAAGTTACAAGAATTAACTCTTAGAAACTCTTTTAATATCCAATAATGGAAGACTGATTAAGTAAATTATGCTATATTCACACCAAGGAATATTATGTAGATACCTGTTGAAATGGAAAGATGTTCTAGATATATTAAATGAAAAACACAAGCCACAAAATAATATGTCTAGCATGAGATCCTTTATGTTTGTGTCTCTGTGTGTGGCCATAGCAAAAAGGCTAGATGGACAAACACCAAAATATCAGTAGTGATGCTCTCTGGGGAATGAGAGCAATGGAGGAAAATTCCATTCAGTAAGATTAGGAGGACTGGCTCTTGAGCCACATTGTTTAGATCTAAATCTAACTTCTACCTGTGCTAGCTGTGTGGCCTCGGGCAAGTTATTTAACTTCTCGGATCCCAGCCAGTTACCTGGAACAAAATTATTGCCTACCTCACACATAATGACAAAACACATGTAAGGTGTTTAGAACAATGCCTAGCACATAGTAAGCACTCAGTAAACGTTCATGTATTTTGAGTTGTAGAACTGTGGATAACTTTCACCTTTTAGAGTGCATTTTTATGTATTTTTCACATGAAAGTTAATTGAATATAGTTTTTTGAAAGATTTCTAAAATGCTGAACACATTTCATATAGTTATTATAATAGGAAAATCTCCCTTTGAATCTCTGTGCTACATAAGTGAAACAGGTGATCCTGGGGAGAAATTACCTATGGCTTTGCAGGTGTGACGCTTCAACTGCCTAAGAAGTATTTACCAAATAACTGTTGACATCATTGGTGTATGTCATCTAAGCGTTAGTGTGTGTTACTAAGTGTTATCTTATCTTGCTGTCATTTGGACACTGGGTCTTTAAAAATATCTGGTTTTTCTATATTGTGATTATAAAAATTCTGCTTGGAGTGTTTTGGAAAACTGTTAAATTTTGCAGCAACGAATTTGTCTTTAGGACTGTTTTTGATTTCTATTGTAACCCTGGCACAAATGATAACTCCAGAGCTCCTGCAGATGTCTCAAAATTTAGAGTACTTTTTAAAGGGTTTCATGGTCAGATAATGTCAGGAAGGGCCCATCTAGCTGCACGTTGGTCTCAGGGTTTATTTCCTTGTTGATCTCTGATTGCCCAACATACTCTGGGTGTAGAGGGAAGGACTCGTGACCTGGCTCAGGCCAGAGCATGACAGGGAGATAGTGCCACCCTGTGGGGTCCACTCAGTGCTGGGGGTGGGAATCAGCCCCTCTCTGGAGGAACTGTTTTCTTTCTTTGCATTAGACTGTAAGTTTCCAATAATCCTCTTTTGTTTTTAGGGCATTATGCTTCTGGCCATGGCAAGACCAATCTTTATTTATTTATTTATTTATTTTTAAAGATTTTATTTATTTATCTGACAGAGAGAGATCACAAGTAGGCAGAGAGGCAGGCAGAGAGAGAGGAGGAAGCAGGCTCCCTGCTGAGCAGAGAGCCCGACGCGGGGCTCGATCCCAGGACCCTGAGATCATGACCTGAGCCGAAGGCAGCAGCTTAACCCACTGAGCCACCCAGGCGCCCCAAGACCAATCTTTAGTTGGCAGATTTCTGTGGTTCAAGCCTGGGCCACCCTGGTGGGCATCCTGACTTCTCAACTCACACTCAGAACAGAAGCTCAAATGTGCCTTTCAGGCTGAGATGACCAGGAATGCCCAAACTCTCTCTGAAGACTCATTTGAGGGTCTCCCTTCACTCCCTGAACCCAGGGTATTGGATTAAAATCCTGCAAGTACAGATTTACAATATCAGCATCACTTCCACATCTAGGAACAGAGAGGTAGTGTTTCCTTTATTTATAGCACCTTCCTAGCACCTATGTGGTGCCTGGCATATGGTAGGAGCTTGGAAAATAAGTGGGATAAATGAATGTGCCCCTGTGAAGAGGGTTCCAGGCTCTCCCACTCCCTCTGTAAGAGTGAAAGAAATGCCCAGCAGGTGGTAGATAGCTCCCGCACAAGTTCCCTTCTGGGAACAGGTGGGCACACACAAAAAGGTCCAATTGCCAATCATTTTAACAGGGCTCCCACAGAGGAGTGGGCGCAGATGAGGGGACGACCAAGGGATGGTGATGCATCCAAAGACAGGGAGCTGTGAACACCCCCACTTGGAAGGGCAGAAGAGATGATTACGATTACGTTACTGGAGCCAACAGAAAGCTGGAGCTGTGGAGGAGGGACCGCCTATCAGAGGAAAGCAGCCACTGCCTGAGCCATGGTAGAGGTAGAAGGGAGAAGTGGGGAGAAAATATCCCAACTTATTTCTCCTCCTAACCGCCAACCCCTGCCAGTAGCTCCCTTTGGCTAGACCCAGTAAGTCAGGTGGCCAGGAGCCAGGGCGATAGAATCCAGAGGGACAGTCTTACCAGGGACAGAGCAGGACTGAGCAGGTATAGCATGGAGCATGGGGTGGGGGCAGGAGTAGAGGGTGGTCCGGGTATCAAAGGCAGCAGAAAAGCCAGGCCAGGAGGGGTGGGAGGGGCCATTCGTGGCTTCTAGTGATCAGACTCAAATGGAAGGTTGAAGAGCACGAATAACAAAGACGTCCCTACAAAGTAAAAAAGTAAAACATAAAATAAGTTTAAAATAAGCTTGAAAATAAAAGGGATAGGGATAGTGATAGGGAAGCAGAGGCAAGTGAGGGGTTTTCCGGATAGGTGAGACAGCATCTAGGTAAACATGGAGGGAAAGGTGCATGGGGGAGTCCTGAGGAGTAGCACTTGAGACACTGGAGGAGAGAGGATGGGTGAGAAAGCAGTTCCTGGGGGTCATCCAGGGGAGGGAGATAGACAGATGGATAAAAAGGATGCAGGGAAGTAGTCGTCTTGAAACTGGAAACTGGAATTCTGGGATAGAGATAGGCAGGAAAAGAAGGGAAGGTTTTAGAAAGAAATATATGGAAGAAGAAGGAAAATAATAATGGCTTTTTTTTTTTTTTTCACTTAGCTTGCCCTAGCTGTGTATACCCAGGTAGTGAACCAGCCCAGAGAGTTAAGAACTCGCCCAAGGCTGCATAGCTAGTAAATACCAGAGTTGGCATTAAGCACAGGTCTGTAAGAAGCCAAAACCTGTGTGCTTACTCCTTGCTGCAGTTCCTGTTTCTATCCCACCCAGCCTTCCAATCCCCATGCTTCATCCCCAAGTGCAGGCGAGGTATACTCCTCAGTTCTGGCCAGACTTTGGACCCATTCTGATCCAGCCACGAGACAGATGAGGTTCCCTCTGCTTTTGCCTCAGGTAATGACTTGCGCCAGGTGTAGTGCCTGGGTCCCTGCCTCCCAGCTCCTGTGTTCTCATCCAGATCTTCCCTTTGGGCCTGCCATCCTGCAGCCCATCAGCGGCTGCCTGCCGGTGACCTAAAAACAATCTCAGCACGTGCACATGCACGAGGACACACACCCTCAGTTCCTGGGAGTTGTCCTGCCCTGATGAGGGGAGGCACTGACCCTGGACAGGGGTTGAGGTCTTCAACTAAGAAAATATCAGATGTTAAGAATGGGAGAATGGCCTCAGCAGGAAGTGTGGGAGAGTGATGGATAGTCCAAATACAAAGAAAGGTGGGGAAAGAAGGTCAAGTGTGAGAGGAGTCAGAGGTGAGAGAGGAGGTTGGGGCTTGAGGGCAAGGGTTTGAGTCCAGGAGGGTGAGAGTAGGTAAATGCAGGACAGGACTGAAGAGGGAACTGGCAGAGAGGAGTCAAACTGGCTGCTTATTAGCAAATGATATCTGTAGGCTCTGATGTTTATGGTTGGTTACTCTTGCAGAGGGTGTGGTGAACAACAGCAATTACTCTCTCCAGCCTGCTGGGCAGGGGCTTCCCTGTTTGGGTCAGTGGTATACCCTGAAGGTTTGAGTTGTTCCAGCTTTCAGTGGCCCATTCCCCTGCTAGCTGTCCCTCCCCCAGCCCAGCCCAGGTGTTGCTTCTGGCCATGGTCCTGACTGGAATCCCGTGCTTCCCCTGCCGCTCATGTGGCCTTGAGTAAGGCTGAGAGGATAATGGTAGGTCTGAAGGATGATGGGGATGCTCACATATGAGTCTTGATTTTACCTCTAGGGAAAAGAGAGGGGGAATAGAGGGTGTGTTTGAGGAAAGTGATCATTGAAACAGCTGCTAGAGGAATTCACTAAGGAACCTCCAGGCATTCTGAAAGGGATTGTCCATCAGCTGTGAAGTCTCAGCTGAAGGGAGATATCAGGAGGGTTTCATAAGTCCAGCCGTGCCTCTAGTCTGGGACTTCCCCAGACTCTGAGAGACCTGCCTTCTCTATCGTAGTGACTGGCGAAGACATGGTGGCTGAATAAATGCACGCATCAGTGAATGACAGGGTTCAGATACAAGGATAAAGGGAAAAAGATCTCTGTGCCTGAATCGGAGGGGGCAAGTGTCTTTAAACACAGATTTAACCCTGGGCGTGGGAGTGGGGTGATGCCAAAATGTTCTGGCGCTCAGATGTGAGGATCAGGAAATTGAACCACAAATTAGCACGAGCTGAAAGATGAGAGCATTTGATATGCATGGGCTGTGAGGATTCCGTAAAGATTTCTTGATATCTGCCCTTTGCTGTGAGGTTTATAGGAATAAAAAAAAGAGCCTTTCATCAGGTAGGAAGGAAGTGGGAAGAAAAGGTCAGAATGGCACATAAATGGGCCAGAAAATTAGATTCATGAGACTTCTGAGTTCTGCTTTTGTCTAGGATATAGAAAGCTAAGCACATTTAAAATAGAACTCAAATCATACTTAGGTATAGAAATACCTAGACATTTAACAGAATGTGTGTAAGAGTTGTATGCTGAAAACCACAAAGCACATTGGTAAGAGAAACCATAGAAGAAATAAGTAAGCGAAGGGCAAGACTGTGTCCATGGATTGGAAGACTCAGTATTGCTAAGATGCCTAGTTTCCTTAAAACTGAGCTATAGATTTGATGGAATCCCAATCAAAGGCCTGACAGATAATTTTTTTCTGGGGGATGGGTGGGTGGATGTAATGAATTGACAAGCTGATTCTGAAATTTATGTGGCAAAGTAACTAGAACAGCCAATGCCAATTCTTTCTGAAAAAGAGCAGTGTAGTTGAATTACTCACGTCATCTGATTTTAGGGCTTGTTATAAAGCTACAGTGAGTAGTCCAGGTGGTGTGCTGCTGGTGTAAAGAGACATTTAGATCAATGGAATAGAAAGGACAGTCAAGAAGTAGACCTAACTGCCAATCAATTTTTGACAGAGACCAGGACAATTCAATGCAGAAAGGATAGTTCTCTCAGTAAATGATGCTGGTCAGTTGGACATCCAGAGGCAAACAAACAAACCACAAATCATATCTCACAGCACAAATGAAAACTAACTGGAAACAGATCATAGACCAAAATGTACAACCTAATGCCATGAAACTTCTAATGGAAAATATTGGAGAAAACCTTTGTGCTTTTGAGGTAGGAAAAGTACTCAGCAGAACACAAAAAGCACAAATCATAAATGAAAAATCAATACCTCGGACTTCATCAGCATTAAAATCTTTTAAGAAAAAAGATTTAAAAAACACTGTCCAGGGAAAGATAAAACAAGTTACAAGCTGGAAGACAGTATCTTCAGATCACATCTCTGAGAAAAGACTTGTATCCTGAATATATAAAGAATTCTTATAGCTCAATAGTGATGGTGATACTAATCAATGATTAAAAAATAGACAAAGATGTGGCTTCATACTTTGCCCAAAAAAGGTATGCTGGTGGCAAGTAAACAGTGAAAATATGTTCAACATGGTTAGTTATTATGAAAATAGAATTAAAAGCATAATGAGATATTGTCACAAACTTATTAGAATGGCTTTGCCAAACGCTGACAATATCAAGTCTAGACAAGGACACAAAAATGGTTTAACCATTTTGCAACACAGCGTGGCAGCTTTATCAAGTTAGACACACATTTACCACATGACCCAGCACTACACTCCTAGGATTTTAGCCAAGGGACATAATGCTCAAGACCACACCAAATATATGTACATGAATGTTTATGGTGGCCTGTTCCATAATTGCCCCTAACTTGAAACCACTCAAATGTTAATCAGCTGGTGAATGGATAGAGTATGTGTGGCTCAGCTATACAATAACATATATTCAGCAATAACAAGACATGAATTACTGAGAAGTGTAACTCCGTGTGTGCTGAATACATTTTGATAAGTGAAAAAACCAAACTCAGGGCTGCATACCATATGGTTCTGGGAATAGGACAGTCTAGAAAGGGCAGGAAGCTGCAGGAACAGAAGGAAGATCAGTGGTTGCCAGGACCTGAGTTGGAGAGGAAGAGATTGGCTAACAGGAGCATGAGGGAACTTACTTGGGGGCTGATAGAAGTGTCCTGCATTTTGCTTGTGGCCATTGTTACAGAGATATAGGAGTTTGTCAAAATTCACAGAAGTAGACAGCTAAGAGGGTGAATTTTTGAGCATGTAAATGATATGTCAATAATCCTGACTTTATAAAGCAGACCATAGAAGGGTACCTACAGAGTGATTTTCAGGTGGCCTCAGACCCTTCTTTTCCTGGGCCATTAGGTCAAGACTGAGCAGTTGGCTTTCTAAGTGAAGGGTCATCATTAAACCATCTCTTATGTTTATCATTAAACCATCTCTAAGCACATTCCCTGTCCATGAAGATACACAGTACATGTATGTAAAGTGGATAAAAACAAATCAGTGAGTGCTTGCAAGGAACCAGAGTAGACTCTGATGATCTGTGGATTCTTGTGGGCTCTTCCAGACTCTCCAGTTGCTTCCCCCAGCAGGACTCTACTTCCTGCCCCTGGGAATGCCCCATCTCCCCCAGCCTACCCTTGATTCACCACCGAGCCATTTCATGCTTTGGTGCCTTTGCCCATGCAAATCCCTGTGCCTGGATCATCCTTCAAGGGCCCACACCTGTGGGGAATTAACACTGACACCCCCTGGAACTCGAGCAAATATCACGTCCTGTGTTGTCCCATAGGTGTGGATGGGCACAAAATAATGCCCGTGTGAGCATGTGCACACAGGAGGCATTCAACTGTACAAAGGAGGATAAACTTAAGCAGGAGATCGCAGGTGGAAGAGAATATTCTCCCTCAAGTGGAGAGCCCACCTTCCCCTCCTTGCTAACGAGGATAGTACTAGTTAGTATTTACGAGTGCTTATTGTGTGTCAGGCTCTATTCTAAAGAACTTTGCCTGTGGAAGTCCATGTTACCCTCCCAATAACTCTACACACTATTATTATTCCCATTTTACAGTTTTAAGAACTGAGACACAGAGAGGTTATGGACGGGTGTTTTCACACAAAGGAGCTAGGAAGGAGGGACTTGGAAGTCTGCTGCTGTCATACTATAGGGATGCTGGCCTGGAGGGAAGGACTAACAGGGGCTGGTTGAGGGTCCAGCTGTTCCCCATCCCTCACAAGGCTGAAACTAGAGTGTGGCAGGTGCTGTAGCTGGAGGAGGGTCTGAACACAGTAGTGAGGACTCTGCCTTGGACACTGGCCAGCCCCAGCCATGTGGGGTCACTAGGGCCGATGGGAACAGTTGGGCAGGCTGGCCTCTCAGAGGTCTGGGATCCCCAACCTCTGACTGCTGGGAGGCAGTGGCTGGCTCCTCCTCTCCCTTCCTCCCCGACCCAGCAAACCCTCCCTGAATCATAAAGTCAGACCCCAGTCCTGCCTCTTTCTCAATCCCCAGGAGCTCAGTTCCTGTGGGCAGCACTTGACGTGCCTGAACCCTCTCTTTCTGCAATTCAAGGGAAAGACGAGATCTTGCACAAGGTGCCCTGTGTCTGCCATCTGTCAGGGAAGGCTGGCATGGAGTCCCTCTGGCTTCTTATCCTGGTCGCCGTCACAGGTAGGACCCTGGCCCTCTGCTGCCCATGCAGTCTCTCCTTCCCCTCCTTGAGTATATGACGGGCTGGTGGGTGGGGAGCACCAGCTTGAACTATAAAGGCAGTCAAAATCCGCAGCATGTTCTGCACCCCTCTTTTCCCCCACTCCACATTCTTTATGCTCTCCCTCCCTCCCCAGTATGAGAGCCCATGGTCATACGCTTTGTGCACGTGGAAGTATAACGGGCTAGTGGATTCTGGCCACATGGGAATGGAAGGAATTCTGATGGTGGTGTCTCAGGCTCGAGCTAGTAGTGGGGGTACATTTTGGGGGGCATGGCTACAGCCCCTAAAATTATGAACCGCTAGCCCCAGAGGAATGGCAGGGTGGGAGGGAAGAAAAGGAGGAGGAAAAAAACTCACAACCAAGCATGTACATCTTCAGGGTGTGCCTCTTTTGCTGATGTGAAGCTCTTCTTGTCCTCCATCCTGGAAGGGAGATAAGGGGGCTGAAGATTTCTGTCACTTAGTTGGAGGATTAGCACCCTAGAGTCTTGCACACAACTACCTCTTTTTACTGGGGGAAGGTGCCTCCTATTCCCCCAGAGCAACAGCAAACCTGGAGAGAGGAGAGGCTGTCCCAATGGAGCCCTGATCCTGAGGCTTATTAGCGAGGGGTGGAGTGCAGGGAAGCTGAGAGGTTTTATGGAGGCAGAGGGATGGACAGGGTGACAAGTGGAGGGGACACTGTTCTCATCAGGCCTCTCTGCTTCCCAAAGGCAGGCCACGTGCTCCCTAATCTTGTCTTCCAAGTTTCTGTCACCATATGGTTGAAGATGGCGTAAGGGAGGACCAAGAGAGGGGAAGTTGAGGCAGAGCGCTCAGGGTGATTCCTCAGCAGCCTCTGTCCTGGCAATGAACTGTGCTCTAAGCCTATCTCCCCTGCCCCAAGAAAGGCCCAAAATAGCAGCCTCGTGTCTCCCCCAAAATAGTTCTGAGATGAGTCTCTCCTGAAAGGGGAACAAAGCCACAGAAATAGGGAAGCCTGGAGCAAAGGGTCAGAAGGAGATGCAGAGCCGGTGTCAGCGTGGGCAGCTGCAGAGTAAGCAGGAATGGCCAGGGTGGGGAGGGGGTATCCAGCCCTGCTCTCTTGAGGTGGAGAGGGTAGAGGACAGGCCTTGGTCCCATATGACAGGGAGAAAATGTGTGGAATAGAACTGGAAGGAACTTCAAGACCAATGTCTCTAGATAGGCCCAGAGAGGGTCAGTCACTTCTTTAAAAATGCCCAGCAAGTCCAACGGAGGTAAAGCCAGACTTAGGACCTGGGTGTCACCATGGGCTATGCACCTTCTCCCAACTCACATAAGAACCTGAGCTCCTAAAGGGCACGATTTCTATCTCTTTGTTCATTGCACACAGTGGGCGTTCAATAAACATTCGGTAAATGAACAAAGAGTGAAGGAATGTCTCCTCCCCAGAGTTGTCCGGAGCCCACAACACGACAGTGTTCCAGGGTATGGCGGGCCGGTCCCTGCAGGTCTCCTGCCCCTACAACTCCCTGAAGCATTGGGGGAGACGCAAAGCCTGGTGCCGCCAGCTGGAGGCAGGGGGCCCGTGCCAGCGGGTTGTTAGCACCCACCGCTCATGGCTGCTGTCCTTCCTAACGAGGCGGAATGGGAGCACGGCCATTGTGGACGACGCCCTGGGGGGCACACTCACCATCACACTGCGGAATCTTCAAGCTCACGATGCTGGCCTCTACCAGTGCCAGAGTCTCTACGGTGACGAGGCTGACACCCTCAGGAAGGTCCTGGTGGAGGTGCTGGTTGGTGAGTGTGTGGCTGACTGCACCTCTGGCCCACCCTGGGCTGGGACTATGTCTCTGATGTCTGGGAAAACCCACTGTGTGGGTCTTGCCCTTCCACTCAGGGCCACGGTGATGGTTGTGCAGGTTGCTCACTGCACAAGGGGTCCGTACTCCAGCCCTGGCACCTCCCGCCAGGCTGTGCTCCCTGGGGCAGGTCTGCATTGCTGGCAGGATGGTCCTGGTCTCTAAGTTTCACAAGGCACCTAATGAGTTGGTTGTGGTCCTGCCTCCCCAAACAGCTTTATCCTTTTGGCATCCAGTTAGGATGTGAATACCTAAAGCAGTCCTTAAGGAGCAGGAGGAAGTTCATTGACTCCCTTACCCAATTACCCAAAGGACCTGCCAACATAAAGAGAGTGCTAACCTGGTGCAGAAAACAGCCTGAGGAAGGGGTGCTGCTTGTGACCCCGGGTGATGTGTTTGCCTCTCTGGGCCTCCACGTCCTCATCTTTAAATGGAGATGGTGTTTGTCCTGCTGCTCCCCATGGGGCTCCTGAGAGGCACCCATGAGGGGACAGGGTTAAAAGTGCCTGGGGGTGAGTGAAGCCCATGCCCCAGCCTCCTGCTGCTGAGCTACCTGGGGTCCTCATTCCAAGCTTGACCGGCAGCGGGGTCCTCCCCACCCTGAGCTTTGCACAGGGAAGCCCTCCAGGGAAGCCTTCTGTCTGTCTTCAGAACACTGTGTGTCCCAAAGGAGAACAAATCTGGGGGTACGAGTCCCCTTCTGACTCTCTCCTTTCCCACCTCCTCCCCCACAACATGGCCCCTTGTGGAAATGAGCCATTTGTCTAAGGTCTAAAGTGGGAAGGAGAGGGGAGATGGCTTGCCCCACACCCAAACCCCATGTCCACCACTCTTTTACGTGGTGGAATGAGGGGGAAGGGAGTGAAGGGACACACATTTTCAGCCCTATCAGGGTCTAAGCCTCAGCCAACTCCCAAGGGGTTGGCCGGAAAATCGTATAATCATCGTCATCATCACCATCCACAGCTGGTGTGGACAGCTTGAGAGTTCACATAGAACTTTCAAATACATCCGTCTACTCACTTGACCTTCCCGAAGACCCTGTGTGATGGGAGGGTGGGAGTTACTGAGCTCCAATGAGATGCTAAGCACCAGAGAGTATGCTCTCACTCAGTCCTGCAAAACTGCCAGAAAGAAGGTGTTTCTATTCAGCCTGCTTTACAGGGCAGGAGATTGAGGCTCAGAGAGGCTAATGACCTGATCTGTTCTGGGCCAGCGCTCAGGAGGCCTCACCGCACCCAAATGGGCTCTCCCCTCTGCCTTAAGGTGCTTTAAGGAGGAGGGCTAGAAGCTCACAGCACTGTCCCCCATAGACCCCCTTGATCACCTGGATGCTGGAGATCTCTGGATCGATGATGAGTCCAAGAGCTTTGAGGATATCCACGTGGAGCCCAGCATCTCCAGGTACAGAGACAGGTCTCTCCCGGGTCTCTGAGCAGATCTCTGCCCTGCAGAGCCGAGGCATGGAATGGAGGCTGAGGTCCCAGAACTAAGGACAAATTCAAAGACAATTAGAGCATGAGAGGACCTGGAGATGATTTTTTGTCCGAACCCCTCCAACCAGCCATTGTGTATTGGTATGGCCATGCCAGTTGTTAAAATAATGAAATTCTTTTTTTATACATACCAGCTGCTCCAAGACTCCTAAATGGTCAGCCCCCCATTCTTCCTCTGGCCACCCTTGACAGTTTAGCAATAATAAAGCTATTAATAAAGATAATAATAAATAATAATAAAGATATGAGACCCCCAGATACCTGCTCCTTTGGTAGGACCAGAATAAGCTCTGATTTGTTGATGCCTGTGTACTGGTGTTGAAATATTGTTACCATAACCACAGAATACACGTGTGCACCCTCCCATACTATACCACCATGTACAGGAAGTGTTCAAATGTGCTGAGCAGGTAGAACCTGGTTATAGGCTCGCCCAAGCCCTCCAAGCCTCATCCCAGGGATGGTGCTGGGTGGGGAGCTATTCTAGGCCTCTGAAAGCTCCCAGTGTCTCCCTGTTCCTTCACCGAGGGGCAGACTTCAGTGAGCGGGCCACCCCAAGGCCTCCCTCATGTCCTTGTGTCTCCAAGGAGTCTCTCTGAAGAGGAGATCCCCTTCCCACCCGCTTCCATCCTTCTCCTCTTGGCCTGCATCTTTCTCAGCAAGTTTCTAGCAGCCAGTGCCCTCTGGGCTGTGGCCTGGCGTGGACAGAAACTGGTGACATGCCCAACCAGTGAGCTGGACTGCGGCCACGACCCAGGTTACCAACTCCAGACGCTAACAGGTGAGTACGAAGAGCACAGCGGTGGCTGGGGGTGGACCAGGCAGGGGTGGCGAGGTGGGGCTCAGAGGCGCTGTGTGAGCACTTGGTCGGTTGCAGAGCGGAGAGACACATGAGAGAAGAGGACCCTGCATGGGACGAGTCCCAGGAGAGGCCTGCTGGAACCCTCCCAGCCTGCACACTGGCCCCTCAGCCACCCAGACTCCTGGTTCTGCTTTGGCGGAAGGCCAGCCTGCCCATCCCCTGCTTCCCCTGGGCCTGGGAACAGAGGGCTGTGTTTGTGTGTGTGGGTGGGGGAAGAACATTTGCCAAATTCCGGCCACTGGACATTAAATACTCTCACAAATAAATCCCAGACTTCATGTTTAATTGGATGGTTTGGGGCTCCGCGAAGGCCTCTCTTTCTTGCTACAGGGCTACGAGAATGAATTTGGCCAAGGAGGAGATAAAAGGTCTGACGTCTTGGGGCCTTGGGTCTTAGGCTACTGCATCCCCCCATTCTCGCAGGCTCCAAGCCGCCCATCTTTGTCTTCTTGCTCCCTTCCCTAGATTTAGTTACTGAATCCGGCCTCCTCCTCTGGGATTTCTCTAATACCCAGTCTGGCTCCCCTCTCCTCTACTTGTCCCCTGCCCCTCAGGAGGATGATTCTAGGATTATTGCTGCCCACCTCTGCACCAGTCCTTCTAACTCCCACCTGACTCATTCACTCGCTGCTCCCGGAGTATTGCTTTCCTCGTGTTACTTCCCCTGTAGGGGAACAATCAGGGCTTGGCTTAAACGTGCAGCACACCAGAACTGGGAACTACTGGGCTGAGCCCCTCAGTACACAGAAGGGAAACTGAGGCTCAAAAGGGAACAACGTCACCTCAAGTCTCCAGCAAAGCCTAGAAATCCAAAGTTTGCTTGGTGTTCAAGTTGCCCTTCCCTCTAGCTCAATTTTACTCATTTATTCATTTACTTATTTAACAGATATTTTCTGTGCCTTGTATCATTCTAGACACCAGAGACATGACGGTGAACAAAACAGACAAAGATTCCTGCCCATGCAGAACCACAGATTAGTGGGAAGGCAGGGGAGGGGAGACAGACACAATAAGTAAGTCAGCAAGACAGTACGTTACAAGATAAAGTGCTGAGGGGATGCTTGGGGGGCTCAGTTGGTTAAGTGTTTGCCTTCAGTTCAGGTCATGGTCCCAGTCCTAGGATTGAGCCCCGCATTGGTCTCCCTGCTCAGCAAGGAGCCTGCTTCTCCTTCTCCCTCTGCCGCTCCCCCTGCTTGTGCTCTCTCTGATAAAAAAAAAAAAAAAAAAAAAGATAAAGTGCTGAGGAGCAAATGACTAGGCACACTGGGAGTATGAAAGGGTCAGGGGTGATGTCATTCTAGAGGGCGTCAGAAGGAACAGCTGGAGAAGCCCTGGGAGGAGGTGAGGAAGTGAATCTGGAGGATATCAGAGGCTGAGGACTGGGGCAGAGGGACAGCCAGGGTGGCTCAGGAACCCTCTCTCTCCCCCAAACACAACACACCATACAGCCATGAGTGAGAGGAAGGGGATGGAGACTTGCCCAGAGAGGGCTGCAGGAAGCGGAGGAAACGAGGTGGTCCCATCCTTTGCCTTGGCAACGTGGAAGCCCAAGAGCTCGTGTGGCCAGGGCTTTGCCCCCTACCATGGGCGTGGGCTCCTGCGGTTTCTGATTGTGTGGAAGGACTCCCAATGCAGCCCTTGTGTCTAGCTTCACATCTACACATCACTCCCTGGAGCCAGCCCAGTCCTGCCCTGTCCACTCCCTGAAGAGGCTGCTGCGCTGACCCTGCCCCCAGCTCCAGGATGCCGGTCCAGGCTGTGTGTCTCGGGTCTTCGGACTCAGTGGCATGTCAAGCTTCCTCATCATGTCTCAGGCCCTCATCTCCTTCCTGCAGACCTGAGGCACAGTCTAGCACCCAGGAACAAGCCTGTCCACCTGCTAGCACCAACGCTGACAAGATGGCCGGGGAGGGTCCCCCATGCATGGTACTGGAGCATGCTTGTCGCTCGCCTGCTCTTCAGAGCTTGGCCTCTTCTTTTTCTTCCTCTGCAACATTTTAGCACCCCCCTCGGGGTTTGGATCACCTCTGGGGTCCCCTGCCTTGGACTCGCTGGGGTGCACACTGGACTGAAGGGGGTCAGGTAATTTTAAGTTCCAGTTTTCAGCTTTGCCTCTTACTCAGGAGCCCGAAACAAGTCCTTTAACCTTTTTTTTTTTTTTTAAAGATTTTATTTATTTATTTATTTGACAGAGAGAGACATAGTGAGAGAGGGAACACAAGCAGGGGGAGGAGGAGAGGGAGAAGCAGGCTCCCCACTGAGCAGGGAGCTCCATGTGGGGCTTGATCCCAGGATTCTGGGATCATGACCTGAGCTGAAGGCAGATGCTTAATGACTGGGCCACTCGGACGCCCCATCCTAAACCTCTTTGAAACTCACCTATTAAAAATCAAAACAAACAAACAAATCAATCCTGTTTTTCTGGGGTTTTGTGAGGTTGAAATACCATTAGTGAAAGTCCCAGTCCAGATGTCTGGTGCAGAGCAGGTCCCAGATAAACACTGGCTTCCTACCTCTTCTCTAAGGTGTCACAGTCTGACACCTCCCTGTGGCCTTGTCACCTCTGTCCTTCACACCCAGCAGTGGACTATATCCATTTTAGATACTTGGTTACATATCGAGGACAGGCCTCCTCTTCATGGCCCATTAGTGTAATAACTTTCTCATAAGGAAATCAAAGAAAACCTGATGCATATTGGCAGGACAGAGGTCAGCACTTTCATGTCACTCATGAGGCTGACCCACCTGTCTGATTTGCCCAAGATTTGCCAATGTAGCACCAAACCTGATGTTCCGGGGAAGACCCAGAACCCGGGGCAGACGGGACATCGGGTCACCCTCTCACCACTCCCAGCCTCACACACTGTCCGGCTTTCTCAGGCTCCTGTTTCCAGGCCCCATTGGCAGCTCCCTTGCTCCTGAAGGAAGGAGGGAGTCAGAGGGAGAGGGAAAAAGTAGAGAAGGGAGGGGAGAGGAAGGAGGGAAGGTGGTTTCTTTAGTCCTTTTCTAGGTGTGATGTCTAGCTCAGGAGCAGCATGCCCCTTTCAGCCATTCCCACCTTGTTTTCCTTTGTCTCTCTGGACACCATTGTTTCCCCTGGAGTCCCAGGTCAGGAGGTTTATTGTCCACATTCAGCTCAGGGTTCCCAAACCCCAGTTTTGCACAGGGCAATGTGAATGGTGGCCAGATGTTTCCTGTGCCAGCAGTGGGCTTGTGTCATGGGAGAGGAACCTCCCAGTAAGAGGCCTGGAGTTTATAAACGGCATTGGTCCATCTTCCTCTCTTGGGAGAGAGACACCTTTACTCCGGAAGGTAAACTGATCTTCTCAAGGGAGGGGGCCGGGGTGTTCAAGCAAGACCCTCTGGAGCTGATACACTCTTTCAAGGCATGTTTGCTATTCGATCACACTGGAACAAAGCTTGATCAATGCCCAGACCATGCAGATATGTGAAAATATCCATGGAGAATTGTCTCCTGACAGGCTAGTCCATTCATGAAACAAAAATAATATGCTATAAGAAATGTCTGGAGAATAAGAAATCTTGTAAATTGAAAATACTAAGGAAATCAACGCTTACAAGACAGTAATAGAAGGGATGGAAGAAAAAGACGAGGGTGTCTTCTCGCAATCAGAACAAAATGGACAAAAAGGTGGAAGACAAGAGAGGAAAGATAGGAAAATGTGATGACTCCATGAGGTTCAATAACCAACTAGTTAAGGAGTTCCAGAGAACAGGGGAAGAGGAAATGGGGCGTCATTATCAAAGGATGGATGTGGTTGCCAGAACTGGAGAACGGGGGTGCATGCTGCCAGGGCACAGTGAACGTAGGCAGGCCCCGTCCAGGGTGCCCGCGGAGGGGGGCCTCCTGCTGTGAGGTCGTGCGGTAGGACTGGACAGTCCCCTGAGAGCTCAGGCTCGTTACAGACGTTAGAACCAGAATAACGCTCCACCTTCCTCGTTCACAGCACTGCATCCCGGATTTTATCTTTGGAAGACCCTGAGGATTCGTTTCCCTCTCTCTGTTGCTTTCCAGTTATCACAGTCCTCCTCCCACCTCATTCCTTAGCCGGGACCCAGGAGCCCGGGTTCTGCCTGTCCTTGGGCCTTCTCACCCTGCCTTGCCCACCCCTACTGACCCTCACGGTCAAGCTGCCAAGCACTGAACCAAACAGGCTTCGGAAAGGCACCTTATCCCCACCCATGGAGGGGCCCCCAGCGCTTGCCTCCCACCCCATGGCCACTGAGAGCCCCACGTGACTGTCTGAGGCAGAGGTTTCCTGCTCCCTGGGGAACGCTGTGTCAGTGGCCAGGCGAGCCCCAGAGCCAACATCTGCCTGACCCGCCATGGGCCCCAATTTGCTACCGCTGCTGCTCCTGGGACTGGCAGGTAAGGTTAGAAGGAGCCGTGCCCTGGGCCCCCATACTGCACTCCAGGCCCAGGAATAACTGGCATTATTGTGGCAAGAGTAACTCTTGTAGGGCCCAGAAGGTGGACCTTTCCATCCCTGTGTCCCTGTGGCAGTGGGTGGACTGGAAAGTTTCTGGACTGCCCAGCCTTCCCACATCCTTTCCTTCCCTAGGCCAGGGCTCCATGGTCACCTTCCCAGAGGTGCTACAGGCCCCCGTGGGGGGCTCCATTCTGGTGCAGTGCCACTACCGGCTTCAGGACATCAAGGCTCGGAAGGTGTGGTGCCGCTTCTTGCCAGAGGGGTGCCAGCCCTTGGTGTCCTCCACTGTGGATCGCAGAGCCCCGGGTGGCGGACGCATGTTTCTCACCGACCTGGGGGGCGGCCTGCTCCAGGTGGAGATGATTACCCTGCGGGAGGAGGATGCGGGAGAGTATGGCTGCGTGGTGGAGGGGGCCGCGGGGCCCCAGACGGTGCACAGAGTCGCTCTGGACGTGCTCCCTCCAGGTGAGTTATCCTAGGCTGGCCATTGCCCTTCCCCGCCTCCACCTGCACCTCTTGGGGGATGGGGGCCCTTAGCAGGGGAGGAATTGGGAGGAGATATTTTTGACTGCTCCCCAGGGACCGGAAACCAAACTGGGTGAGCAGTCTGAGATAAAACAGCCAGACAGTGGGTCCCTCCCCCCTCCCAAGCTAGCGGGTTTCTCCCTTGGAAGGCACATCCTCCTTCCTCACCCATGGCCTTGGCCTCCTCATCCAGCATTTTCAACATACTTAATGCTATTTTTTTCCTCTAAGAAATGTTTTAAAGAAAGTATTAATTTGGGCATATCAACCTGGAATTCATTTTTTAAATCTTCCTGTTTATTACTCCTGTTATAATGGGTTTGATGGCTTAAAATTATTGCATCTGTATTTTATTTAATTTTATGTCTTCACTGAGCATATAGTATGTGCCTCACCTTTAAGCAGGGTGCGTTCGATGCCTGAATTACTCTCAGCTCATTTTGTTTTAAAAAAATGAGAAAATGTCATTAATAGATATCAGTATTGTCAACCCTATTTTGAGTCTAGAAAGTACTTTCTTTCGATAGGCTGCAGTTTTCTCTGACAGGCTACAACTTTCTAATGTCTAAGCATTTATTAAAAGACAATTTTAAAGTAGAAGAAGAAATTTTCCTGAAAAGTTGGATGTTGTAGGAAAAAAAATGTTCTGGAAGGAAAATGGCCAGCTGCCTGCAGAAGTGGAGACTGTTACAATCTTTCTCTTGTGGATGATAACAGTCTATCATTTTTAGGTCCTCCTTTCTCATGTAATTTGTGCCCAACCCCCAAGTCATGAAATGAAGAAAGGCATTTTTTCTTTTCTTGGTTTCCCCATTTGCTAATTATTAGTGTAGACTAAGTTGTCATTAGTATCCCTCTCATCTCTGGTCCAAGATCATTATTTCATGTTGTAAATATGTTCCTGGTGGTCTTTGTCATCCTCTGTCCTCCTCCTTCCTTGACACTCTAAGGTCTAATAGCTCCATCGTGTAGGATGGGATGGGGCAGGTGCTGGGGCCCCAACAGCTGTAGCGGATGGATGCTCAGGCCAGCCAGTGGAGCGTGGCTTTCAAGGAGGGTGTGGGTGGCTTAGTAGGCATCAGGAGGGCAGGACACATGCAGCAAGATGGGAAACACGGCCTCTTCAGATCCTGGTTTGGCTTGAGGTGGGAGATAGGAACCATGAGCCACTGGGAATAAGACCCCTATCCTGAGGGTCTAGAAGGACTGGCCAGGTTCCCAAGACAAATCCTCAGGCCCAGAGAAATTAACCCTGAGTCCCATAGCCAGAGTTGAGTGTGTTGTAAGGACAATAGAAGCCTTGTCACAAAACCAAGACTTGGGCTCTGAGCAAGGCTCCCAGCAAGGGTCTTCTGGCTTTGTGTCACATTAGGGTTGATGCTAGAATTCCTTAGATCCTGAGGGCAGAGTTTTGGATGGGGCTCATCCAGCCTGCAGGGGTGTCCCATGGCTGCAGGTATATGGAGAGGTTTAGCAGGCTGTGCTGAGGCCCCTTTAGAGACCAACTGATGAGCACCAGGAACAAGGTTGCCACTGAGGACAAGAGTGGAGAACCTATTCTGGGGTGGGGTGGGGAGGCAGGCATAGATTACCCAATGGCTGATTCTGCATAGTCAGAGCAGCCGGATAGATCAGGGGTCTGGAGGAGCAAGTGAAGAAGGAAGGCAGGGGCAAGGGTTGGGATCTGGTGCTGGAGGGGGGTGGGTCTGGTCACTAACAGGTAAAGACAGAAAGAGACCATCCCTGATCTCCAGAATTAGGCCCCTAAGGAATATGTCAAGCCTCATTTGTGTCAAGCCCCATCTGCTTCCTCAGCCCCACTCCCCCAGTCCCTCAGATCTCAACAGGCCTGTACCCTGCCCTCCATAGTTATATGCTCATTAATATTTCCTTCTGACTCAGCTCCTCGACTGAAAGAGAAGGAGACCTATAAGGCTGGGACTCTGGCTGACGGCCCCTCCTCAGACACTGTGGGCAGTGCCAGCCCTGTGGAACCCACCCAGGATGAGAAGAGGTACAGATAAGAGCTGTATTCGGTGGCTGGGAAAAGGGTGGTGGTAGGAAGGGGAGTGAAAGATTGTTCAGAGCCCCAGGCTAACTCAAGGGGAAACCTCATGGTTCCTTCCACCCCTGGGGAACTTCTGATCAGACAGGAAGTCAGGCAGACCTGCCTCTGTATCCCAGTTCAGCAATGACCCCTTTATCCTGGTGGTCTCCGGCCAGGATAGCCTGATAATGTGTTTCTCTTCTGCCCTGCTTGAGTCTGTCCTCCTCATTCCATCCCCCAATTCCTCTTCTTGCAACCATGGCTCACCAAGAATAGCACCCTTCTCCACTGATCTGGAGTTCCTGGTGAGCAGCTTCCTGCCAGGTTCAGTCCTGAGCTTGTCTATCCCTTTATGTCCTTCAGCATCCCCTTGATCTGGGGCGCTGTGCTCCTGCTGAGCCTGCTGGTGGTAGCATTGGTGCTGTTTGCTGTGATGGCCAAGAGGAAAGGTAGGTAGCCATCCACCAGCCGACCCCAGCACAGCCCCGCTGGTAGTGTACCAGCTAGTCTTATAGACAATGTCAGACTCTAGGTCTGTGTCCTCTGTTGATGGGCTTGTCTGAGCTTTAGTAAGGCCTACAGGTCCTAGAATTTCCTAGATGAGGGGTGGACAGGAAGGAGGAGATTCAGTGGGAGCTGTCCTGGTGACAGAGAGGAATTGGACAGGGTGGGCAACGGGATAAACAGGTGACTAGAGGAGGTGAGAGAAGGGTTTTAGGAGAAAGGCTGAGTGTTGAGGCAGGATGAAGGGAGTTAGAAGCAGTTAGTGGGTGGGGAGGCACCTGGGAGGCTGCAGCAGATCTGGGGAGGCAGTGGGGAAAGATATGCTGGTAGGAGTGAGATGAAGGGTCTGGACGAGGAAAGAGCCTTCAGGGACTTCTGAAGGGAGGGAGGAGATGGGCTCTGAGCCAGGATGGGAAGCAGACTATGGTGCCATCCTCTGTCTTCCCAGGGAACAGGCTTGGTGTCCGTGGCCAACCTCAGAGCAGCGGAGTTCGGGGCATGGTAAGAGGCCTCTGCAGGCCCCCAGCCAAATTCCTCTTCCATCTGCCCAGTTCACTGAGAGGTCCCAGGATAGGGGGTGGTGGTGGAGAAAGACTGACACCCAGTCAGGGCCCATATCCTCTTCCTAAATGGTGTAAACTTTGTACCAGTTGTCTTCTACCTTCCTGCGTTGGTATTTCATGCTCCCCAATTTGGGAAGAAAGTTAGGCCTTGAAAATCTTCGAAGGGGATCCCTCTTACCCACCAACATACTCAGGATTTGAGAGACAGATCCAGTGTGATCCTGGGCTTCCCCCACAAAGGGAACTGGAGCAGAAGGAGGCATTTTCTCTCTGTCTCACTTGCCTGCTTTTGTTACAGGCCTCCTCCTCTGTGGCCCACCACATCAGTAACTCTGGACTGGGACTTGATTTGCCATCGGACGTTCCATATGCTAGGCTCGACTCACCACCTTCCTTTGACAATACCACCTATAGTGTACCTTTTGATCCCCCATCAGAGAAATCCCCACCCCCAGCCCAATCCTCATCTCCCCCTCTGCCTCCTAAGGTACTAATGTGCTCCAAGCCTGTGACATATGCCACAGTCATCTTCCCTGGCAGGGACAAGGGTGGAGGGGCCTCCTGTGAGCCAGCCCAGGATCCACTGAACGGCCAAACACCACCCAGCTAAGCTGTTCATCCTCCTGCACACTCACGGAGAACATCCCCAGAATTCTGTGCATCCAGCCAGCCAGCCCCTGTCCTCAACCCTTAGGATATCAGAGAAGCTAGGGACTTTAGATTCTAACCTAATATCTTGGCTTTTCTGACCTGGAAAGTGAGACTTAAATGTGACTGAGGTGTCTTGGGAATCCCCCATGCTGGTTCCTCTGCCATTATAATACTGAGTTAAATAAACTCTGAATGCTAATATATGAGCTCTTGATGTTTGAGGGGGAGAAAAGGGCCTGAGTTTGACTATTCCTATGGCCTGGGAACTGAAGGTTCTGGTCCAGGGTTTGTGCTGCATGATCTCCTGCTTGTTCTGCCAGTAGGGACAAGGTTTCATTCTCTGGTCAGAATACTATGATGGAGTTTGATTCAAGGGACACTAAGAAGCCTTCTTCAGAAGTATTTCCTGCCTTTTTCACGGTACCTAAATTATAGATCCATTGGCTTTAGTCTAGAGACCTCTTTTGCCTTCTGCTCTGCACCTTGTAAACAGGCGGCATTTTCTTTTTTTTTTTTTTTTTAAATTTTACTCCTTCCCCCCTCCCCTCCCCCCCACCCCGCCACCATTTCCCAAGGAGCAGCTACGTTTTACCCAGGTGGCATTTTCTGATGTGACAACACATGGGAGGAATGGGATAATATGAGTGAAAGGAAACTCAGGACAGATGTGGTGAGAGAGATGGAGCTGAAAAGAAATAGGAGTGATCTTAAGGGAACATACTGAAGGTTGGCGGGGGTAGGTGAGTGGGTGGATTGGGTAACTGGATGATGGGCATTAAGGAGGGCACTTGAACTAATTTGGGTGTTACATGCAACCAATGAATCACTAAATAATACACTATATGTTAACTACACTGAATTTAAATAAAAAATAAATAAAACAGGAGTAAGATCAGAAACTGAAGTAAATCCCAAGCCTATCCCTTGGCAAGACCAAGGATTTTCAAGCGCCAGGAGATAAAAGACCTCTGCAGACATGTTTATCAGAGCTAGTTCTCAAGTGGGTGGACATCTGGTAGCACTGTACTCTTTGGCCTGAAATCTGGAGCCTGGAAAGAGCCCAGTGGAGAAAGGGCATGGCATGGGAAGAAGGGGAATGAATGGTAAAGGTGTGGTCATTGCCAAGTGTAAATGAAAGCTAGTCGAGGCTGGGGGTGGAAGGGCCTTTAAGATGTCTGCGAGGATTTCTTATGAAACTGTTCAGTTTGAAACTATCGGCCCATATTGAGATGAAAGACAAATGGAGAGAAGAGGGTGCTCGGGAAATTATTTTTCTTACAGTCATGGAGAGCTAGGCCTAAAGTGTTTTTCACCATCTGGAGAGGCCCTGAGTTTGGTCTAGGTACCCGAGAAAGGACAGGCAGAGCATGTACCCTGGGCCCCAGCTGGGTAGGCCTAGTGATGCTATTTTCAGGGAGCTCTGGCAGGATGTTCTGAGCTTCCCCTGATAGAGTCAGCCTGTGACATAACACAAATTTATTACTGTCCCTTGTGGAGGTGGCAGCTGCCCACCAATCAACTAAGCCCTTATTTTCCCTGGCTAAGATAACTGGGGACTTCCCTGCTGGGGAAGAGAGGCAATGAGGGTAGGGAAGGATAAAATTTAAAGGGAAGGATAAAATTTAAAAAGAACCCATCTGGGAAAAAGTAACTCTGGTCTGAATGTAGTTTGAACTTTTTAGAGCCTGACAGAAGTAAAAGCATATTTAATAACACAAAGGAAAATACTAAGATCAACTGGCTGGTGGAGAAGAGGGAAGGAGGAAAGGGAAATATATTAATTCCATCAATGCTCATGGTTAAAGTCTATGAATACCAAACAGAATCTCTCAGTTATAACTGTAACTTCTGAGATGAAAATACAGATCTTCTAAATTTTATCATAAGAAACATAGGAAAACAAAGCAAAGAAAATGCAGGTGACATGACAAGGCCATTGCTTCATATCAGAACCTTTGGAATGCAGCTAAAGAAGTTCTCAGAGGAAAAGTCACACCCTCAACAAGAATTAAGCATCTTACTAAAATTGCTAGTTCATTTTAAAGGAGGAAAATTGTATAATACATAAATAAAAGAGCTTATTCTTTGAAATGAAATGAAATAAAAGAGAGAATGTTAGCTAACTTACTCAAATAAGAAATAACAAGGGGAAAATAATCGCAGATATAAAGACAATGAAAAAAATGAGAGTATTTTGTGTTCGTGGTGTGCCTGGGGTGGGGATAATGAATGTAGAGAAGGCTGAAATAAGTTTTTGGGGTGACTGAAATATCTTCTATCATGATTGTGGTAGTGGTTATGTGGGTGTATACGTTTGTCAAAACCCATCATTAAAATAGGTGCACTTTCTTGTATGTAAGTTACATTTTGATAAAGTTGATTTTAAAAAAATATTTGAAAGACCATGGGGGAATAGTTAAAATAATCTTAGAGAGGAAAATGTTCTTTAAAGTATTATACAAAACTCAGAAGCCATAATGTAATTGATACATTAAAACAAGAAAAGACTGATATCTTTTTCTCCACTACAAAAGCACAATAAAGATAAAACACAAAATGAGGAAAAGTTCTGCAACTCATACAAAGGCAGAGACCTCATTTCTCTAACTCCTACAAATCAATTAGAAAACAAATACTTAATAGGATATATACATATAGCTCACAAAACAGGAAATATAAACATAGTAAAGATGTTTAACTTAATCTAAGGGAAATGCAAATTAAAAGTACATTGAGAACGATTTAAAAGAAAATGGTTGAAGAACTCAGAAAATACTTTTTTCCCCCAAATTTTTATGTAAATCCTACTTAGTTAATATATAGTGTAATACTGATTTCAGGAGTAGAATTTAGCGATTCATCACTTACATATAATATACATGGTGCTCATCCTAACACGTGCTTAAACATAACAACTCCTTAAATTCTCTCTTCCAGGGGTGCCTGGATAGCTCGGTTGGTTAAGCATCTCATTCTTGATTTCAGCTCAGGTCATGATTTCAGGGTTCTGAGACTGAGCCCTGCATTGGGCTCTGCTGAGCATGGAACCTGCTTAGGATTCTCTTTCTCCCTCTCTCTCTCTGCCCCTACCCTCCCTCTGCTTGCTTTCTTTCTCTATAAAAAAATTCTCTGTTCCATAAAAGCAACAAGAAAACTGGCAAAAATAGCCAGAATCAACTTTTTTAGAACTCTGGAAACCAATGGCTTGCATCAACCCAAAGAATCTTTACTTAAGAAAATTGGCTTTCCCTCCCTTGTAGCTCATTTAAAGCACATAAAGCAGTATTCATAAAGTAGCATTTACATATATGTGTTGACAGGCACACGATTTATTAAGATATAACTTTTATGACATTTATAATATGAAAGAGTGGGGAGGGAAAGGAACTATACAGGATCAAAGTTTTTGTATATTGTTGAAATTAAGCTGGTATAAATAAGAACTGGATTGTTTTAAATTAAAATGTTAATTGTAATCCCTATAGCAAGGAAAAAAAAAACCCTCAAAAATATAGTAAAAGAAATGACAAGGGAATTAAAATTAAATTTAAATTGTGTATTTCATATAATGAAAGAGTGGAGAAAGAGAAGGAAACAAGACATCAGACATGTAGAAAACAAATAATAAGATGGCAGACATAAATCCTATCTTATCAGTAATTACTCTGAATGTAAATAAACATTACAGTTAAAAGGCAGAGATTGGCAGAATGTATTAAAAAAAACTCATGATCCAACTACATGCTTCCTATAAGAGACAAACTTTAGAGTCAAAAACACAAGTAGGTTCCAAGTAATAGGATAGAAAAACATGTATCACGCAAACTAACTAAAGACATGTATCACGCAAACTAACTAAAGGTGGGGTGGTTATATGAATTAAGATAAAAGGACATTTTATAATGGTAAAAGAGTAAATCCATCAAGAAGATTTAACAATTATAAATATATATGTACCTAACAACAGCATTTCAAAATACATAAAGCAAAATTGACAGAACTGAAGGGAGAAATAGACAAATAGTAATAACTGTAGACTTCAACATCCCACTTTCAGTAATAGGCAGAACAAGGTAGACAGGTGGAAGATCAGCAAGGAAATAGTAGACATGAACAGCAGTGTAAAAACCAACTAGACTTAATAGACATCTGTAGAACACTCCACTAAACAACAGCAAAATGCAATACACATTCTTCTCAAGTAAACATGTAACATTCTCCAGGGTAGACTACATATCTGAACATAAACATGTTCTCAATAAATTTAAGGACTGAAATCATACAAAGTATGCTTTCTGACTATAAGGGAATGAAATTAGAAATAACAGAAATAAATTTTGGAAACTAACAAATATGTGGAAATTAAACAACACACTTCTAAATAACAAGTGGGTCAAAGAAGAAACCACAAGAGAAATTATAAATACTTTAAAAGGAATGAATTGAAAAATATAACACAGCAAAACTTAGGGGATTCAGCAAAGTCTGTGCTTAGAGGGAAATCTATAGCTGTAAACACTTTATATTAAAAAAAAATAAAGATCTCAAATCAACAACTTAACTTCCACCTGAAGAAACTAGAAACAGAAGAGCTGACTAAACCCAAAGCAAGTAGAAGGAAGGAAATAATAGATTGGAGCAGAAATGAATGAAATAGAGAACATATAAAGGGGAAAAAATCAGCAAAACCAAGTATTGGTTCTTTGAAAAGATCCACAAAATTGACAAATCTTAGCTAAGGTTACTTTCTTTGCCAAAAGAACAAAGAGAAGATTCATATTACTAAATGAGGAATGAAAGTAGAGGGAGCACTACAGACTTTATGAGACTAGAAGGATTATAAGGAAAATTGTGGACAATCGTGTTTCATCAAAATAGATAACCTAGATGAAATAGACAAATTCCTAGAAAGACACAAACTACTGAAACTGACTCAAAATTAAATAGAAAATCTCAATAGATCTATAACAACTAAAGAGGTTTAATTAATAATCACAAAACTTACCAGACAGAGAAGCCCAGGCCCAGATGATTTCACTGGTGAATTCTACCAAACATTAAAAGAGTTTTAAAACCAATCCTTCTCAAGACCTTCCAAAAAATAGAAGAGGCAGGCCCTCATTCTATGAGGACAATTTTACCTCGATTCAAAAACCAGACAAAGAGGGACGCCTGGGTGGCTCAGTGGGTTAAGCCGCTGCCTTCGGCTCAGGTCATGATCCCAGCGTCCTGGGATCGAGTCCCACATCGGGCTCCTTGCTTGGCGGGGAGCCTGCTTCTCCCTCTGCCTCTGCCTGCCACTCTGTCTGCCTGTGCTCTCTCTCTCTCTCTCTCTCTGACAAATAAATAAATAAAATCTTAAAAAAAAAAAAAAAACAGACAAAGAGATGACAAGAGAACTACTGATTAACATCTCTTACGAATACAGATGCAAAAATCCTCAACAAAATACTAGCGAATAGGCTCTAGCAATAAATAGAAAGGATTATATACCAAGACAAAGTGGGATTTATCCCTGGAATGCAAGATAGGTTCTACACATGAAAATCACTAAGACATACCACATTAATAGAAAAAAGGACCAAAACCACATGATCCTTTCAACAGAGGACAGAAAAAGCATTTGGCAAAATCCAACACCTTATCATGATACTAATGTTCAACAAGCTAGGAAGAGCTGGGAATTTCCTCAACCTGACAGAGGGCATCTACAAAAAACTCACAGGTTAACATTATACCTAAAGGTGTAAAACTAAAAGCTTTGTCCCTAGGACTGAGAACAAGACAAAGATGTCCACTCTTGCCACTTTCATTCAATACGACAGGTTCTTGAGAGTGTAATTAGGCAAGAAAAAGAAACAAGAATCATCCAGATTGGAAAGGAAAAAGTAAAACTATTTCTATTTGCAGATGACATGATCTTGAATATATAAAATTCTAAGGAATCCACACACACACACACACACACACACACACACACACACAAACCAACAACAACTCCAGAGCTAATAAATGAGTTTAGCAGTTCCAGAATACAAAATCAATATACAAAAATCAGTTCTATTTCTATGAACTAGCAGTGAACAACTCGAAAATGAAAGTAAGAAAACAACTCCATTACAACAGAATAAGGATAATAAAATATTTAGGTGCAAATTTAACAAAAAATTTCAAGACCTCTACATTGAAAACTATAAAACATTGAAAGAAATTTAAAAAGACCTAAATATGTCTGATCCATTTTCATGGATCAGAAAACTTAATATTGTTAAGATAGCAATTCTTCCTCAATTTACTTACAGATTCAACTCAATCCCTGTCAAAATTACAGCTGCCCTTTTTGTAGAAATTGACTAGCTGATCCTAAAAGTCATATAGAAATGCAAAAGTCCCTGAATAGCTAAAACAATCTTGAAAAAAAAAAATACAATCGGAGGACTCATATTCCTGATTTTAAAAGTTACTAAAACACTACAACAATCAAGATGTTGTATACTGGCATAAGGACAGACACATAGAACAATGGGACAGAACTGAGGGTTCAGAAGTAGACCCAAACATCTAACAAAACCATACATCAAAAAGAGTATCATTTAAGTGGGGGAAAAGAATAGTCTTTTTTAACAGATAGTGTTGAGACAAGTAGATATCCACATGCAAAGAATGAATCTGGAAACTTACCTCATACTATATGCAAAAATTAACTCAAAATGAATCAAAGATCTAAAAGAGCTAAAACCATGTAAAACCTAGGGAAAAAAACCAGAAAACCAGAATAAACCTTTGCGATTTCTAAGATATAACACTTAAAGTGCAAGCAACCAAAAAACAAAACCCAGACAAATTGTACTTCATGAAAATATAACACTTTTGTGCAGCAAAATGATACTGTCATGAAAGTGAAAAGACAATTCACAGAATGAGAGTAAATATGTGTAAATCAAATCTGATAAGGGTCTAGTATCAGAATATATTTTTAAAAACTCCACAATAAAAATACACGTAACCCCATAAAAAATGGGCAGAAGATTCCAATAGACATTTCTCCAAGAAGACTGACAAGTGGTCAATAAGCTCATAAAAATGCTCAACATCATTAGTCATAAAGGAAATGCAAATCACCACCACCACGAGATACCATTTCATACTCACTAGAATGCCTGTATCAAAAAAAGAAGCAGGGATGCGTGGGTGGCTCAGTTGAGCATTCTCCTGGTTTCAGCTCAGGTCATGATCTCAGGGTCATAAGATCAAGCTCTGCATTGGGGTCCAGGATCAGTGTGGAGTCTGCCTGAGATTTTCTCTATCCCTTTGCCCTGCCCGTCAACCTGCTTACGCTTGCGCGCGTTCTCTCTCTCTCCCTCTTTCTCAAAATATATAAATAAAATGTTTTAAAAAGAGAATAACAAGTGCTGGTGAGGTGAGGATGTGGAAAACTGGTATCTTCACATACTGCAGGTAGGGAAGGTAAAATGGTACAGCTACTTTGGAAAATAGTTTGAAAGTTCCTTACAAAGTTGAACATAGAGTTTCTGTATAACCCAAATTCCATTCCTAGGCACATACCCAAGAGAACTGAAAATATATGTTCATACAAGAGCTTGCACACAAATGTTTATAGCAGTATTATTCATAATAGTCAAATAGAGGAAACAACCCATGTATCCATAAGCTGGTATGAATGGATAAATGACATGTGGTATATCCCTACAATGGAATGTTATCCAACCATAAAAAGGAATGCTACAATGTGGACGAACCTTGAAAAGATTATGCTAGGTGGAAGAAGTCAGACATAAAAGGCATATATTATGATTCCATTTATATGAAATGTCCAGAAAAGGCAGGTCCATAGAGACAGAAAGAAGGAACTGGGTAGGGACTGCTAATGGGCATAGACAGTTCCCTTCGGGGTGATAAAAATGTTCTGGAATTAGACAGTGATATGGTTGCACAACTTTGTGATCTACCAAAAGCCACCTGAATTGTATATCTTTTTAAATGGTGAATTCTATCTCAATTTTAAAAATTGCCAAAAGGAAAACAAATGGCAAAGAAAGAAAGGAAAAAGGAAGGAGCAACACAGTATGACTAGGTAGTGCCTTTGTGGGAACCACGGGTGCAGTAAATATACTATTGCTTGCATGTGCACAGATGATTTTGCAAGGATGCACGAAGAAGTGGTAACACAGATCAGCTCTGGGGAGGGGAATTGGTGGCTGGAGGACAGGAATGGGAAAGACTTTCACTATTAGACACTTTTGTTCCTTCTGAATTTTGTGGCACATAAATGTATAATCTATATTTAAACATAAAAATTAAATTGGTAATAATAGCTAATACTTATTGAGTGCTTATTTTGTGCCAGGTACTGTTCTAAGTGTTTTATATTTATGTTATATGCATGATGATGTTCTTTTATTCTGTTTTTATCCTCATTTATAGAAAGGGAAACTGAAGCATAAAAAAGATGAATTATATGCTAGAATTAACAAAGCTAGTAAGTAGCAGAGCTAGAATTTGAACCCAGGCTGTGTGGCTCCAGAGTCCTTGTTCTTTACCACTAGTCTGTATTGCCTCTCAGAAATTAAAGGAGGGGGGGAGGAAAAGTGGGGGGGGAGAGTGTGTGAGAAGGACAAAGGAAGAAGGGGGTAAGAGACAGAGGAATGGAAGGGGGAGTAGGATGGCAGTAGAGGGAGTGGAGGGAGGGTAACAAGAGGACGGGGTAAAGGGACAGTGGGGAAGAGGGGGAGCAGGGAATATACAGACCAGATGGCATGATTAAAATGCCAAGTACAGGGCTCCTTTCCCCAAACACCTCCCTGCCTGTCCTTAAAGTTCTGATCATGGTCATTTGAATAGAATATTGAAGACTGGGTATGGGATAGCTTACCATAGGCTAGGTCCTATGAAAGCTTCTATAGCCTAGTGCAAAACTCTGGAATCAAATTTGAGTTAGAATCCCAGCTCCACCATTTTGTGGCTGTGTTTCCTGGAATAAGATCTTTCTAAGCTTCAGTTTCTTCATCTGTAATATGGAGATAATAAAAGTACATGCTTCACAGATTTGATTGAAGGATTTAAAGAATATATTTCGAGCACTTAGGCTGGCACAGAGTAAGTGAACAATAACTGGTAGCTCTCATAACATTATTTAACAGACTCCATGAACACTAGATGATTGAGTTGTAAAGTGTAAGAAATTAGTAGGAAGATCAGGCTCTGTGTAAGAAAGGCCATCAAATGGATAAAAGTACAAAGGTGGCGGCTCTAGAAAGGGAGAATAAAAAGAGAGCTAGAGTCATATATACACCTTGGCAGTTTCAGTTTCACATGGGAATCCCCAAGTCATAAAGTGCAAAAGAGAAAAGGAATCCCACAGCCCTATGCACCTCTCAAAAGATTCCTTGACTTCTTAGGAACCCATTACTACATCCTTGTCAAGAGATCATCAAAGCACTCATAATGCCGGCTTTCCATAAGTAAATACAGCCTCTGTATTAGGGCGGTGTTTTCCATCTGCTAGTGGATGTCGCCTTATGTAAGAAGCAATCAGTTCATCTTAAAGCCTCCCAGGCCTCCAGTCTACTGCGGGTTCTAATTTCTGCCTCAGTTGTGCCAATGACTGTTAAGAGTTAAGAAAGAGATATCTAAGTTTCATGCTTCAGAAACACAAGCTTTTATTTTGATAAAGCTAAAGATAGTGATGACCATAAAAGGCTAGTATACTGAATATGTATACTATACAGTATCTTAAAAAGGAGAACTTGGGTCATTTCTTTGTGTCATATACAGCAAGAGAACCGTGGTCCCTTTAGATAATTTTTTTTAACATACACATTCTTGAATTTCTTCATCCTTATTCTCCTTGACATCAGCCACTCTGTCAAATCCTGAAAGCAGGAGCAGAAACAATATCACAAACCCCAAAGAATGTCCTCAGCAATTATGAACCTAACTTATGGCCCTAGAAAAGGAGGAGATTTGCTAACTCTGAGGTAAGGAACTCTATTCTTTCCTCTTTTTCTTGCCCACATTTTACCATTAACCTTCATAGAATTACACTGTGGATGCTAAGGCCTTCTTTCTCCCTTAGTGACCATCCAGATATTCCATGGAAACAATCTGTCTGTTTAAGCTGGGACCAAGGAGGAACTTTCTATGCCCAGGGGTCACAGATGTTGGAACAAAGGGCTGAGAGAAGGGGTCATACTGTTTAATGATAAAACGTCCCTGTCTGTCTGGGCTGGGTCCAGAGCTAGTGAAAGGATGATAATTATCTGCAGAGCAAGGACTAAGTCCTTATAGCTCTGTGTCTCTCCTTTCTTTGGAGCGGCCTTTGACTGTAAGAATCCGAGCCTGTTTGCAACATCTCTCAGACAAGGGTTCCAGGAATGAATGCTTACTCTGCATTCCTAAATTTCTTCCAAAGGAGTTGTTTTCCTCCAGGAATTCTCCCTCTATCCAAATCCTGGTCAAGCAGGTATCAAAAGGTCTGGCAGTATTAGTCGAGGACATGGATTCTCTCTGTCCATATCTCATTACGGAGGCTTTAAGCTCAGAGACCCACTGGTGATAGACTGGGCAGGTCACACATCGAGAGAAGAACTCCTTACAGTACTGAAAGGAGAGGGAAGTCTGTGAGCTCAAGGATGTATACTTTCTTCCTCCACTCCACTCTACCAGGACTTACGACAGTGCCCACTCAGCATACTCACTCAGGGCTCAAGGGGCAGGGAGGAGTGAGTCATGACAAAGCAGGCCCAGAGAGTTGGTTTTGAGCTATAGGGGAACTGGAATGCCTTAGACGCAGAAGGCAGGGCTGTAGGGACAGGTGTCAAACTCAGCCAGAGGGCATCCACTGAGAAGGATTAAGTGTTAACATTTTAATGGTATTGGGTAGTAGCCATGCAAAAGAAAGTCAGGAAATCTGGTCCTGGCCCATGCAAGAATACCTGGGAGGGTACATGAGGTAAGTGGAAAGAGTTTCTAGGTTGAGGAAAAAGGTTTGAGTTGGGAAAAGAGAGACAGAGGCAGCAAGGAGAAGAGTATGGGAGAGATGCAGGTGGCAGAGAGATCAAACTAGAACTTAGGTGTCAGGTGAAGGACAGGAGAGAAGCAGGTACCTTGAGGGTTTGGCTGCGGGTCTCTGGGGGAGTATGCATGAAGACACCCTCTGGCATTTTTTGTAACATTAGCACATGGCACTCCAGGAATCGGACAAAGCCATGTGAACCAAATAGTGAGGCATTGGTTCTTTTCACCAACTGGCGAGCCTTGGAGATGTGGTACTCAACCAGATTCCACTGCGAGTCCTGGGCAAACCTGGAGGGAAGAATCTCATCTCCATCCCCTGCTGACCGACCGTGGCTCTCTCATAGAGTCGTCCAACTTTAAGGCTCTAAGACCTCCTGGACAGTCAGAACTGTGATGCTGGCCAGTGGCCAATGCTATTAACTCACATGAAGGAGACTTAAATGGAGACCATGGGTTATCCAGCACTTCACTGTAACCTTAAACCTAACCCTCAACCTATGCCCAAACCTGCTCAGGGACAAAAAGAAACCTTCTAATAAGATGGGAGGGATGGGAGGTAAAGGTCTTTAGAAAGGCACAGATGCATAAGAGCCCTACCGAGAGGGTTTGTAAAAGGCAGTAGCTTAAATGACCCCATGGTATTCTTAAGTTTCTATTTCTGCCCTTTCCCACCAAGTAAGACTCTGGTACCCCACATTACCACATGGCCAGAGATGAGTGGACCCCCAGCATGACATTACTCTGAGAGTTTAGGATGCAGCTGTGCTCAGAGTGTTGAATGAAATGCAGACACTCGCCAAAGGACCGGCACAGCAATCCTGTGGACAGAAAAGGTAACCAGACTAGGATCAGTTGTCAGTGTAGGAACTGGTATAGAAGGTATGTGGTACAGGGGGGAACAGACAACATCTGAAACACAGACACCCTGAGTCACAATGTGGTTCCTAGACTTTAAGAAACCAGGGGCTAGGATCACGGACATGACAAAGGGACAGCCTCATGACTACCTATGTTCCAAACACAGGGCCCTAATCTAGGTCTGAATCCTTCAGGAGTATAGCAGAGCCCTGCACAAGATTTACCTTTTCCGTAGAGCAGTAGATCTAAGCAAGCAGAATAGAAGCAGGCCAGGCCAAGGACATCATGACTCTGGGAAATGAGTGCCCACTGACTCTCCAGCACGCGGACACATAGATCAAATCTGCCAAGAGACAGAGCCACAGGGACCAGCTAGGAAGTGGGGAGGATGGTAGAGGAGAGGAGGGGATCTTCTATCTCCAAAGTAGCCTAACATCCCCTAGAGATCTTCTCGCCTTATCTCTATTTATACAGAAGTTGTCTGTGCCTGAAAGCAGACCTGCCTCTAAGCAAAGGAAGTAGGAAAATGCCTGAGCCAGTTTCTAGGTTCTTTCTTGAGCTACTGCAATTACCTACCCCCTGCGGAGAAATGAAGAAGAAGAGGGAGGAAAAGGGGGAGGCAGAAGAGAGGGAGAGGAGGAGGAGGAATATGCATTTCCATTCCTAAACCCCACACTTAAAGACAATGCTTCCTGAAATGAATAGAGAAGAGACAGCCCTGGCTGTAAGAAATGGAACAGCATCTCCCTCTCCATTTCAAACTTCCTTGGGAGACCATATCCTCCCCTCTTAGACAACAAATGCAAATGGCAGAAAATGATCTTAATACTTCTTCTTTAGAAATGCAGATCTGAAGAGAACTGAGAGAACCAGATTCTCCAGAGCTGGTTTCTTGAGGTGTCTGCATATCTCATGAGCTTGAAAACCTAAGGAGGTCAAAGAGCATTGTATGAGGCCTAGTGGTGAACTTGGCTTCTCTAAAAGCCCTAGGCCCACCAGCTCCAAGCCCCATTACCCAGCTTGATGGAGAAGTCAAGATGGCCAAGGCAGAGCTTGGTGTAGGCTAAGGCCTGCATGAGCTGGGCTGTGGCCAATAATCCCTCCCTGGAGAACCAACATAGGCTGCTTTTCTGAATGGCCATCTGCTCACACTGTAGCCACTTGTCTCTGTCACCCATATTCTGGGAGAACTGGGATAGGGCCACATAGGTAGAAACAACCTGTGGGGCAACAAACATGCGGCAAAATATTCTGACTGTACATTCACCTTATACTTCCATCTTGTCCCTTTTTTTTGCTAAGAGCCCACTATGGTGCCTTGCTGACATGATCAGGGACTACTGGCATCCCTATCACTCTCCCCGACTCCTGCTATGAAAACACACTCCTTGTTGTTCCCACACTTCTAATTTGATCATTCCCACTGCCTGATCTTGAAACAAACCACTTTCTCTACCTGCCCCCCTTCTTGTTCTCTGATCCCAGACTTCCCCTTCAAGACACTGGACAAACCATACTTCAATGTTTTCTCTAAAGAAGGCCTCTGATACTTGTTCCCTAGAACTCTTCAGAACTGCTGCCTAGATGTCTATTATAAGTATTTGCACATTTGACATCATTGATGACTTTCTTCTTGAAACACTGTCATCACTAGGTTTTGAGGACATCATATTCTTTTGGTAACTGCTCAGTTTCTTTTACTGATTTCTCCTTATGACCCTGACCTCTTAACAATGGAGCTGTTAACTCAGTCCTTGGACCTTTTCTCATTCCCTCGGAGATCTTTTAAACATCGATAAGCCCTGAATTTCTATTTCCAGTCCAGAACACTCCCATGCACCCCACATTCATATGTTCAACTGCCTACTTAACATCTCCATCTAGATGTCTAATAGACACCTCAAATTAAACATGTCTAAAACCTGGCTTCAGTATTTCCCCAAATCTGTTCCTTGTGCAGACTGCCCCATCCCAATTAAGAGCATCTCTATTCCTCTAGAAGTCCAGATTGCAAATCTTGGGATTATCCTTGAATCCTTTTTCTCTCCCATCCCAGAAATGATCCATTTGGTGACTCCTGTTGGTTCTCTCTTGACTGAAGACCACTCCTCCTGCTTCCTCTGCCACCACAACAATCCGAGCCACTATCTCTTGCCTATATTGTTGGGATAGTCTCCTAACTTGGCTCCCTGCTTCCTCTCTTGCCTCCTTCAGTTGATTCTCAATACAGCAGACTGAATGACCCTATTAAAATATAAATAGACTCTGTCACTTCTCTTCTCAGAAACTGCCACTTACTTCCCATCTTCTGTAGTGTAAAAGTCTAAACCCATATAGTGGCCCACAAGGCTACACCATCTGCCATCCACCCTCTCCTGGATCTCTGACTCACCTCCTGGTTCTGTCTCCTCCCCTCCTCACTGTTCCTCAAACATGGACAGCATGCCTCGTGCACCACTGTGGCTTCTGCCGGTGCATTCTTCTCCCTGATAGCCATATGGCTTACTTTCTCACCTCCTTCAGATATTTGTCCAGATGTCACCTGCTTGCTGAGGCTTTCCCTACCATCTTGTTTAAAACTGCACCCCATCGTCCAGCTCCCAGAACCCCATGGCCCCTTGCCTCCATTTAATTTTTCTCCACTGCATTTATTATCAACTAGCATTCCATATATTTCACTGATTTATTGTGTGTTTCCCTGGAACCAAGATCAGTGCCTGGCACATAATGTGTATTCATCAAATATTTATTGAATAGATGGATAAAAAAGATAAGACAGACAGACAGACACTGAAGTTAGGAAGATATTTTTCTTCCTTCTTTTTTCCTAAGTCAGCAGTTCAAATCCTTCTTTAGATCATGGGCTCCTTTGAGAATCCAATGAAAGCTGTGATCTGTTCCCTACCTCCCTCCACTCGTCAAATGTTCTTTTGAACATACACACCAAAGCTGACATTCAGTTCAGGGAACACACAGACAGCCATGCCTGGAAACCCATCTAAAACCCATCTAAAAGAACTCATCTGCAATATGGGAAATGCTGCTCAAACATACAATCAGTATGTCCTATAGAGTCTGGTTATTGTGGATCCATGCTAAACTCAGAATCTCTCTCCCTAGCATTTTAAGTTTCTGACTGAGGTCCAGAGGTAAAGCAAGGACTTGCTTACCTGGGCTTCATTTGCAAATTCCTCAGCAGAATTCTTCTGCATGAGAGTGGCAAGGTAGGCAAACCTGCGGCTGCTGGCTGTGGTGTCCAGGTTATAGAGCTGCCAGAGCAAGGAGAGGCAGCGGACACGCTGCTGTAGGACTGCCAGCTTCTTCTTACTGCTGTGAAGCACAGAGCACTTAGTTTGTCCTTAGTCTGCACAAGTGCCCGCTGTCCCTCCCCATAAAAATCCAAATCTATTCATCAGGGGGCCATCTACAGACTTTCAAACTCAGACATGTTCCTGGGATCCCCATAAGACTTTTTAAACCATCCCTCTTTTTTTTTTTTAAGTCGACCCAGCATGGGACTTGAACTCATGTCCCTGAGATTGAGTCCTGTGCTCTTACTGAGTCAGTCAGGTGCCCCCAAACATCCCTCTTGATTGAAAAAATTCAAAGAAGTGTTTTTAAAAGGGTCGTTCTTTGAATTGCTATTTTGAATATATTTCCAACAAGTTATAACTCAATAACTGGGTAGCAATGAAATATTTTGTATGCATATCAGAAATAATATTGTTACATATATGTATATATATGTATACATGTATATACACATACATATATGTATCTTGATTTGAAAGAGACAGGGTAATATGTATCTTTATTTGAAAAACACAGAGTAACACTATGCTCAAAAACAAAACGAGTCTTCACTCTGCTACATTTCACTGGCTCAGAGAGTAAGGTAGAAGAACTGGAAGTGTTATAGGCTTGAAAGAGGAGTCTTAGGTCAATAGAGGCAACATTCCAGGCCCCATCCTAGTTTAGTTCTCTGGTCCTAAAGGGACTGGGATGACTTGACTAGACTCCTCACTTCTCACTAGAGTTGTTTGGAGATTGGCTTAGCGAACAGGAATGCCAATATTTTTCCAGGAATGTTTGGAAAAAGACACCAAACCAGGTCCAAGGGAAACTCCTTTTCAGCAGTCGAAGGGCTTGCCTGGCCAATTTTTTGGCCAATGTGATCTGTCCTATGTTGAAACAGACCTAGAGATGGGAAAATGAGAAACAGTAATGTAAATGTGGGAAGAGTACTAGGATGAGGCTCTGGTCATTTGGCGTTAGTACTTGGGCTGCTGAGGCGCTAGAGTGAGAGAGCTGCAGCAGGGCCTGGCCACACTAATGAGCACCAGTAGGGCCACAGGCAGGTAAAGGAGTGAGAAAATAGGATTGTGGAGAAAGCACCCTCTTTTCTCATCTCCCTCATGTTTGTCACTGAGAAGGCTGTGGTTTGGAAAGCAATGCTGCTGGACTGAGATGGGACTGTCATACAGCAGAGACTCAGATGTTTCAGATGCCACTGAAAGGATCTGAAATGTCACCAAATCCCTTATCTGTCAGGTCATGCTGCCACAGCGTATGTGGGTGTAGGAGCTGAAGAACTACCTTGAGGTTATCATATTCTTCACGTTTTAAGACTAAATCCTCTAAGAAAGTGATAGTCTATGGTGATTCCAGAACAATCTTGGGAAGATTGCACAACAACTTCTTCTTATAAAGGGAAATAAATAATTATTTAACCTCTGGATTGCTCAAAGACCTCAGATTGAAACACAGATAATATAATACCATGAAAAACTCTTAATATTCTCTTTGGCATTCAAAGCATTCAAAGGCATTATACACATTAGGTTTACTCTCCTAGCCAGATTATCTTAAAATTTACATTGAAATTAGTTTTTATTTTAATTTTTTTAAATTTTAAAGCTTGGCTCTCTAACAAAACATCCCCCATGGTTTTATGGAGTAATTATGTATAAATTGATAATTATCCCAACACATTGTGTTCTGTTGATTTAATAGTAGTGAGGCTGGGAAAAGTTGCTGAGCTGTCCTGAGTTATTCTTATGCAATAAATAAATTTACTTCAATATGTCTTTTGTAAATAGAGTGTCTCATGGCATGCTTTCCCCAGAGCTTCTACTTGTTATATAAATCTCATTCCCTAAGGAAACTGCTTTGATACAGAATAATCTATGAGGCATATATATTTTTTAAAGCAAAATGTAGAATGGAATATAGAGAGTTCCTATTTGTATATAACAAAGGAAAGGGGAGACCATATACATTTATGTATGCCAAACCCCTCTGGTAGAATACATAAAGATTTATAACATCAGGGAGGGGACATAGTAGCTGAGTGATGGGGTTGAGTGTAGGGAGACTTTCATATGTATGTTCTCCGCCCCCCCCCCCACCGTTTTATTGAGATGTATTTGACACAAAGCATTGTGTAAGTTTAAGATGTATGACATGACGGTTTTTTATTAAGATATTGTAACTGACATATATAACGTGTTAATTTTAGGTGTCCAACATAAAATTTTTATGAGAACTTTTAAGATCTATTCTTTTAGCAACTTTCAAATACATAATACAGCATTGTTCAGTATAGTCACTATGCTGCAGATTATATCCCTAGGACTTATTTATCTTATAACTGGAAGTTTGTACCTTATGGTCACCTTCACGTTTATGTCCACTCCCCAGCTGTTCTGAAGTTAGTTTACATGTACTGCACTTAACAAAGGACATGAATAAGCAATTCACAGAAAAATAAATGACCGGTAAACATACAAAAATAACGTACCTTATTAAGAAATACACATTTCAGTATAATATAACTTTCATCTATAGATTAGAAAGTTTAAAACAGACTGATAATATCTGATGTAAGGATGTGAAGAAATGGGAAAAATTCAAATTGATACACAGATGGTTCCTGACTTAAAATGGTTTGACTTAACAATGTTTTAGCTTTCACACAATAGTGTGAAAGTGATATGCATTCAGTAGAAACTGTATTCTGAATTTTGCTCTTTTCCTAGGGTAGCAATATATGTATGGTATGATACTCTCTCATGATGCTGGGCAGCAGCAGTGAGTGCCCTCCCTGTCAGCCATGCGATCATAAGGGTAAACGACTAATAGACTTAAAATCATTCTGTCCCAGTAGAAATTAAGGCTTAGAAAGCTTAAAATAATCTCAAGTTAGAGACAACCTAAATGCATGTGAAGAAGGGACTGATCAAACTTTGATATAAGCATACAATGGAGTACTTGGCAGCTGTAACTGATTGGATGTACACTAATATGCAAAAATGTTCCATCTGTACTGTTAAGAATAAAGGTCAGCTACAGAAGAATGAGAATATAGAATATGATTCTATTTTAAAAACAACAAAAAATAATAATGATATGCCTATGTGTGTGGATCTGGTGGAATTTGCACAATATTAACTATGCTGGGGGTAGCATGGAGCTCTTTTCATTTTCTCCATATTGTGTACTGCAATCTTTTGAATTTGTAGAACGTTTCCTTGCATTATCACATTTACAACTGCATACAAAAAACCAAGATTTTTAAAAGAAATAATAAGGTAACTCTCAAGGAGAAATAACCCAAACTTCAGGGCCCTGCCCTGACTTTACCTCTGACTGAAGACAGCAGAAAGTGGCCTCCTCAAACTGACAGATCTTCACCTTGTGCTTTTTCAAAAATGAGAATGCTGAGGGCTGGCCCAGAAGACTGCCTGCCTTCCTCAAATAAAAGAAGGCCTCCGAACAAGACAAGGGATGGAGAAACAGGATTAGGATTCGGACGACCCTAGTGGTGCAATGAGGTTGAAGGATGCAGTAAGGTTATGATGAGGTCAAGACTGGGATTGGAATCGGGGTGAGCTCACAGTAAGAAACAGGGAGGTGGATGGCACGTGCAAGTCAGGGGCAGGGCGGGCAGTAGTTTGTGCTCTCGGACTAGCACATTCCCACGTGGTGTTTCCTTCTAAACCCCTTCCAGCACCTTTCTCTATCTTGCTCCATTTTTCACCCAAACTGACTGACAGTATGAAATCCCCACCAAATTCCCCAAGTGAAAGGGCTCAGCTCAAGAGCTGGGAGCAGAGCTTGCTCACCATGTAATTCTCTGACAGGTCCAAGGAGGCAGCAGCGGCCTCCAGCAGGTAATAAAATGCACATGTGGTCTCTCCAATGACCAGGCAGTGCCGGGTGAGGGGTGAGATCACGAACTGCAGGATTTCCTCACAGTGACAGGGCTTTCTGGTCAACATGTCTTTGTCGGGGCTGCTCTGAGCCAGCTTCCTGTTCACCTGATCCAGGAACTCTTCCTCTGTTCTTTGTGCAGAGAAGATGAGTGGAGAGTGGTCACAAAGCAACCACTCTTCTTGGGCATTCCCAGGTCTCCAAGCCACTGTTTCTGGGAAGCTTTCCTTTATGACTCATCGGTTCTGTGTTTAGTCTTCTCCTCCATCACTCCATAAGTTTTTGAAAGTCAGGGACCTGATCTATACTGTCAAAACCCTATTAAGGATTTTTTAAAAACCCAAAGCCAATCTAAGTACCTCACAGGTTAAATGGAGAAATAACTACACCTGAAGAGTAAACTAACAGCATGTGAAATAAAAACATGAACATGATACAAGGCAATAAGTAATAAATACATTTCTCTATTGGCATATTTGAACTTTGTCATAACACATTTGAACCTGATTTTATACAGCACCATCTCATCCTATAACAACACTGTCTTTCAGGTAGGTAGAAACTATGTTCCTTTTACCATTGAGGAAATTAAGGCTTAGAAAGCTTAAGTGACTTTTAAATGACCTCACAGCTACTGAATAGAACTAAACCTAGAGCTCACTTCTCTGACTACTAGTCCAGTGCACTTCCCACAAACACCATGAGTTCAAAAGAGGTTAGATCTCTCTGAGACAGAACGACTGAAAAAGATGGAAACTGAGAAGGGCTTTGAAGAATGGGGAATACTCTGATTAGTAGAAGGATGTGGAGGCCACTTAGTATTTCAAAAAGGGGAACTGTGTGAGTACAGATATACAGGTGAGTGTGAGGATGATTTATGTAGAGTACAGATTTTTCTTTGAAAACCATAAGAAATCAGGTAGGATAAGCAGGACAGGAAACTCTAGAGTGGCTGGTAAACTCAAGGTAGGGACATTTAAAATCAATAGACTAGGCATTAGAAAGCCAGGAGGCACATGATTGGGAAATTTAAATTCCTTTTAATATCATCTGGGGACAAACATAATTGAGAAGGCAAATTTATAGCAGAGAAAAATCTGCTATGTGTACAATTCATTTGAGAGCTCTTAAATGAAGCTTTTCCTAAACACTAAGAAATAATTTCCCTACAAAGAATCAAAAATCCCCGTTCCAATTCTCTGTTAACTTGAATTCTGGACTGAGTACAAGTATCACTACTCCAGGGTGGTCAGAGGCTTTCCTGGTCTGCAGGTGAGGTGAGTGGCCCAGTTTAATGGTCACCTGTGTCTCATTTCCTATCCCCCGCACCCAGTACCTCCTCTCACCATCTCCGTTTACCTGCAGTGTTCACTTGTGAAGGTCTCTTGACTTCTGAATGGTTTTGTCTGGAACTGAAAACTATCTGTAGGGAGAAAAAGATTATCTTTCATTATCTATCTTTGTATTAACTGAGAACATTTCCAATTCCTGACTACATCTCCTCCAAAGCTTAGTTCATGACCTAACTGCTTATCCCGTTGTTAAAATGGTAAGTTTAGGTTTAATATTAGCCTATACAAAAAATAGAATGATAGATTACAAATTCCTTAATGCCAAGTATTTATGATTCAAATAGTAACTCCCCTGAAACCTCCCAAACCAGCCCCTAATTTTATTTGCTAGAGAAATGAATAAAGAATATGTCCACCCAGTTTGATGGCTACTTCTAATAGAGAAAATCCCTGAATATATCTGGAATGAATTTATGACAAGATGAGAGTAGACCACAAAGTTAGACCTGGGAGGAAAATCATGAGGGCACCAGATGCCGTAGTCTGTGAGAGTCACTGTGGTCAGCAAGGGGTTTCAGCTTTACCTTTTTACTTTAAACTGGCCTTAAACAGCACTTATCCCTCAGCTCTGACTCTTCCTCTGCAGTTACCTTCTCAAAAAGCAAACACTGGGAATGATGGGGAGATGTTACCATTAGGGCTCAGAAGCACAGGTCATGGGATTGAAAGGGGTCCCAGGGAACTGTGATAGGGAGGACTTGTGTTAAATAAAAGGACCAGCTCTTTGAATACTGAACCATGTCAAATAAGGTAGGGTAAAGTGAGACAAAGGTAACTAAAGAAACGGGAGTTTGGCAGCACTACTGCAACACAGTTTCCAGGGGCACTGGCACATCATAGCCGGTGTGTCTAGGGCCCTCTAGATTTGCGCGGTACCTGTTGTGCACGGCCATGCACAGAGGCCTTGAATCTGGGAAGTATCCTCAGGGTTTGGTTGTGCCAGGAAGGTCTCGAGCCTCTCTCATATAGACTGATCAGGCTGTGTAATCTCAAGCTGACACTGACCTCTCAAAAGGAAAAAGTCATATAGGAAATATGAATGGTAGGGTAATTTTTTCCTAGACCAGGACATTCACTGTTACTTTCCTCTTTCTCCTTGGAAAGTACAATAGTGCAAATGCCCAAAGAGTTCATCAGTCAATGACTAATTTTTCCAAGTCATTGGTCTACCTTCACAGAATCATCAGAATGTTACAGCTAGAGCAGACATTAAAGATTAACTTCTTGATTCTAGTCCCTTACCACCAAAAATTCACCATCTCTCCCTTATCCCTCTCCTCTGCCAACACCACCAACTACTATCAAAGCAGAAAAAGAGATTTGGTTGGGTCTTAACAGCTGTCTTCAAATATTGAAGAAAGGGCTACTCTGATTTGCATTTCCCTGATGATCAGTGATACTAAGCATCTTTTCATGTGTCTGTTGGCCATCTGAATGTCTTCTTTGGACAAATGTCTATTTTTGTCTTCTGCCCATTTTTTTAAATTGGATTTTTCTTTTGGATACTGAGTTTTGTAAGATCTTCATATATTTTGGATACTAACCTTTTATCAGATATGTCATTTGCAAATATCTTCTCCTATTCTGTGCGTTGCCTTTTAGTTTTGTTGTTTCCTTTGCAATGTTAAAGCTTTTTATTTTGATGTAGCCCCAATAGTTTATTTTCCCTTGCCTCAGGAGACATATCTAGAGAGAAGTTGCTATGGCTGATGTCAAAAAGGTCATTCTAGGCACCTGGGTGGCTCAGTGGGTTGAAGCCTCTGCCTTTGGCTTGGGTCGTGATCCCAGGGTCCTGGGATCGAGTCCCGCATTGGGCTCTCTGCTCAGGAGGGAGCCTGCTTCTCCGCCTCTCTCTGCCTGCCTCTCTGCCTACTTGTGATCTCTGTCTGTCAAGTAAATAAATAAAATCTTTAAAAAAAAAAGTGCTTTACAGAAAGGTCATTCCTGTGCTCTCTTCTAGGATGTTTGTGGTCTCAGGTCTCACATTTAGATCTTTAGTCCATTTTGAATTTATTTTTTGTATGGTATAAGAAAGTGGTCCAGTTTCATACTTTTGCACGTTGCTGTTGCTGTCTAGTTTTCCCAACAGGGTTTGCTGTAGAGATTGTCTTTTTCCCAATGGATATTCTTTCCTGCTTTGTCCAAGATTAATTGACCATATAAGCATAGGTTCATTTCTGGGTTTTCTATTCTGTTCCATTGATCTATGTGTCTATTTTTGTGCCAGTACCATACTGTCTTCTTAAAAATTTTTTATTTATTTTTTAAAATTTCTTTTCCACCCAGTTTGATAGCTACTTCTAATAGAGGAAATCCCTGAATATATCTGGATTGAATTTATGACAAGATGAGAGTGGACCACAAAGTTAGACCTGTGAGGAAAATCATGAGGGCACCAGATGCCATAGTCCATGAGAGTCACTGTGGTCAGCAGGGGGTTTCAGCTTTACCTATTCTGTTCCAAAATTCATTGCTCCATGCAATACGTGCCCTCTATAATACCCACCACTAGGCTCACCCAATCTCCTACCACCCACCCCTCCAAAACCCTGATTATTTTCCAGAGTCCACAGGAGAGACTGTGGACTCTGAGGTACCATACTGTCTTGATCATTATAGCTTTATAATATAACTTGAAGTCCAGAATTGTGATGTCTCCAGCTTTGTTTTTCTTCTTCCAGGTTGCTTTGGCTATTCAGGGTCTTTTGTTGTCATTCCATACAAATTTTAGGATTATTTGTTTTAGCTCTGTGGAAAATGCTGTTGGTATTTGGATAGGGATGGCAGTAAAGGTATAGATTGCTTTGGCTAGTATAAACATTTTAATAATATTTGTTCTTCCAATCCATAAGCATGGAATGTCTTTCTATTTCTTTGTGTTGTTTTCACTTATCATCAGGGAAATACAAATCAAAACTACAATGAGAGATCACCCCATACCTGTCAGAATGACTAAAATCAACAACATTAGAAACAATAGGTCTTGGTGAGGTTGTAGAGAAAGGGGAATCATCTATAGGTGGGAATGCAAACTGGTGCAGCCACTATGGAGAACAGTATGGAGGTTCCTCAAAAAGTAAAAAAATAGAACTACCCTATGATCTAGCAATCACACTACTAAGTATTTATCCAAAGAGTACAAAAACACTTTTCAAAGGGATACATGCACCCTGATGTTTATAGCAGCATTATCTACAATAGCGAAAGTATGGAAGCAGCACAAGTGTTTATCAATTGATGAATGGACAAAGATGTGGTATCTATGTGTCCGTTTATCTATCTATCTATCTATCTATCTATCCATCTATCCATCTATCTATCTATGGAATATTACTTGGCCATAAAAAAGAATGAAATCTTGCCATTTGTCATGACATGGATAGAGTCACAGAGTATAATGCTAAGTAAAACAGTCAATCAGAGAAAGATATAAACCATATGATTTCACTCATGTATGGAATTTAAGAAACAAAACAAATGAGCAAAGGGAAAAAAAGACAGGCAAACCAAGAAATAGCCTCTTAACTACTGAGAACAAACTGATGGTTACTAGAGGGAAGGGGTTGGGGGATGGGCTGAATAGGTAATAGGCAATAAAGAGGGCACTTATGATGAGCCCTGGGTGAGGTATGGAAGTTCTGAATCACTATGTTGTACACCTGAAACTATTATACTATATGTAAACTAACTGGAATTTTAAAAAAGGGCACAACTCTGGAAAGCTGGTGAAGTTGCAAGAAGGTAGACTTCACCTTGATGAAAGAAGCTTTGTTACAGCTATTGACAATGAAATGGGCTGTCCAATAACTGGACAAACAAAGAAGGTGAACTCTCATTTGGGATGTGGTAGAAGGGCAACCAGCTTTAGGGAGCACCCATCCATTAATGCAAACTTCTTCAAGCAACCAACTCATATTTATTCCTAAATTCTCACTTCTGGCATTATCTCCTTCAAGGGAGAGCTTCTCCTACTCATTTCTCAGGCTAAGCCAATGGCCCCTTCTCTAGGTACCCCAATGCCTGGGTATGCTATTCTCATTGCCTTTACCATATCGTACTGGAATTTTCTATTTGCATGTCTGTATCAAACCCCAAAACTGATAATTTCAGGGACCCATGCTTACTCATTTTTTATTCTTAATACCTAGTTGCAGCATCTGATACACACATATGTGTGTATCATATATGTGTACAGAGCTTAATAATAATAGTAATAATAGTAATAAGAATAAGAAGAAGAAGAAGAAGAAGAAGAAGAAGAAGGAGAACAGTAGCTAAAATGTACTGAGCACTAACCACGTGCCTGGCATGATCCAGAGCATACTATATATTTTAGCTCATTCAATTCTCACAGGAACACTATGAAATTGGTATTGTTATTTTCCTCAATTAATTGAGGTTAGGTAACTTGCCCAAGATTGCCAACCAAAACAAGCACAATTTCTGAAGTTCCTTCTAGCTCCGAGATTACATTTTTCTTCTTTCTGGTGATTCAGGGATAAATGGCTTCTTCTGCCTATTTTTCTACCTTAATCTGATTCCACCTTTTGGATAAAGAACTCCAAGTACATGAATACGGAGAAGTGCTACCCACGTGTCCTCTTTCTGCTCCCTGGATTTACCTTGGGGAGAAGGCAGCTGCAACTTGTCTGTGATCACTTGTGTTAGTACTGAGCCAGTATCTTTGTAACTACAGAACCGGGAGGTCCCACTGCAGCTCTTGGCAGAACAGACAGCAAAACGGTGGAAGGGGACAAAGTCGCCCCCCTGACAGCTCCCACAGCGGCAGGCCAAATCTTGGAGAAAGCATGCACATTCAAGGTGCAGGGCTATCTGCTGTGCCTTGGGCCACAGCTCCCAAGCAGCTTCTCGTAAGAGTGGCACTCCAAATGCTAGCACCCCTGTTTGAGGTAGGGATAATTCCTCTTGCAGACTGAGAGGAGAGTCAGCATCTGAAATATAGGAAAATCTATGTGAGAATCTCCCTTAAAGGCTTTTTATGCTATCAATAGCAAACTCCCAATCACATGCTGCTAGTTTATAAGAAAATTTTGTTTACATTTCCTCTGTATAAAGTGTATTACACAAATCTGAGAATGATATTGACCATATCTTGTACAAAGTACCACAGAGAAGAAATAAGAAATGGTCAGTGGTACAGAAGTACACTGAATAGATTTCTTAGATGCTTGTCCTAAATTGAGCTTTTTTGACTACAAATTACTATAAACATCAACTCATCAGAAATGCTCTGTTCAGGGGTGCCTGGGTGGCTCAGTCGGTTAAACATCCGCGTTTGGCTCACGCCATGATTTCAGGGTCCTAGAATCGAGTCCTGCAGGGAGGGAGTGTGCTTCTCCTGCCTCTGCCTCCTTCCCCCTGCTCATGTTCTGTCTGTCTCTCTCTCAAATAAATAAATAAAATCTTAAAAAAAAAAAAAAAGAAATGCTCTGTTCAAATGTAAGGCCCCAACATATTTCAAAGTCAAAGGGAAATTATTTGTGGAATATATGTGCTTTGGTAGTCTATGCCACAATTTTAACATGTGGAGAATTTGAGATTGCAAGCTATTTAATGTATATCTTTCTCTGCTCATGTCTGTTTCAATTCCAGATGTGTTTATCCTCCTTGTAAAGTTCAAAATTAGGAATAGTTTATTCCTTTCTTATTATTTATATCTAGAAACCAATAAAAGATTATGAGAATATTGACAAAGTACAGCATCCCTTCCTGATCAAAACTCTTCAAAGTGTAGGGATAGACGGCACATACCTCAATATTATCAAAGCCATCTATGAAAAACCCACCGCAAATATCATTCTCAATGGAGAAAAACTGAAAGCTTTTCCACTAAGGTCAGGAACACGGCAGGGATGTCCGTTATCACCACTGCTATTCAACATAGTACTAGAAGTCCTAGCCTCAGCAATCAGACAACAAAAGGAAATTAAAGGCATCCAAATCGGCAAAGAAGAAGTCAAACTATCACTCTTTGCAGATGATATGATACTATATGTGGAAAACCCAAAAGACTCCACTCCAAAACTGCTAGAACTTGTACAGGAATTCAGTAAAGTGTCAGGATATAAAATCAATGCACAGAAATCAGTTGCATTTCTCTACACCAACAACAAGACAGAAGAAAGAGAAATTAAGGAGTCCATCCCATTTACAATTGCACCCAAAACTATAAGATACCTAGGAATAAACCTAACCAAAGAGACTAAGAATCTATACTCAGAAAACTATAAAGTACTCATGAAAGAAATTGAGGAAGACACAAAGAAATGGAAAAATGTTCCATGCTCCTGGATTGGAAGAATAAATATTGTGAAAATGTCTATGCTACCTAAAGCAATCTACACATTTAATGCAATTCCTATCAAAGTACCATCCATTTTTTTCAAAGAAATGGAACAAATAATCCTCAAATTTATATGGAACCAGAAAAGACCTCGAATAGCCAAAGGAATATTGAAAAAGAAAGCCAAAGTTGGTGGCATCACAATTCCGGACTTCAAGCTCTATTACAAAGCTGTCATCATCAAGACAGCATGGTACTGGCACAAAAACAGACACATAGATCAATGGAACAGAATAGAGAGCCCAGAAATGGACCCTCAACTCTATGGTCAACTCATCTTCGACAAAGCAGGAAAGAATGTCCAATGGAACAAAGACAGCCTCTTCAATAAATGGTGTTGGGAAAATTGGACAGCCACATGCAGAAAAATGAAATTGGATCATTTCCTTACACCACACATGAAAATAGACTCAAAATGGATGAAGGATCTCAATGTGAGAAAGGAATCCATCAAAATCCTCGAGGAAAACACAGGCAGCAACCTCTTCGACGTCAGCCGCAGCAACATCTTCCTAGGAACATCCCCAAAGGCAAGGGAAGCAAGGGCAAAAATGAACTTTTGGGATTTTATCAAGATCAAAAGCTTTTGCACAGCAAAGGAAACAGTTAACAAAACCAAAAGACAACTGAGAGAATGGGAGAAGATATTTGCAAATGACATATCAGATAAAGGGCTAGTGTCCAAAATCTATAAAGAACTTAGCAAACTCAACACCCAAAGAACAAATAATCCAATCAAGAAATGGGCAGAGGACATGAACAGACATTTCTGCAAAGAAGACATCCAGATGGCCAACAGACACATGAAAAAGTGCTCCATATCACTCGGCATCAGGGAAATACAAATCAAAACCACCATGAGATATCACCTCACACCAGTCAGAATGGCTAAAATTAACAAGTCAGGAAATGACAGATGCTGGCGAGGATGCGGAGAAAGGGGAACCCTCCTACACTGTTGGTGGGAATGCAAGCTGGTGCAACCACTCTGGAAAACAGCATGGAGGTTCCTCAAAATGTTGAAAATAGAACTACCCTATGACCCAGCAATTGCACTGCTGGGTATTTACCCTAAAGATACAAACGTAGTGATCCGAAGGGGCACGTGCACCCGAATGTTTATAGCAGCAATGTCTACAATAGCCAAACTATGGAAAGAACCTAGATGTCCATCTACAGACGAATGGATAAAGAAGATGTGGTATATATACACAATAGAATACTATGCAGCTATCAAAAGAAATGAAATCTTGCCATTTGCGACGACGTGGATGGAACTAGAGGGTATCATGCTTAGCGAAATAAGTCAATGGGAGAAAGACAACTATCCTATGATCTCCCTGATATGAGGGAGAGGAGATGCAACATGGGGGGTTGAGGGGGTAGGAGAAGAGTAAATGAAACAAGATGGGATTGGGAGGGAGACAAACCATAAGTGACTCTTAATCTCACAAAACAAACTGAGGGTTGATGGGGGGAGGGGGTTGGGAGAGGGGGGTGGGGTTATGGATATTGGGGAGGGTATGTGCTATGGTGAGTGCTGTGAAGTGTGTAAACCTGGCGATTCGCAGACCTGTACCCCTGGGGATAAAAATATATGTTTATAAAGCTGTAAAAAAAAAAAAAAAGAAAAGGAAAAAAGAAAGGATGAATACCCAAGTTTTGTAGCAACATGGACGGGACTGGAAGAGATGATGCTGAGTGAAATAAGTCAAGCAGAGAGAGTCAATTATCATATGGTTTCACTTATTTGTGGAGAATAACAAATAGCATGGAGGACAAGGGGAGATGGAGAGGAGAAGGGAGTTGAGGGAAATTGGAAGGGGAGGTGAACCATGAGAGACTATGGACTCTGAAAAACGATCTGAGAATTTTGAAGGGGTGGGGGGTGGGAGGTTGGGGGCATCAGGTGGTGGGTATTGTAGAGGGCACGGATTGCATGGAGCACTGGGTGTGGTGCAAAAATAATGAATACTGTTATCCTGAAAAAATAAAAAATTAATTAAAAAAAAAAGATTATGAGAATATTTTCTGAACCAAAAATCAAGATACAGATACTTAACACATGGGGTTAACAAGGAGCTAAAATTCTCAGAATTAAGACAATTCTGAAAAATACAGGTTATTCGGGGCACCTTGGGTGGCTCAGTGGGTTAAAGCCTCTGCCTTTGGCTCAGGTCATGATCCCAGTGTCCTGGGATCGAGCCCCGCATGGGGCTCTCTGCTCAGCGGGGAGCCTGCTTCCTCCTCTCTCTCTGCCTACTTGTGATCTCTGTCAAATAAATAAATAAAATCTTTAAAAAAAATTAAAAAATACAGGTTATTCATTCACTATAATCACAGCTCTTTTGTGATTAAAATAATCACTTTCCCCATTTCTTAGCCATAGTTTCAGGGAATTGAGGCCCATGATAAAGGATACTGATGTTCTTTTGAACACAGCTATCCCCAGTCAAGGCTCCCTGTTCAGGTAAGAACAAGGAAGCAGCTCTTCCTCACCTGGCTTTTTCTTCTTCTCCTCTTTGGTTTGTTCAATAATTTTGATAGAGGAAGGCACTAATATTGACTCGGCAGGAAGCTCCTGACTCCTGTTGAACCAGCGGAGCACATGCATATCCACAAGAGCCCTCAGCACCTGAAGTAGCTTGTTTTTATTCCAGGCAGGCAGGAGGTGCTGCAGCAGATCTATGTGGAAGGAGTGACCAATGACTGCAGCACACTTAACCAGTAACTGCTCTTCTAGGCTCAACTGATCCAACTGGTTTACTGCTATTTCTGGGTGGGGAGGGAGAAGTGAACAAGCTTTCTATAAACATAGAATACATTATGTTGATAATCTGTTCACTTAAAAAAAAAAAAATAAAAGGCTTGCTTTTGGTCCTCTCCTTCTCCACTCACCCTAACCTCTCAAGAGAGCCTTTTCTCCAAGTCCTCACGTGTCCTCATTCCCCATTCATTGTTCAACCAACAGCAACCACGAGGTTTTCACCACACCACTGAAACTATTCTCCCCATGGTCACCAAAACTTTCCTCATTTCTAAAAAGAACATCCCCTATCTGATGATGCCTACTCAATTCTGATGGTTTCTCCATTCTTTATCGCATCAATCATTATAAGCTTATTTTGCCCTCTTTCTATTCAACTCCTGCTATGTGTATAACACTGTCTCTTTACTAGCACCAGAGATAGGTTTTCTTAAATCTCAGCCACATTACCTTCCTTCCTTACTGCCTCCTCTAGCATGGGAATATGCAAAAAGGGAAACACAGGACCCAATTTTTATCAAATAACTAGAAAACTCTTCAATCATTAGTCAGCCCCAGAGAATAAGGGGCTCACTTAAGTAAAATATTACTCAAGTAGCATTACTAATCTCTTAAAAGACTCTTTGGGCAGTGCCAGAACTTATTTCTAGAAGGCAATTTATTTTTTAGAAGAAAATGGAGCTAGCATGATAATGAGAGACCTATAGTCAATCACCAAATTACTAGTGCAATGACATTTGTAATTGTTTCACTTGAGGTTTTCAAGGGACTTGCCTTTTAATAATGGTGGAAGAAGCACTGTATCCAAGTTCACATTATCCTTGACTGTGCAGATATAAAGTTCTTGGTCTTCTTCACAGCCAGCAGGAAGAATACCATACATTGTGGATTTCATGGCATTGGCTGTAGGGAAAGAAGACTATGACTGAGAAAACACCATGCTCATTGACTATAGTTTTAAAGGCACAGTATTACAAAAAGTTAGTCAAGAAACTAACAGGATGAAGACAGAGCATATGTTTAAAGTGGCTTCTCCACCCTCCTGTCTGCTAATTTTCTCTTAGAAACTAACAATATTTTCTCTACCATGTAGTATCCAGTATTTATACTCTCCCTGTTTACTTTCCAGCAGCTCCCTCTTCTATTATGTCACAGTGCCTCACAACCTTAGGATGCCTTTCCAGATTTACACATACCTCTGCCCCTTCCTCCTCCTACTCTCCTCCCTTCTCCCACCCTGTCTAAATCATCATGTCATCCTTCTCATCAGTAATTAATGTGCAATACTCTATTGAACTCTTAGGTTTATAAATCCTCTTTTCCTATCCCTACCTCCTGGGCTGCTCAAAAAGGAACTGTAATAGATCGACTGGCTCGATTAAGGTCTCTGAAGCAGGCCAGGAAGGCTTACTTTTGCTTATAATGTTAGTAGGGAAAGGGCACATGCCTCATAAGGGTCAGGTGATGCCATAAAAAAGGATGAACCCCAGAAGCAGGACGATAGTAGAACCTTGGAAGCTAAGCTTACCTGAGAGGGTCTCCCATTTGCTCTTCTCCTCCTCCTTTTGGAGGTTGTGAAAGAGCAATATATCTTTGGAAAGAAGGTCCTGGCATAAGACCTCACAGTAGAGGGGGTTTCCAAAGCACCTGTGGAGAAGGTAGCTGTAGAAAGGTAAGTAGGGGATTGCTGACTAAGATGCCCACTTGAAGAGAGCCAAGTACAGGGAGGGATATTTCATACTGAGGAATATTTCTTCTTTTGTTAAAGTCAGCTTTTTTTTTTTTTTTTTAAAGATTTTATTTATTTATTTGACAGACAGAGATCACAAGCAGGCAGAGAGGCAGGCAGAGAGAGAGGAGGAAGCAGGCTCCCTGCTGAGCAGAGAGCCCGATGCGGGGCTTGATCCCAGGACCCTGAGATCATGACCTGAGCCAAAGGCAGCGGCTTAACCCACTGAGCCACCCAGGCGCCCCTAAAGTCAGCTTTTGATGATATACACTGATGGAGGCAAGCAGCAACACAGAAATGTAAAAATAATTTTTTTTTCCAATTAGTTTGAAATGTGTTTTAGTAGTAACTTCTCTTTTTTAACTATTTTGTTTTTATTGCTATTAAAAAGAACTAATGTCCCCTTACAAAGAGCCCTAGAAAGTGACCTGACCACATATAACTGACACCAGAAGCAAGCCATCCAATTCCTAACTGTCCTGTGAAAACCTGGATGATGGCCTAGAGAGGTAGCCCTTTAATGGTTTACTAGGAGACTGTCTATCCTTAAATCTGATCTTGGGCCTTATCATGGTTACTAAGGTCATTCTTTCCCCCAACATGGGTAAGTGAGACCTGTGTCTTCTCACTTATATTATGGCACTGGCTCTGCCCTTAATGAAGTGCCCAGCTCGTCCTAGCCACTCACATCTGCAGCTCTTGGGGGATGCTCACCACCCCCAGTTCCCAACATGCCATTCTCAACAGTGAGGTTGTTGCCAACTTCAAAATGGGCACAAGGACAGCCTGAGAGCTCTGCAGGAAGTGTTGGGCACAGCCACACAGGCTGAAGATAGGGGTCAATGTCATCACCATGACGATGGGCACAGTGGAGAGTAATGTTTCCAAAAACTCCCAGGAAGCTGCATCCATATATTGGGCTTCGTCAATGAGGAAAATCAGTGGTGTTTCCCTCACTGCCTGAAAATAACAGCAAAGAAACAGTGACAACCTTTGATTAGAAATGAAGTAACCTGATTTTCAAATGTACCATGAATTTCCCAATAGCAATTTGAATAGAATATCAACACAGTCTGGGATTTTTGAGTAAAGTATATCCTAGGGCCAGGTAATATTTTATTTCATAAATATAAAATATAGCCAAGTATACCTAATTTCTAAAGAAATGTACTTTCTTTGGACAAGAAAATAATCTAACTGAAAAACAAAATGAACATCAAAATATTCTCCAAATCAAACTTGAAGCTTTCAAACATTTCATTTTGGCCAAAGCTTCAGACTGTGGGAATTCAGAATACTTTATATCAGTAACTTTCAAACCAGGCTGCACATCAGAATTACCTGAGTACTTCCTAAAACTACCAATTACCAAGCCCCACTCATGTAAACTTAAAAAAAATACACTCATTTTTATCTACATTCCCCACTCCCTTCCTGCAGCAGGTAACCTTTCTAAGGTGTTTACTGTAATGCTTTTGTTTGTATTGTGTTCTTATAAAATGTGCATCCTTGTTTAGTTAAGTAAATTTTCTATGTAAATGCTACTGTGTAAATCTCATTGTTTCTCTTTTTATTCAGAATTATTTTTAAGACCACTCAGTATTGCAATGTTTTCATTTATTCCCTTACTTCTAAACTTCTGCATTATCCTGCATAGCGTTTATCCATGAGTTCATGCCAATGCCTCCCTCACCTCCACACACACTGCAGTAAATAGATTACCCAAGACATAGGTCCAGGAGTGGAATTGCTAGGTCTCGAAGATGCAGTTTATTAAAATTTGACTAGTAACTTCTAGATTTCTTTCCAGAATGACTACATCAGTTTCTGCTCATAGATATTTTTGACTCTGTAATCTGGGTTAAGGCTTGAGTGTATTTGTAATAAATAAGAGGTAAAACAGCTATCTGCTTGCATTCAGAAACCACTGTTTTAAATTAAGTTACTAAAATCTCATTAAGAACCAAGGGTCAAATAGAGCTACCCTATGACCTAGCAATTGCACTACTAGGTACTTACCCCAAAGATACAGATATAGTGAAAAAAAGGGCACATGCACCCTAATGTTTGTAATGGCAATGTCCACAATAACCAAACTGTTCAAGTGTGCGAGGAGCTAAGATGCCCTTCAACTGATGAATGGATAAAGAAGATGTGGTCCATATATACAATGGGATAATACTCAGCCATCAGAAAGGATGAATACCCACCATTTGCATCGACATGGATGGAACTGGAGGGGATTATGCTGAGTGAAGTAAGTCAAGCAGGGAAAGGCAATTATCATATGGTTTCACTCATACATGGAACATAAGCAATAGCAGAGGAATACAGGGAAAGGGAGGGAAATTTGAAGGGGGAGAAATCAGAGAGGGAGATGACCATGAGATACTGTGGACCTGGGAAACAAACTGAGGGTCTCAGAAAGGAGAGGGTGGGAGGAGGGGATAATAGGGAGATGGGTATTAAGGAGGGTACGTATTGTGATGTGCAGTCGATGTTATACATAACTAATGAATCACTGAACACTACATCAAAGACTAATGATGTACTATACAGTGGCTACCCGAACATAAAAAAAAAAAAGAAGAACCAAGGATCAGGGAAGAGCAAAGAATTTTTCTTGTATTTTGTGTAATGGGATTGGTTCAAGGTTAAAGATAGATAGAAGCAATGAAGATGTCACAAATAGGTCTAAGTCAAGGTGTACTATAGATAGATTAAAATAACCACAAACCACTTCCACATTTTAAGAGTTAATGGTATGTAGCAAAAATACCCACCTCCTGAAGCACTTGAAAAAAACATGACTTAACCTTCTTTTGTCTGGTCAGGTCATCCATGTGCGAAACTTTGAAGGACAAGGGAAACTAACCAGGAAAATTATTCATGTATTAGCATTCATAATGACAATCTAAAAAAAATTACACGGGTTCTCCAAAGGGAACAGAGAGTGATTCTATTTTGAGTGAGAATGGGTTTCTTCTATAGGACTGGGCATAGGGTCACAAATGCCACTCCAACAACAATTAGAGTTCAGTGAGTGAGATGGAAAGTCAACTGGAGGTGAGAGAGAGAGAGAGAAAGAGAGAGGTCCTTTTCATACCTAGACTCTGGCAAACCCTTAAAGGGTCATGACTAAGAAGTAAAGTGACAAGTTGGACTTAGCAATGTCACTTTGGACAGCTCCAGTACCCCAGTTATTCCAAGTATGCCAGAATGAATGAGTGCATGAAACTGTCAGAAAGAATCGCAACAGGCATCTTCTAACATTGTGCTAGGCCATGGCATGTGAGTTACCCCAGACCTGAGAGTCAAAGTGAGGTTTTTCCTACAGCACTTTGGCAAGAGCCAGAGCCAGGCCTGTCTTAAAACAGGGCTATGCTGAGGGATTGGAGATTTTCCTTTTATCTATTTTCCATTAGATACAATGCCCTGCAGGCTTGGTAGATTAGGAGAAGTGATAGAGGAAAAATAAATGGAATTGTGGATTAGGGAATTCTTAGTCTGCTCACTCTTGGGTACCGCATAAACCCTAGACCTCTGGAAGCTTCTGAGATTCAGTTGCTGGTCCAAGTGACAAACTAATGGCTAGCGTTAAAGTATAAAACATTTCAACTGACTTGAGAACACATGGATTAAATTGCTGGGGACACTCAACTGGTCAGTGTTAGCTTGACAGATTAAACACTCACATTTATACTATGATCTCTTAAACACCACCTCCTTCCAAATGTATGCACTAATCCCATTAAGTACTATAATCTTCATTTCACAGGTGAAAAAAAAAAATGTAGGCTCAGACAAAGTGATTTGTGCCATGACATTCCATGAGCAAGTGTTGGAGTCAGTCCTAGAACTACTCTCCTCAACAAAGAGAAAGCCTGGGTTTTGGTGTCAAAGGGATTTCAAATCTCAACCTTGTCATTGTTAACTGCTGTTCTTAGGCTATACATATATGGCCTAAGGGCATTAGATTACAAAACAGTCCTGGGTCCAACTATCCATCAAAAATAACAATAGTAATCCAATTCAGAAAGCCACCGCCTTCATTACCTTCACAAAGAAGAGGTCATTAAAAAGGCAGTGAAGAGGTTCCTCTACTATCCCACGGAGCTGTTTGTGTAGGCACTCTTGCCGGTAATAGGCCGGACACGTATCAATGTCAAAGAAGATGGCCATGAGGGTCTGGATGGCATAGAAGCACTGCTTGAAATCTGCTTCCTTCAGCTTCAATGGTAACACCCTGGTGAATGTAATATGGTCACTGGGAGTCCCTTGACCTACAGAGAGGTTACTCACTTCACCAGCCCAAGGATGCTGAATCTAATGATAAAAGAGTCTCATGAGCAAGGGAAGGGAGCCTCAAGAGAAGTAGACAGTGAGCCAGAAAGCAGGAGTCTTTACCTGTGCTCCTCCTTTTGGGCCAGGAAGTTAATTTCAGCCAACAGCTGACTTTTTCCATAGCCTTTTCCACCTTCATACAAAACTGCTTGTCCCTTCTTCTGGTGCAAACATTCCTGCTGCGCCATTTGGAAGGCTTCTAGTTCTTTCTCCCGGTCTGTAGAGAGACAGGGAGCACCTAATACTCCCGCACATTTTAGTAGACACTCCATTTATTTTGCAAAGGTTACTCTCAGAATGGTTTTTCCCCCTAGAGTCCTAGGCAGAATCCCAGTCTTTGATGAGGCTTCACATCCCTTTGCATAAAATCAACTCTGGACTATACAGAAATGTGTGCTGGACTTGGGGGTTTGCCCCGGAGCCCAAGAAATAACATTAAGAATAATTAGGGACCACACAGACATGGAAGCTACTATATCCTCTTAGCTTTTCGTAACAATTTCCATTATAACAATTTAGTCTTCAAAGTCGGTCACTGCTACATAAAGATAATAGACTAATAGATATAAATTAAGATAAATATAGGAAATATACAGTGTGTGTAGTAATAGTCTTGGTCCTCTCCCAGCTGTCTCGTGATGAAAAATTTTCCTCTAGAATGACCCACAAGAAGCTAAGCAGACCTCAAAAGCTGAACTCTGACTTACAAAGATTCTTACTAAATGTTGGTACTTCTCAGGCAAAGCGAGAAGACTCTACCTGAAGTGTAAACATTCAACACTGAAAAGAAATGGCAAGGTCTCTTCAAAATTAACATAAATTCAGTAAGAAGGCTGCTCTCTATATTTTAATATAACGCTTAGAAGCACTTAGTCTTGCATTTTTAAAAAAATCACATTTAACCATCTATAGCCAAAAAAAAAAAATATATGATTTAAGGTAGAAAACTCACCTAACAAAGGGTGATTTTTATTTCTATCTCTGGCCAAATGTCTCTTCCCAAACATTCTGGGAAAAAAGACAAAGGGAAACGTGTCTAGTAACAGATTGGGATAGATAGATAGAATGTATATCTCTAAATAGCTAGAAGACAACTTGTCTCATCAGCAAGTACTTTCAGATAATTGAAAAGGTCCAGAGTTCTATATAAAAGAGTTTTAAAAAATTAAAAATCTTTGGGATCAGGAAGGGGAGAATACTGATTGTTCTAGGTCCAGAGAAGTAAATTAATTGTGAGGTAAATAAAGAAAAAAAGAACACCCAGATTTGTGACCTACTGGATTCTCTTCCTGTTGGGATAGCAAGAAGTTCACTGAGGAACTAGCTAAGAGTTAAACAGAAAAGCTAAAGATCTCAGACACTAAACCCTCTTCTTATGTCTCTTATTCCTGCAGACTAGGACTAGAAGCATCTTTCTTTCTAGTTTCATACACTTAAACACTGATGATTCCTATATCCTGATTCTGTAAAAGAGATGGGAATAAACTATTAATGACACTCACATACATCTTCTATGGCCAAGGTATTCATACATCTTCCCTGGGTTGGAGATATTTTTCATCATTTTCTCTGGGAGTTTCTTGAAGTTGTAAGCAGGTAGCATGGATCTTAGATATGTTACCTCATCACAGGACACCAAACCTGGATAAGCAGATATCATCCTGGCCACAAGGCTCACCTTTGGGCCAATAACTGTGTCAGAGAGACAGTAAAGAAAAGGATGGAGAATTTTTGAACCATTTCCTCCACTTTCACCCCTTAAGTCACAGAGCTAATAATCCAATATCCTATTCTACCTGTATATTCATGTCTTGCTACTGCCCCAATCATGCCACAGAATACTGGTCCGTTGGTGATACTGATGGAAACAAGCCTGGGGATCGGAAAAGCAACAGTGGGTAAATACCGTCAGAAGCCTCCAAGTCAGGCACTAGAGCTGTCACTCCTTAGATCTAGACATCTAGTTTTAGAGCTCAGAATAGAAAGGGCCAGAGACTGCTGTCTACATCACATGATGTGTATAAAGTTAAAAAGGAACAAAACAGTCCCCGTATTCATGGAGTTTTAGTTGGGGAGCTATTATCAGCAGAAAGACTAAAAAAGGTTACCTTTTATCTGTTGGTTTATATATGTTTTTTTGAAGTACTTTCAAATTGATTACCTCATCTGATGTTTTGAGGGATAATTAACAACAAATATGTGAGATATGTAGGGCAAATATTTAATCCCATTTGACAAACAAAATAAAAAACAAAACCCCACAACTGAAGGAGCTAATTAACTTTCCCAGAGTTACACAGCAGAAATCAACAGAACAGTGAGAATGAGAATCCAGGTCTCCTGACTCCTAGCCCAGTGTTATTTCCACTATACCATGCTGCCTCAGATAAAACCCCAAAATGAAAAGTAGATCATCAGTTATCAATACAGGGTTAACTGATCAAATAATGATAGAATGTCAGAGTACAGGAATAATCAGAGGGTCAGGCTGTTGATGGAAGCCTTCCTACAGCAAATTAGTCTTTGGAATACATTTTAAAAATGAGTAATTTTTAAAAAAATTCATCCATTCGTGTATAGGTTCAGTCACTTAACAAACACTGAGAAGTATGTACAGTACCAAGTCCTGGGCTAGGTGTTTAAAATATCTTGCTCTGAAAAAAAAAATTATCTTGTTCTGGAGAAGTTCAGTCTCAGGCAGTGGGAAGGTGGTAGAAATTGAGGGAGGTGAAGAGACATATTTATAAGTCAGCAAGACAAATACAATGTATTAGAAATCAGCACAGCCAATTAACAGAGCAAACAGAATGGACATACTAACTCATACTAGTCAGAAAAAGCACTCAGAAAGGAAAGGCTGTATGATTGGACTGTGCAGGAGGAAGGACTGCAAAAGCGGGGCAACAGCTTCTGTCCAGTGGGAAAAGGCAGAGACTCTGAAAAGCCTGCTGTATTTGTGCAAAACTAAAGCGGTTCAAGATGGCTACAGCACTGATGGTGTGTGCAGTAGGGACAAGTGAAGGGAGATGTGGTCCTACCTAGGCCAGGAATGGGAAAGCATTAGAAATAGGAATTATTTAAAAGGGGGCATACACCATTCCGGGTGAAACAAAGGCTCAAAGGTGGCAAGTTCTTACATAACAGGGAATAATTAGATTTACTTGATGTTAAAATTTACTTGATGTGAAAATTTCATGTGACAGATATGATATGTGGATGGAGAAAGAGGGTATAATGAGGCACAAATTACTTTCAAGTTAAATCTACAAATAAACCATTTTTAGTTATTTACAGAGAGCATGAAAAGTGGCAACAATGCTACCACTATTGTTTCTATGCCATCAAAACTCTCCTGCCTTCCTCTAAGGCCAGGATTGAGGACTTTTTCTTGGGCCCATTGTTCAGAGTAAGAGAAACCCAAGACCTGAACCAGGCACTTGGTTTTGCTGCCACACCAAGAATAAGACTAAACACCTTCGGATGTTTCACCATGCTTCCTTCATCTAAAATGCCCTCTCTCGCTTTCCCCAAATGTTGAACGTCCTTTCTCAACCTGGTTCAAATGTTATCTTTATAGTCAAGACTCCTCTGTGACCCCTGGAAGAATGGCTCTGTTTTCCCATAGCAATTTGCTGCAGCTCCTGTAGCATTTTATTCCTACACTTACATTTCATGGTATTAAAATTAATTGTTAGTGGAGGAGGCAGTATTTTATTTCTCTTTACATTCATCACACCTAGCATGTGCCTGGCTCGTGAATGCTTGCCAAGTGGGTGCATTCACACATGGAATAAACTCAGCTACTAACAAGGCTATGAGAATGAACAAACCATACTATTCTCATTTGATCATTTCTTTCTTTCTACTGGACTTTAGAATTCTCCCTTGCTCTTCCTGGTAGTCTGTGTTCCTTCTTCTTCTTCTTTTTTTTTTTTTTAAAAGAGATGTTCTTCACTGATGAAAAAACTATATTCTTTAACATATGTAAATATACAGAAAGTGTTTCTGGTGCCAAAGAATTATAATGATGAGATTCTGAGACTACATTCCCTGAGTCTCAAAAATATTCTGGAGAAACAGTCACCAACCAGAAAAGCCTGATTAATCATAAGACTCAGAAAATCATCTTTTTCTGTAAATGAACTGAAAACTCAAAGTATTTCCTAGATTAGAAAGAAGAATTTAGAAAATGATCCAAGGTGAATAGGGTCACTTGGAAAGGAGACCAGGAATGTGGTTTTGGGTCTGGGCAAGGCTGACATCATGCAGAGACCTGAGTTGTAGTCCTAGCTACTGATGTTACAAAGCAACTCTGTGGTTATATCTCTACACTTGGATTATGGGTGAAGAAGGCAAACTTTAGCACCTGCTTAGTACAGCATTTCCCAAAATATGCTCCTCAGAACAGTCATTCTTCTGGATGTTTTTAGGTCTTTCTGGAGAAAAGTATTTGGTGATCAAGTAAATTTGAAATGTTGATTGAAATGTTGAAACAAGTTTCTTTATTATAAGACTACTCAGAACTTTTTGATATTAATGTATATTGCGAACCTCCAAGAAGGAAATACAGTTTGCATCACTTCCCAAACACATTTGGCCATGAGAATCTTCTTTTCATGATTCATTAAGGAGCCAATGTTCTACCAACTACACTTTGGGAAATTACTCAATTAGTTATTATCTTCAAAGAAAAAAACACTGACCTGGAAACTAGCTTTCAGGCTCTGACATTGTCAAGCTATGCAGCTTACCAACATAATCTCTGGATCTTAGTTTCTAGATCTTAGTTCAGAAGGTCAGATTAAAAAAAGGGAGGTCAGATTAGATGAACTCCAAGATTATATCTAGCTCTTAAAAATCTACTATATTCTAAAATAAAAAAGACCAAAAGCACAAAGCTATGATCTGAGAAATGAATATCTCATTCAGGAGTAAAGGCCAAGGGCAGGACTCTCGAAGGCCACATGTCCATGTAAAATTCAAGAGCAGAAGAGACCAGCACTGGAAGAGATGGCCCAGCACACCTATATTAGAGAGAGAGAAGTGGGAAGTGGGCTGTAGGAGTACCTGCAGATCCCATCAGGTTTAAAAGTGCCAATATATATGTGCCTTGGGCTAAGAGTTTGATTATCTATGAAGCATCTGAAACATCTTTCCTATCTGTAAAATAAAAAGTTGGATCAGATCATTTCTAAGTTCCTTTTCAGTACTAATATTCTATAAGAATATTAGATGATATAAGATATATAAGAATATTATAGATATTAAAATGCCTCTACAATAGTATCACATTAGTAATATGGGTTTTCCCTTTTGGAGAGTATTTACATTTTATAAGAGGCAGCTGTTAGGTAATGAAAATGATATAGGATTTGAGGACAGAAGGTCTGGGTTTCATTATCAGCTCTGCTGTATGCTAGAAACTCCTCTTCTGTGGCCTTAGTTTCCTCACATGGAAAAGAGGGATAAAAACATTCACACTTGTAGCATATACAAAATATCCTATCTGAGTTGAAGTGCTATGTAATTTTTATTCATTTTGGATAAGTATGGCAAACAAATCTCTGACTTGATGTTAATGTTAAAAATAACTTCAAATTTATTTATGTATATACCTTCCTCAGGGCTTTCTAGTGGGGGAAAAAAAGTCATCTGAAAAATTCTAGCCCACACTGTTATAGTGCGACTAGTGGGAACATGGAATTTTCTATACCTTTATTAGGACAAGGCTTTTGTAAAAGGTGGGAGGGTGGGGTAGATAAGGAGGAGGGAGATCAGTGAGAATTCCAGAAAAAATCAAGGGATGGGAAACACTAAGACTGAAAGGGAAGGAGAGTATTAACCAGTGGTGGTCCCTTCCTATCTTGGTAATTGCCCTACGACTTCTCCCCTCCCTGTAGATAGGCAGCCTTTGTTCTACATTCCCAAGACATACAGATATATTATTTGTATTATATTAATTTATACATTTGTTTGTTCCTTTGCAGTGTTCTTAAATCTTGTTATAGGTATTTGGTTCCTCTCTCTTCCACTCCATTAGGTAGAAACTTATCTTCATTTTCCCTGAGTACTGCTACTACCTAATTCTGTACCTAATGATTCCTTAATAGAGCTTATTTTCTGACTTCCCTTAGCATGTTCCCTTCCCTGTAGGCAGATTCTGGACACTCTCTACCCCAGCTACTTGTTACTGCCTCCTACCCTGCCTGAAGAGCCCCCTGGGGCCTGAGAAGCTCCTCTCTGCCCCACCTTCCTTCTCACTTGGTCTCAGCAAGATTCTCCCAGCAGAAGCTGAAGATGCTGAAGGAGCTCTCCAGGGCATGTGCACACTCATCTGGCTTCTTATCCCCTGGAAGGCCAAAAACACAGAGGAACATGCAGCCCTGGGACAGATGACAAAGAAGGAAAAGAGAAGTTTACCTGGGGAAAGAATATGCTTGCCTCAACTGGACCAACTCCCCTGAGTGAAGCCAGAGCACTTCCCCACTGGTTTTCTGTTAGGAATGTTGAGTAGGATTCATGAAATGGACACTGGGAAACATCAACATGGAGATTTAAAAAAAGAAGAAGAAATAATAAAATCTTGATTTAACTAACTCTTCAAAGAACTCAAATTTAAAACACAAGAAAAACTGATGTCAATAACTTTTCAAAAATTCCATTTCTAGTATATAACTTGAGCTATCTACTCACATTTTTATTCACCTATAATGTCATGTATTATGATACTGCTCTTTTTCAAGCTTCTCAATGATCGGAAATATCTGATTATACTCACTTGACTAAAAGAATGAGAAAAATATGCTTTTGCTCTGACAAGGATTTTTCAACAAGAATTGAAAAAAAAAGGACATGGAGAGTAATCTTTAGTTACCTTGAAAATTAAATTAACCAGAACATCCCATTCTTTAAATACTACTAGTTGAACTTTCGATGTCCTATAGCTTGTCACAAAATAAACAGCAGGGAATTTGCCTTACACATGTGTTATGTGTTATGTGGGGAACAAGACTATTATCGCTCACTCACCTTTAATGCTGATGTGTCAAGTTTTCTTGTACTTACTTTCTCAAACATAAAGATCTGGCTTAGCTGGCCACCCCCTTTCTCTATGACTGTGGAGATATACAGGGCAGCCTCCTGGATAAGATGACATAAATGCAACATCCACGCTGTCTTGTTGAATTCTAGGCTGACCAAAACCATAGTCACAGTACGGAATTCGGATATGTACTCCATAGGTTGCCCTTCATCAATCTACAAAGACACAGTGAGTTATCTTGCCTGTATCTTCAACTCTCAGTATCATGTCTAAGCATCTGAATTCTATATTCCACAATGAATATGAGAAAATAACTGACAAATGTCAAACACAAAACTTAAAATTCAGGTTTGAGAAGTATAGATGTCCAAACCAGTACACTTGGAATTAAAACTGTTTGACTTTAAACCTAATTCACTGATGAAATTTGCCACACTTTGATGTTTTCTCTTTATGAGTTAGTTTGATATGCCCATTCTATTAGTCATTATATCACTTACTAAGGGATTCATATAGATTCATATATACACAATTGATCAACACATATTTACCAAGCATATACTCTCTACCCTGTTTACAATGTACTAGTTTCTTGAAGGACAAACTGAAAAACAGATACGTCCCCACTTGCTAGAACTGAGAAATCTGAAATTATGACACGTCATCACAGGAATTGGTACAGATGGGGAAACCTGCTGGCATTACAACGGAGAGCAGGAGATGAAGATGAACTGGATTAATAGGAAAAGATCATATATAAATGTAGACCTGTCAACATATACACACACACAGTCTACATGATGACTCAAGAACTCGGAAATAGGGGGACGCCTGGGTGGCTCAGTTGGTTAAGCAGCTGCCTTCGGCTCAGGTCATGATCCCGGCGTCCTGGGATCGAGTCCCACATCGGGCTCCTTGCTTGGCAGGGAGCCTGCTTCTCCCTCTGCCTCTGCCTGCCACTCTGTCTGCCTGTGCTCGCTCTCTCTTTCTCTATGACAAATAAATAAATAAAATCTTTAAAAAAAAAAAAAAAAAAGAACTAGGAAATAACCTTCTTCAAAAGGTTTTTCATTATGTGCTTTCGCAGGGTTTGTTCAAGCGCAGAGTCTGGATCCAACTCCAGGGCAGTTCTTAGAGTATCTGAGAAAAGGAAAACAAACAAATTGTCTCCAGCCATATGCAAAATTTATCTTTGAAATTTTGGGCTTGGGAAGAAAGGACCAAGCAACTTACCAGCACTTGTCCGGTAATGTGGCAGGTAATCAAGGCACTTGTCAAAATGCTCATCAAAATCAAATGGGTCAATGATCCGCATATCTCTTAACTACAGAAAGGAAACTGCTCAATTGTACGCCCACCCACCAACTGCATTACTATTGGTCCCTTAACAGAGGGGTTGAGGATGCCATTTCCCTTGTTGATCATGTATCTTTCCAGCCTCATTGTTCTGCCTCATCTAACTTCCTGGGAGGATATCCCTCACCTCCCCCCAAAATAGAATTCCAGTGGTTGTTGGTTTGGTCAAGCCATATGCAACCACCACTAGAGCACTGCCCTGTGCAGTAGGAAGGCCTTTTCAGGACGTGCAGTGGATGGGACCAGCCTCCTACCTTCACAGCTTCATCCTCCCTCATGATTTCCACTTCAAACATGTACTGCTCACAGAGCTTCCAGCAGTTCCAAGACAAGACAATCTCATTTGCCTGAGCCAAACGCTGCGCTACCTGGACATCATCCACATCCCGCCCGATCACCAAGAGGTACTGTCGCTGCTCGTCTCCAACAATAACCTGGTAAATCCGACCTGCAGATAGACCTATCCAGAAAAAAGGAGACAAGTGGTGAATAGTCAAACTCAACTGGAAAACTATGCAAAGGGTGGGGTCTGGAATCCTCACATTGCTCTATGTATCAGGCCAATCTTGTTGTTGCAAAAATATTAGGTGAGCTTACCTTCAAAAATATTACTTTGCCCTGGATTTCCTTCTGTCATAAGCATACCCAGAGACATTCAAATAAATGTGGCTTGTATGGAAGAAGAAGCAAGAGATCCTAGGCCTCTAAGATTTCTCTCTTTAAAATTGTTCTTCTAATAAACAACCAGGTCGTGATGGTAAAGACCTAATGGTTATGCTAAGAAACTCCTGCCACAGTGACTATACCACCTCCTCAGCGTATAATGAAGGCTAAGTGATTTTACCAGATAAAATACCAATCAGCATTTTGCCAGATTTGGGCTTTGCCATATACTTTTATTCTACCTCCTGATTTTCTTATCCTGAGGCATTTCTTACTGCTAATATTGCTAAAAAACTGGTTTGCTTGCCAGGGAAAAAAGGACTATATCCGAGTTAAGCCTGCCTTTAGTTAAGATACCCAATCCAAACTAAAAACAAAGGGAAAATACTTTCTAAAGAATTGCAGAGACACATACTTTTGGCCAATATAGATTAACAGGTGGTATATTTACCATAATTCCCAGAACAAATGAAGAAACTAGAAAAAACACACAAAGTAACAGTTTTCAAGATACTGGACATCAGGTAACAAAGGATAATGATACCTGAGAGATGGGAAACAAACAAGATGAACCCTTTGGTACGCTGGTTTACTGCATGGAAGAGTTTCCAGGACTTCTCAGGGAAGGGAAGCCCAGGTATAGCCCAGAGGACACCTCAAGTTGAGGAAACAGAGCTAGGATCTGAGGAGGCCAACCTGGCTAGAGTTTGCAGGGCATTGTGAGTACTGGAGAGAAGTGTAGAGAAAGAGAATTCCAGAGAATTGTACCAGATCCCCTACAAGTCTTTAGCTGAGTACTGAGAACTAATAAGTACATCAATGTCAGCAAATTACCTGAAACCAGGGAAAGAACCACCTGAAAAGTTTAGAAGGAACAATCCCCATATCACACAGGGCTGGCAATAGTTCCTATTCCCACTAGCCAGAGTGTCAAACTTAGTAATTCACAGGACATTAGGTACACAGTACTTAGAAGGGGTTTGCCTCCAGAATGGGGGCAAAACCAGCCCTAGACTAAACACTGCTGTGGTCCCAGCAAAGTTTAAAAGCAAAACCTGAAAAAATTAAAGCTAACCACACCTCAGAAGTATGTACAAGAATATTTATAGAAGTATAAAAGAAATCCAGCATCCAACAAGGTTAAATTCACAGTGTCTGGCACCCACCCCAAAATAACCAGGCATGCAAATAAGAAGGAAAATACGATCCACAATGAGGAGAAAAATCAATTAATCAAGCCCAACCCAGAATAACGCAGATGACAGAATTAGTAAATAAGAAAATATTAAAAGTTATAACTATATTCAAGAACCTAGAAAATGACTGAGTAAGTAGAGATTACAAAAAAAAAAAAAGGTCTCTAGTGATAGGAAGTGATATTGCAGTGAAAACACTGCAATAGAAACTATCCAAAATGAAACACAAGGAGGAAAACAGAAATAATATCAATGCCTTGTAGGACAATTTCAAGCAGCCTAATATGTGTATAATTGGACAAAGGAGGTGGAAGAGAGAAAAAATTTACTTGGAAAAATAATGGCCGAACATTTTCTAAATTTGATAAAACCCCAAACCCTATAGATTCAGAATTTCAATGAGCTGCAAGCACAAGTGAAGAAAACTATACCAAGGGACATCATAATCAGACTACCCAAAACCAGTGATAAAGAAAAAACCCTAACATCAGCCAGAGGGGGGAAAAGACATTATATAAAAACAAAGATAAAGATGAAAGCAGATCCCCTTTGTGATATATTTTTCTGTCCCTTCATTCTACCTAACACTCTGTGTCTGTTCCTGTGTGTTAGGAAAGCTACATCTCTTGTTCTTGAAAGTAGTGGGCAGGATGTGCACTTTTAATTAGTGGCACTGATCCTCCTCCACAGGGCATGTGTAGCTGCTTCAGAGGCCAGAGGACCTGGGCACTTTGGACAGCATGCAAGGGCAGGGTGTGTAATTTTAACAATGTGTGTGCATCCCCCACGGGAGGTCAGGAGATACAGTGTTGGCAGGGATTGCCTGGGTTTTCTCGGGGAGAGGATCCACAGCACCAGGACTGAGGCAGGTCTGGCTGGAGGGGACAGGGCACAGTATGAGCAAACCCATATGTAGTGGTGTGTTTATGATGAGGGGCAGGGGAGGGAAATGGCACATGCCAGCTCCTTTGTTCCTGGAGAAGTCCCTCAGAGAACTCTGAGATTAGTAACCAACTCTCCTTCCCATAAGCCACAGGCGCCTTTCAAACTTCTGCTTCCAAGCTGTATCTCTGCACACCATTTTCTGTGCTGTCTTTTTTAGGGCAGAGGCTCAGCTTCCTATCACTAGCTGAGCTCTCTCAGAATCAAGCCCACTGTTTTTTAAAGTTACAGGCTTTAAGTCCCACTGATAATAAGCACTCTTGTTACTTCTCCCTCTCCATTTGCCTTTTGCTCCCCTGCTTGTGCTGTCAAATAAATATTTAAAAAAGAAGATATGACACACACACACACACACACACACACACGCACGCACGCACACATGGACATACAATGGAATATTATTCAGCCATAAAAAATGAAACCTTCCCATTTGAAACAACATGGATGGAGCTAAGAGTACAATGTTAAAGGAAAGAAGTCAGAGAAAGACAAGTATCATATGATTTCATACCTATGTGGAATTTAAGAAACAAATGAACAAAGGGGGAAAAAAAGAAAAGGCAAACCAAGAAACAGATTCTTTTTTTTTTTTTTTTTGATTTTATTTATTTATTTGAGAGAGAGAGATCACAAGCAGATGGAGAGGCAGGCAGAGAGAGAGAGGGAAGCAGGCTCCCCACTGAGCAGAGAGCCCGATGCGGGCCTCGATCCCAGGACCCTGAGATCATGACCTGAGCCGAAGGCAGCGGCTTAACCCACTGAGCCACCCAGGCGCCCAAGAAACAGATTCTTAACTATAGAGAACAAACTGATGGTTATGGGGTGGGGGGATGGGTGAAATAGGTGGTGGGAATTAAGGAGGCCACTTGTGATGAGCACTGGGTGATATAAGAAATTGTTGAATCACTGTATTGTACACCTGAAGCTAATATAACAGTTTTTCCTCCAAAAGGTAACTTTTATTAGTTTCTTATATATCTTTCTAGTGTTTCTTTATACACATAGGAACAAACAAAAAAATTCTTATTTTTCGTCTTTGTATACAAGGTAGCATACCACAGGGCTTTGCACCTTGCTTTTTCTCAACTATATTTTGAAGTTATATCAGAATACCTTTTTAAAGTTGTAGAAAATCTCATTGAGTAGACATATTGTTTATTTAAACAGTCTCCTTTAGATAGTTTTATTAAAAACCATATTGCAATAAAAAATCATGTACCTATAACATTGCACACATACTCAGGTATACCTATAGGATAAATATTTAGAAGTGGGATTGCTAGGTTGAGAATAAATGCATTTGGAATCTCAACACAGATTACCAAAATTATTCTTCATAGAAGTTGTACCGCCGTTGACTCCCACTAGCAGTGTGTATGAGAGTGTTTATTCCTCATTGCCTCATCAACAGTGTGTTCAGGATTTCAATTTTTGGTATCTATAGGTGAGAAATAATCTCAATGTACTTTCAACTGGCATTTTTCTTATTATGAAATTGAATATTTTTTCACATGTTAAAAGAGATGTATTTGTCTATGTACTATTTATTCATGTCCTTTCCTATCTTTCCCATCTCTTAAAATGTTAGTCTTTTGTTGATTTCTACGTGTTCTATTTCTAATATTTACCCTTTGTGTATATGATATAAGTTGCAGATTTTTTTCCAGATGTCATTTATATTTTGAATTTTTATAGTTTTTTTTTTTAATTTATCACTCTTTTAGTAGCTACTACCTATCTTTAGCTGTAGGTCCTGGCCTTCTCTGGTATGGTAGATCCCAAATTTCTCCTGTATCTCCAGACTGCATTTTGCCACCAGGGTAATGATGTCACTGAGTTGATTCTGTTTCACTGTCCAGAGTGCCAGGAGCACATTCCCTGCAGACACACAAGACAGGATGACAAGGATCAAATATCTGGATTTTCCTGATCTGGGCAAAGCCCCCAATAATGCAGAAAATATCATGCAAGGTGTCAGGCAAGGTTCTTTGGCCCTATACATTATGCTTGGTTAAAATACTGCCTTAGAGCCTCAAAACCACTCATCGTATAAAATAAAAGACAAGGCAGAAGCTGAAATGTTCCTATAGTTTAAGATTATTTTTGATAATCTTCCCTCCACCAGTATACTAACAGAATGGGAGGGGCACTAAATAAGAGGTTCATAAAATGTAAGTTCATGTTCAAATTTAATTTCAAGGGTGGCTTAATTAAGTTTAAGTTTAAAAAAAGAGGCCAACTCTGGCATACAGCTATCAATGATCCTGAGAATTCTCCAAATAGGAGATTTTGACTCCTCCCTATCTTACACATAGCTTTTGCTCTAAGGACTAAGTTTCTCATTAGTTTTCTCATGCAACTAAGTGCTTTATAGGCACTTATTTGTCTGTCATTCAATTAAGCAAAATGTAAAGCATCTTTGAACTTAATATGGGCAAGGTTTTTCTATTAGACTGAGAGAATCTTTGAGCCAGTGACTGTGCCTTCTTCATTTTGTTTCCCCAGGGCCGAGTACATATTAAATAATAAAACAATGCTGAATAAACAAATATGCCAAATTCCACCTAAATGAAGTTTTCCTCACTCGCGGTCCTTTAAATATTCAGAGAAACTGAAAAATACCTGTGATATTTAGGATATCTCCTCCAAAACAAAGAACATCTGAAATCAAGTAAAAGAGAGAGGAAAATGCATCAAAATCAGATATACTAGATCATAGCAGAATTATATATGATTAGAATGGTTTACTGAGTTTTTCCTCATATCTTATCTGGTCTATTTGTTCTCTCCAAGGGACCCTTTCCTTTCCCTTAGCTTCTCCCCAAATCTGTCTGTATCTATATCCATCTTCTTGAAAATGAAAGAAATACTGCTGTTCTCTTCAAAGTCATCCCCCTGGACTCTGGATCCTAGCTCCTTCTACTCTTTCAAGAATTCCACTCCCTCCCTTATCTCCTCTCCACTGGATCATTTCCATTAATATCTTTAAAAATGAAAACAAAACACAAGAAAGTTTATCCACCTATTCTTGATTCTACCTTTTCTTGCTATTAGCTCCATTTTTCTGCTTCATCTCCAGCAAAAAATTTCTCAAAAGTGTTGGCATATACAATTTGCTCCTTGTATCCTAGTCACTCTTAAACTTTTTCTCTACCATTCTCTTCTCCACTTCAGTAAAATTTATCAAGATCATCAACGGTATTCACCTTGCTAAATTCAGTATTTTCTCATAGCACTGTACTTTATACCTTTCATTTTCAACTGAGCCAGCCCCAGCCCTCTTCTCTTATAGACACTACTTCTACTTTGGCTTCAGGAACACCACAATATCCTACCTGGCTGTTTTACAGTTTCTTTTTTAAGTTCTTTCTCTCTAATCATAATCTGTCCTGGAGTCTCTCAAGCCTCAGTCTAAGGCTCTTTCTCTTTATTTACACTCTCCTCATGTGGACTCAATCAGTTCCTAACTCTAACATCTTTATGCCATCAACTCACTTTTTGTCTCTAACAAAGATCTGTTCTCTGAGCTCCAGTTTCCATCATAGCTACTGACTTCATTTCTCCATTTGAATGACTTATTGACATCTCAACTCAGTATATTCAAAACAGAACACCTGATTTTCTTTCTCAAAGTCCAGTCTTGTCCATCTCGATAAGTGACACCACCATCATTCAGTTACAAAAGCCAAAAAAACATTCAGAGTCACTTTCCTCACTACTTTCCACTGATAGCAATATAAGAGCAAATCTTATCTACTGAACCTGCAAAACACATTTCAAATCAATTCATCTCCTTATGGCTCCACTGCCTTATCCCTAGACCAGGGGTTTCCACCTTGCCTGCAACCTTGGCTTCAACATTGGAATAGCCTGTGAAACTTTAAAAAATCCTTATTTCTGGGCTTACCCAAAGGTATCTGATTTAGTTTGTCTGGGGTAAAGCCTAGACACCAGGGTTTTTAAAAGCTCCCTGAGTGGTTATTTAATGTGCTGCCAAGGTTGAGAACCACTACCCTAGACCAAATCAGCATCATCTCTCCACAGCTGCTACAACTTCCTCCTCTAGCTTCCATTCTTACCACTTGCTATCAGCTCCCTATAATGCCGTCTCCATGAGGCAGTTAAAACGAGCTTTAAAAGTGTAAATCGGATCACATTACCCCCTTGCCAGAACCTTTTAACAGTTTCCCTTTATACAAAAATATATAATCCAAACTCCTTGTGGCCTACAGAGTTCAATGATCTCCAATCTCACCTCAAGCCACTCTTCTCCCTGCTAGTTATGTGTTAGCCACACTGGTCATCTTAGTTCCTAGAACACGACAAGCTTCCTCTCATTTTAGAAGCTTCGCACTTGGCATCCTTCTGCCTGAAATACTTTACTCCTCACTCTTCACAAGGTGTTTCTCTCATCCTTTGTGTTTCAGCTTCAGAGGAGCCTCCTATGACCACCTTACCTAACAGAGAAGATCTCTCACTCTACAATTCTTTTTTACCACTACACCCTATTTATTTCCTTTGTGAAATGTATAATCTATAATTATCTTGTTATCTCTCCCACAAACATGGAAACTTCAAGAGGGCAAGTATTATGTTTTATTTTCCCCTGTACTTCTATTACCCAGTAATTCCTGGTGTTATAATTTCCATCTTTCCCTTTCATCTAAACTTGATGAGAAAAATCCAAAGGCCTTTCATAAGTGTTCCTCAGGGGAAAGAGGTGAGTCAAATAAACAAGTTCTTAAAGGAGATTCCACAAAGTAAGAATTCTGGTGAATCTCAGAATTATGCACATGACTGTATGGACATTGTCAATAAAAGAAGGGAATGTTATATAAGTACCAAAGGTTTCAGGACCAAAATAATTGCTGGGGGTAGGTCTAACTAGAGGAGGTTTTTGCACACCCTGCACCTTTTACAGTGCACATCAGAGAATGGCACTCAAGGGCACCCGGGTGGCTCAGTTGGTTAAGCATCTGCCCTCAGCTCAGATCCGATCCCAGGCTCTCTGCTCAGCTGGGAATCTGCTTCTCCCACTGCTGCACCCCCTGCTTCTCTTCTTTCTCTCAAATGAATAAATAAAATATTAAAAAAATATTTTAAAAATTAAATTAAATTAAATTTTAAAAAAAGAGTATATACTCAAAACATTTATGGCACATATAAGGAGCTATTTATTTTTTCTTTCCCAGATTAGGCTAATTTCCATGAGCTTAATATATGGCAGAAAATGAAGAAAACACTCATTTCTACTTCACAGGATCAAAATGCAGTAAGAAAATGAGAAAGTTTTGTAAATTATATTGGATATAAACAAATGTGGCACATTACATTATTGTTAGAAGAGGCAACCTGAGGAATACTTTGTTTTGAAATAAGATATAAACATTCAAAGCAAAAATTAAAATTAGTTTCCCCCCTTTCTGAACATTGAGTCAACAGGATGTGAAAGTAGGTAGAATGGGAGATACAGGCAAAAATCTAGCTTGTTAGTTGCAAGAAAGAAGAAATAAAATAAAAGCCTGCTTCTCCTTCTCCTCCCCACTCATGCTCTCTTTCGCTATCTCTGTCTCTCTCTCAAATAAACAAAAATCTTAAAAAAAAAAAAAACAAAAAAACATGAAGCAGGAATGAATGAATGAATGAACGATGATTAACACTAAATGAATAACCCTTTGGTATCTTTTCAAGTAGCCCAGACCCCCTCCTGTTACAAACCCTCAGGAGCCCAGCACACCTCCTGACTTCCCTACAATAGTCACTCACGCTCCACGATGTCACTAATGTAATAACTGAAGATGTGGGCCAGTTTGTCCATGTCATGTTCCGACTTGCAGGTCAGGCTGAACCTATCCATTAATGCTGTAAACCCTAGCCGACAAAACAAAAATACGTTAGCTGCAAATCCTGAACTTTTAGGCTCTATTCCCTGCACGCATCAGGCCGGTGTAAAGAAGCAGATCTCCTCCAGTTAAGTAATTGTATGACCTTTTAACAAGTGTTCATATTCGTAACCTGACTGGTTGCTGCCGCCTCTGAGAATCTAGAGAGCCACACCCCCCTTCGTTTCGAGGAGCTGCAGATGAAGATTCACCCACAAGCACCCCCTTTCATCTCTAGCCTGTTACCCCGTTTCTGCCATTGCCCTCTTTAAGTTCTCTGGCCAAGGAGAAATAGGATTTCCCCCCCACGTGAGGGACGGAGAGACCAATGACGAGGGGGATGGATTAAAACTTTATGGACAACTCAGATGGTGAGCTCCTCGAGGTCAGGCACCTTCAGATCACTCATCTTCAGATCCATGACACAAACTCCACAGTATTTGTTAAGTAAGCGACTCTCGAAGTAGCTGCTGGATCTCTAATTCCCAGAGCAGTGGCGGGCACACACTTAGGAACCCAGAGAAGGAATTAATTGAGCGGAAGAAAGAACTGGCTGAAGCGGTACGCGTATTGGGAGAAAACTTGGGTTCAAAGCCTGCCGAGTGGTCCCGCAAAAGTCCTTTCCCGTTTCTGAGTCTCCTTTCATGTCTGAAGTGAACTCTAGGGCTACGCCAGACCATTCCAGAAGGAGTCCTCCCGCTCTGAAACTGACCCTCCAGGTTTCCCGAGGAGGCGGCGGCGAGCAGTTAAGCCGCGCCTTTGCTTGCCTCAGCGCCAGGCCCGTAACCGCCGACGCCTCTCGGAGATGGGCCCCAACGGCCGCCCCTCTGGGAGGGCGGGAGAGCGACGCGCCTCCCCTCACCCGTCACATGGACGCCAAGGAGGACGCCCTGGGCCGTGGCGAGCTCGGGTTCCGATCCCCGGGGCTTCCTGAACACCAGAAGGTCGGGAAGCAGCGCCGCCAACCGGGCCTCCACCGGCCAGAGAGGCGGAAGCGCCGCCACCCGCTCGCCGGTCGCCATGGCGGCGGCGGGGTTGCCCGCCAAGCTACCGGAAAGGGGGGGGGTCCTCCGGGTAGCAGCCAATCCGCAACGAGGCCTTGGCGGGTCCTTTGCACCAACCAATCAGTGCGGGCCTTCTTGGGGGCGGTGCCAATCCGGCGCTGCCGGGGCCCCGCCTCACAGCCCCCTCCCTCTGCTACCTGCTCGAGACCTCTACGAGGTAGAGAAGCAGCGGACTTGGGAGACGGGCAGCGCGTTCCAGACATGTTTGAGATGACGCTTGAAAATCTTGAACCATGCGCATGCTTCTACAGTAAGACAGATTATCTCAGTGTCAATAGAGGGGTCTTCTATCATCAGAGTGGAATGCTGGCTCACCGAATTTCTAAGGGCAGTGTTCCATTAGCATCTGACTAAAGCAACCTCAGTATGGTCTTTAAATTTCACACCCTGGGACGCCTGGGTGGCTCAGTTGGTTGGGCGGCTGCCTTCGGCTCAGGTCATGATCCCAGCGTCCTGGGATCGAGTCCCACATCGGGCTCCTTGCTCATCAGGGAGCCTGCTTCTCCCTCTGCCTCTGCCTGCCATTCTGTCTGCCTGTGCTTGCTCTCTCTCCCTCTCTCTCTGACAAATAAATAAATAAAATCTTTAAAAAAAAAAAAAAAAAAAAAAAAAAAATTTCACACCCTTAGGTTAAGGCTATGTAATAGTCACTGCCTTAAATGTCAGAGAATTTCTTCTGTTTATCTGCCAGGACAGGTCTATAGGGTGTCTCCTGAGAGTGCTCCTGGGGTTACTTTGCTCTAGATCCAGCTCCTGGTTCCATGTGTGGTAAACGCCTATCTGAGGTTGCCCGTCAGTCGCTCAGATTCTTGGGAGAATTCACATTAGTAACAGGATGAGTATGTTGTGGATTTTTAACAATCAGGAAAGCATCTGTGTTTTTTCTGCAGAAATTAAAAAAAAAAATCTAAAAATTACAGCTTCACTATCTGTAGTTCTACAAGACCCAATCAGTGCTGTTTCAGTGATAACTGATGTGAAAATGTTGGGGTTTGGGAGCAAACAGCCAAGAAAGAATTCTTGAAGCATCAGCCCTGCAAAAGGTTTTATTAAAGCACAGGGACAGGACCCTGGGTAGTGAGCAGTGGCTGATTATATCCTTGCAAGTTGGGTGGGCGTTAGGGATAGTGTAAAGAATTTAGAAGCAAAGTTTCCAGGATCTTGAGGGGCCATTTATTACCCTCTACTAAAATCTTAGTCATGAAACCCTTCAGATGTTTTATCAGTGGGCCATATGCTTGGAGGATGATTGCCAACATATATTTTGGGGAGTAGAGATAAAGAAAGCTTCCAGACGATTTTTTTTTTTTTTAAATGTTAAAGGAAATCCTGGAGGACAGGCTAATGTCAAGCTAAGCTTGCCTTTTGCTCTTAGCAAGGTATTAACATGTAGGCAGCTGAGTTCCTAGAGGAAGGTCACTCTGCCTTTTCAAGTACTGGTCAATGGACTGTAAGTTGTAAGGAAATTTAATTTTTTTTTCCCTGTATTTCTTTTACCTTTGTTCTCCCCATCAGTAACTGAAAGGCTTATTTTGCTTGTGGAATTACCTCATCAAATTTTGGTTAACACTTACAGTAGTAAGATGAAATATACAATCAGCGCACAGGTGCAGAGAATACTTCCTTAGCAGGAGGGAGGGCCAAAAGGGAAGAAAAGAGTAAGGGGAGACATACAAGTAAGAGGCCTGGACACTGCAAATTTGACACTGTCTATGGAGCTCCCACGTCTGTCTACAAAGATCACAATTTTGACATTATAAACACAACCTAGAACCTAAGAAATGTGAAAATTCAAAAATCCCTTTTTAGAATTTTTAAAAATTTATTTTAAAAAATAACAATTGCAATGACATCAATGATCGATCATCTGTATTCCCCCTACTGCTGGGAGAAAAACCTATATTGTTGAGTCCCAAAGGAAAATCAAGACATTATTATCAGGCACCCAACAGCCAGAAAAAGCTCTGCTGGTCCAGTGGTATAGACACTGACATATGTTCAATGTACCAGTGCAATTAAAATATATACATTTACAATTATCTTGCCAAAAAGAGCACTCAAGAAGTGAAGTAATTATGCATTAAACCAATTATTCACTCATCCATTCACTCTCTGTGTCTATGAAGTCATCACTACAGTCACAAGGACAAATAAAAGAACAGTAACAAAGAAAAAAAAATCCAAACTTCAAACCCCCCACTTTGTGGGTTATTAGGTGTTAAAATGGCCACAACAAAAGGGTCAGGAGCTATCTGAAATGCAGTGACAAAGTGACAACTGAAGCATTTCTTTCAACAAAACACAACTCAAACTTGCAGAAAAAAAAAAATTCTGCAACAATATGAGGTTGATACTACTATGTACAAACTTATAGACACAAATAAATAGCATTTTAGGACTGCTGTTGGCTTAGATCTGAGGACTTTGTTTCTGATCTCTGTATCTTAAAGACTCCTAAACAAACCAAGGGTAGAAACTCCTCATTGTTTTTAGTGAACTATCATCTGAAAATCTTGGGGCTTACTGAATAAAACCAACATCTGAAAACTTAAGTCAAGAGCCAGAAGTTTCTGGTGAGCCTATCAAAGGATTTGGTCTTTCCTGACATGTGAAAGTCAGGATAGATGACTAGAGATACCAGGGACTAGAGAGAGATTTTACTTCCTGCTTTCTTTGTATAGCTCTGTTCCTCTTTTTCCATCATTCCAATTATTTCCCTTAGTGATGTTTTCTTCAGAGGTCTTATTTTTCCCTCTTAATACAATTAGAGTAATAAAATCAAAGAAAGAGTCAATTCTTACTCTTGGTATTTAAATCAAAACCAAATGATCTTTAAAAGAATTATGTTTTCCTTGTTTCTAGAGAAGGCAGCAACTCTTTTCTCAAGTATCATCATAGTTTTCCCCAGGTTCACCATCTAGAAATAAAATTAGAAATAGAGTAGAAAATTTCTGAGGCACAGTCCTTCTGGGAACTGTAGCCTAATTCTTGACCCTGCCAGCATCACCACTACCAGTCACCAGCTTATCCCCAGAATGTGGATGCAATGTAAAAACCTTTCTGCTATACAAGGCCTGTGTAGAAAAGGGGAAACATGGACATTGGCACCAAAGAATCAGCTGCCAGAGGAAGAAAGAGAATGTTCACTCTCTGGGGCCAGCACAAAACAAAGTGCTGCAGGAGTGAAGCCAACATTCACCTTAAACTTGACAAGGTAAGCTGGAATATATCCAGGAGAGTGTGATTGAACAATGCTTTCCAGATAGAAACTGTCAAAGAGCAGTTCTCAGACCTCTCCTCCCTTTCCATGCTTGTTAAAAGGTTACAGTATATATAAATGTGAATTACTCTTTTCACCTTAATGATCCATCCCTGGCATCCATCCACTGGAGAATCATGCTATGTGGCAACACATGGGTATATATACTACTTTCTCTTCTGTTGGACTACAACACGTGTGAACCCTTTTCTTCCCCAAATGCTGTCACAAAGCCTATGACTGAACATCTCTAGGGGCACCCGGGTGACTCAGTCATTTGAACACCCAACTCTTGATCTCAGCTCAGGTCTTGATCTCAGGGATGGGAGTTCAAGCCCTGCATTGGACTCCATGCTGGGTGTGGAGCCTACTTAAAATAAAATAAATAAATAAATCTTGTTTGGCTCTCTATTTAGGAGTTACTACAAATGTCCTCAGCACTTTAGCACAAAAGTTGTATGGTTTTGTTTTCTACTTAAGAAAGGCAGTTTCAAGGTCCAATACCCTCTAAATTGTCTTTTAAGTAGCAGAAGCAAAAACTATGGTCGAGATGATCTATCAGCAGACAGACAAAAAGACCACAACTTGCCAAAGCTTAAAAAAAAAAAAAAAAAAAAAGATTCAGGAATTTATACTTTCAGTGCTTGAGTCTTTTGTTATTCTATCCCCAGAGTTAGCTTTTCTTGGTTGGAGTCCAAAAATACCAACTTATCATCTGGTAGACAGAGATTCCTATTATTATCACAGATTAATGAATGTATCTCAGACAATTTATTGTTTCCATGTCATGAGATGGAACTTCTTTGCCTGGAAGCCACCTCTGAATACAAAGTGTCCAGTGAGTCAGCATGAGATCCCCCATCAGAGGGATGGATGCTGCTTAGATTCCATGGGAAGGAGTGGGCATCAGCTTCCCTGATTTCAGTCTTGGTTGAGAAGGTTGTTTTCCCTTGCTAAGATGGCTGGCTGGCTTCAGAAGCCAATGTAAGTGCTGTGTGTGCACTTATGTGCACAGGTCCCTTGCATCATCCTAATCCACGAAATGTCAATGTCATCAACAGTCTGAAATAGGTCCTGTCTGAAAGGGCGAGACAAAGGCTTGCGACTTCAATTTGCCAGACATTGCTGCAATTATAATACTGAGCCACTTATTAAAAACTAAGTGGTTTGTCCTATAGAAGAGGGCAGCACAGAATCGTCAAGTGTCCCATTGGAAGAGGTGATCAATTTCCAGGAACAGTGGGAAACAATGGCAAGGAACATGACCTTGATCTGCTCCATCACAGGGCCTGGGGTTAGGACACTCGGATGATCTGTGTCATTGCTTCTTCATCTGCTTGGTTTGGATCCTAGAGACAAAGGGTAATAGTGATTAAAATCCTTTGCGAAAGTAATATGGAACTCAAGGCTCTCACTTCTCATCGCCAAGGGGAATACACAGAATTTTGCTAAGTAAACGAAAGGCCATGAATGCATCTAAGTTTACCTACATGGATTAAAATGCAGCTTCTTATAAGGAAAGAAGAGATAACAAACCTCTGTATAAAAGGACTGTTAAGTCTGGCCTGGCATTCCACTTCCAAACACTCCAGAGTTGACACCGTATCTCTTTCCTATGAGAACCTATGTTGTGTTTTACCTTTCAAGTTTAAGGGTCTTTAAGTGGCCAAGAGAAACTATGTCATGTTGTATTTTTGTGCCATGATTTTCTGATCATCATATTTAAATACTAAGCACTTAGCAGGGCTGGAAAGAACATTGACATTTGTGTTAATGCACTCATTTAGTAGATAAACCTGAAGCCTGGATGGATAAAGTGATTTGCCTGGACTAGAGTAAGAAAGTTAGTCAGCAGCCCAGCAAGAACTAATGCCCAAATCTCTTGGCTCTCATTTCACTATTTCTTAACTGTTTTCCTTTTCTTTTCACTAAATTTTGCCTGCCCCCCTCTCACTTAAAACCTGCAGTGTTAAGACAGGGATCAGTCCTTGGAAGCTTTTTGCAACACTCCACAATAAGCGCCTTCAGTTCCTCCACACCAAAGCTCTCTGAAGCACCAACTGACGTGATCTAAGAAAAAGCTAAAAGATTTCTGGAGGTGGCAGGACTGCAGTGGGGTCTTGGAACAATGAGTAAGAATAATAACCAGCACTAACTTAGCCCTCACCATGCACCAGATAATGTGCTAAGCAGGTGCCCAATATGGCTTACTGTATGAAATCCCCACAACGGTCCTATGAAGTATTAACAGCAGCCTACTTTACAGGTGAAAGAACTCACGCCAAAGGAACCTGAGTAACTTGACCAAGATCCTACTGCTAGCACACAGAATCAGGAGTTCCTGGCTTAATGCCCACAGATGGCACTCTTCAGCCATACACTGCATGAACAATGAGAAAGGAGGGGCTCCCAGACTACAGGAAGGAGTTAACAGCACTGAAAGAGGAGTCTGTGCTCCTGTGTGGAAATACTGAGGATTCCCAGTTGGACACTGAAAGAGGTGAGGAGGCCAAGCTGCTTAGATGTCATACAGAAACAGTGTGGGATCTGATGCAGTAAAAAATAAAAACCAGCATGCATCCTTGAGCAGGGGACCAACATGGTTAAAAAAGCACTACCTTCTAAAGACCGATTTGGCGGTAGTACAGGTGGGATGCAATGTCACACAGAATAAAGTAGCAGGAAATGGGACGAACCATGAACTCAACACACATTTACCGAGTGCTTGTTCTGGATTGGGTATTATGCTAAGTCCAATCAATACAATGGAGAACAAAACAATTCTCTATTCTCTACACAGCTTACAGTCTAGTGAAGGAGACGATGACTGAACAATGACACAAATAAAACAAGCCGATTATTATGATGCTCAAAAGAAGAGGAAGATGTGAAAAAATAATGAGATTGAAGAGACCTACTTGGGCTCCAGCCTCAGATTTAAACCAAGACCTAAAAGATAAAAGACAGTCAAGCTTTATAAATTAGCTATTTTCAAGACAAAGCTCCTACGGCAGGAGACAGATCAATGAACAATACAGCAAGAGCATAAAGACCATGAACAGGAGGAAATGAAGCCAGATGTAGGCAGGAGCTCGATCGCACATGTGCCTTTTTGGCCATGATAAGCACTCTGGATTTTAGTCTAAGGGCAAGTGGGAAATGGCAGGAGTGGAAGGGTTTAAGCAGGACAGTGATGTGAGATGATACACATTTTAAGAAGACCACACAAAGATGTGAAGAATGGACTAGTGAAGCACAAGAATGGAAGAAAGGACACCAGTAGGCAGCTGTTACATGAACTGAAGCAAATAAAGGATTTCTTCAGGCTGATGGCAGCTGGAAGGGAAAAAAATGTTGTTGACTAATTTGGATTATTATTTTAGAGGTAAAAACAAGAGGACTTTTTCAAGAACTGGACAATTTAAGCTTCAGCAACTGGGTGGATGGACAGGTCATTTACTGAATGACTGGTTTAGGGATAAAAAAATAGAATAAAAATCAAGAGTTCTCTTTTGGATATATTGACTCAGAAATGCTGATTAGTACAATCAGTGGAATCAGAGGTAAGAACCAGTGAAGTACAGCAGTTACAGTAAGTTCTGGAATTGCACCAGGTTTGAATTTCAGGTACACCATTTTATTAAGTATTTTACCTTGGGCAAACTACTTAACCTCTCTAAACCTCAGATTCAACTGTAAAATGGAAGTAAGAATTCTTACCTCATGGGGCTTGAGGCTGCTCTAAAGAGTCAATGAAAAAAAAAGTTCTTACAAAAATGCTTCATGTAATGGCTGGCACGTAGCAGTTAAGTGTTACCTGCTGATGATCATGCTATTACACTAGGAGACAATAAACTTTTTTTTTTAAATCAAGAAAAATGAGAATTATAAGAAGGAATTACTAGGAGTAACTGGCAAAGATGAGAAGGAAGAAAGGGCACTCAACTGAACACCTTTAGTACTTTAAGGCAAAAAGGAATCTGAGAGAGACAACACTGCATTCAACTTAGAGAATGTAGTTAGTCTCTGGTGTGAAAGTAAAAGGACTCTGAATGCTCTTCCCAAAAAAATACAAGGCAAAAAGAGAAGAATGAAATGTATCCTCTACTTACCTGCATATGGGGACTATCCTTTTCCTTTGGAGAGAAGAACCGTCCACCTTCACCCCGCTTCCGAGCCATGGCGTGACGGTGCCGAGACTCGTGCAGGTATTTCTAAAACCAGAGAAATAAAGGTACTAGTCGGAAGCAGCACAGTTATCTCATGCACAGATTTTATTTTCTGAAGTTCAGGAGAGGTGTCATCAGAGCCACCAGGGGCAATTATGACCTTGAATTACAGAGAGAGCTTTGGAGGAAACACTGGCAGCAGCTCACCATATATTAACTCTCATAAAGACATGAATGCTAAACAAATAATAAATAAAAAAGATTTCCCAAAGGTGTAGCAACAATCTCTATCTACCCTTTCCCATACACATCCTCTCCTTCACCTCATTAACAGGCAAAATTTTAGTTGAGCAGATGACTGCTCAGTAAAAAACACACAAAAACCAAAACCCTGTATTTCCCTGCCTTGTTTGCAGGCTTAAGTGTGGCCATGTAATTAAGTTATGGCTAATGAGATGTATGGAGCTTCTTCAAAGTTTCCTTGAGAAAGAGTGCCTTTTTTGTTCCCTTTCTACCTAGGCTGGAGCCCACGCAGTCATCCTGGACTATGACTGGCACACTAAAGCTATCAGAACAGTGAGACTGTAGAGAGCATCATGAGGACTGTGGAAATGGGCTACCAGCCCAGGACAATTTCTCTCTGGATTTCTCTTGTGTAAGGGAAAAAATAAACTCTTTTAAGCCCCTGTTACTGTTTTGTTATGGTAGCTGCAGCCACACAGAGCAATGACAAATGCAAACTTGTATAAAGCTAATAGCTATTTACTTTCAATTGTTCGGCAGGTGCTCAAGGAAACAAACCATATAAAAGGTAATTTCAAAAGTAGAACCCTGCCCTTTCTCTTCCTTCTTTCAATGTTATACACACCCTTCTTTCCTTTGGGATTTTTCCTTCTGCCTCTAGTTTAGCTCGGGCTTGCCTCCTCTTTAATATACGGTGGTACTGCTTGGCGTTCACATAGAGAGGCTCTTCTTCGAGCATCTCTGCCCCAGGGAGAGGGATTCTTTGGATAGCAGGTACTGAGCCAGCACCGGGCACCATCTACACCAAAAGAAAACCACAGCTTATTAAATAGTGGCACGCAGTATGGACACAGGGAACTGCTTCTCAGTCCTGTTACATTATTTTTTCTAAATGCTATAAAGAGTAGCTTTTATAGAGCACATAATTAAATACAGATTCCTGGAGAACATTTACACTCAAGGTCTGCATTTTAAATCAAAATTCCAGAGGATTGTCATAGGGAACTCAGGAGCTACAATGTCCACCTATGACTCCATTTCTAGAAAAATCTGCTGCCATCTAATGGTCAGGAACAGTAATCATAGACAATGAAATAGTACAAAGGTAGGTTGACCAAAATGTCTACAGTTACATAATTAGCTACTTAACTTATTAAACAATTTAAACCTAATTTTTCTAAGCACACTAAAACTAAAAACACTCTACTAAGTATATGAGGAAACCAGTAACAGGTTTCCATGCCCCATTCCCTTCCCAACTAAAACAACTTTGAATTGGATGTGTTGTTTCTTCTGGTAGCTTCCTCCACCTGTGTGTGCAGGCTTCTACTACTTGTTCTTAATTTATCCATTTTAGGTATTGTGTCCTGCCATCCATTTCGGACAGGAGGACTTAGCCTCCACTTACCCCACTACTCACCTCTCCCTCCCTATCTTCTCAATGTATTCATAGCATACATGTTTTGGTTTCTTTACTGACTACAATCTGAATTTGAGCTTACTTTTTATTTCACTCGCTGTGGGCAATATATTGCCCACTTCCCAAAGATTAGTAGCCTGTGCCTTCATTATTTGAATTCTGAATAAGATTACTCAAAAGTAGACATTTCTACTATCTGTTTATTCTCTGCTCTATCTCTAGCACCTAGAATAGTCCCCAACACATAACAGGGGCTCGGAATGAATTATAATGCATTGTAATGTTTCTTGTAGAAGTAGATCTCTGTAAATGCCTTAAGGATCAATTCAACCCCAAGGGGCCAACATTATCAACAAGCTTTATGAAAGACATCAAATTACAAGTCCAAAAAAACTGACAAAGAGATATATGGAAAGATAAATGACAGAAACGGTGAGGTAAAGAATCCGTTTTCTTACCATGACCATCCCTCCTGAATTGACCACATTGCCTGCCACTGGTAGTGTCACAGTGACAGTCCCTTGCCCACTGCTGGTTGTGTTGGTGTTGGCTCCTGTCTGAACGATCTGTGCTCCTGCCAAGCTGGCTGCTGGGATGGTGATCATGCCTGAAACAGGGACTGTAACTTTAAGAAAATAAAACATAAAACAAACAAAAAACAGGTACACAGAAAGAAGGGAACACAGTTAGTCCCTCTTCTATCTGGCACACGCTTATTTACCCTGGAAAAACATACTGAACAGCACAAAGGGAGAAGCACTCTCCTACTCTCTGTGTGGTTTGCTACATGTAAGCCAAGGGATCACTACCTTTGATATTCTAGTCACTGTCTGGATTCCAGTTCTGATAAAATTATCCTTCTAGTGGATACCTCTCTAGGTATTCCAGTTCAATAGCTGGTGAGAAAGTTTGGAGGCCTCCTCTTCTAGAGGTCTGACTTCAGCTATACCACTGTTTTTGTACATATGAATAATCTGTTTAGGATGGAGATTTTACAAAATTTATAATTTGTTTATCCTAAACTGACAACGACTCACCTGCTAAACCAAGCACTCCATGCCCCAAACTATCACCAGTACCACTTACGGATTTGTTCACCATTTTCTGTTTAAGCCCTGGGCTCAATCTTGTTCAGGCTTTCTCCTGAGTCACAGGAGAGCAGACCTACCGCACTCACTGGAGCTTGTATACTGCTAAATTTTAATCACAAGTCAAAGGTTTTTTTTTTTTTTTGGAGACAGCATGCATGGGTGTGAGTGGGGGCAGGCAGAGGGAGAGGGAAAGAGAGAATCCTGAGCAGGCTCCATGCCTAGCATGGAGCCCAACTTGGGGCTTGATCTCACAATCCTGAGATCATGAGCTGAGCTGAAATCAAGGAGGCTTAACTGACTTGATTTGATCCACCCAGGTACCCCCTCACAAGTCAAACTTTTGCTCAGAGACTCAGATGTCTTTTCCAGATTTAATTATCTGACAGAGGCTTCCAAAAGCTCTCAAGTTCAGTTTGAGCCATCTCCTCTTCTCTGAAGTCCATTCTCCTCCCAAGTCAAACAGATTTCATCGCTCCTATGTTTATGTACTATCTATTCCTAGAACATACCTCTATAAAGCCTCGGCACTGCATTTATTAGGTCACATATGTGTCTCCCTTAATAGATTAGAGGTTCTCTGAGAAGAAAATTCTTTCTTAGTGAAGTGCTGCATACATAGTGGGCATATAATAAGTCTTTTGGGAAAAAACTAATAATAAAGTAGACCAGAAAAAAGAAAACAAAACAAAACAAAAAAAAAAAAAAACCCTGTAAGTAGCAACAACACTAAATGCCAACTTGACTTCTGATCTGTTTCTTCCATTACCAATAACGAAACTGTATTTCCAATCTTCTATTTAGAAATACTTTTTTCTCCCAAAGAGGTTCAAGCTTCTATAATTCCTAGGGACAGTCTTTTAACAACCACTGTAGGATCGCCTACAAATGTTACCAACACTTGTATGAATGACAAGAAAAAAACAATCAATGGAGATTTAGAAAAAATTTTGTTATTCAAACATATGTTGTGTGTGGGGCACCTAGGTGGCTCAGTGGGTTAAAGCCTCGGTCTTTGGCTCAGGTCATGATCGCAGGGTCCTGCTCAGCAGGGAGCCTGCCTACCCCTCTCTCTCTGCTTGCCTCTCTGCCTACTTGTGATCTCCATCTATCAAATAAATAAAATCTTAAAAAAAAAAAAAAGTATGTTGTGTGGAGATCACCACAAAATTTGTGCAGCAGTTATTTACTCAAAGAATAAAAAAGATGCCCCCCAAAGACCTACAGAAATGCACAGGCACACTTACCTTGTTGTAGAATGGTGCCATCTGCATTCACTGGCTGATAGACAATGGTTTGCCCTTCGGCAGTCTGTGCCACTTGCTGTCCCTGGACAGCAATCTGCTGCTGGGTCTGAAGGACAGAAATTATGACAATTTAATAGATTCCAAAGCTACACAAAGGACCATTCTTTTTAAGAAAAGAAAATAACAACATTTTCTATGGTTTTCTTCCCCACTTCTACACCCGTGAAATATTTGGCTCAGCTGTCTGACCCTTTCCAATCAGTTATGCTCTTGGGTTAAGAGAGATAATGGGAATTACCTGGGTCTGGCCAGCAGTGACTGCTGTCTGGGGCTGCTGAATGATGATCTGCTGGGTCTGGCCCTGCTGGCCCTGTACCTGCACAGCCTGCCCACCCTGGATCTGAATCTGTCCAGGTGGGACCAACTGTATCTGTGCAAGAGAACACAGAGAAAGGTTAGTACCCTGCTGGCACTGGTTTCTTTCAGTCCTAGAGTATTAGGTACCCAAGTTCCTCTAGAAAGCAAGAAAGGCTCTGAAGGGGAAAACAAGAATCTTGTTCTGTTCTTTATTATAAATTAGGTATAAGTTGTTTTCCATTCATGAAACAATGGGGGAACTTTGGCTGCTGTCTAGATATAGGATGATTTTAAGGAATCAAAGTCAGTTTTAAAAAAGATGATATATAACCATGCCTGCATGGTTATATATATTTTAAAAGCATATTCATTAAAAACACTGTGAAGTATTTTTCATACATAAAAGAATATTATATATATATTCAGAATAATTCTTGAGAGAGTAAGGGAATACAGGTGCAACTAGAAGACTGACTTTGTTTTGATAAATGTTGAAGCTGGGTGGTAGGGGTTCATCATACCATTCTCTTTGTTTTTGTCTATTTAATGCTCCCTATAATAAAATCTTGAAAAAGTTATTCTATAAATATGTATATACAAAAGCTTTAAACATACAGAAAAACCGAGACTATCATATTAGAAACCCATGCAGTCACTACTCAGAATTCACAAATTAACTGCCATATTTGCGTCATTTAACATTCCCTTCCATTCTAAAAATTATTCACTGTATTAAAATGTGATCATCCTCACAGAGCATTTTACACATGTCTACCCATAAAAACCTATCTATAGGGTTTAGTTTAGAAGTTTCCCATAAATAATACATTCTATCTTTTTCCAAGTTTGATCTGAGTGTTATTTCAACAGACTAGGGTTTTTTCCCCCTTTATTCTGTTACTGTAATGTATTACATTGATCAATATTACTATGTGGAAGCATCTTTGAACTCTGGGAATATATCCCATTTGATCACAGTGTTTAATTTTTTTTTTTTAATTTTTTTATTTTTTTTCAGCATAACAGTATTCATTATTTTTGCACCACACCCAGTGCTCCATGCAATCCGTGCCCTCTACAATACCCACCACCTGGTGCCCCCAACCTCCCACCCCCCACCCCTTCAAAATTCTCAGATCGTTTTTCAGAGTCCATAGTCTCTCATGGTTCACCTCCCCTTCCAATTTCCCTCAACTCCCTTCTCCTCTCCATCTCCCCTTGTCCTCCATGCTATTTGTTATGCTCCACAAATAAGTGAAACCATATGATAATTGACTCTCTCTGCTTGACTTATTTCACTCAGCATAATCTCTTCCAGTCCCGTCCATGTTGCTACAAAACTTGGGGATTCATCCTTTCTTTCTTTCTTTTTTTTTTTTTACAGCTTTATAAACATATATTTTTATCCCCAGGGGTACAGGTCTGCGAATCGCCAGGTTTACACACTTCACAACACTCACCATAGCACATACCCTCCCCGATATCCATAACGCCACCCCCTCTCCCAACCCCCTCCCCCCATCAACCCTCAGTTGGTTTTGTGAGATTAAGAGTCACTTATGGTTTGTCTCCCTCCCAATCCCATCTTGTTTCATTTACTCTTCTCCTACCCCCTCGACCCCCCATGTTGCATCTCCTCTCCCTCATATCAGGGAGATCATATGATAGTTGTCTTTCTCCGATTGACTTATTTCGCTAAGCATGATACCCTCTAGTTCCATCCACGTCGTCGCAAATGGCAAGATTTCATTTCTTTTGATGGCTGCATAGTATTCCATTGTGTATATATACCACATCTTCTTTATCCATTCGTCTGTTGATGGACATCTAGGTTCTTTCCATAGTTTGGCTATTGTAGACATTGCTGCTATAAACATTCGGGTGCATGTGCCCCTTCGGATCACTATGTTTGTATCTTTAGGGTAAATACCCAGCAGTGCAATTGCAGGGTCATAGGGTAGTTCTATTTTCAACATTTTGAGGAACCTCCATGCTGTTTTCCAGAGTGGTTGCACCAGCTTGCATTCCCACCAACAGTGTAGGAGGGTTCCCCTTTCTCCGCATCCTCGCCAGCATCTGTCATTTCCTGACTTGTTAATTTTAGCCATTCTGACTGGTGTGAGGTGATATCTCATGGTGGTTTTTATTTGTATTTCCCTGATGCCGAGTGATATGGAGCACTTTTTCATGTGTCTGTTGGCCATCTGGATGTCTTCGTTGCAGAAATGTCTGTTCATGTCCTCTGGCCATTTCTTGATTGGATTATTTGTTCTTTGGGTGTTGACTTTGCTAAGTTCTTTATAGATTTTGGACACTAGCCCTTTATCTGATATGTCATTTGCAAATATCTTCTCCCATTCTCGTCAGTTGTCTTTTGGTTTTGTTCACTGTTTCCTTTGCTGTGCAAAAGCTTTTGATCTTGATAAAATCCCAAAAGTTCATTTTTGCCCTTGCTTCCCTTGCCTTTGGGGATGTTCCTAGGAAGATGTTGCTGCGGCTGAGGTCGAAGACGTTGCTGCCTGTGTTCTCCTCGAGGATTTTGATGGATTCCTTTCTCACATTGAGATCCTTCATCCATTTTGAGTCTATTTTCGTGTGTGGTGTAAGGAAATGATCCAATTTCATTTTTCTGCATGTGGCTGTCCAATTTTCCCAACACCATTTATTGAAGAGGCTGTCTTTGTTCCATTGGACATTCTTTCCTGCTTTGTCGAAGATGAGTTGACCATAGAGTTGAGGGTCCATTTCTGGGCTCTCTATTCTGTTCCATTGATCTATGTGTCTGTTTTTGTGCCAGTACCATGCTGTCTTGATGATGACAGCTTTGTAATAGAGCTTGAAGTCCGGAATTGTGATGCCACCAACTTTGGCTTTCTTTTTCAATATTCCTTTGGCTATTCGAGGTCTTTTCTGGTTCCATATAAATTTTAGGATTATTTGTTCCATTTCTTTGAAAAAAATGGATGGTACTTTGATAGGAATTGCATTAAATGTGTAGATTGCTTTAGGTAGCATAGACATTTTCACAATATTTATTCTTCCAATCCAGGAGCATGGAACACTTTTCCATTTCTTTGTGTCTTCCTCAATGTCTTTCATGAGTACTTTATAGTTTTCTGAGTATAGATTCTTAGTCTCTTTGGTTAGGTTTATTCCTAGGTATCTTATAGTTTTGGGTGCAATTGTAAATGGGATGGACTCCTTAATTTCTCTTTCTTCTGTCTTGTTGTTGGTGTAGAGAAATGCAACTGATTTCTGTGCATTGATTTTATATCCTGACACTTTACTGAATTCCTGTACAAGTTCTAGCAGTTTTGGAGTGGAGTCTTTTGGGTTTTCCACATAGAGTATCATATCATCTGCGAAGAGTGATAGTTTGACTTCTTCTTTGCCGATTTGGATGCCTTTAATTTCCTTTTGTTGTCTGATTGCTGAGGCTAGGACTTCTAGTACTATGTTGAATAGCAGTGGTGATAACGGACATCCCTGCCGTGTTCCTGACCTTAGCGGAAAAGCTTTCAGTTTTTCTCCATTGAGAATGATATTTGCGGTGGGTTTTTCATAGATGGCTTTGATAATATTGAGGTATGTGCCGTCTATCCCTACACTTTGAAGAGTTTTGATCAGGAAGGGATGCTGTACTTTGTCAAATGCTTTTTCAGCATCTATGGAGAGTATCATATGGTTCTTGTTCTTTCTTTTATTAATGTGTTGTATCACATTGATTGATTTGCGGATGTTGAACCAGCCTTGCAGCCCTGGAATAAATCCCACTTGGTCGTGGTGAATAATCCTTTTAACGTACTGTTGAATCCTATTGGCTAGTATTTTGGCGAGAATTTTTGCATCTGTGTTCATCAAGGATATTGGTCTGTAGTTCTCTTTTTTGATGGGATCCTTGTCTGGTTTTGGGATCAAGGTGATGCTGGCCTCATAAAATGAGTTTGGAAGTTTTCCTTCTATTGCTATTTTTTGGAACAGTTTCAGGAGAATAGGAATTAGTTCTTCTTTAAATGTTTGGTAGAATTCCCCCGGGAAGCCGTCTGGCCCTGGGCTTTTGTTTGTTTGGAGATTTTTGATGACTGTTTCAATCTCCTTACTGGTTATGGGTCTGTTCAGGCTTTCTATTTCTTCCTGGTTCAGTTGTGGTAGTTTATATGTCTCTAGGAATGCATCCATTTCTTCCAGATTGTCAAATTTGTTGGCATAGAGTTGCTCATAGTATGTTCTTATAATTGTCTGTATTTCTTTGGTGTTCGTTGTGATCTCTCCTCTTTCATTCATGATTTTATTTATTTGGGTCCTCTCTCTTTTCTTTTTGATAAGTCTGGCCAGGGGTTTATCAATCTTATTAATTCTTTCAAAGAACCAGCTCCTAGTTTCGTTGATTTGTTCTATTGTTTTTTTGGTTTCTATTTCATTGATTTCTGCTCTGATCTTTATGATTTCTCTTCTCCTGCTGGGTTTAGGGTTTCTTTCTTGTTCTTTCTCCAGCTCCTTTAGGTGTAGGGTTAGGTTGTGTACCTGAGACCTTTCTTGTTTCTTGAGAAAGGCTTGTACCGCTATATATTTTCCTCTCAGGACTGCCTTTGTTGTGTCCCACAGATTCTGAACTGTTGTGTTTTCATTATCATTTGTTTCCATAAATTTTTTCAATTCTTCTTTGATTTCCTGGTTGACCCATTCATTCTTTAGAAGGATGCTGTTTAGTCTCCATGTATTTGGGTTCTTTCCAAATTTCCTCTTGTTATTGAGTTCTAGCTTTAGAGCATTGTGGTCTGAAAATATGCAGGGAATGATCCCAATCTTTTGATACCGGTTGAGACTTGATTTAGGACCAAGAATGTGATCTATTCTGGAGAATGTTCCATGTGCACTAGAGAAGAATGTGTATTCTGTTGCTTTGGGATGAAATGTTCTGAATATATCTGTGATGTCCATCTGGTCCAGTGTGTCATTTAAGGCCTTGATTTCCTTGTTGATCTTTTGCTTGGATGATCTGTCCATTTCAGTGAGGGGAGTGTTAAAATCCCCTACTATTATTGTATTCTTGTCGATGTGTTTCTTTGATTTTGTTATTAATTGGTTTATATAGTTGGCTGCTCCCACGTTAGGGGCATAGATATTTAAAATTGTTAGATCTTCTTGTTGGACAGTTCCTTTGAGTATGATATAGTGTCCTTCCTCATCTCTTATTATAGTCTTTGGCTTAAAATCTAATTGATCTGATATAAGGATTGCCACTCCTGCTTTCTTCTGATGTCCATTAGCATGGTAAATTCTTTTCCACCCCCTCACTTTAAACCTGGAGGTGTCTTCAGGTGTAAGATGAGTTTCTTGTAGGCAACATATAGATGGTTTTTGTTTTTTTATCCATTCTGATACCCTGTGTCTTTTGATTGGGGCATTTAGCCCATTAACATTCAGGGTAAGTATTGAGAGATATGAATTTAGTGCCATTGTATTGCCTGTAAGGTGACTGTTATTGTATATTGTCTCTGTTTCTTTCTGATCTACTACTTTGAGGGTCTCTCTTTGCTTAGAGGACCCCTTTCAATATTTTCTGTAGAGCTGGTTTGGTATTTGCAAATTCTTTCAGTTTTTGTTTGTCCTGGAAGCTTTTAATCTCTCCGTCTATTTTCAATGATAGCCTAGCTGGATATAGTATTCTTGGCTGCATGTTTTTCTCATTTAGTACTCTGAATATATCATGCCAGCTCTTTCTGGCCTGCCAGGTCTCTGTGGATAAGTCTGCTGCCAATCTAATATTTTTACCATTGTACGTTACAGACTTCTTTTCCCGGGCTGCTTTCAGGATCTTTTCTTTGTCACTAAGACTTGTCAATTTTACTATTAGGTGACGGGGTGTAGACCTATTCTTATTGATTTTGAGGGGGGTTCTCTGAACCTCCTGGATTTTGATGCTTGTTCCCTTTGCCATATTGGGGAAATTCTCTCCAATAATTCTCTCCAATATACCTTCTGCTCCCCTCTCTGTTTCCTCTTCTTCTGGAATCCCAATTATTCTAATGTTGTTTCGTCTTATGGTGTCACTTATCTCTCGAATTCTCCCCTCGTGGTCCAGTAGCTGTTTGTCCCTCTTTTGCTCAGCTTCTTTATTCTCTGTCATTTGGTCTTCTATATCGCTAATTCTTTCTTCTGCCTCATTTATCCTAGCAGTGAGAGCCTCCATTTTTGATTGCACCTCATTAATAGCTTTTTTTATTTCAACTTGGTTAGATTTTAGTTCTTTTATTTCTCCAGAAAGGGCTTTTATATCTCCCGAGAGGGTTGCTTTAATATCTTCCATGCCTTTTTCAAGCCCGGCTAGAACCTTGAGAATCATCATTCTGAACTCTATATCTGACATATTACCAATGTCTGTATTGATTAGGTCCCTAGCCTTTGGTATTGCCTCTTGTTCTTTTTTTTGTTGTGAATTTTTCCGCCTTGTCATTTTGTCCAGATAAGAGTTTATGAAGGAGCAAGTAAAAAACTAAAAGGGTGGCAACAACCCCAGGAAAATATGCTTTAGCCAAATCAGAAGAGATCCTGAATTGTGAGGGGGGAGAAAGGGGATAAAAAGGGGTTCAGAAAGAAAGAAAAAAAAAAAACTATTAAAAAAAAGAAAGCCGATGAAGAAAAAATATAAAAAGAGGAAAAAAAAATATATATTAGATAAACTATTTAAAAAACGTTGAAAAAAGAAAACGGTAAAAGTTAAAAAAAATTTAGCAGAAGAAGAGAAAAAGAAAAAAAATTGACAAAGAAAAAAAATTAAATTAACTGCAAGGCTAAAAAATCATGGGGAGAAAGCCATGAGTTCCGTGCTTTGCTTTCTTCTCCTCTGGAATTCCGCCGTTCTCCTTGGTAGGTGAACTTGGTCCTGGCTGGGTTTCCCGTAGATCTTCTGGGGGAGGGGCCCGTTGTAGTGATTCTCAAGCGTCTTTGCCCCAGGCGGAGTTGCACCGCCCTTACCCGGGGCCGCGCTGAGTCATCCGTTCGGGTTCGCTTTCGGGAGCTTTTGTTCCCTGAGCGCTTTCCGTAGAGTCCGGAGGACGGGAATAAAGATGGCGGCCTCCCGGTCTCCAGCCCGGAGGAGCCGAGAGCCTGGGCCCCACTCCTCAGTGCGCCCTCAGAGAACAGTGCCAAATGACTCCCGTCACCCTGGCCTCCGGCCACGCTCCGAGCTGACCGAGCCTGCGACCGGTTCAAGGCAACCCTGAGCTGAGAGTCACTCCTCGGCTCTGTCTCTGCAGCCGGCTTCCCCGTTCTAATACCGGTAAGCTCTGCGACACTGAGACACCCCCGATCCTTCTGCGACCCTGCGGGACCTGAGGCCGCGCTTACCCCGCCTGGGCTTCACCCCAGTTAAGCCTCTGGAGCGATGTCCCTCAGCGGAACAGACTTTTAAAAGTCCTGATTTTGCTCCGTTGTTCCGCCGCTCGCCGGGAGCCGGCCCCTCCCCCCGCGGTCGATCCTCCCGTCGCTTTGGATTCACTTCTCCGCCAGTCCTACCTTGCAGAAAGTGGTTGATTTTCTGTTTCTGGAATTGCTGTTCTTCTTCTCTTCAATCTCCCGTTGGATTTGTAGGTGTTTGCAATCTTTAGATAAGCTATTTAGCTGATCTCCCGCTACCCGAAGTAGTCTCAGCCTGCTACTTCTCCGCCATCTTGACTCCTCCCCCCACAGTGTTTAATTTTTTATATGCTCTGGATTTGGGTTTGCCAGTATTTTGGAGGGGGGGGGCTCTTGCATCGATGAGCTGAAGACAGACTTAACCGACTAATCCACCCAGGTGCCCCATTGATTGATTTTTTTTTTTTTTTTTTAAAGTAGGCTCCACAACCATCATGGAGCCCAGTATAGCTTCAACTCACAACCCTGAGATCAAGACCTGAGCTGAGATTAAGAGTTGGATGCTTAACAGACTGAGTTGCCCAAGTGCCCCAAGTTTATTTCTATTAGCACTCCGAATATATCAGTCACTGCCTTCTGGCCTCCAAAATTTCTGATGAGAAATCTGCTAACAATCTTACTCAGGATCCCTTGTAAATCACTTTTCTCTTGGTGCTTTCAAGATTCTCTATTTGTGGCTTCCAAAAGTTTAATGGTTATGGGTCTTGCTGTGGGTCTCTGAGTTCACCTTCCTGTCTTTCAACAGATTTGGGAAATTTTCAGCCATTTCTTCAAATATTCTCTCTGCACTCTTCTCTTCTGACACTCCCACAATGCATCTGTTGGCACACTCGATAGTGGACTCACAGTTCACTTCTTTCCAATGTTTTCTTTTTCTGTTCCTCAGATCCAATCACTTCCACTGCCTTACCTTCATCAATTCTTTCTTCTATCTGTTCAAATTTGCTCTGAATCTTTCTAGTCAATTTTTCATTTTCATTATCGTACTTATCAGTGCCGCAATTTCAGGTTTTCTATCTCTTTATAGGTTTTTCCATTTTGTTCATACATTGCTTCCCTGACTTTTCCAACATCTTCTTGTAGTTCTTTGGGCATCTTTAGGGCAGTTATTTTTAAAATGTTTGTCTTATAGTAAACCTATTTTTTAAAAGGACGGTTTCTAGATTAATTTCTTCCTCTGAATGGGTCACACTTTCCTGTGTCTTTGTAGGCCTTACGACTTTTGTTGGAAACTGCATATTAAGTCAAATAATGTAGTAGCTGTGGAAATCAAATTCTTTCCCTTCCCTGGGATTTGCTGTTATTGTTTTGATTTCTGTAGGCAGTCTCTGTGCCAAAAAATCAGCCTAAGGCATAAACCCAAGGCCTTTTCTGAGCCTGTGACTGTCCCCGAGTATGTGTAGTCCTTTTCTAATTTTTCCAAATATTCAACTTCTTCTGAGTGTCCTCGAGTCTAAAGTTAAGCTCTCAAAAAGGGGAAAAGGAGAAAATGAAGGGGGCAGGAAAGGGTGCTGGCTTTTAAAAAATTCTCTAGCAGCGCCTGGGTGGCTCAGTGGTTAAGCCTCTGCCTTTGGCTCAGGTCATGATCTCAGGGTCCTGGGATGGAGCCCCGCATTGGGCTCTCTGTTCAGCGGGGAGCCTGCTTCCCCCTTTCTCTCTGCCTGCCTCTCTGCCTACTTGTGATCTCCATCTCTCTGTCAAATAAATAAATAAAATAAAATAAAAATAAAAATAAAAAATTCCCTAGCAGTCACTTCAGCTAGAGGGAGAGGGACTTATACAACAGAGGGGTAAGGTGTGACGACATAGGCTGCCTCCTCCTTCATCTGCACCTCTGATCAGAAATAGCAATCGGTGATCCCTGATTTTAGAGGATGGCATCTATTTTGTTCACCTTGGCTCCTATAAGCTGCCCAGAGGTTTCTTTAAGACCTGTGTGCAGCTAGCTACCTGCTAGGCTGCTGGGTAGCTGCGATTGTGCTAAGAACTCAAACTTACTGAAATTATCTTCACTGTAAGTCTATGTCTCCTCCTATAAGTAAAAAGGTTTCATTAGACTCCAGAGTTCCAAAATAGTATCAGATAGACACTGCCAGTGCGATTATTGTGTAGGGTCGGGAATAAGATTCCTGGAATGTTCTGCTCCACCACCTTCCCAGAATCCTCTATCTAGGTCTTCTTAACTACTTTTTCCAAATAGTTAGGTCATAGTTGGCACTGAGAAAGTAGTGGCAAATACATAAAGAAGTAAACAAATTTATTTAGTTATCTGAATCTATTTCCTGAGTTTCAAACAGCAAGGGATACCTGCTATTAGTCATTTGGATTTCCTTTTCCATCTATTCATATTCTTTGTTCATTGTTATTTTCATATCAGTACATGAACATTCTTTATGGATTTTGGACACAAACCAAATTATGTGTGTTGAAACTATCCCCTGCTTATCTGTACCATGTCTTTTATTTATATTTTGATGTATATACATTTTTATTTTGAAGTAGTCAAATAAATTGTTTTCATTTCTTTAAAAAAATCCTTCTCTACTCCACAACATAAAGAAAATTCTCCTGTAAATAAAATCTCAAAGTTTCCAAGTATGTTTGTTTATATTTATACTGTAAATCTATCAAGTATACAGTATGAGATAGATACTGTGTTTTCTTTTTCTAGGTCATTCTTATACCACTTCTTCACTGGTATTTTATACTATTTTTAATTATACATTAACTTCCAATATTCCTGCATTTATTTCTTCACTCTCTACTTTGGTTCCACTATCCTTATTAAAAGCCAGGGATCTTAATTTAAGAATAAACACAAATTTAGCATGTATCTGAACATCTGTACCTTTTCTAAGGGGATACAGGTTTCAATGGAATTCTAAAATAGAGCATGCAATTCAAAAAAAGATTAAGGAGTACTGTTCTAAAAGATATGGTTATTCAAAAAACACTAATGAGAAGCAATCTCTAATAAAAAGGGATTGAAACCTTAAGCATTTTAAAGGAGGCTAAGGAATCATACCTAGAGCTTTATATATGTTAACAGAAAAGAATTTCTCCAGGGTGGTTTGATTACTTAGAGTCCTACTTGGAGGGAAGGGAATGAAATAAATAACCCTTTCAAAGTCTCTTAAAGGCCAAAATATTCCCCATAAAATCATAGAATTCAGAGCTGGAATGAATCCTAAATATCAGCTGATATAAAATGCGTTTCTGGAAGAGAACACTGACAATCAACTGACTTGGCCAGGATTAGAAATCCTGTTTAATGGCAGACCTGGGAATGAAGTCAGGTCACTGCATTCACAGTACACAGTTCCTAGCATTATACCATTTCCACTCAACAGTGGAGAGGAAGACGTGGCAAGGGGGGGTTGGAGAGGAGGCAATGGGAAGGACAGAAATGAAAAGGCAGTACAACACTGTGGCAAACACACAAAAAATATATTTAAAGCCTCATACATTTATGCATAGAGCAATGTGGAAGCTATTTTTAATCCTAACTACAACTCTATCTTGGCAAAAATATGCCAATGGCCTTAAAAATGATCTTACCCTTTGCTCAAGCAATCCCTCCACTCCAAAGAAATTACTCTAAGAATTCAACTGGAAAATAAAGCAATCAGTGATCTTATCTATAGGAACAAAAAAACAAAAATAAAGCAAAACAAACAAAAAATCCCAGAATACACTTTGCAAGGAAAGTATACATAAAATTACAAGGGTTTATATAAAAATTAATTTAGATTTATGAAGTAGTGTGATCATGGCTGGGTTTTTCAACTTCTATTAAATTCCTCCAGAATAACTAAATCATTGGAATCATTTTAACTATTAAAACAAAATACAGATACACTAGAAAGTTAATAGTTCTCCCTTGCCCCTGCCTCTATGCACATAAACATATATACCCATGAGTGTTTGGCTATTCATTACAGAAATCACATAGTATATAATTCTCTGCAAATTATTTTTCACTAAAAATACTTCAATATCTATTAGCCCTCATACTTTTAAAATTTTTTAATTTTTATTTATTTATTTATTTATTAAGGATTTTATTTATTTATTTGACAGAGATCACAAGTAGGCAGAGAGGCAGGCAGAGAGAGAGCGGGGAGCAGGCTCCCTGCTGAGCAGAGAGCCCAACGCGGGGCTCAATCCCAGGACCCTGGGATCATGACCTGAGCCAAAGGCAGAGGCTTTAACCCACTGAGCCACCCAGACGCCCCCCTCATCCTTTTTAATAAGGACAAAATGCTCCATATATGAACATATAGAGTATGATGTATTCAACAATTTCTTTATCCTTATTGATGGAATGGACATATAGGTCACATTTTTTTTTCTAGTACAATGCTGCAATGTTTTTGCACATTTTTCCCTGTACGTGGGTGCTTTTCTTCTTATACAACGGATTCTCAGAAGTGGGGCAGAAAGAGCAAAGGTTTATATTTATATATTTAATAGTGAGATGCCTTCAGAATTTGAAATGACCAATAATAATGTTTCCTTTTCTCTACATCTATTATAGCATTGGACATAAACTCTTTTTAATTTTTACCAACTCAATAAAAAATCCCTCTAGTTTTTACTAATCTGACGCTACCGAGCTGCAGGTCTTATTTTACCTTTGTTTTCTGTTTCTGAATTGGTCTTTCCAGTGGATTTACCTAAGCACTTTATAGTCTGTTTACAGAATCTGCCTTTATTTACCCTTTCTACGTTTTTGTAAATTTTCTACTTCATTAATTTTAACCTACTTTTTTGTTCATTTTGTTCTTTCTTCCTTTCTCTAACTTTGTAAGGGAAATACCATTCATTTTTTAGTTCTTTTAAAATAAAAGTATTGGGGTGCCTGCATGGCTCAGTCAGTTAGGTGTCTGCCTTCGGTTCAGGTCATGATCCCAGGGTCCAGGGACTGAGCCACATGTCAGGCTCCCTGCTCAGCAGGGAGTCTGCTTCTCCCACTCCCTCTGCCTGCTGATCCCCTTGCTTGTGCTCTGTTGGCAAATAAATAAATAAAATCTTAGAAAAGAAGAAGTATTTAAGGGTTACACATTTTGCTCTAAGTACAGCTTTAGGTGTGTGTGATGGGTTTGGACTGAAGCATTTTTTTTTTCATCACTTGCTAGATAATCCAAATTATAAATTACTTGGAAAAAAATGAAATCTGAAAATGAAAATTTTGGACTTGTAGCTATTCTTTTAATACACTCAAGTGTACCAAAAAACTCCCAACTTTCAAGCTCCTATGAGTAAACAGACTACTTCAGAAGCCAGGGCATTATATGTGTTCTGTAACATCTTAAATCCCAAAATAAAGACACCTAGCTAACTGACTGCATTCCAAAAGCCAAAAAAAAATAAGCCATGTTAGAAATGAAATGGAATGTCCAAAAGAATAGCTACAAGTCCAAAATTTTCATTTTCAGATTTCCTTTCATTTTTTTTTCCAAGTGATTTATAATTTGGATTATCTAGCAAGTGATGAAAAAATAACATTCCTGACCAAGAACAGTTAATTTCCAAGGCACACTATAAATTCTTTCAGTTGCCAGAAGTTCCAAAGATAAAACCAATGAATTACTTCTAATAAACAGGACTCTCATCTTTTTGTATTCTTTATATACTGATTCAAGATCATACCTAACATTTTAGTCCTTACCAGAGATGTCCCAATTTCTTTAATTCTTTTGTCACTGGTGGTACAAAAGTAGAAAATTGACTAATTTTGTGAATGTAGGGTGGCAAATGATTCAATGCCAAATCAACAGTCAAACAGTTTCTAACAAGCTCTTCTTTAAAACCTCTGCTCTGTTACTCTGCTATTCTGTCTGAACATTTTTTTGCATTGCTCACCTGCTGCAAACCCTGAGTCCCAGACACAGGTACTTGCATGATGGTTTGACCTTGTCCACCAGGGACAGCTTGGACCATGATGGGCTGGCCAGTTGATGTGATTAATTGGCCTCCACTGACCTGTACCATTAATGGCTGCCCCTGAACCTAGAAGGAAATAAGATAAGAACAATGAAATAACATAAGACACAAAATGGTTTTTACCAAAGATAATCACTGGAACTATTCTGTTGCCTTGGTAGAGGGGGAAAAGGTAGAAGAGACACTAAGAAAGTAAGTCTCAAGTCCCTGTCTTCAAGTTATCTTCTTTAAAAATGCTCTATCTTTGACTAAACACCAAATTGAACACTTTAAGGTCAGATATAATGAAGTATATCCAGGGTCTTAAGGAAGTCTCAACAGATATAAGGCATTTGTCATCAAATACAGGCTAAATCCATGAGAAGCACTTAATCAAAACATCCAGACTATATGCCTTTTGAGACTAACATTCAGGTATAATTTCTAGTAAAGGCTGGAGAGGAGGCAATGAGAGGGAAGGCTGATGGTGGTGATGGTGGGTGAGTGCAAATTCTACACAACCTGGAAGGAATAAATCAAACCACCCAGCAATGACTCCAGAAGGATGGGTAGCAAGCAGCTCTGGAAGCTTATGCAGAAGACCCGTTCTCCCTATAGTCTCTCAAGCATAAATGAAATATACAACTTTTATTCTCTGTTATCACTCTGGGAATTCTAGTCCTATGGATGTTTCAAGAGCCCACTAGGGAAGGCCTAGAAATATTTTCTGATCAGTTTTCAAGCTCTTTGGTGAATTCCTCACACTGGACCCTCCAATATCTGCATAGTTGTTTTAGTTTTAAAAGAAACAGTGATAAATATGGGAATTAATACACTCAAGTGTACCAAAAAACTCCCAACTTTCAAGCTCCTATGAGTAAACAGACTACTTTAGAAGCCAGGGCATTACACGTGCTCTGTAACATCTTAAATCCCAATATAAAATACACCTAGCTAGCTGACTGCATTCCAAAAGCCAAAAAAACAAGCCATGTTAAAAATGAAATGGAACGTCCAAAAGAATAGCTACAAGTCCAAAATTTTCATTTTCAGATTCTGTCCTTGTTTTGAGGAATTATTTGCAACAGAACACAAGAATATTCATATGACTAAAATATGAATTCTAATTCTAAATTCTTAATTCCCTTGAAAAGTGTGTTCAAGTAACAGTAATTGGTTAAAAGGTCAGTCTTCCCTAGATGAATAGATTAGATATTAAGGTGCCCTCTTCCATGGGGCGCCTGGGTGGCTCAGTGGGTTAAAGCCTCTGCCTTGGGCTCGGGTCGTGATCCCGGGGTCCTGGAATTGAGCCCCACATGGGCTCTCTGCTCAGCGGGGAGCCTGCTTCCTCCTCTCTCTCTGCCTGCCTCTCTGCCTACTTGTGATCTCTGTCAAATAAATAAATAAATAAATCTTAAAAAAAAAAAAAAAAAAAAAAAAAAAAGAAAGAAAGAAAGAAAGAAAAGGTGCCCTCTTCCTCACCACCACCAAATGCATCAGAATCTTTAGGAACATTTAAATCCTAAGTTTCATAAACTATTCATTGAGAAATTCCCCTTTACTTTTTAAAGGACTTTACAATCTGATTCTCTCATGCTTTCTCCCTTCCTTATCAAATTAAATTCCCTTTGCTACACCAATGTTTGCATATACCCCATCAGAAAGGGCTGTTCTGAATATTTATTAAATGAGTAACTGCAAGAAGTATTAAAAATTCTCCAAAATAATGAGACCCCTGGAGGAAAGATTTTCATCATTTACATAAAGTGTTTCCATTTCTTTTAAATAAAATCTACATAAGTAAGAAACATAAATTTTAAGGCCCAACTGTTCGTAAGTTTCGGACTACCCATCAACTTGAACTTCTCCCCTCACTGACATGCTAAATGTATACATGATAAACCATTTGAGACTCCAAGGAGCCCACTGTGTTTACAACATATGAATGATTACAAGGACACATGCATCAGACAAGAAGCCATACAGTTAAGAGCATGTTACATTCCCATTCCACAAGTGGTTAATGACAATACTGTTTTATGTATCAATAAGATGAAGCAAGCATGAAAAACATGAAGAACAAGCTGTTGTGAGATTTGAACATATTTAGGAGTACCTATAAGCTCAGCATTTTTTCAGCCTAATTTATGTCCAGAACTGACTGCATATTACCATCAGGCACTACACGTGGCAAGTGTGTGAGTAGGGCTGAAATGATTACGATGAGGGGCAGGTAACTGCCAGGTGCTTCACAGCACTGAAGTAAGATGCCAGTTCTACATTCTAAATCCTACTTTGAATCATTTCCATTAAATGGAGGAAAAAAGGAAGGGCATTCAAATTTTGCCAATTTCTCAAAACAGAGTCATTTTCATCAAAGTAACCCACAGACACAGAAAAAACTTGGGCTTTTACTCTCATTTTTACATAGGCACTGGCCAAAATATAACCCCAATTTAGGATATTTAGCTTGGCAATACATAATGTTAGAGAACTGCTCTAGTTAAGAATTCTTATAGGCTGTAACACCTAAGTCTTATAGAAAGCATATTCCACCTCTGAGGAAGAGATACACAGTAATCTTTGCAAATGTAGTAATAAAGCTGGACATGGTTTCCTCAGGAAAGGTAGTGAAAAGGCAGCAGCTAAAAGACTAATAAGATTCACTGATCAGATAAACCTTGCAAAGTAAAAGGATTATTCTGCAGCTGAGTTGCCCTTTTAATAAAAATAAAACATAATCTAACCCTAGTTATTTTTTATTCCACTATGATAAATACAAATCGGAATTTTACCGTGCATTCTGATCATAGAGTTTGAGATCTAAATAGATTCTAATGTCACTTGTAAGAATTTCTTGCCGTCACTTATACCATTTCCTTCCCCAGTATTCCCAAAGAAACACAACAGCCAAATTCAGTTTTAGAAAATTGATACTGGGGTCGCTACATGACTAGGCATAAAACATGAGGAAACTGGAATCTTATAAGCCTCAAAGACAAGTTAACAGCATCAAAAACATGCAACTGGCTTTGGCATTCCTCCTTGAGATCCTACCACAAACAGCACCAGACATGAGGATAGGAGAAGTTCATGCAGGGCTTACAGAGAATCAGAGAGGGCACCACTACCTGGAGGGTCTGGACTTGCTGGCCTGAGGCGGATGCCACCTGGGCCTCAGTCTGCAACTGGACAGCAGTGACACCACCCTGCTGCTGAGAACAGGAACAGGAAGAGCTTGAAATGTGTCAGGAAGGAAATGGGAGAGTTCAAGATATGAGATCACCTTACCTCTTGTGAGAGAGGGAGGGAATCTTCTTTCAACAGTCCCACCCAAGAAGACTTTAAAACTGTAGAGACTCCCTATACTGAAGCTGTTTTGTCATGGTAGCAGGATCAAAGATATTAGCCTTCTATCCCCAGAGTGAAACTCAAAACACATTTCCATGACTCAAAAACAAAAGTTGTCCATCGTTAACACAATTTTTTTAAATGAACTCCTTCCCTCCAGAAATAAGCTTTTGATCCTTCTGCTTTGAGTTATCTTAATGCTTTTTATTTCCTCAAATGAGTTCACAACAACAAAGTTATCAGGTTTTTACAGCTTTGAAGCTACAGTGAAGAATTTCTGGGACTTAAATGTAATCACCAGATAGGAAGAATGAAGCAATCACTGTGAACCAAAATCATCTTCATGCTGGTCACTGCTCTCATGGTCCAAAACTAAGATAACTTCTACTTAATTGGATTACCTTAGAAGCAATGTTTTCAGTGATTTAACCTAATTTTTATATCCTTTAATGATAAATTCTGACAGAAGACTTCATCAGGGCGATTCTGTGAATAGAAGGCCCTTTGTGGAATCCTTCCCCAAGCAGGCAGCTGAAGGAAGCTGCCAGAGACACAGCAGCTGCGTGTGGAAGGAAAAGCCAGCGAAGGAGTTTAAATAATTACTTTCTTTTAATCAAAAGTTGCTCCTTCCTTTGATCATTAGCTAGGAACAAGTTACCATCAAAATAGTTTTTGCACTCCCTACCATCTACTTTTCTGTATTCTCTAAGTTCCCTTTTGGAAACAAAACATTCCCCAATCTTGGCCTAAGGTCAAATAGATGCATAATGAATGTCTTTTCTTCTAGGGAAAAACACAAGTAAACTCTTACTAAAATAAAAAGCTAATAAAAAGCATCAGAAAATGTAATCTCTCTATAAATCTAAAAAAGCAATCTATCTTATTAAGGAATAAACCAACAGGGGATTCCTTTCTAGTATGTGCTTATTTGTAAGAGGGCCTAAGTATTAACCTCATGTTGAACTACAGCTTTTCAGGATAAGCACCGTGATGGATCAAATCAAAGAACAGTGGATTTCTTGGATGCTGACTATCTTGGTTTATCACTATGCCACAGCCTTGAACGATCACAAAGCTAGCTTAATCAAGAAGAGAAACAACAAAACTGAATCCAGAAAAAAACAAAACAAAAAAGAACTCCACATTTCCATCTGAGAACAGACCAGGTTTTGACTTTAAGCAAAATGAAATGGGCAATTCAGTATTACACAAGACTCCTGAGAAAAGCAAATTCTATGTTGTCATGGACTGAACACAGAGCTCATGAGAGAAATCCCAGCACATCCAATCTTCAAAAAGCATTCCAGCACAAGTCACCAGACCTATTATTCGTAAGATCTGGGACCTCTAAATAATTCCCCACTTGAGTGGTGCTCCAAAGCTGTGCTGTTTAAAGCAGTTGTACTTCCATACCTGCTGCTGAATCTGTCCAGCCTGCACAACAATCTGCTCTGTCGAACTATTGCTGTTTGCTGTATACTGCTCCATGATCCCTCCAAGTTAGAATCCTGTCCACAGTGAGTTTCACTCAGGAGATCCAAGAAGACTGCAAAATGCACTCCTATTAAAAGGGTTGGAAAGAAACTAAGTGAGATTGTTAATAAAAGCCTTGCCAGATGATTAACATTGATAACTTAATGCTGTGCTTTATTCGAAAGTAAACAGGGTAAGAGAATAGGAAACGTTCATTTTTTACATCATTTGTAACTAGGATTACAAGGCACACTCAGGACAATACCATAACAATACCATAATGCCGTTTCACATGTCTTCAAAGTGCTTCTGATTCATTTCTGATTGGCAGCCTTACCTTCAATACTACCAGGGGAACATTTCAAATTTAGAAATACTCATGAAACCACAATATCACGTTTTTACAAGGCCTATTTAACACTGGTTTTAAGGTCTGCATGTGTATTTTAGAAGATAAACAGTTTCTTTATTTTGTAGCACATTCTTGCTGCCTGCCAATAAAATACCAAATGTGTTACTCTAGTTCGCTACGCATGGTCTGCAGTGTAAAATTTCATGGCTTATCATTTAGTAAGGAAATTACCCAGACCTGAAGTTAACCATTTTGCTTATCAAAATCTCCATTAAGTAGTATTAAGAAAGCTCAAGTGAAGGTTTAGGAATTTGCATTTTAATCCAGAGCAAGAAATAAAAAGCTATACTAATGGCAAAAATGATGTTTATAAATAGAAGGAAAAATTTTACATGACATATTAAGGCTACGAGTTTCTCTAGAAAGAACTTAAGTTTCCCCCACTCTTACATTTAAATGCCTACCTAATAGACCTAATTCTATCCTACCCTTTATTACATAATTTTAACGTTTTTTTTTTTTTTTTTAATGGCAATTTCCAAACCTATGCAAGAACAGTGATAGGAGCGGCCTAGATGGTTCAGTCAGTTAAGCGTCAGACTCTTGGTTTTGGCTCAGGTCGTGATTTTAGGGTCATGAAGTCAAGCTCTGCTTTGGGCTTCATGTACAACATGAAGTCTGCTTAAGATTGTCTCTCTTCCTTTCCTTCTGCCCCTACCCACATTAGTACACCCTCTCTAAATAAATCTAAAGAAGATTCACTCCCTCTGTCCCTCCCTTTGCTTATGTGTGCACACGCATGCTCTCTAAATAAATAAATAATCTTAAAAAAAAAAAAAAAAAAAAAAAAGCAGTACTGAGAACATCATTAATGAGCCCCCACAGCCATCTCCAATCTTACCCCATGGTCAAGCCTGTTTTACACACCTCATCTACTTTCTTCCCACCCCTGAATTATTTTAAAGTAAATACCAGACACTGTAGTATTCCAAAATTCTTTTTTTTAAAAAAGATTTTATTTATTTGACAGAGAGAGTCACAGTGAGACAGGGAACACAAGCAGTGGGAGTAGGAGAAGGAGAAGCAGGCTTCCTGCCGAGCAGGGAGCCAGACAGGGGGCTTGATCCCAGGACCCTGGGATCATGAACTGAGTTGAAGGCAGACACTCAACGAATGAGTCACTCAGGCGCCCGTTATTCCAAAATTCTATCTTTATCTCTAAAGAGGAAGGACTCTTCCTTTGTCATTACCATCATGTCACAATATCGTTTCTATAGTATAATTTCAAACATTAGAAAAGAAATAAGTCCCTAAATATTATCAAATATTCAGGCCTTGGTCAAATTAATCCTGCTCACTTAAAGACTTTAAAAATAAGGACGCAATTAGATAAATAGAAATGGTACTTGAGAACCTTAGATAAACTTGACTCAAAAATTTAAAATTATACCAACTACCAAAATTATACCAATTACCATCAAAGGGTAATTCACCTTGGAAGTATGAGAAAGGTACATGTATATATAATCAAAATGTAGATAAATCTTCACCCCCCAATTCTTCTCCAGGCCTTCATAAATTCTAAAATTTGAAATGATAAAGTTATGTGAGCTAAAATGAACTGCACATTATGTCAGCAAAGAAATGCACTACTCTCCATAAAATCACACATGGTAGATGAGATTAATCACTTGTAAACTGTCTCAATATGGTGTGAGAGAAATAAAAATATATTCAAGTGCACATGCAAGTATTTAGAAAGAAGTATATTTAGGTCTAAAGTTCACCCTGAAATGCATCAAAAAATAAGATGGATTGATATATGAATGGATGGAGGTACCTGATAAAATAAATATGGTACAGTGTTAACAGGAGATGCTAGGTGATGGGTATATGCTGGTGTTTATTATAAAATTCTTTCAACTTATTGTATGTCTGAAAATTTTTATACTAAAATACGTGTATAGCTTATATTACTCATCACCAAAATGGTATGCAGAGTAAGAGTGTAAGAGCCATAAATAAGTGACAGGATGACTGTGCCATCACTACATGCTGTTCTGTGGCCATATGGTTCTCTAACTCACTACCCTTGCTCTGATGGAATGCTCACCAAGCAACTAACTATAATTTGGATTTACATACAGATACGCCAACAGAAACCAAATATGATCAGCAACACAAATGAACTTGTAATTTCTCATTGCATACTGACAAGATGACTTTTTGATTTTTACACCAGTTCTCTTCGGAACCGGTTGACTAAGTCACTTCCTGAGGTTCTGGAACAGTACAGAAATCAAGTTTTCAGCAACACTAAATGGCTCTGCCAGGGAAGTAAATGGTCTTCCCTAAACTACCATGTCTCTAACTTCAGTACAATGTATTTAGGTTTATAAACTAATAAAATTAAAGAATTAAGGATCATGGTAACAAAAGAGCGTAAGTGATTCCATTTACATGAAACTCAAAAAGCAGGAGAAATTAGAGAGAGAGAGAGAGAGAGAGAGAGATCACAAGTAGGCAGAGCCAACAGTCAGGGTGGGGTAGGATAGGGTGGGGAAAAGGCTCCCTGCTGAGCAGAGAGCCATGAAGGCAGAGGCTTAACCCACTGAGCCACCCAGGTGCCCCAGAAATCTAGACAGAAAGCAGGTCAGTGATTCCCTGGGACTGGAAAAGCAGGGCAGGATAGGGGTGGGAAGTTGATCAGGATAGAGCACCTGAAACTTTCTGGGGTGATGAATGTGTTTTATGTATTTTTATCATGGCAGTGGTCGCATAGGTATATAAACCTAAGTTCATCAAAATGAACACTTAAAATGATTACTTTTATGTCTTACTATATCTCAATAAAGTTGATTTAAAAAATTGGGATCATGAAAGAACATCTTCTTTCAACACTCCACCATCTACTCCCCCGCCCAAATCCCTTTCCTGTATGAGATTTTTTTCCATGGCCACTAATTTCCAGAAATTTATTTTATGAAGGATACGAGAATGAGTAAAACAGAACGTCATGCAGATTTTCCCAACTAGTTTATGCTAGTAATAAAAACACTTCAATTCACTGTACTTTGAAGGGTAAAAAGGAAGCGGTTCTCAATCTAACAGCAGCATTTTTCTTTCCGATGAATGAGGGATTCAGGCTGCAACATGATACTGAGACTGCTAATGGTGAATATGTACACAACTGGTTTCACAGAAGCCATGTGCTCCTACTACCTTGAGCTTCAGTTAGCAAAACTGCAAGACAATATGACATTGTCTATCCTCCAGTGCTTTTCTGTCCAACATTTGAAAAAAATTAAGTCAGCCAGATCTACTCAGTCTAGCTCTTGATCCTAACATAGTTTTGGATGTTTCTTTCTCAAAGAGTGTGTGTATATTCTTGCTAGCATGAAAATCCTCTTCCTCCCCGCTTCAAGGTGCAGAACCCTAAACATAGCTAACTACCAGGAACCCATTCTACGTGTCCCTACACATTTTAAAGCTAAAACTTCCAAAACTCAAGCATAAGCATGCGAAAGCCCTTTGAAATTACTATATTTAACAATCCCTACCAGGTAAAGATTGCAACAATGCCTTCAAATTTTCTTGCCCACAAATCACTGCACACATAACAGAAAAAAACTGCAACAAAATTTCCACAAATGCTTATCTTTATGTAACATAAGATGCATAGACACTTCCTATTGTATTGTAAAAAAATAGCAGCATCACCCACTAAAATTGACTTCACAACTCAACAAATGGGTCCTCATCTGTGTTTGATAAAAGACCAGAGAACTAAGGACTGTCCAGCTTCCCTACTGTCCAAGGGATTTCCAGACTGGAGTTCCTAATTTGTTCCTTGTCTCCACTAATGAGGCATCATTTGCCAGACACCATTCTGAAGGTTTCAGAAATAAAAAGAAAACTGATGAAGATCTTGACTTCAAAGAGTCTTTAAGTTTGGTAAAGAAGTAAAAAGCTATACTGGAACCCTAAGTGAGAAACAAGGTAAAACAGTAACAGGGAGAAGAGACATTTCTTCCACCTGGGGATAGGTTAAGTCAGGAAGGCTTTAGGAAAATGTAGCACCTGACCTGGTCAACAGTGTGAGCAGAATTTATACATGTGATGATGTGGGAGGCGTGGAGTACTCCCTATGAAGAGCCAGCATAAAAACAAGAACAGAAATTTCAGGATATGAATAGCAGACTAAAAGGCCCCATGTCAAGAGAAAACTAGAGGCCAGAATACTACCTCTTGAAATTCCAGGCAAAGAAGTTCTTCTAGCAGACAGGTGGAGGCGTTAGAGATGTTCAGCAAAAGAGCAACCACACTCTAACTTATAACTGCCTTTAAGAAAAGTCTAGTGAGGGACGCCTGGGTGGCTCAGTTGGTTAAGCAGCTGCCTTCGGCTCAGGTCATGATTCCAGCGTCCTGGGATCGAGTCCCACATGGGGCTCCTTGCTTGGCGGGGAGCCTGCTTCTCCCTCTGCCTCTGCCTGCCATTCTGTCTGCCTGTGCTCACTCGCTCTCCTCTCTCTCTGACAAATAAATAAAATCTTAAAAAAAAAAAAAAGTCTAGTGAAAATGCCCAGTGGTTTTTTTTTTTTTTAAAGATTTTATTTATTTATTTGACAGAGAGAGATCACAAGTAGACAGAGAGGCAGGCAGAGAGAGAGAGAGGGAAGCAGGCTTCTTGCTGAGCAGAGAGCCCGATGCGGGACTCGATCCCAGGACCCTGAGATCATGACCTGAGCCGAAGGCAGCGGCTTAACCCACTGAGCCACCCAGGCGCCCATGCCCAGTGGTTTTAAAGAGGCTCTATATATCCATTTTTACATACCAAGGTTAAAACAATGTTTGGAAAACAAATATGTTACAAAAAACATATCTGAACTCATCAGAAATACATTCTAAAAAGTGAAAACAAAAAAACCCTCTCTGAAGCTTTAGTAGTGCGGAGCGCACTGGACCAGAAGTTTTCTGAAATTTGTCAGTTTCATGACCTTTAATGTGATCGTAAAAATGGGCACCATATACTGAAGACCCAGTGCACTTGCCACAACTTAGAAGACGCTTCACATGAATAAAAACTTTTAAAGTCCTGGGAGAAAAATCTTTCTTTCTTCCCCCAAATTCAGCTACTGTTGTACTGCAGAAGCCCAGGGTTCAGAAACTCATTTTTCAGACCCTGGAAAAAAAAAAGACCCCAGGACTTCTTCCATCTGAACCTCCAAAAAACAACTATTTCTGAAAATCCCTTATCAAGATATACAAGTCCTTTTACCACCTGGGCTTTCCAGCCTTAATTCTCATGAGTACTGTCCGGTGTCTTCCCCCACCTTTTCCCTCAAACACAGCACAATTTGGTGCCTCTGTGACTAATGCCCTTCCATTCTTTCCTGTCAGAAGAAATCCTATTGTCCTTTAAGACCAATGAAAAGTGTGGCAACATCGAGTGTTACACAGAGGTTGTTAGTACTCACACACCAGTAACTTCACAGAATTGAACTTGGCCTCCTTACAGCACTAACCTTTAAGTATTAATTAGTTGTTCACTTGTTAATCTCCACCAGGCAGTAGGATCCTTAACTGACCTCTCCCTACTTTCTCCCCAGCATATAGAGTGATGCTTGGTACATACTAACTGCTAGAGACATGGCTGTCAATGATTTCGTCTCACCCTAACGAAACCCCATAACACTGTTAAGTTTCTATAAATACCTGAGTAGAATATGTTAACATGGAATTAGAAAGTATGCTTAAAAAATAATAATAAATCAAGAGATGGCTGTGGACTGAGCTGTGGACTGAGTTAAGTCAAGCCTGACACATGCAAAGTGACACCGAAAAGTGAAAGAAAAAAAATTCTACGTTCCCAAAGAAGGGAGAGTTCGCAAGATAAGCAACGGGGAAAACTAATAATATGAGAAACAAGTTGTGCAGCCTCCGGGAAAAGGAATGCGCAGGGCTGGCAATCTTCTAAGAGTGAGGTTCCAGGCACCGAATGCACTGGCCGGCTGTACAGCGGGGACAAGAAAGGGAGACCGCTTGGTCGGACTCCAAGACGGAGGTGTGCGGTTCTGCCCGGGCGAGCGGGGCGGGGAGAAGAGGAAATGACGAGCCAAAAGGGGGTGGTAACGGCGCCGGCCCGGAGACCCGGGCCGAGCGTGCTGAGAGGAGGGGCGCGGCGGGGTAGGGGAGTGGGCGCACTAACGGACCCCCCTCCCCCGACCGGGAGACGGCGGGGGCGGGCCCGCAGAGCGCCGGGGCGGGGGAGGGCTGGCTCCCTCTCCCCGCCGCACTCCGGGCCCTGTGGCCGCGGCGCGTACCTTCCCCAGGCCTCACTCGCGACCCAGGGTTACTGCAGACAGGCAGACCCGACTCTCGGAAGACTGGGGATCGCGGGCCCCGCGGCAGACTTCCCGTCCCGAGGGCCGGAGTACGGAGAGTGCAAGGGCGGGTTTCAGTTTTTTTGCTGGAACGATCTGGAGAAGACCGCCAAAGCCCCGGGCGTGCGTGGACCTGAGTGTAGGGACATTTGTGGCAGGCAGACCACCAATCCCGAGCCTGGGCCCGACAAACTGGGCTTAAGAATCGGGAGAACGGGGACGCATCCCCAACTGGCACAGGCACCCTGCAAGAGTGTGGACCCGGAGGTGCTAGCTCCCGAGGGCGCCATCCTCGCGCGGGGCGGCCCCCTGCAGGCACCGGCCGGGAATGGCCCGGGGCACTCACAGGCCCGGGGCCGGGGCCACCGGCCGCCCCGCTCGGCTAGGCTCAGCTAGACTCCCGGGGCTCGACGGGCGCCTGGGCCTCTCCTGAGTGGTCAGCGAGACCCGCCAATCGGGGCGCTGGGGCCGGCTCTGGGCCGCTGGATATTGGCTCCTCACACTCACCGTGCCTCGCTCCCCCGGTTCGCTGCCCGCGCTGATTGGCTCCAGTACCGGACCCCGAAACCCAATCAGAGGCTCCAGCCGCCGCTGCCGCCGCCACTGCCGCTGCCTCGCAAAATGGCGAACCCGAACAAAGGGGAATCGGGCCTCCCTCCAACCGCCTCCGCGCAGGCGCCTCTGAGACCACGCCCCCTAACCCCAGCATCGGGCTCGCCCCACCCCCCGTTGAAGGAGCACCGCGCAGGCGTGCCCTGAAGCCACGCCCACTTCCCTGATTTGACACCATCGCCGGCTGAAGGAATACGCAGGCGCCTTCTAGACGCGCCAGATCCTTGAACTCAAACACCGCCCTAAACATAGTACTACGCAGGCGCTAACTATCTCCTCTGCCAACTGCCCGCCCCTTTCTCTGCGGCCGCTGGAGACACACCCCTGGGGCTCATGCGCAAGCGCCGTTCTTCCCCACTCGCGGTGGGCTGTCTCGTTACGCATGCCCGGACGGCGGCGGGACATTCCACGGATTTTATCGCCGGAAGTCCGGCGGCCATTACCAAAGAGTGGGAGTTCAGCTGGCTAGCTAGAGGGGCTTGTTTCCGCCCCGCTCCTGGGTGGTGGGCGGCCATTTTAGGTGCGTGTGATTAAGGGCTGTGGCGGGATTGGCTCCGCGTCTAGGTTCGTCTGCTGCTTCCCACCTACCACGGCCGGATCCGGAGCCCGTCCCCGCGGGGCGGGACCGCGCAACGGCCGACTCTTTTCCAGGTGAAGGGTAACCCCCGGTACGTTGAGGCTTTGAGCGAGCCTTTCCGCTCCTTCCCACGGGACCCCAGGACAGGCTGTACGCCCCCGCTGACCCGCCCTAGGGTAGGAGACAGAATGGGAGGCCTCTCTAGACTCCTCTTGTCCCCCCAAGAGCAGGTGGGGACGAGTCTTCCTGGAGAGGCCGCTTTCCCTCTTCAGCGCTTGCGGCTCGGCAGTACACTCCCCTGGTCTGGACACTCCTCGTTTGCGGCTCTGGCGGGACTGTGGCCAAGTCCCTCCCTTTTTCTTGTGGGCCAGACTCACTGGGGAAATACTTTTGGTCAGGCCGAGAAGAGGAGACTGTCTTCAATGCGCCTCGCTCGGGCGCGGAGAAAGGAGGCGCCGCCTCTTGGGGACCGCCTTCTCTTCGCCCGGCCGAGCGGGGCGCTCCAGGAAAGCGCGAAATGCGAGCGGAGGCCAGCCGCCTCTGGACCTAGCCATTCTTCCTCATCCTTGCCCCAGGGGAGTTTTGTATTACTTCCTAGAGGCTGAACGAGCTCACATTCAGCGATAAATGGTGGGGGAAGAAATTGCCAAGTGGGTGGCCAGGGCAGTTTGAATAGAATATATTCAGGCCGCCTAAGCATGTTTACTTCCTTTTTTCCTTCTCATAGCCGAGGAGACACTTAAGTTCTGGAAATAGCAACTCAGTATCATGGCCGGCAGCCCTAATGAAGATTCAGAAGGAAGCAGAGTGCGTAACAACTATTAACTTACTGGTGAACTGAAATTCAGAATAATTGAGGTCAAAAGCATAAACACTTTTTAATTAAAGCAATAATTGAATTGTCTTTCTTCCCCCTCTCCCCCCGCCCCCCCCTCCCCGCTCCAGCCGATTTACTTCAGAAGGGCTGATACAGTCCTAGGCAGAAACCGTGCATCACTTTCCTTTTACAAACACTTTAATTTGTTGTAGTTCTTTAAGTTCTGGAGGTCGGGTTTTAAATCACGGAGGGGCAGTGGTGGGGGATTCAGTAAAGGGAAATGAAAGAAACAACTTTGTGTTTTTCTGTATCAAATAAAACTTTTTCTTTCCCTTTTGACATTTTAGATCACTTATGTGAAAGGAGACCTTTTCGCATGCCCCAAAACAGACTCTTTAGCCCACTGTATCAGTGAGGATTGTCGAATGGGTGCTGGGATAGCTGTCCTCTTCAAGAAGAAATTTGGAGGGGTGCAGGAACTGTTAAATCAACGTGAGTTTTAAAAAACAGCTGAATTAGTCTGCCTTGTCTAGAGCATCTTGATCTCCTGTTATATTTTAGTTATTAGACAGATACACATGCAGAGAGTGGGGTTCCTAACCACTGAGTACTTGTAACTCTTCAGATTAAGGTTAAGGTTTTTCTCTACAAAAGTAGCCTCTAGTTTGGGTCTTTATCACATCAACCTTGAATTCTTGTAAAGGTTTCTAATCTCTGTCCTAAGACTTTGTTGATACTACTCCACTTATTTCTGAACCTTTAATAACTGAAGTGTTTAGCTTCGGTTCTATAGGTATTAACTCAGCATTCAGGATCCTCTGTTTACCCATATTGTACTTACTTCTCAAAGAGGAGTTTAGAAACCTTCCTTACAGACCCTTCCCATCACTTCTACCAGAGATTTTAAACCAGAGATAAGTGTTAGAACCACCTGTAGAGCTTCTGAAACAATTGCCGAGATCACAGTCCAGGCTTATTGGGCCGGTCTCCGTTGGTGATTCATTTAAAACAATTTCTTACTGTTTTTTATTGTAGTTCTTTATAAATGTGACACTGTCTCTTCATTGAAAACTCGTTACTATTAGGAACTTTTATACATCTGTGTTCTCCACAATGCTTAGCACAATAAATAACTCTTTGTATGTGAAAAAAATCATTAAAGTTTTTAAAGTGAATATGGGTGTATTTGAAAATATGGTCAGGACAAAAGATGGGGTAAGACGAAAATGAGCAAAAAATAAGAAAGCTGGAAGTTAAAGAAGGCTGATAAGGAGGAAAGTGTTACAGAGACTTTCTTCAGAAGTAAAAAGTATTTTTAGCTCTGAAGTGAACTCAGATCAGTAAAGATTTTTTTTTCAAATTGAAGAATGCAAATCGGTGCTTTTATTTTTTTACCCTTCTACTATTAAATAACTTTTTCTTAGAAAAGAAATCTGGAGAAGTGGCTGTTCTGAAGAGAGATGGGCGATATATATATTACTTGGTAAGATGGGGGTCGTTTCTCACTATGTCAGTTCTCACTAGGTCATAAGGACTGGTGAACACATGGGCTGTACTGTATTTGTTGATCATGATTCTAGACAACCAAAGATGACAAAAAGCTTTTAACTTATGCTCACTCAGATCAAGTTGGAGCGCTGGGTTAGAAAGTAACCTGAGGCTGCATCCCAGCTCCACGGTGGAGAGTACTGTGACAGCCACCAAAAGCCTCTGTTTTAAGACTTAGAAAAGTTAGGGATGTCCCACATACTTTAATTCTTTCCTACTTGTAATGAGATAGAAAAAATAATGTCTCAAATGACGTATTGCCCAAAGGAGTTTATCTCTCACTCTCCTCTGTTGAATGCAGTGCCTGGTATTACTTAGCTCTTTTCCTGCCTTTTGCCTCAATATGGGATTCTTTCACTGTCAATGGTCTTCAGGCCCCAGAAGGAGTGCAGGTTCTTGGTGATAGTGCTGGGTTACTTAGAGCAACCAACCCACTACATATGTGATTTGGACAGCACATGGAGTGGGGACATGTCCTGAGGCCTTTGGATGTTCTCCTTAAAGCCAATGTGGCTTCCAGTCTTGTTTGGAACACTACCAGTTTCTTTTTGTTCATTATAGAGAAACAAAAAGCATATAAGTGTGGTTTCGAAATAGACTTAACAGGAAGTTTTCAGGTGGTATTGGTTCTTCCTTGTTGCAGATATATTGCTTATCTCGTGGAAGCGGCACAAAGACTTTGACCTACCTTGCTTAAAAACAATAGACAATAGGCACCGCCTGCTAATCTGGGCTTCTTGGGAAAAGGAAAGGTTATCACATGACAGTGTCTGGGTTTCTCAGGCTTTTTTTAGTAGATTTTCCTGAGGGCCTCCCATAACTGGAAAAGACAATATATGACATTTGTCATCCTGCTCTGAACTCTTCTATAGAAATATATTTATTTTAATTATCAGGATGTTGGGAGAATGTGATGGCTCTTCTTCGGCTGTCATTTTGGACTAATGGAAGTTTGAATTCATTCTTTGTACTCAGATTACAAAGAAAAGGGCTTCACATAAGCCAACTTACGAAAATTTGCAGAAGAGTTTAGAGGCCATGAAGTCCCACTGTCTGAAGAATGGAGTCACCGACCTCTCCATGCCCAGGCAAGGAAATCCCGGGCCCTGAATAAAGACTTTTAATTGTGTGGTGGAATTTGCTGTCTGACTTGAAAGCTTAACTCAAAATATAGGCTTAAAAGTGGACAAATTGAAAAACCTCTAAAAATCAGTGAACCACTGATCAGCCTTTAAGCTGCATTATACACATTTCTTAGCCTGGGTTGAATGAATCAGGATAATTAAAACACACCTGCTTCAGACTACTTCATAGGGAGGACCTGTTGGTCAGTCACCTTTGTTGAATTCTGGGTGTCTTCTGCCCGGGGAGACTGAGGCTCTGTTCTTGAAGCAGTAAAAGCCTAAGAACCAAGACTGAGCAATTGTGATTTTTTTCTGGGCCACTTCATGTGTCCCAAGCTTGTTAATCTGGTGTGAAGAAGGTTGTAATTATCACTGCCTTTTACACTGCATGCTTGTGTTCAGTGTGGGTAGTAGCTGGAGGATATGTCCCTTATGTAATGTCTTAGATCCTTGCTATTGGGAGCTTAAGGGAATGGCTTTGGGGGTGCAATATACTCTTTATTTACTTTCTTTTTAGGAACTAGGCTTGGGGTCATTTCTCTTCCTGTCAGTCTAATTTTGAGTCAGTGCTGACCATGTGTGCAGGTTTGTTTCAAGCCCCAAGTTATGAATTTGGCTACAAATTCCGTCATTTACCCTGGGCTTTAATGTGTTCGTGTCTTCCGTATCAGAAACTCGTGTGTGATAAAAATCTTTAAAAAAAAAAAAGAAAAGAAAAGAAAAGAAAAACTCTTGTGTGTTTTTGTCATAATTTTTTTAGGGACTTAATTATCAGACTGTATGAAATTAGCCATTTTAAGCTTTTTACCCCTAGGGATATTGAGGATCAATAGAGTAACATCTTAGAAGAAAGGTGCCAGGTAGGAGAGTTTTTGTGGGCTTGACTCAGGTTTCTCACCTGAACTGCAGTCAGCTTGGCATTTCCCAGCATTTCATTTTGATTTCCTTTTTGCAGAGATCCTGTCCTTTGTCCCTCTTTTCATTTTCCTTAGCATTTCATTATCATAAGTGTGTTTTTTAAATCCCAGCTAGTTTTTATTAATAGCTATAGAATGATAGTCTCCCATGTCACCGCAGGTATTTTCTCAAGGTAGCCTTAAACAACTGAGAAGTGGCATCTTACCAGCAAAAGAGAAGCGACAGCTGTTGGATGTTGGGGCTATCTAGGAACAGCCTTAGGTGACTCACAACAGGAATTCACTTCCAAACTCCCACCATAGGTGTGAGGCCAGATCATTTGTTTTTATGCTTTGGGTGGGTGCAGCCCAAAGGAAGGTGAAGAAATGATTTCCTAGGTACCTTCATCACAACCCGTGGAGCTGTTTTGTCTTTTTCAGAATTGGATGTGGTCTTGATCGTCTGCAATGGGAAAATGTATCTGCAATGATTGAAGAGGTGTTTGAAGCCACAGACATCAGAATTACTGTGTACACACTGTGAACAGATGTGCGCTGTGGATGTGTCCATGGTCTCCTGTCATCCCTACTGGACCGTAGCACTGGACGAACTGACGGAAAACGGTCTGAAGAAAGTTTCATGTGAAGTAGTCTGTGTCACAGGCCAGACTTGGGTGGCTGTATTCTCATGATGGGACTGGGATTCTGGAGGAGGGATTGCTTGGGAAATGTTGCTGTGATTTTTTTTTTTTTTCCCACATTCAGGAAGGTAAAGAGTAGAATGCCCCATATAAGGCAAGGAAATCAGAGATGTTGGGCCTCTGACCCGTTTTGATCCAGGATACTACCTGACTTGTTCAGCTTGCCACTAGGTGGCAGCATTGATTCTACTTCTCTGCTGTTAATAAGAAAAATTTCAGGAAGGATGAACAATTTCAATTAGTTTTGTATCTTTTGTCATTGTGAGCTTGCTTGGTATTATCCTTATGTCATATTCATCCTAGGAGAGAATTATGGGTTTGGTTTTGTTTAAATTACAAAAATGAGTCTTAACGTTGTTAACAAGAAATTTGTGGTGACAAAAAAGGAAAAATAAATATTTTTTTCTTGGGGGGTCCAGTGATGTTCTGTGCACATGGCTGTTGTTCTGGACCTGGTAATGGAGGATTTGCCTGTAACTAATTGGGGAAGAATCAGACAAAAGATCTGTGGGAAGAGTAGCAGGGTGAGAAGAAATAAGAACAGATAAGAACTGTGGGTCAGCGTTACTGGGAAGGGAGGTGTTTAGAATCTCCTCGTGGTGAACTCATCCTCTCTTCTGTCTACCACATAACTTCTGTGATTAAACGGGTCTGAATTCAGTCATGGAGCAAGTAAAATAATGTATATGAAATGTCTGCTAAATTGCTTAGGGCGAGTAATGACTCAACAAATTGGTGGTTCTCAACAAAATCCTTCATGAATCTTTTAAGAAAAAGGCCCACTTCCTTAAAAAATTCTAGTTTGGCAGTTTGGGGTGGGGTGGGGGGGATTGGCTAGGTTTCTTGGTGTCATTAAGCTGCAGAGGATTGTGATCGTGCAGGAATCATAATGGGATGAACAGTATATACTAGTCCCTTTTTCTTTAGCTAAGAGAGCAGCACTTTATCCATTCCAGTGTTTACAGTGAGAGAATAGGTTCCTGGATTCAGGAGCAAAGGTATTGGGAAAACTACTGGAATTCTCTTTTACCATTACTATGGTAGTAAGAGTTAAAACAGGGTTGCCTGGCTAGTTCAGTCGGTAGAGCCTGCAACTCTTAAGGTTGGGATCACGAGTTCAGGCCCCACATTAGGCGTGGAGCCTACTTAAATAAAAAGTTAAACTAACCAGACCTACTATTGATTTTCTCACTAGGGTGAATTCTGGGTATGTTGTAGGACTTGCTGCTTTTCCAAGCATAAAAAGAACTGGATTTCAGAAGGGGCTTGTTGAAACACTAGGAAAACACCAGTTAAATATAATCTTTGTACTTTAGACTTGTGTTCTTATCACACTGTAGCATGATAGGAGGCAGCAGTTTCAAAAAGTATTTCACTTTTCCTGTATCTCTGGAACAGACAAGTTCATATCATTGGGGTAGGAGTAGTGCAGGGCCAAGTTCATTGTTGAACTTAGACTGAGGTTTTTTGAAGCTTTGCTTCTGTCCACATACGGTAAAACTGAAGGGGAAAAAAGAGAATGAATACATAATACAGGAAATGAGAGTGGGATGGTAAGAGGAAACTTAGAATCAAAGTATTTTGCTCAACTATGCAAATAAATCTTCCCTCTTGACTCAAAACATTGGTTTTGTAGGCTTCTACATTTAAAGGGATTAGGATTAATTTTTTTCATGGAATACGAGCCTTCAAGATTCTTTGAACAAAGACTACTCTTGGGAGGACTGGCCGTAAGTGGAATTCTGAGATTCAGTGGAGATGTGATAAAGTGCTCTGTCATTTGCAGATAGTCTGGGGGTCAAATTCTGATGACTTATCACACTCGAGGCTTGGGAAGAAGAGGCATGGCATGATAGAATTAGCACGTTATTCCTGGAAACCTAGTTAGAGTTTGGCAAACACCCAGAAATTTGTACGTGAAGTTTTGCTTCTATATAGGACTCAAGCCTTGGAAGAAAGGAGACTTGACACCATCCTGCTGTCACCATCAAGTACCACATACCAACTAATCTACAGGGTGTGTGTCTCAACATTGAAATCCTACTTATTTTCTCCTTGATCAAGTGGTTAATTGCTTATTAAGTAGCAATGAGAACATGGGTATCTTATGAACAGATTTCCCCTGCCCTTCGTTTCACCCTCTGCCATATTCCTTGTCTTCAGAGAAGGGAAGAGGCACTCATTTACAAGTAATCTCAAAAAATACTTGATAAAGGTCAAGACGGGTGGGAAGTCGGCCTGGGGGAGTTGGTATCTATCCTGTGTTGCCTAGACAAGCCCTGGGTTAAGCCTCCCTTCCACTTTCTATTGTCATGGCTTGGCTCATACCTTGGGAGCATCCCTATTCCTAAGACAGTTCACTGTTCATAGTAACTTCTAAATGCCCGAGTTCCTTAAAAAACCTGTTCACAGAGAAACCATACCACTTTTATTAATGTTGCTATTTTTCTTTCTTAAAAAAAAAAATCCAACTTCACATAAAATGCATTTCTGGACCTATTTCAAAGATCTGCACAGACCTTGGGTCTGAGGTTCTTTGCCTCAAGCAGCCCATTTGGGGAAACAAGTAGGCCCTTCTGCCCCTCAGATGCCTGGTGCCCGTATATGGTTGCCGTTTCTTTCTTTGCAACTCACTTTCCTCTTTCCCAAGAACAGCCTTAGGGAGAGCCATGGCTTAAATGATTTACAGCATGAACAGTATATTTAGAGTCCTTGGAGGACCTGTGCATTAGGATTGGTTGGTGTCCAATGTTGTCCAGCTCAAGTGGTATTAGGAAGTCAGGCATGTCCCAGATGGCCATACATGTCACTGCTGTCTCCTGGTGGCAGCAGGCAGACCTTAGTGAGAAAAGAGAAAGCATGTTACTGAGAGCCCACTGGCCCCAAACAATGAATTTTCTTTTGAGCTAGGGTTTCTGTCTGCCCTCCAAGCAAGTTTGAATTTCTCCCCCACAGTCTCCTGTGATTGCCACTTTACCCGGCATTAGGTGTGTTGTGTTCATGTTTTGGTGTGGTTCATACAGGGAAAACCCCAGAAGATCCCTACTTTAACTAGAGTTAAATATATGGTTAAGTCCTATTCTGTCATTTTTCTTTTAAAGATGGAATAAGAGAAGGAAAATTTTCTTTAGCAAATGCCCTTTTCTTAGTTATTTTAATTAAGCAGAGTTGTTCTTTTGGGCTTTGAGATTACAACTTGATTTCATGCCAAATTTTTTTTTTTAACTTGGTACATTTTAACTTTTCCCTTCAGGAACATGAATAACTCAGCGTACAGGGAAGCATGTTAATGGGTCCAGATAATACGGTTATGTACACTAATGGAAGGAGGCTTATGGTGTGGAACATGTCCAATAATATTTTATTTAAAAATAATTTCACTTGGAAGTGGACTTTTCCCTCAAACGGATTAATCTATTTTACTTCCATTTACATTAGCATAAGATACAACCCTCAATTATCTAAAATTAAAAGCTCCTTTTAATCCTCCTTGAAATGCTTAATTTTTATAGCAGACTTAGCTATCTAATTACTCAACTTAATGGAAAAACAACAGTACACACACACACAGAGGACTTGCTGGCTAGGCAGCTGGAAGAAGTGGCCTCTGGCTCTGAAAGGTGTTTAAGAAGAAAGTATACTATAGTTAAGATTAAGCTACCAGTCATTCTGGAGAGTCTGTGTAGGCTTTATAATTACAGTGATAACACCTACACTAATAAAATCTTCAAGGGATTTAAAAGTTTATTTTGTATTTTCAGAGGTCACCATTAAAAATCTGTTTTTACCACTCCTCACCACCACTCAGAGCGGTATCTGATTTTATGTGAGCAGAGTACAACATGGTATTACTTGACCTATTACTTGGATAGGTACTTTTTGTAAAAAATGGCTTAAAATTGTGTCTTCTCAGATTGACGAGTGCTCAGGTGAAGAATTATTGGGCACCCTGTGTGCATGTCTAATAGCAGACACCTGCCAACATCATGCTCCAGAACACTGATACTTCCCAAAACGTGTCTATGACGCCACCTCTCCTCTTAAGAATATTGAGAGAGAGACACCAGAAATAAATTGAATAGCTTCATGGAAGCTTGCTGCTTTATGTTTTATTAATACATGAATTGTTCCAGAATTGAAAGTGGAGAAGAGGGTGGTAAAACCCCCTTTTCTCTGTTTCTAGAGGATTTTGATCATAACTCAGGCCTTGAGGGGGGGACTTGGTTTTAGCATTTCTACGGGAACAAACTAGATCAGACCAAACTTGAAAAAAGTTAGTGAAGGATCTTTTACCCTCTTTCCTGAGGGTAATCGGGCCTGTTTGTGTGAGAGTCTAATTTACCCTCAGCAAGAGGCCAAATTGGCCTTAATTGTGTCCTAATTATTTGCTTAAATAGCTAATCTTTACTTCCAGCCCTCCGATCACATCTTGATATCTGTAGGAGGCTATGTCTGAGCTGCTAATTTACAAACCTCTTTTTAACTCATCATTCCTGCATAAAAGAACATGTTGCTGTGATATCCCCATTCCTGAATTCCACATTTTTTTATCAGCTCTGCTGAGGTCTTCTCAAAGTAAGAAAAATGTTCTTGCATTATACATTCACACAAATTATTGGTCTCCTTCAAAGCAGAAACATTTGTTTGAAAACATGAAAGCGTCTTTGGCAATAAATAAATAAGCTGAATACAAATCCATTTGGGGACTTTCAAAAGTACCAAAGATAGAAAAAAAAAATGTCCCTGAAGGAATGAAAAACCTCTATTACAGGGCATGGAAGGGTAAACTTGCAAAAAGGGGTGAGGGTAGGGTGTCCAGAAGGTGTCCAGAGTAAGTCTGGACTCATGCCCATGGGGGCATGCTTATGGAGTGAGGGCTCCTCTCTGCTGTTCAGTAACAGGTCCTTGCACCACCCAGATCTGACCACAGCAAGCCATTCTGTTTCACCAAAGCTTTCGGATTCCTGTCAGCACCTTGAGTATTCCAAGGTATGGGAAAACTTCATTGGATATAAAAGGGTAGAAGCGAAAAGGGTTTAGGGAGAAGAACTGAGGAAAGAGAAGAGGAAATGGGGTCTCCTAAAATGTTTTTACAGCCAACCGAAAGCAGAGAAATGCAGTTCGTCAGGGTAGGGCGACAAACCAAACCTACCCCTCATCCCACCTGCCCTCCAGCCTTCTACCTTAGTGACGGGCTAGGGACACAGCCTTGGCGCCATGACTCACGTGAGGCTGGGCCCAGAGGCCTACTTCAGGATGTCCGCCAACTTCTCCTCGTAGTACAGGAAGTTCTCCTGAATGTCCTCCCAGGGCTCAAAGGCCTTGGATTGGCCCTCTTCCTGCTCCACAAAATTCTGCCAGACGTACTCGAAGTCCTGGGGCTTCATGATACGCAGCCGGCAACCGGCCTCCTTCAGCTTCCTCAGCGCGGCCTGCACTTCGGGCTCCTCCCACATGAAGAGGCGCCCCACCAGGATGAGGAGGCGCAGGTTCTTGGTCTTGCCGAGGGTCCGCAGGATGCGGTCGGCGCAGGCCGCGCAGGGGCTGGATGACACGTACCAGGTGACGTTGTAGCGCAGGGCCGGGTCGAAGGAGGGCAGGATGGTGTTGAAGAAGGCCTCCTCGGCGTGGTTGGTGGCGTGCTCGTCCTCCAGGTACCCCCGGGTGGCCTGCACCTGGCCTCCCTTGGCCTGCGTTTCAACCACGTAGCACAGGAAGGTCTTGTTCCGCCCGGAGCTGTACTCCACATTCCGGAACTGGAACTTAAAGTAGTTGACGGGAAGCCTCTCCCTGTGGGCCGAGGGGGCAGAGGGACAGGGGAGAAGAGAGAGGGATGAGCTCCTGTTCCTCGGACCAGCAGGGAGCAGGTGGCTCTCCAAACTCGGTGCCTAGGGGCACGATGGCCCTTCCTGTCAAAACAGACCTTGCCCAGGCTGACAACAACAACAACAACAACAACAACAACAACAGCAACCACAACAACAACAAAAAGGACGGAATACAGAAGGGTTTATCTGGAGGAGAGGAGAGAAGTTGGAGGTGCACGTTCCAGTCACCCCAGTAGGGAGACAGTAGGGAGGGTCTCCAAACCCTCCATCATCCCTCCAACACACAGCACACTCCTACATTTCTGAATCAGTCACTACTTCACCTGGCGACACATCAGAACCACCCATGAGGACTCCGCACTTGTCAGAGCCTGGGCCCCACACCAAACCAATGAAATCAGAATGTCTAGAGGGGACCCAGGCACCAGTATTTAAAAACAAAACAAACAAAAAAACACTCTCCAGATGATTCTAATAGGCAGCCAGGTTGGAAAAGCAGTGTTCCAAGAGTAATCTTACAAAGTAGCAAGCATATAAAATTTCTCCTGCTAGAAGAAGATGAAGATTTTGCAGAACATTTTCTGCTTCCATTTCTCTTCCCTGCCACTCACTGCTAGTGTATCTCATGCATGGCTCGGCCCACCACTCAGTGCCCTTCCAGTAATTGTTTCTCAAGTCTGGCTTTTCCTGCAGGTGAGGGGGTTGTCACACGATCAATGTCCAAGATTTTTTTTTTTTTTTAATCTTTGAGAGTACCTTGGTATGCTATAGCTTGTATAGTCATTTCAAAATCATAAAAGACTTGGCCTCTGCCCTCCAGATGCTTCTAATCTAGCAGCTGGACTCTAGCTAAGAGCATTCGAAAACTGCTGATTTAAATTGCATAGGGAGCGTGGAGGATGTGGGACGAAGGTTCTCTAACATTTAGCCTTGATTCAGAGGGCAACAGAGAATTATTACAGGCTCCTGAATAAAGAAAGCCGTAATGAAAGTGACGTCCATGGAAGATGACGTGGTAGCTTTAGGCAGATGGAGCGAGGCTGGGGAAAAGCCTGAACTGAAGCAAGCCTGCTTGGTATCTTAGGACGCCAGACTTGGTGATAACTATGTCCAGTGGCTTCGAGGGTGGGATGGATGATTAGGAAATGAAACCAGCAGAAAAAAGGCCAGGTTTAGGAGAAAGTTCAGTAGTAAGAAGGAAGAGAGAGCAAGGTTTCCAAAATGGGCTAGAGAGGGCATCAGAACTGATTGTTTCTATCTTTATGTATGTCTGCATCTCCCTAAAATAGGGAAGACTTTTGCAGGTTAGGAGGCCAAGGGGAACAAGGAGGCTTTCACAGGAGAGACTGAAAATATCACAGGAGAGGAGGGGATTGAGTACTGGCTTGGGGAGGCTGAATGTTTTCTTTCTTTTTTTTAAAGATTTTATTTATTTACTCATCAGAGAGAGCGAGAGAGCACAAGCAGAGGGAGCAGCAGGCAGAGGAGGAAGAAGGCTCCCTGCCAAGCAAGAATCCTGATGTGGGACTCCATCCCAGGACCCTGGGGTCATGAACTGAACCAAAGGCAAATGCTTAACCCACTGAGCCCCCCAGGCATTCCTGAGTGTTTTCTTTTTAAAAAATGTAATCTCTGGGGCACGCCTGGGTCGTTCTTTCAGTTAAGCTCCCAACTCTTTGCTTCTGCTCAGGTCATGATCATGGGGTCGTGGGATCAAGCCCCACGTCGGGCTCCCCTCCAGACATCCTGATTTCATTGGGTTTGTATGGGGCCCAGGCATTGACATTTGTAGAGTCCTCTGGGTGGTTCTGATGGGCTCCATGCTCAGTGGAGAAACTGCTTAAGATTCTCTCTCTCCCTCTCTCTCTGCCCCTCCCCCCTCATGTGCTCTCTCTAAAATAAATAATCAAATAAAAAATTTTAAAAAGGTAATCTCTGTGGTTGCCCCAGAAGATATCCTGTGGCAACCATTAACCCCACTGTTACTTCTCTACATGCCTTCCCTTTCTAACTCGTGGGACTACAGGGAACTCCCGGGTGTCCCAGGGCCTTGGCTTCTTAGGGATAAGAAGTAGGTTCCAAAGAGCTGTGTGAACATGAGCTATTTCCCTGCAGTACTCCCCGCCCCCACCATAAAATTGTCTCCACCGAAGTTTCCATATCTCTTCCTGTCAAGTTAAGTTTCCATTGTGGAGATGGATGTGTTTGAGGACCTGGCCCCAAGATTCCTTCAGGTACTATATTTAGCTCTCTAAACCCCTCTGTCCCTGATTGGATGTGTTTATTATTTACTTAACATTTCGGAAGAATGGATGGCCTGATGATTCCCCTCTCCTGTTTCAGTCCCTGTTGGGAGTTTACTCATACTGAGGTCTCCCCAATTAAACTCACACTACAAGACCACTCCTGGATTTTACAAGTTGCTAAATGGTCCCTTCACTTCCTGGAATGGCTTTTTTTTTTTTTTTTTTCCTCCTGAGAAGCACAGAGCTTACCTTTCTTGCCCAAACACTTTATGCTCTTCAAGGCCTTCTGCCAGACATCCCCTGCCCCCAAGCCTAGTCCAGAGCCGTGTGTATGATGGATTCTCAGGCGAAACCCTTGAAAGTATTCATGACTGTGTGGTTGATTGGGGCTTCCCCAAAGTTGCCTGTGTGACCCCCCCACCCCGGGTTTCCTTCTGGAGCTCCCAAAAGCTTTGCTCCAACTTTGCCAAATACAGCCCAGCCAAGACCGTGAATTTGGCCCAGCATGCCATTGCAAATTGGCTGGCTGGTCTGAGGCTGCTGCTTTTCCCAGATTCTCTTAAGCTCTGTTTTCCCCTCCTCCTCTTCCCTTTGCAAGAGGAGAGGACCCAGAGAAACCTGAAACCCAAGGGAGAGGAAGAAAGTTCACCTCTCTATAAATACCGGTTTCCCTCCCCTCTGGCAGGCAGCCCCATAGTCTACTCCATGCCTCAGCAGAGCCTTCTGGACTAGCTGCCTAAGGAAGAGAAATACTTTCAAGAGGAAAAGAGAAGTCAGGGAGGGTCTTGGCTCCCAGTCTTTCCTTTGGGCTTGTTCAAAAACTGGGCTTTCTTGGCTTCTCAGTGGGCTTCTCGCTTTTCCAGAAGGAACATAAAGGTCAAATAAAGTTCTTTGGGCCTCCCATAGGCTGAAACAGCCAGGCCCTGGGGAGGACCCAGGAGAACAGAGGTGGGAAAGGTCTGAAATCTCTCCAGGGAGCTAGACAACATGGCCACCTCGGGTGATTTTATAGAATCACAAAATAAGTCAACACTGTTATGCCTGCTAGCGGAAGAAAGGAAACAGTGACACCAATTTCTTAGATAATCGCAAATGTCTTTTCTTCTTTTTTCTAATAGCATGATGCCTGAGTACTGTAGTGACTTATAGCCTTTATTCTTGCCCCCAGCAGGTGTTTTCCTGCTGAAATGGGGTGTGCATGTGCCTGCGTATTGGCGTGGTGGTCGGGAGAAACATGCTGGTAACAAATTTCTTCAACTGGGTTCAGTCACAATTTCAGGCACAAAAACCAAGAGGGTTATTCCTCCCCCTCCCCTGCTTCTTCAAGCACCCCTTCCTCATACTTTCTGCAGATAGGTCACTCACACTTCATCTGCTGAGACCCAGTCTCCTGGGTCTTGCAATTCTCTAAGCAGGAAACCAAAAATCCTAATCTCTGGGAAAGACCATTTAGAACACGGTTGACTTGGTGGAGTGAGAAGGGTTGTGAATATTTCGTTCACATTTTAAAAATATTTGCACTCCCTAAGCATAAATCTATACATAAAAGAGAGCAACCTAGACGATAGTAGAAGCTCTGAGATGAAACATGCTCCAAAATGATCCATGGAGTGGAAAAATCTACTTACAGATCATTGAGTGTTGACTTGGTTCAGTTTTTCTCACCAGATCTCTTATGATCTGCTTAAAAGAGGCAGACGTGCTGGTTTCCGTCTCCTTCTCCCTTTTCCAGACCATTTGCAAAGTGGATGCTGAGGAGTGGGCCCAGGAAGAAGGAGGAAAGAAGCAAAGTTCTAACAGCCCAGATGGGTTTTGCCAGGCTGCTGGCTCTAGGGTTGTAATTCTCGATGGGATTCTGCCCTAGGCAAGCCCTGAGCCCCTGCCTTTCCCCTGGGAGGCATTGTCTTCACACTGGAGCTCTGAGTTTCCCCCAGCCTCAGTGGAGGCCAGGGTGGCCAGAGTCAGTGGCTGTCTTCTGGTTTTCCCTGGAACAAGCCTCCCCAGCATGCTTTGGAGCCTAGGGTGAGGTGTGAGAGGCTTGCAGGATTAACGGCCGAGTCAAAGGCCCCCACTCCTTGCTGTCTCTTCTCCTCCGAACCCTGCCTTTCCTCTCCCTGTGACCAGAGTAAACCACTGGCAGCTAAAGAAGCAGCTGAAAGACAGTCACAGCCTGTGCCATTTATCTCTCTTCCATACCAATCCCTCTGCTTGCAGGTTGAGCATGATGCAAATCATACGCAACACAACTAGAAACAAAGACAAGCACACAGCCAGAGGTCCTGCTGGGCAGAGCCATAGTCGCTCATCACTGGGGTGGAAAGATGAGAAGACAACTAATTCTGGTGCCCCAGAGCTTCCCTAAAGCATGCGGGAGTTGAGAGGCAGGCATGGATCTGAGGAATTCTCTTATATGCTGAGCGCACCTGGCTCTTCAGAGATCCTGAACTGCTCTCCTCCCAGAAGCCCTCCCCACAGCTAGTTCTTTACCCTAATGGCTGGCAGAGAGACTACCAGATGATAGGAGTCCATTCATTCATTCATTTATTTATTTAACAAGTATCTACTAGGAGCCAGGCACTATTCGTGGTGCTGGAGATAAAGCAGTTAAAAGTCCCTGTCCTCGTGGGGAAAACGGGCAGCACATAAATGATTCCTATTCAGTAAATACTGGTCAAATACAAGAAACCTCCCATTTATGGCTTTTTAAAGATGCAGTGTGGTGATTTGGAGTCAGACAGTCTTGGGGTTTATGCCCTACTCCATCCATTAGTTTTGGCCAAATTACTCATCCCTCTGAGCCTTGGTTTCCTCATCTGGAGGATAGGTCGAGTAACCCCACCTCTCAGAGTCTGGACAATGGTCAACACTCAAGAAATTAAGGCTGGTGCTGTCGGGTGGTGGCTTCTCTGGGCCTCAAATCTTACCCCTCAGCGCTGAATCTTAAGCACAATCCTCTCTACTTTTCTTCTCGTAGTTAGAGGGCTCTTTCTTTCCTTGGTGTGCTGGTTTAACAACCAGCTCTGTGACAGGAAGGGAGGAAGGGAGAAAGAGAGAGGGGGGGAAGGGAGGGAGGGAGGGAGGAAAGAAAATACTCATTTCTAAGGTTTGCTGATCTTTGTAAACACTCCTACTATGGAGATTTCAAGAAACCAACACGAAGTTGGAAAGGGATGCGCACAACTGATTCTCGGTCATCATGAGTTGGCTTTGGCACACTACTGCGGTTTTAGACCTTTTTCTAGCACTTTCTACCATGTAATTTTGTTAATGTTCTTAGGTCTTCTTTCTATCCCAAGTGCCCTATTCAAGCCAGAATCACGACAAGTGGGGCATATCTTCTTATTCCTACCTAGTACACCTGCCTCACTCCTGACTATTTCTCAAAACCTGCCTGCTCTTCTGCTAGCTTGCAGCCCAAATCTAAGAAGCCATACAGACAGACCCATCCCCTCTGGGAGTCTCGGCTAGGAGAGGAGCTAATTTGCTGACCCCCTTGATGCCAGGGCATCTGGAGAGGAAAGAAGGGGAAAGCTGTTCCCTCATCCTGTCTCTGCACAGACACAGCCACACCTCTGGGCTATTTTAAGCCATCTGTTTACCCAGAGGGGCCCAGGAGACAGATCTCCACAGCTGTTACTTGTGGCCAGGAAACACTCAGAGCTCCACCTCCCTCCTGAACTACTCTCAGAGCACCCAGAAAACTGCCCTGCAGTTCTGCCCTCTCTTTTTCTGAGCCTTGGGTCAGAGAAGCCTCTGAGCCCCGTTGCCTCACTGATGGAGATAGGTGGAACCCTGTTTGGGAAATCTGGGACCCGGAATGAACAAGAGCCCCGTGGAAAGAACACTTGGCTGGAGTCAGAAGAAGAACTGCTACTTACTGGTTCTGTGGTCTTGAACAAATCATGCAATCTCCCTGACTCAGTTTCCCCATCTGTAGAGTGGCAGTAATCTCCAGCATTGTGCTGAAGGTTGAATGGGCTCACACATGTGCAAGCATGCAGTGATCATAAAGCTCTGGGCGGATATAACTTGCATCAGAGGATTTGACCATTATAACCAACTCCCCTGGGAACCCAAAGCATGTTCAATTGAACATAATCTAATTTTGTTCCAGACCTATCCTGCTGCTGTGCTGGGGAGACCACAACTGTGGGCAGAGTGGGTGTGCCCATGCCTGTGTGTGACCAAGGGCAGCATGGACCAGCTTAGGGGTGAGGAAAAGGATCTCCTTCCATAGAGGACCACTGGGATTGTGGACTCTCCTGACCTGGTAGCCCTAGGCTTTCCCTAGGTCTATATTAATCTGTGCTCTGCTGTTTCTTTAATCCTAGGACAAGGGGGAAGACATTCGTTGGTTGAGCACGGGTGAACGCAAGTTCCAGGCTCTTGCCTGAATTCTTCCCTCAGGAACTACAGTGCATTTTTCCCTCAGGTTCTCTTAGAAATCAGAAAGTGTCTGAGTTGGAAGAGACCTTAGGGATCAACTTAGTGTTAACTTCCTTATGTTACAAATGACCAAACTGAGGCCAGGGCTGGAAAATCACTTGCCAAGCTTAAAACAGCAAGTCTGGAGGACTACCCGGGGCTCCTCTGCCCTCTGGGGGCATCATGCCTCCATTCTTCCTGAAATTTCTCCTAGTGTGGACCTTACTCTGCCTGTGGGCATTGTTGGCGATTTCCATCAAGGAAGCCTTGGGGTTGAGGGAGGCAATGCGGCCCTATGTAGTCCCTTCTTATTCTTGGCCTACAAACTTTGCCGGGTCTTTTGCAAAAGGAACAGAGAGGAAAGAGGAGGAAGGACAACTTGGTTTTATTCCTGGAGAAGGCATAAACTGGACAAGACAGAGGGATCCTGTACGTAGGCCTCTTTGGGGCCTAGAGACCAAAGGCTTAGGGTCCTTTTTCTTCCTTGGTGCTTGGCCAAGAGCAGAATACCTCTTCTGGCCAGAAGCTCCTGGGCCTGGACGATGACCTGCACTGTAACTACTCTTGCCCTTGGGGCAGATGTGGAGAATCCCTGAGCAGACTTGATTCAATATGGGGAAAAAAAAAAAAAAAGCTTCTCACTCAGCCTTAGGAAAGAGTGGATCTGTTTTCCCTATCTTAGGATCTTCCATTCCAGAGAGAAGCTCTAGAGAAAGAGTGAGAGCCATACAGAGAGAGGAGACCCCCCACTCAGCAGCGAGGAGAGTTGAGGGAGGAGGTACTTTGACCGGGACAATGTTTAAATTTGTCTGGGTCATCCCATGTCCTTATCCAATTCCCTGGAACTAGACAGCCTATACCCAGAGAGGCAGGTGACAGCCCCCTACAAGGGGGCCTGAGCAGTGGTTTTATTCTCTGGGGCCTTGTCTCCGAGGAGCTGCTCCTACCTCCCCCTGGTTAGGGCGGGTGGAAGGGGTTGCCTGAGAGGCCAAGAGAGATTTGCTGCTGTCCCCCCTATAGCCCCTACCATGCACGGTAGACTCCTGGCAGCAGGACTGTGACCCTGACCTCTTCTGTTCCCATCCTGAATTCCCCCAGCCTGCCCCCAGCCCACACTCTTCTGGGGAGGAGGCACCCGGACCACACCCAGGTCTTACCCTGAGACAATCTCAAAGGGAGGCAGTTCAATCAGCTCCTTCAACTTCTCAGGGTCATCCAGGTTTTCCACATCCTCACCATTCTGGGAAGCTGGTGCGGCAGGCTCAGCGGCCGCAGCGGCCCCAGCGGCCCCAGCGGCCTCTTCTTTCTGAGCCATGGAGGGGTGGTGGCTCCACAGGCACTGAGAAAGGGGAGAGGCGGTGAGTTCCCAGGGCCAGGGCCTGGCGGCAGAGTCCCAAGCAGCTGTCAGCAGCTAAACCTGCCTGGGGACAACGGGAAGAGGATCGGGCAAGCCAGGCTTAGTGTTGTCACCTCCTGGCCACACAGGCTTTATAACAGGAGCCCTCTGCCCCTCCCCCAGGCCCTCACCCTCTATCTTTTTTTAATTGAGTGACAGTGGGTGCCGGGATGGGGGGGATGGAAAATCTGGCTAGTATCCCCTATTTATCAGTAAGCAAAGACAGGAAGCTGGCAGGTGGGGATGGCAAGGCCTGCTCTCCCTTCCCCCACTGGCTCACACATATATTCATACTCTCTCCCTCCACCTTATATCCTTCCCTCTGTTTCCCCATGCAACCCTTCTAGCTCCACGGGGTCTGTCGGGGGCGATGGAGAATGGGATAGAGGTTGGACATCCCGAGATTTAGGAGAGATGCTCTCAGAGGTGCAAGCAGGGTGAGGTTTGTGTTGACCAAGTGTGCTGCAGAGAAACCCTGCCCTATTCGCATGCGGAGACATTGGTTCAGGAAAGGAGGGCCCTGAGATGGGGTAGGATAAGAACTTGCAATTTGGAAAGAAACCGTGGGTTATTACTTAAAGGGAACAGATGCTAATTTGCCAGTTATGGCCCCATAATGCTGTGTCAGTTCTCAATCTCCAGTAGTAACAATACTGCTATTTACAAGCTTAGAGGCTTTTGTTTTGTTTGTTTGTTTTTTAAGATTATTTATTTATTTATTTGACAGAGTGGGACACAGCGAGAGAGGGGAATACAAGCAGGGGCAGTGGGAGAGGGAGAAGCCGGCTTCCCACGGAGCAGGCAGCCCCATGTGAGGCTCCATCCCAGGACCCTGGGATCATGACCCAAGCCAAAGGCAAATGCTTAACAACTGAGCCACCCAGGCACCCAAGCTCAGAGGCTTTGAAAGAGGACAGGCTGAGCTTCATGGCTTACATGTAAAATCAGACTTAATGCTCTCAACAGCCCCGGAAGGCAGTCTGTATCATTCCTTGTTTCATGTGGGGGAACTGGGACTCACAGAAATGATGGTTAAGGGCCTTGCCTGAGCTCATATAGCCCATGAGCGGGAAAGCCAGGATTCTAATCCAGGCGTTTTTACTCCAGAGGCCAGACATTTGACCTCCAAACTGTGTTTCCTCTAAGTTGGTCCTTTATTCATTTAACAAATATTTGTTGAGGATTTACTATATGCCAGGTGCTGTTTCGGGTACTGGAATATGGCCCAGAACAAAACAAATGAAAATCCTTGTCCTCACAGAGAATGCCCTCTGTGCCCTTGCCCTCACTTGAGAGTGTTGGACAATATACAAGATAAGTGATATATCTATCTATCTATCCATCTATCCATCTATCTCTCTGGTCTGTTTGCTGGTGTTAAGTGCTAAGGAGAGAAGGCAAGTTAGCGGGACAGAAGTGTCAAAGGGTTGGATGGTATTTTTATAGAGTGGCCAGGGAAGGACTTTGAAAAGCAGACAACTGAGAAAAGATCTGAAGGTTATGAGGGAAATATGCTTTGTAAAGAGAAAGTGGTCCAAGGGGAGAAAGAACAGGTGCAAAGGCCCTGAGGTGGGATCATTCCTTGTGTTTTTGAGGAGCAAGGAGATACCTGTGCGGCTGGAGAGTCCTAGGAGATAAGGCCAGAGATAAATAAGGGCTAGATAGTAGGGCCTTATGGACTTGTCAAGGACCTTGAATTTTTCTCTGAATGAGATGGGAAGGCATTGTCTTTGAACAGATGAAACACATGGTCTGATTTATATTTTTACAGGATCACCCAGGCTGCTTGGTTGAGAAGAGGACAAAGGTGGGAAAGACGAGAAGCAGAGAGACCAGTTATAAGCCCGTGAAAGGAATGAGAGACCCCTGGAGCCCCTGGAAAAATCCCTGAGTTAAACCAGCATTGGAAGATGTATGGATCACTTTCTCAGTTCCCATCTTGGATGCTTAGCAGAGGCCACAGGTGTTTATGTTTGGGGCAGCATGAAAACTCTAGACCATTCTCAGGGCAGTGGAAGGCTGGGGTCCGGGTCACCTAGAGGTTGAAAGTGAGGAACCTGGAAACTTCAGGAACTGCTGGAACCCAGCCCCAAGTGGGTTGGGTGGCGGTCATGGAAAGGGAAGGTACCCTTCCACGGTCTTCCCAGAGAATAGGAGTCAGGTCAGTTTGGAGTATCTGGGGCTTTGGGGGTCTCTCCCCAGGGAATTCTGAGCCACACAGGGCCCCATGAGTAAGAGGCCAAACATTTAGGTCTTCCTGGATGGTCATGGTTTCTACCTGTTGTCCAGGAATAATTACTACTGGTGCCCCTTGCATTCTCCAGAGCACTCCAGTATCCACCATAAACTAGCTGGTTCTCCTATCTAATAGGTTTGCTACTGACAGCATTTACTCTGAGATTATTTTTTTCAGGTGTTTTTTTCCAGGGGTGTCAAGCACGGAGTGGTAGGAGTAGTGCCTGTATCCACAAAGAAAAGGCGGTGATCGCTGATACATGGCGGACCCACATTATTCATTGTCATCCCACAAACACACAACAGTTCCATGCAAAGAGGTCACTTCCTTCTTTTATTTGATCAACACTTAATCAAGGGCTCCTGTGTGCCAGGCGCGGTAGGAAATGGCAAGAACACAGAGAGGCACGAGGTGCAGTCTGGCCGGGGCGTCCTGTCTTCAACTTCAGCAGGGCCTTGGGCACACACTGGTGCATTCAGTTCTCACACCAGTCTCACACGGGCAGGGATCACTGGCCTTGGTTTGCAGTTACGGACCTGTGGCTCAGGAAGGTGAAGTCAGGTATAAAGATCACACAAGGATGTAAGTCCAGGTTCTCCGAGATAGTTCTTATCTCCAGGGTGGCACCCAGCCAGCTCTGATGAAAGCCTGTGTAAACCTGTGAAGGTGGGTGTCCCTCTCCTCCTTCTGGGTCATAGCTGCAGTGAGGCGCATGGAACAACCAAGGCAGAGCAAAAGGTCTGGGGGGAGGCAAGTGACCAGGAGGGATCCTTTCAGGGCCTTATTTGCTCTGTGGGAAGGATTTCCTCCATGAGGACAGGTTTTTTCTTTTCTTTTCTTTTCTTTTTAAAGATTTATTTATTTATTTATTTAAGATTTTATTTATTTATTTGAGAGAGAGAGTGAAAGAGCACAACCAGGGGGAATGGCAGAGGGAGAAGCAGGCTTCCTGCCGAGCAGGGAGCCTGATGTGGGGCTCGATTCCAGGACCCTGGAATCATGACCCCGGAATCATGACCCCAGCCAAAAGCAGATGCTTAACTGACTGAGCCACCCAGGTACCCCAAGATTTATTTATTAGAGAGAGGGAGAGAGCGAGCAAGCTGGGGAGAGGGGCAGAGGGAAAATAAGAGGCGGGGAAGTAGACTCCCTGCTGAGCATGGGGCCTGTTGTAGGGCTGGATCCTGCAACCCTGAGATCATGACCTGGGCCAGAATCAAGGGTAGGACACTCTAGAGTAGGACACTCCACTCACTGAGCCACTCAGGCACCCTGAGGACTGGAAACACGGCACAGATATTTTGGCTGTCCTGTATAACTCAGGATTGGTTGGGGGGAGGGGGAAAATCCATGCTCATGAACCCATATCGGCCTTGATTCACTGTGTGATCTTGGCCAAATCACTAAGCATATCTGGGCCTTTGTGCTTCCTTCTGAGTTATTGTCCAGGACGGTCAAAGGGATGGAAATGAGAAGAGGAGAAAAGACTGGCTCCTGTGAGGGTGAAGATGAACAATGTCATGAAAATTTCCTGACTCTGAGTGTTGGTGGCAGGTGGGACAGAGGTGGACCCAGCTGGTCCTTTCTGAAGAGGTGACCCCTCGCTCCCACCACACCCACATACCCCTTTTCCTTTGATACTTGGGAGAGTACTCTGGGTCCTCCCTTGGACTGATAACTGACAGCTTCCTTTTCCAGCCCCCACCTCTGCCCTCCATCCCTGGAGGCCCTCTGAGCTAGCTCTGGCTATTTATGGCACCTTCTGGGGGCCTGGTTCCTGGCTGGTCCCTGGTTCTCCTTTCCAAGTCCTACCAGTTTCCCCTGCTGGCCCCAGAGTGCAACAGCTAATCTGGGGATCAGGTGCCGGGAGCTTGGCTCGGCCTTCTGCAGCTGCCACTCTACTCTTTAGGGCCGGCATTCCCCAACCCCCCTGTTAACACTTGGGTACGTTTCTATCCCTGTGCCCCTCCTGCAGAGGAGGAGACAGAGAAATAAGGCATCTAGTTCAAGGTCACAGCAGGAGTCTGTGGGTTGCTGGAATTTGAACCCAGGTCTGTCAGTCTTCAAGTTCTAGGCTTTTCCAACTGTGTTATGCTGCCTAGAATTCAGTAACAGGGAGCACTGACATTAACACAGCCCTTCGTGGGGGCCTGACACTGGTCTCAGCAGGTCGTGTCAATTAGCCCATTTACTCCTCACGAGGATGTTGGGGTAGGTATTAATTAATAGTCATTACTCTTATTTTATTAGTGAGGAATTTGAGACCAGAGAGCTTAAGTGACTTGGCCAAGGTCATGCAGCTAGTGAGAGCAGAGCTGTGGGCTGCCAGAGTCATGCTATTGCCCCTTCACCATTCATTCGGCTCCTACTGCTACCAGGACCCCCGAGGCCGGGCTCCGAGGAAGGAGGGACAAGAAGGGCTCTAGGGGAGGAAGGCGTTCTTCAGGGACCTTGGCTCTAGAAGCAATCAGTTTGTGAGGAGTGCATGTGCAGAGGCATGTATGTACGTGTGGTGTGTATGTGTAGAGGGTACAGGGATAGAGACAAAGCAGCTGGGGAGTAGGGATGGAAACTGAAAAAGGAATGCTTCCAATCTGTCCCAGCAGGCCCCAGCCTCATTCTCTCTGGGATGCCAGGGGCCAGAAAGAGCTGTATTAGGCCCAAGAGGAGCTGCAACCTGTCTCTCCCAGTCCCATTTCCCAGGGTCGTTTCAGAAAACATTCGGATGTTCTGGAGGTGGCCGAGGAGTAGGGGACAGGGTCAGGCACAGCTGTTCCTTGGGTCCCAGCCTGATCCAGCACTGCCCTCACTGGGAAGGAAGTAGAGGCCAGGAGGAGCCTAGTGGAAAATAGAAGCCTCACCAGGGGAAGGTTTAAATTCTCACTTTGTGAAAGAAGACACCTCGGGAGCTTGCTGATGGAGTGGGTGCTTTATGTGCAGGGACAGCTGGGACCCCAACAGCGCGTTGCCCCAGAGACCCAGCCAGGGCGTGCCTGTCCCTCGGTCACTACTGAGACGAGGTACACAAACAACTGGCTGCAGGCACCAGACAACCCCCTGGCGGACAGAAGCCTGTGCCCTCCAGCAACCGCTCTGTTGACATAAACACAGGGTGTCCAGAGCTTTGGCCAGGCGGGGGGTGGGGGAGGGGACCCAGGGTCTCCCAGAGGTCTAAGGCTGAGATTAGGGAAGGCACTAGGCTCACAGCGTGGGCCAAGGTTTTCAATATCCTCCTGTGCAGAACACAACGCTCAGGTTGCCAGGCAGAATGTGCTGTTCCCGGGGGAAAATAGTGACACCGTAACTTAGTCACTGTGGTCCTCCATTCTAGCAGCCACTCCCGGCACTGCCTGGCTCCTGTGGCGGGCGTTTTGAGTCTTTGAGGAAAGTGAGCTGATAAGAATCATGCACAAGAAGGTGACTAATAGTGTTCTTTGAAAGGGGTGTTTGCAGGGCCAAAGAACCTACTAGGAGAAAGAGATAAACTGAATCAGCTTTTGAAAGAATTCCAGCGCTTAGAACAGTCAGTGTGTGGAACAGGTGCAGGTGGAGAGGACAGGGGTTTCCTGGGTGCTCCTGTGGGCAGATAATTCCTGTGTGGGCTGGGGGATCTTGGAGCTATAGACAGTAGAGGGACGGAAGAGGCTGAAAAGATAGCACTGAGGCAACTGTTATGACAGAGAGCCTGTCCTGGTTTGCACACTAGCAGAATGTGCCTAAGTGGGTGAGGGTCCTTGAGAGCTTGCGGGGAGAGAAGGGGCTTCAAGGGACTCTACTGAGCATGAAAGAGGGAGGTCCGGATCTGAGGGGGTCCTGACCAGAGCCAGTCTTTGTGTGGGTCAGTAACTTGCCTGCCACTAAAGGGGATCAGCAATCAGTCCTTAAAACAAGAGGCCTTGTCCTTGTTTTCCAGAACTACAAGAAGGTGGAGGACTCTGAAACTCAGCTTGGGGTGCTGGGGAATTCCAGGGAATTGGATGGATGTGGCTACCACAAAGGAAGACTTTGGAGCCCTGGCCCATGCCTGGCAACACCCTGGGGGCCTTCAACTTCCTTCTACCAGGGCATCATCTCTACCTGCCCATGGGGAGGAGGGGCTGGGGATGCCTGCACTCTGCTCCCTCCCAGGCCAGTGGACCAAAACTTTGTCCACTCTCAGTCTCCCACCTAACCTCGCCCCTGTGTGGCTCTACTCTGCACACTTGGCAAAGGGAGGAAGGATGCAGGGTTCCAGGGAGGGAAGGAGGGACTAAGATCCAGCAGAAAGAGACGTACCACCTACTGGGGGTGCTATGTTATCTGCTGCAGCTCCCAACCTCTGCACACACTGGTGTAGGGGGCACTGCACAGCCTTTGAGGAGCTCATCTCCCCCTCCCTGCCACTCTCCACCCAGTGAATCATATTCACATGCCATGTGCTTGCTCAGAGGCAAATGGAAAACTACCACAGAAAGACAGAGAAGCACACACACATGACTGCGGTGGTGGGATCCCAGGACACATGTCGCAGAGATAGGAGGCAGCTCTGACTGAATTACCTGGATTAGGTATTATTAATTATTTAATAATTAATTAATTATTATCTGAATTACCTAGAGCTAATTCCAGATACCTAGGAGGGGCCCAGGGCAGTGTGTGTTCCAGGTGTGGTTAAGAACCGGTGGGGTAAGGACAAGGGCTTCAGGCAGATTGGGAGACTGGGGGGCTAAAGGCTCCCACCCAGGAACCAAAGAGCAGTGCAAAAGGGAGTTTTTCTTTTTCTTTTTTTTAAAGATTTTATTTATTCATCCATTTGAGAAAGAGACAGAGAGAGAGAGGGAAAATGTTCACAGGCATGTGATGGGGGGAGGGGCAGAAGGAGAGAGACAAGCAGACTCCTCACTGATCACAGAGCCCAACTTGGGGCTCAGTCTCATGACCTTGAGATCATGAACTGAGCTGAAATCAAGAGTCAGGCATTTAACTGACCGAACCACCAGGTGCCCCTGCAGAAGGGAATTTTAAGGATGACTCTGGGGACAGAGGGTGAGAGTTTGTGGTTAGAATCCTGCCCTTTCTGGCTGTTTCCGTTCAAAGCCAGGAAGCCCCTTGGTTTGGCTCAACCCTATCAGGCAGTCTTGTTATTCCGGGGCTTGGGAAACTGCCCAAATCAAGCTTTGTTCTAGGGCCAAGTGTCCAGAACTAGAGGTTTCTGGATGCCTGGGTCTGTGGATCAGCTTGCACTGGGGAGGGCAAAGTCATGCAGTGGGCTTGGGCAGACTCTCCTCTTCTTAGAGCATCAGTTAAACTTCTAGAATTAGCTGGAGACACCAATAAAATTCGGAGCAGCTATTTATACTGCCTCTATGAGATGATGACGACAACAACAATGACAAATAACTCTGGGGTGTTTACTTGTCTAAAGTCACCCAGTAATAGTGGAGCAAGGACGAGAACCTGTGCAGTGCGGTGGCTCTGAGCCCACCCTTGATCGGTATTTAGGGATTATGCTTCTACATTTAAACAGCTACACATATAAATGAAGTTATAAATTCAACTGAAAGCAGTTTTAGAAAATTTGATTGAGGTGAAGACAAAATCCACCTGAATTTGGAACATAAAAAGCGAGTCATTTTCTGCATGTGACACTGGTCAGGCTGGCCGTCAGAACTGGGGAGGAGGTCACTCACTCTCCTGGCTCTTAGGAAGGGAGGGAGATACAGCTGGGGGTCTTGGAGCAAGGTGGGTCTCCAACAAGGGGCCTCTGGGTTCCCCTCCTAGAACAGCTAACAGGTGTTAAGCACTTCCTCTGTGCCAGACCTCGTTTTACTCATTATCTCATCTCTTCCCTACAATTCTAGGGGATGGGCTGGGTGGGGGGGCGGCCCATGGCACAGATGAGAAAAATGAAGCACAGGCAGTGAAGTCAGTTGCACTGGGTTCCCCGGTAGTAAATGACAGTCTGTACCAAGCCCAGGCTGGCTCTTCTCCGGAGCGAGAACTGCAAACCACTGACTGTACTGTATGGCCTTCCTTCCCCAAGATGATCTGATTCCATCTCATAGAGGCAGATGATCTGGATCTGGAGCAGGGCTGGAGTCCAGGCCTTTAACAACTGTCCCAGGAAGTCACTGGGCCACACTTCGAGAACCAGGCTGGTAGCTGTCTCAACCAGGCTGAACATTAGAACCACCTGAGAAGTTTCAAGAACTTTCAAGAACAAACACAGACTTTTTCAATGGCTCCAGACTCGTCTGTAGGTGTTGGTGGGGTACTGGTCAGCATTTTCTTTTAATGGGACCAAGTGTTCATTTTTTCCTGCCCATAAAGATACCTGAAGACCTGCTCTGTGCTGTGGGATGCGGAGGTGGGGGTCCCTGACTTGCCTGGCTGGGCAGAGTATCCTTTTAGAGTCAGGGAGGATGCAGAGTCCTTCTTTCTTATCCTCCTTTGGTGAGCTCCAGAAAGAACCAGTCTCCTTGAATGATGATCTCCTTCTGGCTTCTCCCCTGTCTGGTACTTGGCCCCCACCTGAGAGGTCAGAGCTGGTTCTTCAGCCAGAACTCAGCTCACAAAAAGTATAGGTTGTGGAAGTGAAAAGAGCCCCAAGAGACCAGCCATACCTGGAGCTCTCAAATTTTAGTAAGAGCTCACACAAGTGCTGGGAGCTTGTTCAATCCAAAGATCCACCCCAAAAGTTCTGATTCTTAGGTCACAGGTGGGGTCTAAGGAACATGCATTTGTAATAAGCTCCCCAGTGGCTCTGTTGGCAGTGGTTCCCAGCTGGGCTGCTGGAGGCCCTGGGGAGTTGTAAGAACACTGATGCCCAACTCCATCCCTAGAGAGTGGTCAATATTTTTAAAAGCTCCTGGGCAGGGTGTCTGGGCCTTCTAGCGACCTTTTTTGGGATCTGGGGGTGGGCAGTCCCAAGGGCAGTCACTGCTACCCTTGCTATCACCAGGGCCTTGAAACAAGAGGAGAAGAAAACAATAGGAGAGAAGAAACTAAAATAAGAAACCAATGAGAAGATGTAGAGAGAAGTCTGAAATCACTTAGCAGCACTGAGGTGTTCATCTCTTTTTCTCAATGTTTTCTCTTATTGTAATAGTCATTAATGGATTTAAAATAATTAATAGTAAAAAAGAATATGAAAACAAAAATAAAAAATGGGCTATAATCCTCTTTATCAGTGATAATCGCATAAGGTCTTAATATGACATTTAGAAAGTACATGAGAATAATATATTGTATAACCATAGTATAATATTATTATAATAACTATAATATACTATGGTATATATTATACACATTATATTATTGTTATTAATATATATTAATTAAAATCCAATAAAATAACATTAAACTACTCCAAAATAAAATATTATATAAACCTGACATATAATTTGCATCTTTTTTTTTTAACTTTATCTACTTTTGTGTTTTGCTTTTATACCACTTTTCAAAATGACTTTGTGTTCCAGGTAACTGAAATCTGAGTCCTAAATATCTCGGCCCTATCGGGAGGGGGAGCGGAGACGGTACGCCCACCCTCCCCTCGCTGTGCACTGGCCTTCCTGCTAGCATTGACCGACACGGACTCCCACACATGCACAGATGCGTCTACCCCTGCAACACTGCTCTCGACTTCGTCTTCCCAGATACGCACTTCGCATCATACCCTCAAATTTTGTAAAGGATTTTATTAATGGGTATTTCTAAATTACCTTATTAATACAGAATTAGTTAATTTATACTAAATATAAAATAAGTTTCCCCTCTCCCGTTTCTGAAATGGAAAGGAAATTGGCACCAGGGGACCCAGGAGAGTGACCACCCTGGGCTGAGTCATCTTCAGGGATGCATCAAATCTGGCCCCCCTTCCCCTCCCTTCCTCCTCCAAATAGCCCCACAACCCTGCCTGCGTTCTTTTCTACCCTACCCTGGCCATCCTCCCTCCACTCCTGCCTCAGTCGTTCTCCCCCATGGACTGAGGCTGATGGTCTGGACAGAGGCTGTCCCTCCACAGGCGGTAGGCGATGGAAGCGGTCACGGTGAGCCAGGCCAGGTAAGGCAGCAGGAGCAGGGCGGCCAGTTTGTTGATGGGGTGCCAGATCAGTGCTGTACTCACCACCAGTCCATAGAGCAGCAGCAGGTGCAGCAGGGCCTGGACGGGGGAGGGGCAGGGACGCAGGGCAGTCAGGTAGGTTGCTCTGAGCACTGAGCCCTCCGCCTTTCTGCAGCACCCTGGACCCAGTGAGCCAATTTGCTGAGGTCTGGGCACTCAACCAGAGCTCAGAGAAGTCTGCCCACCTGTTAATCTGCTTGCACTCGATTGGTCTACTGTGTTATCTGCTCTGGGGGCCACGGGTGTTCGCACCTGTTCCTACACTACTTCCACTGCATGCCTTACCAGACCATGGGTGTGGGCTCCGAAAAAGAGAATCAGGGCAGCCCAGCTGATGGCGAGCTTCACAGCATAGAGGCCGAGAGGCAGGGCCAGGGGCCGCCTGAAGCCCCCTCCCAGGTCCTTCCACACCAGGTAGGAGGCATAGCTGTGGAGAGATGGTGGCAGAACACTCAGAAGGAGGGAGGACTCTTGGTTACCAAAAGGAAGCCCTTTGGTTTGAAGTGGGAGCAGGCTGTCTAAGCATCCCTTGAGGGCCAGCCGGAGGTGGTGGGAGGAGCGGGGCATGCAAGATGAGGTGGGGGAGGCCATGGGGAAACTCGGAGAGGGGGAGGAACTAGGCTGTCTGGAGTCCTAGGCAGGTGCAGAGGGGACTCCCTCCCCCCCCAAGAGGCAGGATGGCATGCCGTCCCTGTGAAGTCCAGAATGCAGTAGTATTTCAGGGGTGCAGGGCCTTGTTCCCATCCTCACAGGTATCAGGGCCAAGGCAGGAGAAATGGGTGCTCACCCCATGACAAAGTAGATGGTTATCCATCCTGCCAGCAAGACTTTGTGAGGCGGGCACCAGGGCGGTTTCTTTGGGCTGTCGTCCCAACCAGACGTCTGATGACGGGTGAGCAGCCAGAGCAGGACAGGCCCCAGGTGGGGAAGGGCCAAAAAGATGGCACCGTGAGGCTGCATTCCCCTCACAGAGGCAAAATCTAAGAAGGCAGACAACATGCTGCTGGTGGGCCTCCCTCCTAGTCCTTTCCCCACGCCTGCCTGACTGTCTCCACCTGCTACCTGACACTGTACTGTGGCCTGAGCCCCTCCTGGGAGGTCTGGTAAGAGATGCCATTCTCCCCACCTTGGCCCAGCTCCCATCCTGCACTTGCTAGCCCATACTGCCTTGCTCTTTCTCTGGCACTCAGAAAATACTGTCCGGTATTGATAACTACTTCTGAGTGCAAGGCTCCTTCCCTCTTGTGTGTATCTGACTCCTAGAGTTCAGGTCCAGGTATGATGGTCTTTTCTTCCTCCCGTAGTGGCTGGCAGGTACACAGCAGGCCCTTGACAGGGACACTGCCTTACGTTGAACTCAGCCAAGCTGATATAACCTGCCTGGAAGGACTAGAGAGGCAGGATCCAGAGATTCCCTGGGGGTCTTTTCTAGTCAAAAATGGGGTAGCTCGGGGCGCCTGGGTGGCTCAGTGGGTTAAGCCTCTGCCTTCAGTTCAGGTCATGGTCCTGGGGTCTTGGGATCGGGCCTCGCATTGGGCTCTCTGCTCGGCAGGGAGCCTGCTTCCCCCTCTTTCTCTGCCTGCCTCTCTGTCTACTTGTGATCTCTGTCAAATAAATAAATAAAATCTTAAAAAGAAATAAAAAAAATGGGGCAGCCCATGGGCCCCCAGGCTTATCTCCATACACCAGACTGGCAGACCCAAGAGGCCCACAGCAGCCTGAGCTGCTGCCCTATTTGAACTTAGCTGAATGACACTGGGTTCCTTTCTCTGAAACGTTAGGTCTCACCTGTCCCTCAGGGGCTGGCGAGGTCCCTCTTCCACCTCTCCACTTCCGGAGGGACTGAGCCTATGACACAAGTGCTCAGCTTTCTTGCGGCCTGACTTCTCAAGGAAGCAACTGCCTGGTCTTTGATTAAGAAGCTGCCACATTCATTTGCATGTGGAACAAGACACAGACCCTCCTCCAGCCAAGTCCCCCCAGGCCCCACATGGTATCATTCTCATTTGTACATGGTACTTCAGCCCCCTCCCATGACTGCTGGGACTGCAAGGAAGACAGATGTGGTGATTCTCAGTGTCCTGGAGTGACTGTCTACTTCATCCTTTTCTGCTCAGGGCCCCTGTTCGTCCTGGAGGTTCCACGGACAGGGCTCCCTGGCCTACCTGCCCTTGTGTCTCTCTACTTCTCTGCCTCTCACTGCCCATTCGCTCATCTCCAGCCTTCTTGTCTCTCTTTCTGTTGTTATGCTCAGTGTTGAAGGCTCCTCCCGCACCCACACCCTATTTTCTCCTGTTTTCCACACTCTGCTGCTGCCTCCTTATTCCCAGGCCTGCGTTCCTCTTACCTCAAGCAGCATACCTCCCAGGACGAATCCCCGACGATATCCGTTTTGTGCAAAGCAGAAGAGGGTGGGGGACCAGGAGAAGGGCGGAGTGAGGCTCCCATCTGGCCTGTCTTTCTCCAATGACAAGGGGGCAGCACTGGCATGTCTCCATGGCCATGAAGGGTTCCTTTTAGGAGAGGTCCCCTGGTTTGTTGGTCCTGGCCTCTGGAGGACTTGTTAGAAAGATCGAGGCTTCAGCACTGTGAGAGCCTGATCCCCTGGGCTGGCTCAGCCCCAGGCCACAAGCCTACCGAAGCTGGTGGCCTCCACATCCCGTGAATTGGCTTGTGTCCACGGGGGTGGTGGGGACCCTCAGATTTCCCCAGTATCTTCCTGTAACAGGGGTTACCCCCCAAGTGAAGCAAGTGCCAGCAGCTTGGAAATGAGTTCATGATACATGGACGCAGCCTCTGGTTATAGCCCAGTTGGCATGCTCCTTCCCGGCTTGGAACTCGAGCTTGACAGATTTTCACAAACCCCTATAACTTCATGACTCAGAGGAGAAAGCAGCCTCCTGTGTGACTCACACAGAGCCTTGTCCAGCAAAGACTAACACCCGCCCTTTCTGTCCCTATAAAAGTTCTGAACAGGGGCACCTGGGTGGCTCAGTGGGTTGAGCCTCTGCCTTCAGCTCAGGCCGTGATCTCGGGGTCCTGGGATTGAGCCCCGCATTGGGCTCTCTGCTCAGCAGGGAGCCTGCTTCCCCCCCTCTCTCTGCCTGCTGCTCTGCCTACTTGTGATCTCTCTTTCTCTCTTAAATCTTAAAAAAAATCTCTAAAATCCTAAAAAAACAAACAAACTTCTGAACACCTCTCCCTTGCTCGTCCTTTACTCTTGAGGTCCCCTTCCCAGGCTGGCGGCTCTCCATCATTCCTTTGCCCCATCTCTCCGCTTTGGGGACTCAGTTAGCCCTGGGAGTTTATCCCATCCTTTGGCTTCTACCCTGGGGAAGGCAGCAGAGGGGAGGAGTTTGCAGTCAGGGACAAGAGGCTAAGCAATCATTAACTGAGATGAAAGCAGGGGCAGTTACTTATGTTCTATGAGATGATTGATACCTGGGGGTCTGGGGAGTTCACCTCGATCCTCGACAGCAGGAGGCCAGCCCATGGGGCCCACGGTGACAACAGTTACCACTTAACTGGGCATCTACTTTGTGGCGAGCATTTTACAGTTATTAGCTCAATAACGACCATGCTTATCCCTCACGCGGTAGATCATATTATCTGCATTTGTCAGACAAGGGAAGGGAGGCTCAGAGGGGTCGAGTAACTTGCCTGAGCGTACTCAGCCAATAGATGAGTCGCCTGTGTTCAGTGTCTGTAGTCTGGGGCCGGAACACATCCTCTTTTCTCTGAGTGGGTCCACGCATTCATTCAACGAGTCTTTATTCAATACATGCTATGGACCAGGTTGTATCAGGAGCTAAGAGTACAGCAGCAAACAGCTGGGGAAAAAAATCCATCTTCACGGGGATCTTTCATTCCACTGGCACTTTCTGAGGCAGAATTTCTATGAAAGGACTCAGGCTGGCAAACAGCCCAAAGTCTGCTCTCCCCCAAGTTCAGGGCTCCTGCCAACGCTGCTGCACACTGCACACGGGCAGGAAGCAGATAGGGGAACACCCCAATGCTGCCAGCACCTTGTGAGTCATTAACCCTCTCAGTGCCTCCTCTCATCTCTGTGCAGGAAAGGGTGCAACTAGACATTGTCTAAGCTCCTGGACCAGCTGCACTGGCATCAGCTGGGAGCTTCTTAGAGATGCAGAATCTCAGGCCTCAGCTCAGATATATATGGGATCAGAACCCCCCTTTTCATCCTGTCCTTCGTGTGTTTTGTGTGCATGCTGTTGTTGAGAAGCTCCTGTCAGGGCTCCCTCCTCTTACCTTCTGCCCTTTCCCTAGCCTCTGGTGGGAGCAGCTACTCACCAGCAGAGGGCACTGTAGGGAGGGGTTCACCTGTACCCAGGTTTTCTCTTTCGCTGTCCCCTCCCTTCCAGACTCAGACTGACTTCTGGGATCCTCAGCTACTCCTCCAGCTCAGCTGGACTTTGCCAATAGATAGGGACAGACTCCCACACCCCTCTTTAGGGCTCTGGAAGGCAGGTCATTGCCGGGAAGCTCCGGGCCACTCCTGCCCGGATTCCCCGCCCACCTCTCCTTGTTTGCTGGCCTGGTGACCTGGTCTGGCTGATTTCTCAGAGAAGGAACTGCTGTTCCTGGGCAAGCCAACAGCCTCTAGGAGCACCTACACGGTAAGGTGAACACACCCTGGGGCAGCCGGGGGCAGGGTGAGCATTGCAATGGGGCCACCTGGGGCTCAATGAGGCCAGCTTAGCCAGAGTGTGGAGAGCCTCTGCTAGAGGAGAAGAGGGCAGGGGCAAGTGCTCAGTGGGCGTGAGGATCTGGGAGCCTGTTGTATGCACTATGGAAATGTGGACTATGCTGATGAACGCTGCCCATGGCAGGTTTGGACTCATCCGTCTGGTACTTTTTATGTGTTTCAATAATGAGCTGGCAGGGTTTGAGTAGGCATGGTAAGAACCAGTGATGGGGGACAAGGGTTGAGAGCTACCTCTAAGGACATGAGCAGAGTGTTACAGCAGGAATCCAGATCTTTGTGCTGGAGGAGGCAACTTCCGAGGGACAAGTGATGTCAGCATTCTAAAGCACCGTTGTCTTGGGGACCTGCTACCCATGATAGTCTGGGGTCAGGGCCAAGGCAGACTGGAGCCATGGGTAGTAAGGAGGCAGGCATGGGTTTGAGAAGGTCTAGGCTACATTTATCTGGTTGGCCTGCTGTAGATTCAGGACCCTTCCTCCTCCTAGGGTTAAGGGGAGGATGGAGTGAGGGCCAAGCAGCTTGGAGATCTGCCAGCCTGGGAGAAAGGGGGCCGAGCTGGGGGAGAGTTAATGAATGGGCTGCCCATGAGAGGCCCATTGGGGCCTTGGGGAGTAATATGCCAACTGTTTCAGGTTGGGAGGCTGGGCAGGGAGACTCTGCTGTGCCATCCAATGGGGTGGAGGGGATTTGGACTCTGGTCTTTGGAGGCCCCAGGAAGGTTGTTGCTCCAGAAACAGTGGAGTCCCTCCTTTCTTTCATGTTAACTAGCCACCGGTGCCTTTGTGGGCAAGGGGAGGGGTTTGTCCCGCACCGTGGAACCAAGGATGTGCCTTTTGGGTCTTTCCATTTATTTTTACTTTATTTTTGTTTCTTTCTCTTTCAACTTCACTTCCTCTAGAAGTGGAAAGGAAGAAAGACCCATGGGGGAAAAGGGGGCAGAGAGAGAAAGGTAATGTTTCTGAAACACAGTCATCTCTGTTCATCCTTCCCTCTGCCTTCAGTTGTACTTAATAATCTCCCATACGCCTCCATGGTGAGGAGAAAACTTGGCTTCCTTATCTGGGAAACGGAGGTAAAAATAATACCCAACTCACAAGGCTACTATGAGGATCAAATGAGATGGGCCACATAGAGTACTCCAACACAGTGGCATGGGGTAGAGCTCCATGAATGATAACCAGTATTACTGCAGTTATAATCCCAATTATTTTTCATGTTGGAGGACCTTTTGGAATGGCTGCAGCGTGAAGGGTTGCTGGCTGCTCCAGCCCCCTTTTCCACCAGATGTGGGGCCTTGCCATCTCACCCACTTTACTCACGTGCCCTGCAAAGGGCTTTGGCTGAAGAAAGCTGCTACAGTGTGTCTGCAGGGTTGCACTGAAAGGCAAAGGGAGCAATGCCAAACCTTCCTTTCTGTCTACATTTTCAGTGGGGACCGGGTAAGGGTGGGGGGAATAGATCCTGCCGCAGTCCTTAATCCTGACGCTACAGAGGAGTTTCTGCCCCTTTCTGGGAGGACCCAAGGAAAGGGGCTTGGGTTTCGTGGGCCCTAAGGAAGGAAGGAAGGAAGGAAGGAAGGAAGGAAGGAAGGAAGGAAGAAGGTGGGCATGGAAGGACCTGGAAGCTTGAGGAGAGGCCTCAGCTCTGGGTTGGGGTGTGAACGAAGGGAGTGGGGAGGAACGGATGCCAGAAGCCTCTCTCTAGTGCAGATCCCAGTGAATTAACCATGGGGATCTCCAGGATTTTGACAGAGGCTATGATGCCACCCAGAACTCGGTTACAGAGCAAATGAATCATATTCCCTCAGGAGCTTCCTGAGACATCATCTTTATCCCACAGTTCGAGGTACACAACTGGTGCTCAGGAAAGGTGACAGTATAGAGTCAAGGGTCCTTCTGTAAGGTGGGATGGCCTTGGAGAGAAACTTGGGAGGGGTGAGCATGTCAAGGGCTGGTGAACCACAGGGAGGCGCTGTAGAGCGGGAGGGGGTCCAGGTGGGTAGGTGAGGCAGATGGGGAGAACAGCTGGAGCGGAGGCCAGAGGCTGGAATTAGGCGGGTGTGAGGACCCCAGCCTGGCCCGAGTGTAGGGTGTTGGAGATTCAGGGAGAATGAGGGCGGTAGGCTCTAGAGGGCCTCAGGAAGGTCTGGCAACCATATGGGGAAGCTGCTGGAAGGGCCAGGTTCCAATCTGAGGCCCCCACTGGTAACCAGGTGGGCAGGCAGTCAGCGCCTGCCTTTGCCCAGCCTCACTGGAGAAAACTTTGGTTTTCTTTCTCGTTTTGCTTCCATGTCTAAGTGTGTTACTCTTTCTAGTTCACAGGTCCCTGTGAGCTACCTTCTGACCTTTCTGGCAATAGGTGGGGCCTAAAGAAACAGATTTGGGCAGGGCTTTATCATCTGCAAATGCTTTCCCCATGATCTCATGCCATCCTCACAATCACCCTGAGCAGTAATTATTGTTTAACTTTAGGTAGCTTTTCAAAAGAATTACAAAGTTAATATAAAATACATGCCTGGGGTAAAAAAATTCAAATTCAGGAAAAAGAGTTTAAGAAAATTGAAAGTCCTAGTTCACACCTTCCACCCTCTCAATTTCCTGTCTGTTTCAGTAGTGACTGGGGGGAATAGCATGGGGTGAGTCCTCTCAGACCTGCATTGCTCCAGACAGGAATCACTAGTAGGTCCCAATTGCCATGCACTGTGAGTGTAAAATACACATGGATTTCAAAGGCTTAGTGGGAAAACAGAATGTAAAATATCTCAGTAATTTTGCATTGATTTCCTCCCAAGTGATATTTTGAATATATTGGGGTAGGTACATAAAATATATTATTAAAATTAATTCCTCCTATTTCTTTTGGCCTTTTTATTATGGCCATTAGAAAGTTTAAAATTGCATTTGTGGCTTACATTTTATAAATATTATATATAATAAATATATATTTACATATGTATAAAAATATATATATTACATACAAATGTATATATTTAGAGATTTATATATGGAAGGTTATATATATGTGTGTCTGTATACATATATATGTAAAAATTTTATTTATTTTAGAGAAAGAGTGATGGGGGAAGGAGCAGAGGGAGAGGCAGAGAATCCCAAGCAGACTCTCCATTGAGCATGGAGCCAACCCAGGGCTCGATTTTGTGACCCATGAGATCATGACCTGAGCCAAAATCATGAGCTGGATGCTTAACAGATTGAGCCACCTGGGCAACCCAACTTACATTATATTTTTACAGCATAGTACTATTCGAGAACTTTCTCTGTGGTTGGCATGTATAGACCTGTAAATATGTATCTGTACTTGTCTACAGTTCTGCTAGTTACATTAATGGGGTTGGAGGATGTCTAGTTCTCTGTAACTTGCTATTCCACTTAAAGATTTTTCTGTGAAGATCAAGAGCAGTATTCCGACAGATACAGAAACTGAGGGACAGTAAGCAATAGGACACATTTGCTCAGCCAGTGGCCAAGGTGGCACTTGAATTTACATCCTCCTCACGGGAGTTAAATGTGATGTACTAGGCCATGGGGAGCCATGGCAGGTTCTTGAGTCAGACAGAGATAGGGGAAGTTTTGATAAAGGTATTAATCAAGGATGCACTGGAATGAAGACGATTGGCTCCCTTACTGCAGCCGGCTGGAAGCTAAGCCTTGGCCTCCAGGACATTGAAAAGGCTTACCTGGGACTGCCTCTTTCCTCCTCCAGGTCCTTGGCCTTGGCTGGCCCAGGGGTGCAGGGGAACTGGCAGCATCGAGGGACCACGCGGATGTGCTCTGATGAGAGTGCCTTCCAACCGGCCCGGTTCCTACTGCTGGTGGGTGTCCCGGTGGCGAGTGCCCTCCTTCTGGTCCAGTGCCTTCGATGGCACTGTCCTCGCTGGCTGCTGGGGGCCTGCTGGAAGCTGGATAGCCAAGAGGATCCAGTGGCCCATCCCACTCCCCTACCGGAAAATGAGTCCTCAAGGCAGTGTGCACCGGCCACACTACCGGAGATGGCCGCCTTCTACCAGGAACTGCACACACCCACTCAAGGCCAGACCATCATCCGTCAGCTGATGCATAAGTTGTTGGTGTTCTCAGCTCGAGAGGTGGATCACCGTGGTGGCTGCCTGATGCTCCAGGATATGGGCATCTCTCTGCTCATCCCACCAGGTAACAGCACCTTCTCCCTTCTCAGCCTAGAGTTGTTCCTTGTGTGTTGCACAAGGGTGTCGTGCCACAGGGAGCATCATTCGTAGACATCTCCATAATTTTGAAAATTATTTATATTTTTATGACTTCATTGACTCCAAAGATGGATAGATTGCATATTTTTGTGACAACTCCCTGACAGGAAATCAAGTGCCAGGTGGAAATGAACAGTGTGTTATGACAATTCTCAGTAATGGAAAGTGCCTGGAGCAAGAGCACCTCTTGCAAATTCCCACTAGTCCCGTAAGGGCTAGCAGTGGCCCAGGAGTGAAGGGAGGGTGACCTGCTCAGGATTACGCCACAAGTCAGCTCAGTTTTTCTCTCCTTGCACACTGCTTCCCCATGTGCCCTGATAGGCAATCTCTCTCCTGGGCTCCTGTCCCACCTCCCCTCCCAGTGTGGCCTGGCCTCTCTGGGGTTGGGTGAGCCTGCCTGTCCGGCCCATCTCAACTCTTGTTCTCCCCAGGAGCTGTGGCTGTGGGCCGCCAGGAGAGGGTGTCCCTGATCCTGGTGTGGGACTTGCTGGACGCCCCATCACTGTCCCGAGCCCAGGGGCTGGTGAGCCCTGTGGTGGCGTGTGGCCCCCATGGGGCCTCCTTCCTGAAGCCCTGCACCCTCACATTCAAGCACTGTGCCCAGGAGCCCAGCCATGCTCGTACCTACAGCAGCAACACAGCCCTGCTCGATGCCAAGGCCTGGAGGCCCCTGGGGCGGCCTGGGGCCCACACCTCCAGGGACGAGTGTCGTATCCAGCTCTCCCACTTCAGGTAGGCCCATCGGCCCAGTCTTCCTGCCCGTTGTCTCGGTTGGCCTCATCCTCCACTTTCTGTCTGGAACTGCCCCTTGATCTGTCCCAGACGGCCTGCAAACCCCTTCACTCTCCATGGCCCTTCCTGTTCCCTCTGTCCTAGTGTGTAGGGCAGCATGTTCCACTTCAGCCCTGTCCAGGACTGTGCCCCCTGTGGCAGGCTCTCTGCCCGTCTACACCTACCACCCCAGTCCTCCATCTAGAAGGGTCTGTCCCATCCCCACCTTTGTCTCTCTAAACTTGTCTATGTCTACCCTATGTCCCTGTTCAGGACCATCTAGGGCTAGGGCAGGCTGTCCCCTCCGGTTCTCCAAGACCCCCTCCCATCTCATGTCTGCCCTTAGCTCTGTCTTTCCAGGATCTTAGGTCCTTCTGTCTCTCTTTCCCACTGAGCACAACAGGGCCAGCCGTGTGTAGGACCACGCTGAATCACAGTGGCCCTGAGCCCACCTTCCCTCCCTCCCATGCGGGAGGAGTCTTGCTGGCCCTTCCCCCACTCTGTGATGGTCACTTCAATGTGACTCACATTTTGTCCCCCTACCTGCCTGACTCCCCCTCACTTCCCCCCTTGACTGCGCTCCTTAGCTCCTAGTGCTTTAGGAGCCAGCTGGCAGGTGCATGGGGCCCCCAGCTCCCCTGTCCCCATCTTTCCCTGCAGTCTCTACACCTGTGTGCTGGAGGCTCCTGCGGGCCGGGACGCCCGCAAATGGCTGCAGCTGGCTGTCTTTTGCTCACCGCTGGCGCCAGGGCAGTCCCACCTGCAGCTGCGCATCTACTTTCTCAACAACACACCCTGCGCCCTGCAGTGGGCCGTGACCAATGAGCAGCCCCACGGAGGGCGCCTGCGTGGGCCCTGCCAGCTCTTCGACTTCACAGGGGCCCGCGGGGACCAGTGCCTGAAGCTCAAATACATCTCTGAGGGTGAGTGAGATGGGGGCCTGGGCTGCAGGGGCCCCACTAGAGGGAGGGGGTAGAAACCTGGGAACCTCGAGTTTCTTTTGGCTTCCAAAAGAGGGGGTTCCAAGGGGATCTCTGGCTTCTGTGGCTGCCTGTAGGAGCCCCGGGCTCTGTCCGCTTCCTTCCTCTGTGGTCCATTTGGTCCTGGCCCCTCCGTGGGAGGACAGGATGATGCAGGGGCAAGGGGAGCGGAGGCCTTTATTGCCTCCCCTGGCTGGGGCTAGTTCTGAGGAGGGGTCCCAGTCTTCTCTGCCCCCCCCTTCCTTTGTGGCATAGGCTGCTGCACTTGCTTACAGGACCGAGGACATCTGTGTGGTTCGCAGACAGAGCCTAGATGCATGGCTGCTTCTGCGGGTCGTGGATGGGAGGTGGGAGGCCTGTGTGCTGTGTGTGTGGGAGATGTGCGGTAGTAAGAGAAGGCTGCTCACAGGGTCCCTGTCCAGGCTCTGAGGACTCACATCCACTCGAGACACCTTCCTGCTTTCGCTCCCGCCTCATGCCTCCCCACTGCACCCTGCATGACACCTGCTGCAGAGTAGGCATCCTCAAACACTCGTGGAAGACCCCACTTTCTGAGGCCCTCCACTCTGCCTCCTCTCCAGGTTGGGAGAATGTGGATGAGAGCAGTTGCCAGCTGGTTCCCCATCTCCACATCTGGCATGGAAAGTGCCCCTTCCGTTCCTTCTGCTTCCGGAGAAAAGCAGGTAGTCCAGAAGACCTGGTCCACCTCCTCCCCTCTATTCTTCCCAAGCCCCCACCTCACCCCACCCCCCTGCAGCTCCTTATTTGGTTAGGCATGCATGCACACCTTCTCTAAAAGGTGAGGAGTCACAACTGATCTTAGTAGAGAGCAAGATAGAGCATCTTGCCCAGTGCCTTCAGATTTTGAAAGCCTGTCTGTGGAATCCCTTTCACTTCTCCTGCTCCCTTATGTCAGGCTTTGCCCTTGCTGACCTGCCATGTCCTCTCCTCTTTGTAGCCAATGAGAATGATGACTGCTCCACACTTACCAGTGAGATCATCGTCACCATGCACACTTTCCAGGATGTGAGTTGGAGCTGAGGGGCAAAGCAAGGGCAAGGTTTGGGGGAGCCCTGGGCAAAGTGGGCGAGGAGTCTGGTGCCCAGTAAGTCTGGCCTCAATCACATAATCAAGCAGGTGGATGGCATTCTTCCAGGGGCTGAGACCACCTGGCCTCCAAGTTGCCCTCCATCCCTGACTCTCTTGTCTATCCACGGATGAATCCAGTAGGAGGGTAAAAGAACCAAACCCTCGATTAAGCCCATTTCTTAGTCCAGAGGAAATTGGACATCAGAGAAATGTGGTTTCTTTCTAGGCTGACTGTCTGCACCTAAGAGATGATATTGTGTATCTTCAGTGTGGAAAGCAGCTGGGGAGGGGGGAGCTTGAGTAGGTGGGATGAGAGTTAAATATCCCACTCTCCTGAGGGGGAAGAGTTGACATCAGGGTTGAGAGTCCTTGGGGAATCTGTGGTGGCGCCTCAGTGGAGAGTAGGCCAGTACCTCTCAGGTTGTCACCTGCAAGGAGGGACCAAGGGATGGAGGGAAGGAGGCACATGCCTGAGTTCAGTGTCCCGACCTTTGACTGACTTTTCCCTGCCCTGTGACCTCACCGAGACTTCTCCTGATCTCTTAGGCTGTACCCTCTTTGGCTTCCTGTCTCAGCTCCCAAAGAGCTCAGTAGACAAACTTAAAGCTGGAAGTTCTGGGGTCAGAGGAGCAGAGGGGAAGGGACACTAGGTGGGGCAGGGTTGTATCTCCTGGTAGAGTAGCTCTGGGTGACAGGCTGAAGGATCTGAGGAATGGAGGCAGGTTCTCCAGTTTCTTGCTCAGGGGAAGTCTCATGATCCCTAAGTGTGTTCCTGACCCTCTGCTGGCTCAGGGCTTGGAGACCAAGTACATGGAAATCCTCAGATTCCAGGCATCAGAGGAAGAGTCCTGGGCGGCTCCACCCCCTGTCTCTCAACCACCCCCGTGCAACAGGTGAGGTGGGGTTGCTTGGGCTACTGGTGGCGGGACGTTTGGGATTCTCTCCCCCATCCCTGGCTCCTGCAGGGCATGTACACCATTTGGGGTGTGTGTGGAACAGACTGGGTTTCTCTGATCCTCCCCTCTGAGAACTCCACCTCTCCCACCCCAGGCTGCCCCCAGAACTCTTTGAGCAACTGCAGATGTTGTTGGAACCGAACAGCATCACGGGCAATGACTGGCGTCGGCTGGCCTCCCACCTGGGGCTCTGCGGCATGAAAATCCGGTAAGAGGGACGAGGTCTGCAGTTGGGCGAGGGGGGTGGACTGGGGTGGTGGGCTTCCGGGGCACCTTGAGGACTGCAGCACAGTCAGTCAGAGAATGGCTATTCCCTATCTTGTTCCCCACAATAGAGCAGCTCTTTTTGTTTATTACCATTTTCTCAGTATCTAGAATGATGCCTGGCTCATGAGTAGGTGCTCAATAAATATTTAAAAAATGAATCAATTAACTTATAAGTCATTGGGTACATACTGAGTGCTTGACATGCTGTGCCCTGAAGGGTAGAAGGCAGACTATAAGATAATGTATACAAAGCATGTAGTTGAGTGCCTGGCCTATGTTAATTCAGTAAATGTTAGTAATAATGCAGGCAATGGAACCATGGTCTCTGTCAACAGCAATCAGTAGGAGAACAATTCTGAACTAAGCTCTGGAACCCAGACTATGAGTGCAGTGGTCAGGAAGGACTTCACCCAGGATTTGGGACTAGAGCTGGACGCAGCTGAAAGCAGAGTGGATTTAAAAATCACCTGTTTGCTAAACATTTATCAAGTACCCACATTTATCAAGTGTCCTGGAAAACTATGCTCAGCATTGGAATACAAGGTGAATGAGACCTGATTCCAGCATCCAGGAACTTACACCTTAGTAAGCGGTACAGAGAGCCTAAATAATAAAGGCAGGGTTTCTTGTACATATTTGTGTATTGTATATATCCACTGCTGCATAGCAAGTTGAGAACAGAGACACAACAGCTAAAGCAAGAAGCACGAAGACATGGTGTCGCTCAGACCAAAAGTCTGAACTGGAGGGTGCAGGTGGTCTCCACCTAGGAGGTGGGAATTAGGGCTTTATGGAGGAGGTGGTAGGGAAGTGGGGAGCTGCCCCTCTGCTGGGAGGGAGTAGCACACCTGGTTGTGGGTGTGGTGTGCAAAGTGGGAAAGGGATAGGCTCAGAGCAGGAAGGTTTGGGATTGGGATTGGGAGAAAAGGTCAGGAAAAAACAGCAACACCAAGTTGTAGATAAGTTGAGGGTCTGGAGTATGGGCTTGGCTAGTCCTGGGAAGAGACTCTGGAATGTTTTTGAAGAGGGAAGGGTCCTGGCGAAGCCATGGTTTAGAACAACTGTTTCCTCACGGGTGGGCACGATGTGGTGGCCTGGGGTTGAAGGAGGAGGGGAGAGTATGTCTGGGGTGGGGGACGCGGAGAAAGCAGTTAAGATTATGGGAGATGGTGGGGCGCCTGGGTGGCTCAGTGGTTAAAGCCTCTGCCTTCGGCTCAGGTCATGATCTCAGGGTCCTGGGATCGAGTCCCGTGTCGGGCTCTCTGCTCAGCAGGGAGTCTGCCTCCTCCTCCTGTCTCTCTCTGCCTGCCTCTCTGCCTACTTGTGATCTGTCTGTCAAATAAATTAAAAAAAAAAAAAAAAAAGATTATGGGAGATGGAAGCAACCCTAGAGGCCCTCTTGCCCAAGCTCCCGGTGAAGGAGGAAGACCGGGGTCTAGAGAGAGAAGTAGCCTTTGAGCCAGGATAATCGCAGATCTCCAGGCCCCGGGCCCTCCCACCACCCCAGTCCCCTGAAGGCAGGTAAGAGCAGGAGAGGGCCAGAGCTGGGGGATGGGGTAGATCCCGCCACAGCGCGCCCACGCCACAGCGCGCCCACCAAGCCTGTATCCCGGCCAGATTCCTGTCCTGCCAGCGCAGCCCGGCCGCAGCCATCCTGGAGCTATTCGAGGAGCAGAACGGCAGCCTGCAGGAGCTGCACTACCTCATGACCGTCATGGAGCGGCTGGACTGCGCCTCGGCCATCCAGAACTACCTGAGCGGGACGCACAGCGGTAGCCCGGCGCCGGTCCGCGGGGGCGCCCAGGAGAACCAGGGCCTGGAACTGGACGAGAAGCTCTGAGCACCCCCAGGCGGCGGGGCGGGCCGCCGTCCGCAGCACTCTGGGTCCCGGGGGGCCCCTGACATTGAGGAAGAATGCAGCAGGTGCTCCTGGTCCTGCCCTTCCATCTCATCAGAACCCTGCAACAGTGCCTGAGGCCACCGAGAACCCCGTGAACACCGTTCATTGCCCGCCTCCTCTACAATTGCGACCCGCTTGGTCCTGAGAACAGGTCCCGTCCTGGCCGGCAGGGGGCGCAGGAGCCCAGCGGATGGTCAGGCCTGGCTGGCCTCCGGGAAACTCCTTGACCAGTGGGCTGGGAGACTGCCCTGTTGGCATTCCTTGCGGACTGGCCAGTCCCCTGGGATTCACTGAGCGCTTCGTGACACCCAGCATCGGAGTGGGTATCACGGGGAATCCTGGGATAGAGGAGATGGGGCTTGGAGCTTGACAAACCTGCAGTGCTCTTTTGGAAGTCAAGAAGCACCCACGGGCTGAGGGCCAATGCCAAAACGGCAGTGCCCTGTGGTTAGGACATGTGGGCGTGGGATGAACAGACGTGTTTTAGGAGCTGAGAGGGGAGGCAGCATAGTGTGGGCTGGAGCAGTGAGAAGGCTTCATGGAGGATGTTGGAGAGAGGGTAGGGACAGTAAGGAGTGGTTCAGCCATCTTTGGGTGGGGCCAGAAGGGGATGGTAACACTTCTGGCTTCTAACAGTAGAAGCCAGAAGTGAGCATGGGTGCTGAGGTGTTAAGGAGCTGCCTAGTGGTTGTGATGGGAGGGGAGAACCAGGGTTCAAGGTCAGCCATGCCTGGCTATCCACCGTCTCCTTTGTCTTCCTTTGACTCTGCCTTCCCTTCCTTGCCTTGTCTTCCTCTCTCTCTGCTATTATCTCCATCATAAAACATCAAAATGGAAAAGAAACTTCAAGATGAACGTTCGTTCCCAGTCTTTTTAACTGGAATTGTGTGAGTTTTCAGTCTCTCTGACTTCATTTTGCTGTCACCATTTCGTGCAGCCTCTGCATCCCTGAATCTGTCTCCCTGTTACTCTCTGTCTTAACATCTTCCCAACCCTGCAGAGTCACTGTGCCTGCCTTTGAGGGTTTCCTTTACTCCATGAACCCCCCTGTCCTTCCCCTCAGGCAGCTTTAAACCAATGTTATGTATCAAAAGCAATGAAAAGACCCTGGGCTACCCTATGAATGAGGGGGGAGGATTTTACCCCATGAATCAAGATCCAGTTTAGGGTCAGGAAATAAACAATGGGGATTAAAGAACACACCATTCAGTCAGTGAATATTTATCTACCCCCTACTATGTGTTAGACTCTGTATAGGAAAGAGATTAGTGGGCTGGGGCCTGGGAAGAGAATAAAGGATTTGACTCAGTTCTAGTAATACTTTTGTTTGCAAGCAGGTGTTGTTAATTTTTTTAAGGGCAGGCAAACAATCTCTCTGGCAACACTAATGCTTTGCTTTTGTATTTAATTAAAGGATATGAAAGCTTTTTCTATAGTAAACAATATTGTATAATAAAATATGAAAATTACCTTTCTTCGTTATTAACTGTATTTTGCTCAAATTGATAAATTTGGATGTGGGTATGAATGGTTTTATTTGGTCAAATTATAGCGATGGGGGCTGGTTGGAAGGAAGCGTTTTGTAGATTGTGCTTCCAGAATGAAAACTGGAAATTCTGGGTTCAGAGTGGTAAATTAGGGAGGTTCACTTCCCATTCTGTTAGAAGTGAGCCTTCAGGGTGGGGCCCTTCCACCTCCTCCCTCTTCCATTGTGTCCCACCCTCCTGGTTGGTGCTTTGGCTTTCCTTGCTTCCTTGGCTCAGGATAGGGCTGCTGAGAGCCTCTTTCCTTCCTGGAGTCCAAGTCTCTTTCTTGCTCTTCATACCAGCCCAAGGCATCTTTATTTCGTGTTCCTCCCTACCCTGGAATGAATTATTTTAGGAGTTTCAGGTCTTCTGGAATTGTGCATTGAAGTCACAGGGGTTTCTATGCTGGGACGGAATGCCTTCTGACCCCCACTCTAATTCCTCAGAATGGGCTCCCAGTGCCTGGAAAGAGATGTTTGGAAGTCTCAGGGGGTAGGTGGCAGGCTGCCCGATCTCTGGAGGATGGATCCTTCTTTTCTTAAATCACACCTGCTTGGCATGTATTTGCCAGCACCCAAAGTCAAGGGCTGGAGTGTTGGGAGTGTTGGGGGGAGGGTGTTAGGAGACTTAGCACTCAGCCCTGTCTCTAGTGCTAATTAGCACAGCTCTCACCTCTCTAGCTCCAAACTTCATCATTCTTGGATGAAGTGACTTTACCTTTGGCCCTTTTCCTGGTAGACCACCTGCCTGGTTCCTAAAACACTAAACTTGGGACTTAAGCTCTCACACATGTTGTAGAGCCCTCCTAAACTTTTTGTGTGGGGTTTAGAGCTGGCAGGGGAATAAGCCGGAAGCATTGGCCTAGGTCTGTAGGCTTAGAGGCCCCAGTATTCAGAAGTAACCTGTGTCTTCGGCACCCCATCTACCTGCTGAGTGACACTCACACCAATGTATGGATTTGTGGTGTCCAATAGCAATAAAAGGAAAGCCATATACTTGATTCTGTGTTTTCTAATAATCATACATGCAAAAAATGTAAAAAGGAACAGGTGAAGTCAGTGTTACTATATTTTGTTTAACCTGGTGTGTCCAGAATATTATAATTTACCCATGTGACGAATATAAAAACATTAATGGCATACTTTACATTATTTTTTCATAAAGCATTTGGACTCTGGTACATAGTTTACAATTACAGCATTATCTCGATTTGTATTGAACATGTGCTAAATTTTTGTTGGAAATATTTGATCAATATTTAGCTTTCATAAAATTTACAACTGAAAAAGTATACTTTTGTAACAAGTTAAACAAGCTAAAAGTCTTCCAAGAATGAAATTAGGTATAAATTTTAAAATGTAAATCAATTGAAATAAAATGAAAATTCAGGGACGTCTGGGTGGCTCAGTCAGTTAAGTGTCTGGCTCTTGATTTTGGCTCAGGTCATGATCTCAGGGTCTTGGGATTGAGCCCTGCATGCTTGACATTCACTTGACTCTCCCTCGTGACATTCCCTCCCTCTCTCATGCACACTCTCTCTCTCCTTCTCTAAATAAATAAGTGAATAAATAAAATCTTAAAAAAATTGGGGTGCCTGGGTGGCTCAGTGGGTTAAAGCCTCTGCCTTCAGCTCAGGTCATGATCCCGGGGTCCTGGGATCGGGGCTCCTGGGATCGAGCCCTGCATCTGGCTCTCTGCTCAGCAGGGAGCCTGCTTCCCTTCCTCTCTCTCTGCCTGCCTGTCTACTTGTAATATCTGCCAAATAAATAAATAAAATCTTTTTAAAAAAATCTTTAAAAAAATTGAAAATAAAATAAAAATACTGTTCCTTAGTTGTACTAACCACATTTCAGGTGGTTAGTAGTTAGGTGTGCCTACTGGATACTGTAATGAATAGCACAGGTCCAGATTATGGATCCACATGGGCATAACTTTGGTGTGTACCTAACCATTCACTCATTCACTCATTCATCAAACATTTACTGAATACCTGTCCTACCCAAAATGTTGCTTATAAAAATTCAATGAAGAAGAAAACTCTTGTTCTCTAGGAGCTCCTGGGATGGGGGGAGTCAGAGAAAAAGGGCACCTTTCCCCCGCCCCCCTCCCTGTGTGCACCTGACTCAAGAAAGAAGTGGGGGATAAAGCCTAGGTAGGGTTTGCGGCAGACTCCCTCTGTAGCATGGTGGAGAGGCCATGGATTCAGAGTCAGGTGTCCCTGGCTCGCCCAGCACATCAGGTGGGTTCTCCATTGCTCGCAACAGGATCCTCTCTGGCAGAGGACTATAGACAGGGATTTAATCTTGAAGGATAAACAATCATTTGGAGGGCTGAGAAATAGGATTGAGGTGAAGTTTCCAGGGACAGTACCCTAAACTATGGTGTAGAATGAGCCCAATGGGGAAACCAGGGTTGCCATGGCTGGTACCACTGAGCACTGTGTAGCAGGAACCCAGCATGAGGTCGCAGCCACTTCTGCCAGCAACACTGTCTCTTCTCATTTGGGAAGCAGTCCTTACCACCACCCTTGAAGGCTGAGGTTCTGCGGCCGTTCACGTCAGCACACATGGAAGCTCCTTGCACTACCTCCTTCTTCACGCCACCCATTTCTGAATCAGATCTCAAGTGGGGACATCAGACGGTCAGAGTTCAGATAACTTCCTGAATCCTAGCTGCAAAGGAATCTGAAAATTTGAATTCTGACTTTAATATTGGAAGGTAGGACTCAGTGCAAGCAAATACACCCAGATATGGAAAAAGCTACTCAAAAGTCTGGACAGGCATGAATACAACAGACGTCCACTATGGTGTGGTTAATGCTATGGTTCCAGGCAGCAAACTCTCTTCCCAAGAAAAGTCATACTCTCAGCAGTTTCCTGTGTGCGTCCATTGACCTTCAGAACCTTCTCAATAAAGCATGACTGCACACATCCCTTAGGATGGCTTTCACACCCAAATCTGATTCTGTGGTCTAGGATCAGGCCTTGGCATGTTTCGTGAGTATGAAGCAAGAGCTCACTGACAGTTCTCAACTGATTTATTCAGTCCCTTCTGCAGCCCCACATGCCATCCTGTGCTGCAGAGGCTGAAAACTGAACCAGCATTTCCGAGACCCCCTTGGCAGATGGAGGTCCAGGTGTGTTTCGGTTCTGCCACTCAGCTGAACTCATGTAGGACTTTGATTTGGCATTGAATGAATGTTAGGAGTTGAGCAGGACACAAAGCTGGTGGTTGCTCTGAGGAGCTGAGGTGGCCCAGGACCCACCAGCTGGGGCAGCTGCTCCTGATCCAGTAGCTTCCTCAGGGGCCTGGTTCCGGGATGTTGTGGGGAGTCAATACTGCAAGTCCTACTTACAGCAATCTGTTCCTTCGGCTCTTCCAATGACTATCTAGCCTCATATATCATTTTGTGCTTAAACTCACTAGACAGAGACTCTATAATGTATGACTAAGATCCCTATCTAATGTGCCAATGAGTCTTTCTCTGGAAAGGCTTTCCTTCATTCTGTGATCATACCCTTCCTCTTTGCTGGTGTCAAAGGATCTATTTTCTCCCAAGAGAACAGTAATGGAGAGGACAGTTTTATTAAAATGTCCTTTGTTGATTTTAACCTTCCCAATTTAAAAAACAAAACAAAAAAATTTATTGGTCTTCAAAATACAAAAGCCTTGGAATACTCTTATAAGAACTGTCATCCTTATTCACCCTTTTTAAAGCCTTACACAGGTATGTTTATTTATCTACTTAGCACATATTTGACTAGTTATTATGTGCTTTGAATCATGGTGGACCCTCATTTATTTTCTTATCTGTAGGTAATCTTCCTCATGTTGGCCTTATTCTAGCCTATGCTAAGTTTTTGTTGGTAGAGATATTATGGCTCCTGGCCAACAAAAAGCTAACATCAATACTAGCCAGTTAGAGTCATAATGTCATAAAAACATTAGCCTGAGGACAGGAATATGCTTTAAATTAGCTATCAACCAGGTGGGAATAGATTTGTTTTTTCTCTCAAAAACTAGGAAAAATGCAATCATAAAATTGAGAATAGTATTTAGGAAATGCTGAAGTGAGAGTAAAGATGGGATTGTAGAAAAGTTCCTTAGTGGAGTAGAGAGTAGGGATGAGGATAGGGAAGGGCCTGACACCTGATCCATGGAGGGATTGGCCATTCTGTCCCTGGGAATCCCACAAAACATAAGGAGAGTGTGTGACAGAGAAAGGGACCCACTGATAACCTTGGTCATTTGGGAAATCTACTAGGAAAATCTTCACATCTTGCTCGTGCCCTTTGTATACCTACCCATGGGGCTTCCCCAAAATTGACTTTTTGAGTTATGGCTGAAGAGACCATTTGTGGCTAGGTGGCAGAAGTGGACTATTTTCAGTCATAAGACCTGAGCTCTTGGAAAGCTTCAATTTCTGGAAGATCTCCTTCTTTATGTGTCTGTGCCGTCCTTTTTGCCTATGACCACCACCTTCTTTCTGGGCCAAACTGGTCAGATATGATTCAGATATAGTCCCCCTTGAAACCACATAAGGTGAACCCCCCCCCCCACTTCAGCCTTTGTTTCTTTCCCTTAATTAACACTTTTCAACTTGTTTGATTTCATCAAAGCAGAATGTGTTTCCATTCTCATAGGGTCCCATATTGGAAGCCTGACAATATGGGACAAGTAAGGACTCTGGAAACCTATGGACTTGAACTTGAAAACCAGCTCCATCACTTCCCATGAAGACCTGGGCAAGTCACTTAATGTGTCTGAAACTCTATCTCCTTGTCTGGATAAGGGGGACAATACTACTCTCCTTGAAAGACTGTTGTAGAGATTAATGAGATTATGAATGCAAAGCATTTAGCTCACTTCTTACGTGTGGTCTGGTTTGATATTTGAGGCCTCCCTCTTTGTAACACCATGCAGTGACCCCTGGGGTGGATAATTATTGATTTTGCTGCAGAGAATCCCATCCTCTTCTCCAACAGCACCCCAGTTTCCTTTTAGCAATCATCTTTCTCTACTGGAAATAGTCTCAGAGAGATATAATACCAAAGGAGGCAAACCCTTTCTTGCCTGCTCTTGGTGTAGCTGGGGGCTGGGACATGATCTATGTCACTATCACTCCAGACATGGCATCCTGAGACATTATACTGAGGATGTGCTGTGGACTGAATGTTTGTGTCCCCTTGAAATTCATGTGTTGAAATCTGAACCTCCAATGTGATGGTATTAGGAGGGGGGGTTTTGGGGTAATTAGTCAATGATGGTGCAGCCCTCTTGTATAGGGTTAGTACCCCTAAAAGACACACAGGAATTCTTGTTTCCACTCTTTCCACTATCTACCATGTGAGGATACCACAAGAAGATGGCCATCTGAAACCAAGTAGGTAAGTCTCACCAGGCAACAAATTGCCAGCACCTTGGTCTTAGACTTTCAGCCTCCAGAACTGTAAGAAATAAACATTTGTTGTTTAAGGCCCCTAGTCTATGGTATTCTTTTATATTATGTTATGCTATTCTGGTATCCTGTCAGCAGCCTGTACTAAGATAGGATGTGTGGGATGGTTAATGGCTCTTTAGAGCCATGGAGGTGTGGCTACCTGGCTCTTCCTTTTTCTGAATCAGGACTGGAATTCTCTTGCCCAGGTTATCAGTGGGTCTTTCCAGAAAATTCCCTTCTGGCTCACATTTTCCAGAATTGGTTTTTCTTGCTTGGAATCAAGAACTCTGATTAATATCCCTTAATCTTATACTTAAGCCATGAAATAGCATAGACAATGTATTTGTTATCCATTATTGTGTAACAAATTACCCCCAAACTTGGTGGCTTAAAAACAATGATCATTTATTATCTCTCACAGCTTCTATCGGTCAGGAATTCAGGAACAGTTTTTGGTTCAGGGTCTCTCTTGAGCCTGCATCATCTGAAGGTTTGACTGGGGCTGGAGGATCCACCTCCACAGTGACCCATTCACATAACTGACAAGATGGGGCTGGTTATTGGCCAGAGGCCTCAGTTCCTTTCTGTGTGGGGTTTCCCACAGGCCTTGTTGAGAGTCCTCACACCATGATGGCTGCGCTGTTGATTCCTAGATGTTCTGATGAGGTGGTTGGGGATAAAACAACTCTGAGTTCTTCCACTTGGAACTGTTCTCTGCAAGGTGAGTCAACAATATCCTTCCTCCAAGTTGTTTCTGAGTACAGGAGGCTTATTTTAATCTTTCTACTCCTAATTGTTTTGTTCTCTAAAGTAGAATAATCTTAGCAAAACTTGGAGCAATGCTGTTTAATCCTTTTTCATGAGACTCTGTAAATTTACAGAACACTTTGGCAATCATTTCTCAGTGGTTCCTCACAACAACATTGTGAGGCAAACAGAGCTGGTTGTATTGGCCCCATTTCACAAATGAGGAGACTGAGGTCAATGGCCGAAAAGTGTAAGTCAGCCACAGTGGTTAGAGTACAGTGACAGGAATCAGGCCTGGGTTTCAAGCCCGAGTGTGTCTTTTAATAGCTGTGTGGCCTCGAGTGAGTTGCTTGACATCTATCTGCCTTCCTTTCTGCATCTGTAAAATGGGCTAACAAGAGTGTCACAGTAATAGCGCCAGTCTTCAGGGTTGTCAGAGTTAAATGAAATAGTGTAGAGAAAACACTTAGCATAGTGCCTGGTACTTAAGAAGCACTCAGACGAGGACAGATTATGTATTTTAGTAATTTGCGCAATGGGTTGGTTTGTTCTCATTGGTGAACACACTCATTGGTGCCTGGAAACAAGAAGGACCAACCATCCTTTCCTCTCCTCTCACTCGCCTCCTCACGGCACCCCCTTCTCTAGTGTTTGCTCTTCCCTCCCCTTCTTCCTCAGCTATCTTGTACTATCCCAATATTTGAAGAATGCGGGGTTGTAAAAATTTATAGGGTTCCCATATACCTATATAGCATCCAATTTACTGCAGGCCTTCAGGAAATTGTGTTCAATAAGTACTTGCTAACTCAATCAAAAATCAAGTCATCCATGTGGATAAATGACTAACTGCCCAGCTGGCTGAAGCAGCTCACACACACAGACACAGAGGAGCATTCTTGCCGAGCTCCTCCAGGTTCACCTTTGGAAACCTGTTCATCCCAAGCCCAGACCTTGGGAAGAGACACCCGTGGCCTTCCCAAAGAGCAGCTGTGGTGGCAGGGTGTGCAGGTCCCCTCCAACCAAAATAATCTTAGACCTGGCAGCACCTCTCAGCTTAATAGACCATGACACATTCATTACCTTCCTGGATTCTCTTCTGCAGAGAACTGAGGGCTGGGGGCGCGGGGGTTAGTGATCTTCCTAAGTGAAGGCCCTGGACTCACATCCAAGCCTTTGGACTGTGTTGCCACTTGAAAAGGTCTGCCCCGATCCCCACCTTGTTAGAGCTGTATCTCTGGGTTAAGTCCTGCATCTCCATTAGATCCCTGTTAATAAAACATGCGAAGCACACATTTTATCTGAAAGGGGTCCAGCTCTACCTTAATGGCTGAAATTAGTGTGTCAGATCAGATAGCTATTACCTAGGGTGAGCATTTATCTAGATGAGCATCTTTGGGACTAAGTGTGAGGAAGGGTAGAGCAGGCTAAAGTTATCCACCAGAACATGATTCCCACTTTTTCACTGTGAAAGCATGGTATTGGACACCCACTTCTCAGTCTTCCTGCAGTTTGGTGAAGCCGTGTGATGACGTTTCCAGCAACAGAATGTGGGTGCAGTGATGTAGGCAACTGCCAGACCCAGGGCTCTAGGGCACTCAGCATGCCACCTGCATGCTTCCTTTCTCCTTTTTACTGGCTGCAAACAGACACAGAAATAGCTTTCCCCATGGAATGAGAGCCATGTCTTAGGGGATGGAGAGAGCCTGGGTCACTGACTCTCTGCTTAAAGCAGAGCTGCCTCCTGACCAGGAAGTCTCCCTCAGATGTTATATGAGCTAGAAATATACTTCTGACTACTTTAAGCCACTGGGTTATTGTCAGGTCTCTTTGTTATGGCAGCCGGCTTATCTGTTAGAATTAAATGAATTTGCCCACAAGAACTGCTTGGCACTGGACCTGGCACATAGTAAATGCTCAGTAAATGTTAGTTCTAGTAGGACTGTGTCTTAGAACTCTGCATTCTTCTCTGAATCTCTTAGTGGAGAGCTCAGGAGTGATTTTCAGAAGGGCTCTGCTGGACGTGGGCTGCTCTGCTCTGGTGCGCAGGTGACCAAGCATGGCCTGGAGCAGGCATCTGCTCTCCTCCTTCATGAAATGTTGAGGGCCTTCAGGCCAGGAGAGTCTGGGGGACGTGGTTGGGTTTGCTGATATCAGGAGGCAGCTTCTTGGGTCCAAGCCCTGGGACCTTCACACCTGGTGGAAGGGACCCTGGGAAGCAATGCTCTAGAGTGCCTGAGGACAAAGGGCATCTGTGGATGGGATGGGAGTGAACAGAACCAGTGGGCTTGTGCAAGAAACCTTGTGCTGGGAGAAACCTCTCAGCAATTACTTGGTAGGATTTGGGGTTGTGTAGAAACTCTGTAATAGCAAGGAGAGGTGAAAACTGGTGACACATGGGTAACATATGTAATTGTGAGCCCTCTATGGACAAGTAAGGCTGGAAAACTTGGGTTTCCTTAAAACAAAGTTACCCAACAATAAGAGTCTCCTCAATAATGAGCAGCTATGGTATTTTATTCCTCTTAGTTTGGGGAATATGGCTACCTCTGTGCTATGATGTCCTTGTGTTATTCTTTACTGGCTAGGAACTATCTCGAATCTCTTCACACCCACCCTGGCCCTATATTTTCAGCCGAGTGTTTCTGTATGTATGTGTGTGTGTGTGTGTGTGTGTGTGTGTGTGTGTGTGTATGTATAAATATGTACGTATATGTATACATATACATATGTTTGTGTGTGTAAGTATTTTCGGCTTGTCACTATTAAAAAAGGATTTGATTGATTTATTTATTTGAAGGAGATTGAGTGAGGGTGAGGGACAAGGAGACTTCTTGCTGAGCATGGAACCTGACAGGAGGCTTGATCCCATGACCCTGAGATCATGACCTGAGCGGAAGTCAAGAGCTGGATGCTTAGCTAACTGAACCACCCAGGTGCCCCAATTTTTCACTTTAAACAAACTGTAGACTTCTAAGAAGTTGCACAAAGTGTCCAGAGAGCTCCAACAGATTCAGAACCCACTGCTGCTGTCATGACATCTTACTAACTGTAGTATATCAACAAAATCAGAAAATTAACATTGGCCCAATACAATCAGCCAGACCACAGACCTTACTCAGATTTCAATGGTTTTTGCAAATACTCATCTTTTGGTACGTCTTTGTGCATAATTCAGCAATATTTTATCACAAGTACAGATTCCCAGCTCACCACCACCACATCTAAATATCTTTAGCTTCATAGCAGGCATGAAAATATTTAAAACCTGCCATGCAGTGAGGAAGAACGTGAGTTTCATCATCTGACAGACCTGGTTGCAAATCCTGGCTTCTGAACTGGGTAGCCGGGTGACCTTGGGCAGGAATGATGTCTTAATCTCTCTAAGCCTGTCGCCCCATCTGTAGAATGGGGATAACAAAAGTAGTAGCTGCTCTCAGTGTTGTCTTGCAGATGAGATGAGATCATTCCCAGCAGAGTATGTGCACTATCTTTTGTTATATTACCAGTATCCTGGTGTCCATGCCTTTTAGCTTTCCAGCTCAGGGTTGTTGACTCAGCCTCCAGAATAATTATTAAGAAAGGAGAAGAAAGAAGTAGGGGAACCTCAGCACATGGAGACTACAATTCTCAGCTCCCCTCCCTAGGACACTTGCCTGTGATAACTCTATGTCAGTATCCTTGCCACCAGCCTCACTGATTCATGTTCCCTGTGCCCCTCCTCATAGATGCTATGGAAGGGAAGCTCCTCAGAGGCCCCATGTGACTCTTCCTCAACTTCAATTATCTTTTCAAGGATCTCTCCTGTTTTGCATCTGTCTTACCACCTTTTCCCCCACTCTCCCCCTCCCCATGTCTTTCCTTTTTAATCACAGTCAATGGGAGCAACTCATGTTGCATGTACAATGAGACCATAATATACAGAACTACATACGTGCAAATCAGGATTTTATTTAAGAGGAAATTGGTTGGAGAGAGAGAACAATACTCCTGTTGACATCTATTTCTCTATGTCTTCTGTCTCTCTTATTAGACCATGAGTTCTTTGAAGGCAAAGATTCTTTAGGTGAGTCATTAAGGCATCTTTTGGGCACCCACCCATGCTAACCTCTCAAAGAATAACCCCCCCTCAAAATGGTAACTCCCGTGGATTGAGCTTCTCCCAAGTATTTGTCCTAGTGCTTGAAGCCCTAATTCACCTAACATCCTACAAATTAAGTATTAGGATGAGCTCCATAGTGTGGACATACACACTGAAGCCCAGGATGATTAAATGAGCAGCGTGAACATATTCTGTTTTCTCCCCAGAACCACATCCCCTCAACTTTCACATGGTGCCTGTCCATTCATGTCTGCTTGATAATGACATGGAGCCTCTTTATATAGTGCCCTGGGACAGTGTAAAACAGGGCCATGCCTCTCTGTCTTGTTTATGTCCCAGGATCCTTTCTGAGGATCCAGTGACCCACTGATGGGGACTGCCCACTGCAAACCAGGTACTGTGAACAGCACACATACACAAAGGGACCTGCCACCCTCCACTCCTTGTGAGACACTTTTTACTTTCACTTCTCTTTTGTTCCATGTGCTGTCAGTCTCTAACCCTACTTTGCAGTGCTGTCCTAGGCAAGTAGGAGGAAATAAAGTCATATTTATCTTACATTTATTAAAAGCTGTCTTTGTTGCAGGCACTTCCAAATAGGATATTTTATTTAAAACCCAGTCTCAGTGAATGCTCACACCTACTTACAATAAAGATATTATTCTCACCATTATTTCACATATGGAAAAACCAAGGCTCCTGGAGAGTAAGGTGACCTGCTTCACACAACTAGTGGATTTGGGTTTTGAACTCGGGTTTGACTCCAGGTCCAGTGCTGTTAAGTGAAAATCTATATATTTTCAACATTTTAAAATTCAAAATATCTAAAAGAGAAGTCAGTGACTGTCTTGTCTTTTGGCTCCTTGGTTCTCTTCCTCAGAGACAATATTGTAATTTCTTCACTTTTCTTCCTGAGTTATTCCAAGCATATTAACTAGATATGGGACTCTATGGCTTTTTCTCACTTTCCCCACTGTCTTCTATACTCCGCTTCCTTCACTTAACAATGGATTTTGAGATGTTTTCATAATCAGTTTATAGAAATGTCTTCATACTTTTCCTACAGTTGCCTGTGGAACATTGTTCCACAGTAAAGATGGACATGATTTATTGGAAAAATAATGGATATTTAGATTGTTTCCAATTTCTGTTGTAACAAATAATCCTGCAGTGAATAACCTTAGGCTTACATCACTTTCGTCTCTGTAAAAAAAATACATCACGGAGGCCAAGTTTTTGGGTCAAAGGGGATGTGCGTTTGGAAATTTGAGAATTGTGAGAGCACTTCGCTCTCTGTAGTGGTTGTACCAACTTATGTTTCCCCAGGGCTCCTTCCTCTGCACGACAACAGATCAGAACAGGTACCAAACTCAGGGAAAGCAAGGTGCGCTGCTGGAACACAGTCCTCTGGCTGCAGGCACAGCGAGCCTTCCTGTCTTCTTGTGCTCCACCCTTTCCTCACCCGGGGTCACTAGATGTTGCCACTGGAGGAAGGGGAGATGTTTTCCTCAAACAGAAGACACTAGATTATCTGTTTATAAGTGATTCATACCCAGAGCATCGATGAACCCTAAGAGCCTTGGCAGACTCCAGAGGAAGCTCACAGGTGGAACTGATGGTGGAGGCAGGCGGACAGCAGCCTTCAGTTAAATATTAATAATATTAAACATTTGCTGTAGATTTTTTCAGTGCTGGGAACTGGGCTAAGCACCTTTAATGGATTACCTTGTCAAAGCCTCCTGACAGCAGTATGCAAGATGTGCACGTCATTCTACTCATTTTTAAGGATACAGAAATATAGCTAATGGGATTGAGTAAGTTTTGTAAGACCATGTAATTAGTAAATGGCACCACTGGGATTCGAGCCCTTGTTTGATGTCACACTCAATCACTACACTAAACCACATTCTTCAGAGAACAGAGAAGGAGCTTTCTGACTCCTTCCATCTCCGTGCTTGGCTTTCACCCTTTGCCCCTTTCCCTTTGCCCACCACCCAGGCTGATTTTCCGCTGGAAAGACTCAGCTTGTCCCACCTATTTCTCCCTCCACCAGCACATTTGATCCCTCCATTGTCCCAGCTTTTAAATCCCAGCTTCTCTCCCATTCAGTATTTACAGTAACAGCCACAACTGCATAGGTCTCCACTGGACCTTAACATGGTGGGATTTCAGGCTCTGGGGTGAGCCAGTGGGGGAGATCTTTCAGAGGGGCGAATGTGTGTGTATGTGTGTGTGTTTATGTGTGCATATAGGCATGTGCATGTGTGTTTCTGTGTGCGTATGGGAGTGTGTGTGTTGTGCAAATGGGTGTGTATGTGTGTTTGCTTATGTGTGTGTGCATTTGGCATGTGCGTGGGCATATGCGCATGTATGTGTATGTGCGTGTGCACATGGGAGCATGTGTATGTGTGTTTGTGTATGTGTATGTGCATATGGGCATGTATTTGTATGTTTGTGTGTGCATATGGGAGTGTGTGTGTCTGTCTGTGCATATGGACATGTGCATAAGTGTGTGTGTGTATGTGTGTGTGTGGGTGTGTGTGTTTGTGTATATAGGACTGTGTGTATCTGTGTTTGCAAATGGGCATATGCATAAGTGTGTGTGTCTATGGGCATGGGCATGTGTGTGTGTGTGTGTATGTGTCTGTGTGTTCTGTCCTTTAAAATCATACCATGTGAGCACCTATCTGTGGGAGAAGGTTGGCTGAGAGGCTGCTGACAGGGTCAGGAGTGAGCTGAGGAAACGCCTGCCTCCGTGGCGGCGCAGGCTAAGGGAAACAGTGCCAGCGACAGTGATGTGCGAAGGGCAGAGGGGAGGCCCAGGTCAGTCAGGTGGCAGAGAAGCAGAAGGCCCAGAAGGAGAGGGCAGAGCCGGGAGTGCTTTGTCTCTGGCTTCTGACATTACCGCGCCGGTCCTCTGGAAACTTCAATGATGAAGCTTCACGTGGTGGTGGAGGAAGGCCAGCCTTGGTGCTGACCGTGGGGAGTGAGGTCTGAGAGCTGGCCTTGTGGGGTGACCAAGGGTGGACGGAGCAGTGGGGAGCCCGGAGACAATGTCAGCAGGTGTGCGGCACTCAGCCAACTGCCTGGCTCTGTGCAAGAGCTCCGTTCCCGTCCTGATCACTGTTGCTGTTGTTTCTGTTGTTACTTTGTTACCGTACATGACTTTAGTGCTTTTCTCCATCTCACCCAGGTCCTTTTCCTGATCTTTGGCTTTGACGTCTTCTCTCCTTTGGGCAGTCAGGGACCCAGGAACGCCCACATGACCCTCCTGTCGTGAGAGGCCATCAGAAGCCTCACTGGACATGCATACTGACCTTGTCAGAGAGGAGGACTCGGGATGGTGGGCTCGCCCTCTCTGGAGCCTTTGGAGCCTTGAGCGAGAGCCCAAGTCAGGGGATCACTGGCCCTCGCCCCAACTGTGAGCAGAAAGGCATTTCGACTGCTTTCAGTTGGGTGGATTTTGGCTGAGGACCAGTTATGTGTTGGGGAGATGCAGACACAAAAGGAACCCAAACACGCTAGTGGGGCTTCTCACTGTGGCTGGGGTACTTCACCTAGGTCAGCGACCCTTGCACTGGGAGCTGCTACACTTGCTCTCCCCCATCCTCCCTTCCCTCTCTTTCCTCTTGGATCTTGTCTGGTCTGGGCTCCTAGGGCACCTCTCCCTGGACGTCTCCACGCTATAGCTGGCTGCCCCTGCTAGTCCCTTCCGCTGCTCCTTCTTTGTCCCTTCTCTCCGAGTCCCTGGCCTTTAAAGATCTCCTTGACTATGAGGGCCCCTGAGTGCATGTTCCTGACCCTACTCTCTGGACTCCAGACTTGTTCCTCAGCTGCCCCTTTGGGCCTCCATTCCCATCTCTGTCACCTTCTGACATTTTTGTTGCTATTATACATTGTTTGTCTCTTTGCTTCCCTGAACCACAATGTCCGCTTCCTGGAGGCAGAGACTTCGTTCTATGGACCTCTGTGTCCCCAGCGCCTACGACATGGTCATTATTCAATAAATACTTATGGAATGAATTAAAGCATGCAAGAGGGTGAGTGAGAGGAAGGATGTATTGCTACCATGTACCAATACCTGTTAGGTGCTGGTCACTCAAAATCCAGCTGTTTTTTTTTTTTTTTTTTTTTTAAACCCTACAACCATTCTGTGATGTAGGCATCATCACCCTCATTTTACAGGTAAAACAACTGAAGCACAGGGAAGCCACACAGCTTGTCAGTCTGTACTCCATGTGCACACCTCTCCCTCACTTCCAGAATGGGGCATCTAGGAAGGTCAACAGGAGAAGCACTTGAGTTTGACCTTGGGTACTGATGAGCTTCAGCCATTCCTCCATAGTTCCTGGGAGTTCTGAGCCCACCCTCTCTGCGCAGGCCCCGAAGCTGGGGTTGTCAGCTCCAGTGAGAGGCCCTTCTTCACTAGCTGTCGTGGCTGGGTGGTTTTCTGGTAGAATAAATAGACTTTCCCCCCGGACACCTTGGGACCAGGGAGGGAGAAGAGGAACCTGGTTATAAGTAGGGTGTTCTACTGCTATGGACTGAATTGTGTCCCCTCAAAACCCAGATGTTGACGTTGTATCCCCAACGAGGCTGTATCTGGAGACTGGGTCTTTAGGAAGTAATCAGGGTTAGGTGAGGGCATGATAGGACTAATGTCCTTCTAAGAGACACCAGAGTGTTGCCCCCACCTCTTCCCACCCCCATGTGCCTGTGCGAAGGAAAAGCCATTTGAGCACACAATGAGGAGGATAGTTCTTACCAGAAACCCAGTGGGCCGGGTCCTTGATCTTGAACTTCCCAGTCTCCAGAAGTGTGAGAAATACATTTCTATTGTTTAAGTTTCCTGTGTATGGTATGTTGTTACTGCAGCCAGAGCTGACTAAGACATCAACTATCTCTGTTTGCCGGGACTGAGGGGTTCCCAGGATGTGGGAAGACTGGGACAACTCGGTCACCCTAGCTGTGCCCACCATGACCCAAGTCTGTGCAGTTGGGGGAGGTGTGTCCCAGAATTTTCTGCCTCTCCTTCTTCAACCCCCTCCCCACATACCTCCTTGACCAGGAAAAGTTCTCACACTTGGACTAGCTGAGGTCTGTGTAGAAGAGCTTGGGGCCTCTGAGATCACCCTGGGGGACACGCACACTTCTTGCACAAAGGGAGTCTCTGTTCCCCGCAGAGAGCTGTCTGGCAGCACTTGAGGGGATGGGGGAGGCAGCCGGTGCGCTGGAAAGTGTCTGAGGTTGGAGAGATCGCTGTCTTAAATCCCTGGACCTTCACATACTGATGATGCAACCCTAGGCAAGTGTCTCTGGGCCCTGCACAACTCCAGAGGGCGTCTGGTCCTCAGCAGAATTTGAGAACCGTTCACCCGGAGCACAGTGCAAATGGTGGTGCCTTTTAGCTTGTGTGACAAGACTGAACTGAGCTCCTTTATCTCAGAATCCGGTTCCTTAGCTTTGTCAAAGGAAGATAAGACCTACTTCATAGAATTGCAGAGAGAATTCAACAAGATAATGTGTTAGGATATGCTTGATAAGTACTGAACTCTTGCTTCCCTCCCCTTCCCTTAAAACCACCCTATGGAGGGCAGTAAGCTACAGCCCAGTGGTTAAGACTGTGCGCTTTGGTCCCAGATTGCAAGGGTTCAAACTGTGCTGGGCAAGATAATCAGCCTCTCTGGGCCTTGTAGTTGTGGCATAAAATCAGCATGACAGTAGTTACGTTCTCAGGAGGCGGGGCTATTGGAGACCTCAGGGGCAGAACACTATTGCAGCCTCTGCTTCTAAAAAGGGCGCCTGAGTGAGTGAATGTGACTCTACTCTCTGGGAGTAGCCTCTTTCTTCCCACCCTCCTCTCTTTTTTCCTTTGACCTTCTGCCTCTGGATTTTTTTCAGGAATCCTTTCATGAACTTACTCACTGACCCCCACCAAGGGTGATGGTAGGGGAGGCAGTGTGGGTGAGCCCTCCAAGCCAGGTACTTGCTGGAGGCCCCACCGATCCAGGGGGGAGGACACAGCTTCCGGCCTTGGGGTTCTCAGTTGCAGCCCTGCCAGACAGCAGGAGGGGGCCTCCCGGGGCAGAGGTGCTGGAGAGGGTGCTCCCAGAAGGGAGAAGCCTTTGCCTCGAGGGAGCTGGAAGGACCTCAAAGTGACCGGAGTTCCTAGGCTCCATAGAAACTTCTACAAGGGCTTTGACTCTCTTCCTCCACCTGAGCTTCTGAGGCAGAGCTGCAGTGGCTGGCAGAGACTCAGGTGCCCCTGTCCCCTTTGAGGGACTTACTTGGCAGAGGCTGAGGGCAGATGGTAGGGGCGAAAGAGACCATCATGAATATAATACAGTTCAGCCGTTCTCAACCCTGGCTGCTCGGTAAATGCTTCCTCCAGAAGCTACAGATTTTGATTTGAAGGGTTTTAAGTGGGGCCTGAGCATTTTCTATGTCAACTTCCAGTTTAGAAAGAGGTCAAAGCTACAGATCAATTGAAAGAAGAGTACAGTGAACGCCTAGTACCTTTCACTTCACGTATATTAGCCATACACACCAATCTCTCTCTTTCCAAATGGGTGTGTGTGTGTGTGTGTGTGTGTACACATGTCTATATACACACACGTATGCATTTTATTTTTTAAAAGATTTTATTTATTTATTTATTTAGAGAGCAGGAGGGAGGGGCAGAGGGAGAGGGAGAGAGAATTTCAACAGACTGTGCTGAGTATGGGCCTCAATTCCACAACCCTAGGATCATGACCTGAGTCAAGAGTCAGATCCTTAACAGATCCTTAACAGATATACGCATGGGGGCACTCAAGTGCCCCTATGCATATATGAATTAAAAAAAAATCTGGATCATGGGAGTGTAAGTTGTAGGTGTCATAATACTTCCCCTTAAATATTTCTGCACACTTGTGTAATACTTCTGCAAAGGTATTTATTTTCCTACAGAAGTACAATATCATCTTACACTTCAGAAATGTAGCAGTGAAATATTACATAATATACCATTCTTATTCAAATTTACTATATTGTCTCCAGAATGTCCTTTGTAGCTCCCTCTACCCCATTCAAAGATCATTTGTTGCAAGTCTCTTCATTGTCCTTGAATCTAGAATAGTTCTCTCCAACTTTTTGTCTTTCTTGACATTGACATTTTTGAAGAATCTATGCCATTTCGGCTGTGGCACGTTCTATATTCCACCGTCCACATCTATCTGTTTGTTTTCTCTGACTGAATTTAGGTTAAACACGTTGGTAAGAGCACTGCATGGGTGGGGTGTACTTCCCACTGTAACACATAGGGGCTCATTTCATGCCAGTCGTTCATGTTGTTAATCACACCAAATTCACTGTGTGTTTAAGTGGTGTCTGCCATATTTCTCCATTGTACCTTCTAAATTAGTAAGTAATCTGAGGGGATCAGTTTTGACTGTATGAATATCTTACCAACCTCTTACCCAGTCGTACGAGAGTACACTTCCGATCCTTCACCAAGCAGATTACAACACTGTAATATGGTTGATGATAATTTTCTCATTCTACCTTTCCTTCTACTTCATGGATAGTCTTTGTTTTATAGAGTTTTCCAGCCTTTGAATATCACCATGAATTCAAAGATTTTTTTTTAAAAAATTGAATATGTCATAATTCATTACAAATACTAAAGTTCAAACTGGGTGTTATAGGTGACTGATGAATCACTAAATTCTATCCCTGAGACTAATAATACATTATACGTGAACTAACTTGAATTTAAATGAAATCTAAAAGAATTTAATAGAAAAGAACGAAGAGACCTTCAAATGCGAAAGCTCAAATTGTTCCAAATTTGGTCACTGGGAGCCCCTTCAGTTTGGCTCCTGGGTTCCTTTGTCATGTCTTCATTAGAGTTTCAGGACTTTCTGAATCTTTAGTATAAAGGTTCTAGGCTCATTTTGTACTTTCTCTGCTGAATCAGGCATGTACTCAAGGAGTCCTGTCTCATTCCTTTTAAAGGAGAATGGTCTTTAAAAAAAAAACAAGATCTGGGGACTCATTGTGCTCAATTGTTAGGATATTGTTATTTCTAGGCCTTTTCAGTGGACTGAGCCTGGAAATACTTAAAAAAAAAAGTCCCAAATTCATTTTGGTATTTCTAATTCAAATCCAACACCACAGTCCTTCCTTCCTCCTCTTCCCACATTCCATATCGACACTTCCTTTTTCACACAGTAAGAACTTGCTTCTCAACAATGTACTTACCAATTTTCTCTAACCCACAATGCACACGAAGCCATTTTAGAATTACTGCACCAGAAATACTACTAACAACAAGCCTCCTAAGTCAGTTGTGAGATTTTTGTAGTTCTTTTTTTCTCTCTAGGACATATCCCATGAAGGGTGTGGAGTCAGGGTGCTATGTCCCAAATTACTTGAATTATTTTTTTTTTCTATATGATTTTCTATAGACTTAGTTGTTGATTTAGTTTTATCTTTGAAACCTATAAAATATTTAAGTGATTGAAAAATATACAAAAAGGTCTGTACATGGGGAAGTCTCATACCTAACACTCCCATTTCATTTCTATCACCTTCTGCAGACAACTGCTTTCATCAGATTCTCATTACTCTTCCTGACATTGTTGTTGTTTTATTATTCTTTTAAATTTCTTTAAAAAAAAAGGATCTTATTTATTTGAGGGAGAGAGAGAGCGTGTGCCTATGAGCAGGGAGGGAGGGGTAGAGGGAGAGGGAGAGACAGGTTTCCTGCTTAGCAGGGAGCCTGATGTAGGACTCCATCCCAGATCCCAGGAAGGCAGACCTTTAATGGACTGAGCCACCTAGGCACTTGTTGTTGTTGTTTTCAAATAGCATTGATCCAGCTGCAAAGAAAAAGGGGATTTTAGCTAAAGAAACCGGGAATCTTTCTTATGGTGTGGATCAAAAAAGGATCGTACAAAATGGCAAGAAAAGTGGTAGTAGGAAATGAGGGAGGTGGCATACAAGACATGTCAGGGAAGCAGGGGGTTGGGCTTGAGAGTCTCAAATATTCAGATGATCCTAAAGACCACTGCCTGGGGGCTAACATTGCAGGAAGTGAGTGAGTGCTTCCTGAACATGGAGTCTGGAAAGCTTCCCCTCAACTTGACGAAAGCAGGTGATTTCATGAGCCCTGCCCCTCAGGAATAAAGGGAAGGGGACTGGGCATATGAGCCAAGGATTACGACTGAGAATGTTTCAGTCAAGCTGTTAAGAAGGGAGATGACAAGAGATAAAGGAGGGACAGCTATCAATAAGAGAAGCAGCAGGCTGGGTCCCAAAAGAGTTGGCCTGGTATTCAGAAGCTGCTGCGGAGGTTAGGTTTGTGTAGAAGGGGCTCCAGAGTTCCCTAAATGACACGGGGCAAGGGCTGAATGTGGCAGTGTGTCTCTGACTGCAAGAACCAAGGTGGGAAGTCTAATGCGTTGAATGAGCTATGGTTCTGAACATTAAGAGGAATCCTATTTATCTCTGTTGAGCATGCAAGGAAAAAGGGCAAGCATAGCTTAGATAAAATGATCTAATGTTCCAGGCTAAAGTCAAAGTAGGGGCAGTGCTTGTCTAATTATTATTTTACCTCCTTCTTCTCCAGTGAAGAAAGTGGTCTTCCAACTTGGAAAGGGTACGGTAAACATTGCGAAGAGGGGATTGAAGTCAAGGACAGGTGAGGACGCAGGAAAGCCAGCCCAAGCAGCTGTAATGAACTTGGGGTCCTGAGCCTGATGAATTACATCCTGCAGCCCTGGAGAGACTTGACATGCGATTTTGGAACTGCTGCCATTAATCTTTGATAAATTATAGAGGAGGGCTTTTGAGCTCAGAGACAAGAGATGGGCACATGTGCTCTTGACTTTCAAAAAAGGGAAAAGACTGTGTTCTGGACGTTTTAGTGCAGTGTGCTGGGATTTTCTCATCAGCCTGGTAAACGGGAAGGTGTGTGTACCTTCAGAAAAGTTGGTTTTGAGTCCCAGTTTTGATCATAGACTAGGGTATGTTAGCTGCCCACTTGTAGGACCAGGGTGGTCTGGACAGTGTCAAATCAGGGTGCTCCTGACAGCTCAAGCCTTCCATTTGGGGGATATTATGTCAAATTCCTGACATGGAGGTGGTGGTATATCATTTGCAGCAGACTTAAATTCCTGGCATCCAGTGAAAATCTACTTCTTTTTAGGAGGGATGCATTAAGAGTGACAGGTTGAGGAATTTTTTTAAAAGTTTTTATTTATTTATTTGAGACAGAGAGAACAAGAGAGAGCATGAGGTGGAGGAGAGGCAGAGGGAGTAACAGACCCCCCCCCCCAGGGGGCCCGATGCAGGACTCAATCCCAGGACCCTGGGATCATGACCTGAGCCAAAGGCAGATGCTTAACTGACTGGGCCACTCAGGAGTCTGGAGGAATGTTGTGGGCAGAGGCTTCTTGGCATCCTGGTGGACAACTGGTGGAAATGTGATGGACTAATCACTAGTTCAACCATATCCAAGGGAAAGGTGACCAATATGTTAATACTGGCTGGAAGGAGGACCCTAGTGGCATACCAGAGGGATCTCCATTAGCCCTGTCCATTCAACATTGTTATCAATGACTTGAATCAGGCCGCTACAGATAACACAAAGCCAAGAGAATTGGAAGAAGTGTCAGGTCCCAGAATCAGCTTTCAAAATGATCTTGATATCCTGGAGAACTAGGATTGAAAATAAAACTTAATGGAATATGGATCAGTTCTATACGTAGTTAAGACAAGAAAAAAAAAAAGGCAACTGCATAAGGATGGACTTGAAAATGGGAGGTAGAGAAAAACTTTGGAGGGAGGAGGAAGTATTCCTCTCTACCTATTCATACCCCACCTATTCCAAAAAGGATCTTAGGGAACTTGTAAAACTATACAAAATGAGAAAGAGCTGAAGCACAGTTGAGCAAATTGCAGTAGCAGTTAACAGTAGCAAAATACTAAAAGCACAGTTAAGACCAATCCCTAGACATGTGTATCACCCAACCTGGTTGGTGACAAGCTGTTACAAGTTGTGCGCAGAGCTCCTCTGCGGCTGAAGCAAAGAGGGAAGCTTGATTAGTTTGAGATTTTCTAGTATACATAACAGACAAACAAACCATTTATCCACTAGAGCACTGCTTTTCTAGGTGGTGAGACCTGAGAGAAAATTGTCTTCTGGGTTCTTATAAATAGAGCACTCGGTGAGGCTGAAGCTGGAGTCCTCAAAAGGCAGGATATCAAAGCAAATCCAGTGAAAGCAATTCTCCTTGGAGCCAGAAACATGTCTAAGCCCCAGATCTAGAACATTGTCTACCTCTCTAACTCAGTGTTACTAGACTTGCCCTCATTTCTGCTGCCTGGGGGAGACCACCTCACCTCATCTCTTTTCATTTCTCCCTCTCCTGCATAAATACTAAGTAGTAATATTTTACTGGGTAGAGTTGAACTTTTTAGGATCACAAAACTTTGAGATACCTAAGGTTTTTTGCTGCACCCCCCACCCCAGATTTTCACCCTCTGGGGACCCTATTGTTCCTGAGAATGCATACTCTACTAGGATGGAGGACCATTTCTCCTTTACGATCTTCCTCAACACTCAACAGTTGTTCTCAAGGTGCATATTCTCTAGAGAGTGTCTTTGTTTGGCCAATTTCCCCTCCTGGTGTAGAGTTTTTGTTTTGTTTTGTTTTTGGTCTTTTTTTTTTTTTTAAACCGGTTTGACTCAGTGCTGTACAACTAGGAAGTGGCTTCACTTTGTCCATCTCGTTTTCCAGCTCTCTGTTGCATCTCTCCTTCTCACCCTTTGATGCTATCTCAAGCAGAGCCTCTATAGCTTCTGGGCACCATTGGCTATAACCAGCCTTATTCTGGCTGGTTAGCCTTGAAAGGTCCAGCCCAGGCTACATCAAGACTTCAATCTCACACCCAAGCCCAGGCTTCTCTCCACCATCTAACAGCTGAGGCCTGAGCTAGGGACCTGCCTTGGGAAGGGGACATTGCTGCTTTTTACCACCTTCTCTCCCATCTTCCCTGTCCTTCTGGGCCTCCCTTTTGGGTGGAGGTCTTATCATTCCCCTGGAAGAGGGGGACATTTTGCAGAGGTCTTACCACCCCTTTGTCACACCCAATGATGAGAGGGAAGACACCCCCATGTCCTCTCTGTTCCTTTGCCACTGCTGGCCTTTCCAGCCAGCTTCCCATATTCGTTGATAGTTCTCTGGGCAAGAAATAGGTGTTAACCTCCCTGTTCTAGAAACTGAGGGGAAAGATGAGGATGTTCCCCAAGCTTCTGTCCAATGGGAAACCGTGTCAACCTAGTGGCTCAGGCAGCATTCAGCTGGATATAGGACTCACTCTCCCCTCTTGAAGGCCTGCCATCCTCCAAGCGCTTCTCCTAGATGCTGTGGTTTGCTTGAGGGCTGGAAGAAGCATCTCTCTCCCTCCTTTCGTGGGAAAGGGAGGGCTGGGGACATATCTCAGCCTTAATCTCTAGGCTGACAACCCTCTGCTCTTAGAAATGCCCCTATATCAGTGGACTCTCTCTGAACTTCTTGTGTTCTCTCATGGTGCTGGAGGTGGGGTGGCAGGCCTGAATCATACACCTTTGAATACCTCCTTCAGGTATGTTCTGATCACTTTCTCTTTGGAGTGTGGGAGCACTTTTGCCTACTGTCCTCCACTTTGGGGGCATTAGCAGAAATTCAGAAGTTGGGAAAGGCCCATTCAATATCCCATTGAATGTTCAAGCTTCCTCACTGGCTGGGGCCCCTTCCTGGAACCTGCTTGCCAGGACTTGTTGAACCTCTGGCTCAGGGCAATTCATTCCAGTGATCACAAGAACCAGACAAAGAGCTGTGGCCATGGGCCCTCCTGGCTTTGTGGTTGTTCCAGAAACTGCCTTTCCACAATTGCACAGAAAGTGTCTCTCCTCACTTCCTCTCTGCTGTTATTAAGGTTAACTTAATAGCAGCTCCCCCATTTTGGTGTGCACGCAGAATTTTTAAGAACAAAGTAGTGACGAGTTCAGAGGCTTCCTTTTCCTGCACCCCCCTGAGGTTGACCTAGAAGCTCAGTCCACCTCATGGGGATGGGAGGAAGCAGAATGAGATGGGAGGAAGCAGAATCTGGGCCATATGAACGAAAAGAGGGGAGAAGGAGGTGAGGGAATGGGTGGTGTGGTATGAGTTGAGGGTGGGGGCTTGGGGGAAGGAGAGAAGGAGAGACACAGTGTAGGCTCATTTTTAGGCTCTCTGGTTTCTGAACCACACCAAACAGCAGGGCTTCAGAACCTCCAGCCCCGATTTCCTAGGAAAGGGAATCCGCAGGGCAACATGTCTGAATTCTGAGTGGGCCATCTGGAGCACAGTGACTTTTCTCTGATGGTGAGACTGTGGCCAGATAGCAAGAAAGTCTGGGTACGGGTGACTCCGGTCACGTGAGAGGCACACATGTCAGATAGGTTTTGTTCTGTGGCATCCACAGAGCTCTGTTTGTCCCCCTCGCTATGTGTCCATTGAGGTCCCCTTGCATCCCTGCTCCATGTTTCCACCTCTCGGGGCCCACAGCTGTGGGATAAGGCACTCACTCTCTAAAACATTCATGGTCATATGACAGCAGGGGAAAGAAAGCCCAGAAAACCACATATTAGCTCTTAAAACTTATACCTAAAAGTGTCATGAGTGACTTCTCACATTTCGTGGGCCAAGGGATGGTGGTGAGTTTTTCTTTCACAGGGAGGGAGGCTGGGTATTGGGGACAATACTATAGCACAGAAGTTGCGTGCTATTTGAAGTCAACAAACAAGGTCATCAGAAAAGATTTGAAGGTAGCTGCAATGTGGGATATTGTATTTTTTCCCTAAAGATTATTTCATCTTGTTCGATACACCATATTCTGAAATTCTTTTGCTGTCCGACAAATATTGATCAGGGAAGCTCTTCAGGGACAAAGCTGTGACCACATCACTCCATAACTCCCTGACACACTCCTCCTGGCTGGCTGAATTTTCTCCCAATTTCTGTCTCCCGGATACCCTGCATGCCACAGCCCCCTTGTTTTTCTTTTCTCTTCCCTCTTTCTCTCTTTTTTTTTAAACCCACTTCAGTTTTTTATCTGAGTTCTAAAACCCAAATGTTTGGTCACCTCTGTGGTCACCCAAGATTTTTCAAACTCTTATCTCCAGAGACTGGTAATTTCCACTTAGATCTTCCTACTATTTGTCTAGCAGAGCAGTGGGATCATAAGAGGTCTTTCTGTCTGAAGACCTGAATTTCCAGTGTAAATGTGGTTCACGGAGGGATTAGCATGCCTTTTTCTTTTTATCATTAAAAGGAATTTTAATTTTTATTAAATCATCTGTCCAGAAAAGGAATGACTGAACAATCATAGCTATAAAAGCATCTTAACATAACAAATACCTGGGACCTGTTTGGTACTTTTCTTCACTGTTCCTTCCTTTTACAAACCCAGGGGCTGTTCATCCTTGTTTATGGTGAGATTGGAACTTGATGGGTCTGTCCTTCTCCTTTGGGGGTTGGTGCCCTCCGTGTCTCCGGGGCACCTCATCCCAGCGATGAGAACTCTTTCCTGGAAGGAGCCTTTTGTTTGCCTTGCAGGGATGTTTCTGGGCCACAGCCCCAGACAGCCTATTCACTCTCCTGGAGGGGAGAACTCATGAAAGAGGCAGCCTCATTTCATGTTTTTTTTTTCCGCTTCCTTATCAACTGGGGCAGTGTGTTTTTCCCTCTGACTCATGGATTCAGAATCTCAGGACTGGAAAGAGGCTTCCCTGCTGTTTTCTTCAAGTGACAAAAACACAAAGATAGAGTGTAGCTACCTATAGTGCCTTGTTACATTTTAGCGAGAAGAATATTTATAATTGTCTTTTCCAATAAGCCATTTTCCCAGCCAGTTTATTTACCTTATTTTGATTTTGAGGAGGCTCATTTCCTATCTTGCTTTGTTTTGTTTCTTTACTGGCCTTAGCTGGGTCTTTTGTGAGCTGGTAATTTGTTCTCTGGTCTCTTAGCAACCAGGAACTTTTCCAGCTCCCACTGAATCAGACCTTGGAGTTGCAAAGTTTATAACAGAACCTGCTGAAGGACAGCACCTCTCCCAGAGCCAACAATTTTAAACCAATGTTTGAACAAGAAAATCAACCAGGGTTTCAGGATATGTACATTCATAAAGGCAACAACTAACAAAACACACATCTGACTCTCCAGGATGGTTCAATTGTCTCTTGGTCCCAGTCCCGGCTGGCCAAGTTTTGCTCTTTTTCTGCCCCCCACCCCGCCCAAGCAGCACACAGCACTTCCCTTCCTTGCTCCTGGGCTGATGTGAAGCAGATGGGGGTCTGCCTGGAAAGAAAACAAGTGAGCCCTGTGTGGAGCAGCATAAGGAGGAGGTCCTGGGTCTGCTCTCCTTATCCAGGATGGGGCAAGCAACTGACATGGTCTTTGCCAGTTTCATCCCACATGCACACACATGCACATTTCATTCCACACCTATTCCACACCACTCTGTGCTAGATATGGCCCTAGGGAAATGCATAGAACATAGCCCTGCCCCTATAGAGCTCACAGTCTAGTAAAGACAAGACATCAATAAGTCAGTTGTTATCCAGTGTGATAAGCCCAACATCCATGATATACACATAGGAGTGGGGTGGGGGAGAGGGAATTCAGCCTGAGGAGTGCAGTGGGAGCCTGTGTGAATGATTGCACCAGAGGTAGAATGGGGGCTCGGGGAGGGGAGTTGGGGTGGAGGCAGGGGTACCTCTCCCCACCTTTAACCTGTGTGCTGAACCACAAACTTCCAGCAGGGAGCCCAAAGCTCGGTTATTAGCTAGTGTGAGAGTTCACTAATTTCCAGGGCTATCTATGGCTATGTAAAAAGTCACCCCACAACTCAGTGATGTAAAACAGCCCCTGTTTTATTATCCTTTTGGATACTTTGGATCAGGAATTAGAAAAGGATACAAGGGATGGCTCTTCTTTGTTCTGTGGTGTCTGGGGCTTCAGGGGAGGACTTGAGTAGCTGCGGGTACCTTCAGCTGTGGTGGTTTGGAGGCCACTTCCAATATGGTTTCTTCACTCATGTCTGGCAGCTGGGCTGGGCTGGCTGATATACGGGCTTGCTGGAGACCAGTGTCCATATTGTCTCCATGTGGCGTCTCCAGCATGGAGGTCTCAGGATCATGGGATTTTGCACATGTAGTCTCAGGGCTCAGAGAGCAAGGACATGTTTGCTGAAGGGGATGCTGGAGCTGCATGGTCTTATGACTTTTGCCTTGACAGTCATATAGCATGACTTGCATGCACTCTATTGGTGGAAGCCAAGGCCAACTGGATGAAGGTGACATGGGCCCACCTCTCATTGGAAGAAGGTCAAGATATTTGCAGTTAGGCTTCAGACACCATATAAGGAGCAGAATGTAGTGAGTTCTGGTCTGACTCTGCCCCTCCTTTGCCCTGTGATCTTGGGTAAGCTGCTTTACCTCTCTGGGCTCCAGCCTCTTCATCTATACAATGAGGGGTTCACCTGGTTAATCTAAAGTTATGAGGAACATTAGCATAGTAAGTATATTCCTTATTACCCATTGATTAGGTGTGAGCCAGATTTTGACGAAGGGAATGGACCTCCAATTGAATCATGTGGCTCACTGGATAAATGTGATTTTTAGAATTTCCCACTGGAAGGGATTTGAGGAACCCTTGTTCTACAGATGAGAAAACTGAGTTCTAGAGGATCTAAAGGTTCAGAAGTAAGTTAACGACAAACATTAACTAGAGAATGGAATGGGGTCCCTGAACAATCACCCTGTGTGTTTTCCACTCACCTTATTACATTTGGAATTACATATGGGATTTCATTCAAACATCCACTTTCAGGAAGATGTTTTTTTACATAAACTTAAGGCTATCCGTAAATAGCCATCTGGAAATTTTCCGCTGGGTCCGACCTGAGAAGTTGTTAATTGGGCAGATCCGTGCTCACTGGCTGGCCCCTCTGGGGGCCTTGCCCAGGACTGGAGCAGAATGACAATGGAGCTGGGAGGTGGGCTGAGAAAAGGTGAGTTTACTTCTGGTTTGGATCTTAATTTTTTTTTTCATACCAGCCATATTCAGAACCAGCTCCTGTGCATAGGTAATAGGGTGATTGAGTTAAATAATAAATGACAAGGGAGGCCACAGGAGGTGGGAAAGCAAAGCAAGAGAGAAGGAGTCTGATTTCAGCTGAAATTGCAAAGGACATTGAGCTGCTGAGAGAGCGATGGGAGAGCAGAAGTGACTCGTGGTAACAGGAGCAAAAAGGATCTGGGGAGAAGAGCCATGTGGCCTATCACAGCCCTAAGAAGGCAGAGAGAAAGAGGACAAACTCAGTGTAGAAATATAAACAGGACATTAGGTGTTTAAAAGGCAGGGGGATCCTGAAGTCCTATCCAGTGTCGGGGAGTAAAGCAAAAAAGCAGTGTAGGTCACAGGACATTGAATCTTCATGATTAAGGGGATTTTCCAGAGGGGATCAATCACAGATGTGGCCTTAAGTGGAGTCAACCAGGCAGTGCTGATTTTGTCATGTAGTTTGGACATGGAAACAAGTTTCATCTGTGCTCAGCTACCAGTCAGGATGCAGTCAGGGTGGAAGAAGGAAGACACTGAGGAAAGCCCAGGGTTCTCTGGTGGGAGCCCGACTCCCCTACCCCATCCAACCCATTTTTGGCTCACACCAATCCCACCCGTTTCCTCTCCAGTCCATCACCTTCTGCTCTTGCCCAGCTCCTGCTAGGCCCTCTGCCCTCGTTCCTTCCCATCCATCCCAGTCCTGATGCAACACAACATGTCATCACCATTGTCAACCTGCCCTTTCTCATCTTAACCCACATTTTTATCGCCTCGCGTTTATCTTTTTTATTTGGTGCTTATCACTATGACAATCTAAGCCTTTGTAGGATTAAATTCTAAAGATGCTAGTACCCTTAGGGATGTAGGGATTTGACACCCCTAAAGCAGGTCATGTCAACTTTTTTCTTTTCACAATTATGCAGAAAATAGTATTTGTGTAGCCCACCTGGGTCAAGGACTCCAGGCTAACCCAGGTCCCTCCAGCTCCCCCAGGGGTGGAGGTGTGTGGGCAAAGATGAGACCCATTCTCACTACAGTTTTGGAGGCTCCACAAAGGACTGTAGGATTCTGCACACTCCCAACACCACACACTTTCCCTATAGACTTATATGCTGCCTGTTTACCCGTTGGCTGACTCACCAAATGACATCAGTTCCACGGACAGGAAGACCTCATTCCTCTTCTGCTGTCAAAGGTAGCAGCAAAATGGAATAGCTTGGTGGTGATGTAGTCACAGCAGGACTGGCTCATTTGCCTCAGTCAGGAAAAAGCAGCCATGGTATTCAAATATATTTAGGGGGGAAACTATCACACTAGTTACAGAGCTTGTAACAGTGCTCAGGGCTGAAAGAGAAACAGAAGGGAGTATCATGCAGTTCCTGCTTTTGTGAGCTTTTATTCCAGTAGCAGGGACAAGACAAGCCTGGGAAAACTGTAACAGAAGCCCGGAAAGATGAGAATCATGAGAGAAGTTCACAGCCCCTGGGGGTTGAAAGGAGGCAGAGGGTCTGTCCAGCTGAGACAGAACCCTCCAGAGTTCCACCAAAGTCATATCATTTCATATGGGCCTGAAGGAGGGGCAGGACTTCCCCAGGAGCGGAGGGGGGTGGAAGAGTACATTCCAGGCCCAGGGAGGAACATGAACAAAAGGACAAAGGGACAAAACAACAGATGGGGTGGAGGAAACTACATAGTCTGGGAAATGTGAAGGGCACAGAGACGATCCAGGGATCCCATAGAGAAGTAAGTTGGAGGAGGGTTGTGTAGAGCCCTGATTCCAGGGTGAGAAAAGATGTGGAGTTAAGGCATCATAAGAACCCCGTCTGAGTTCTCCTTCTGGACCCATGGAAGTCCAGTGTGCTGGCTATGAGACAAAGGGAAACCCATGCAAATATGCTGCTTGCTGTACCCTACATAATAAATATTATTATGGGTTACACAAAGGCAAAATAGTCCCTTACCTCTGACCTAGGAGGCCTTGTGCCTTTTGCCAGGCTAAGTCATGAGCTTGTAAGTGGGGTGAGACCTAAGACTCTTCACAGTTCTTGACAGTAGGATGGGTTTGAAGGGGACAGCTTGGAGCTGTGGCAAACAGGAGGCTATAGAAATTAGGATGCTATTGGCTGCAGGTAAAACACTAGGCAACTAAAAATGGCTTAAAAAGGAATGTCATTTAATGATCTCACATCAACTATGAGATCAGAAAATTCCAGGAGTGGTGGTTATTTTGGCAGCTCAAGACCATTAGAGTCTGGATTAGCTTCCCTTTGATGCTTTCTACTTTCTCCTCATAGTCCCAAGATGACTGCCATAGCACCAACCGTTATAGCCTCACATAGGAACAGGCCATCTTCCCCACAAAAAGCATTATACGTTAGAGAAAGAGTTTTGTTTTTGTGTAACTTCCTTTTTCTGTTGGGTAGGAAGACTTTCCCTCATGTTTCATCAGCCAGAACTAGGTCACAGACCCACTGAAAATCAATTACTCCAAATAGGAATGGGATTAATGTGAATAACTTAGACCAGTGATTCTCAAATTTGAGTGTGCTTATCAAAGCTTGGAGGACTTGTTAAAACACAGATTGCTGGGCCTTAGGGTCTTGGTTTAGCAGGTCTGGGGTGGGGCCCAATAATTTTATTTCTAACAAGTTCCCAGATAGGTTGCTGCTGGTCCAGGGACCATACTTTCAGAAGCACTGGTTTCAGGTTATGCTTCTTAATTCTGGTTATATAGTAGAATAACCTTGGGCAAATGTAAATATATAAAAAAACTGTAACTACCTGGGTGATTCTAATATGTAACATAAACATATAATTTTATATGTATGTATAAAATGTCTGAGCCACACACCTGACCTACTGAATCAAAATTTCAAGCAGCAGGGCCTGTAAACTGGGACTTTAAAAAAATCCCTTCACTGATTCTAATGTGCAGTCAGGGTTCCACAAGTTGGCCTAAATCAAAATGAAATCTCTCTGTCTGATCCCTAAATGTCAGCATTTCTAAACAGGGAATGAGGAGAATGGCTTGGAGCAGCCAGCCTGGGGTGGTCGCCACAGGGAATATCATGGTGCTCAGAGCAGTAACTGAAGGAGCATCTCTGAGGGACTTTGCAGGTAGAAGCGACCATCCTTGGAGACCGAAGGGATGTGGAAAGAGAGGGAGAGGGAGGAGGTGATGTCGGATGGGGCTTCCACAGAGCCATGAGGAGAATGAAGGAACCCAGAGAAGCAGGCTCTGCAGAGATGTAATAGTTCCAATCAGGACGTGTGGAGTTAGAGGTGGCCATGGGATGCCACATGGGACAGACCTACAGGCAGGGGAATGGGAAGCCGGAGATGCATGATTGAGAGGTGAGGGCTGAAGATGGCCACAGGCATAGCAGCAGTCTTTCTCTTGACCAGTCATGCGATCAGCTACATACCCTTAGGACTCAGCATCCCTGGCCTGGGCTATTCCAGTAGAACACTGCCCAGACTTCCTGCCTCCAGTCTCTCAAGTCCAGTCATCCATTTCTCACACAACCTTCATTATGATCTTCCTAACACAAAACTGTGATGCTTGGACTCCATTTTGTAAAGCTCTTCCCTAGACTGCCACTATCGTGGAGAGGGTCTCAGCCTTGGCCACACTTTCGAAGTGCTTGCAGAAGTATTTAACAAACTCTGGGCTCTGGGCTACCCTGACACCAGCTCCTTCAACTTTCTGATTTAACTGTTCTGGAAGGGCACCTGGGAATTGATATTTTTAAAATCCTCTTCCAAAGATTCCAATGTGCAGCCAGAGTTGAGACTATGGACCCTCAGGATGAAGTCCAAACTCCTGGGCGTGGCATCCCGGTTTATCTTGCCCAACGCATCTCTCCATGCATGTTCCTGGAGCTCAAGCCCTCTCTTCCCTTGTCATTCCCCAAACACACCATGCACTTTCATGTTTCTGCAACTCCACACCTACTCTTCCTCTGCTCAAGAGTCCTTTCTGTTTGTTGGGTCCATGGATGTCTTTATCCCAAGCTCACTCGGCCTTAAGCATCATCTCTGCCTAGAGGGCTTCCTTGCTCTTCTAAGGTAGTGACTACTTTTTCTCGGGTGCCCCACCTGGTCCTGTTCCTCTCTCACTGAACAGACAGATGTGTATTCATCTCTCTGATGGGCTTTGCTCACCCACTTACTGTGGAAGTTGTTTCAGCCCTGCTGGTCACCACATTAGCTGTAAAAGAGATAATGATGTCTATTGTGTGGACTTCCTTCCTTCCCTCCTTCTTTCCTTCTTTCCTCCCTCCCTCCCTCCCTCCATCCCTCCCCTCCCCTCCCCTCTCCTCTCATCTCCTCTCCTCTCTCTTCTTTCCTCCCTCCTTCCCTCACACACACTCTTCCTTCCTTCCTTTCTTCCTTTCTTTCTTTCCTTCCTTCCTTCCTTTCAGACTTCTTTGTTTTATTTTTTTATATTATTTTATCATTATTATTTTAAAAGATTTTATTTATTTATTTATTTGACAGAGAGAGAGAGAGAGCAAGCACACAAACAGGCAGAGTGGCAGGTGGAGGAAGAGGAGAAGCAGGCTCCCCACTGAGCAGAGAGCCCGATGCGGGGTTTGATCCCAGGACCCTGGGACCATGACCTGAGCTGAAGGCAGATGCTTAACCAACTGAGCAACACAGGCACCCCTATTTATTTATTTTAGAGAAAGAGAGAGAATGAGAGTGAGCATGAGGGGAGGGCAGAGGGAGAGGGAGAGAGAATCTCAAGCAGACTTGGAGCGAGCATGGAGGCTGACACGGTACTCAATCTCACAGCCCTGAAGTCATGACATGAGCCAAAACCAAGAGCTGAATCCTTAACAGACAATGCCACCCAGGTGCCCCCACTGTGTGAGTTTCTTATGAGAATGAAATGAAACAATTTGTGTTCAGTGTTGAACATAGGGCCTGGCACAGAATAAGCCCTCCACCTCTTGACCAGTGCTGCCCAAGAGAAGTACAACAAGCCACACACAAGGAAAAAAAAAAAGAAAAGAAAATTAATCTCAGTAGTATATTTTATCTTAACTCAAAATATCCCCAATATTACCTTTGAACATGTAATCAATCTAAAAGTTATTAAGGAGCTAATTTTACTGGTTTTCATACACACTCTTGAAATAGCTATTTTATAGTTTTAGCACATCTCATTTCAGACTAGCCACTTTTCAAGGGCTCACTAACACTTGTACATGGCTGGTAGCTACTGTACCGGACAGTGCAGTTCAACATACCATATCTGATTTTCCCCTGCATCACCCAATGCTTTACATAGAGTAGTGTCTGACACGTGTCTATGAGATATTATTGCGTGAAGTAGGTAGTTCTAGAGTCATATCATTGGACAGGTTGTCAAGGAGAATAATTGAGACACAATCACAGGTTATGATGAGAGGTTATGGAAACCAGCCAGTGACTGAAAGAAGGGCAAAGCCAACGTGGGGGAGCACCATTAATCTCCACGGCGAGTCTGAAGTTAGAAGTCTAGAATGGAAAGGTCTAGATATTGGTCTTCATGCTGTGGTCACTAATATTTGGGTTCTCTTCAAACAAGTCTCATGCTAAATTAGAGGCAATCAACCCTACCCAATGACTGCATAGGTGGCCCTTTTTGGGTTAGAATCTTGGGATCACTATGGGAAAATCACTTGACTCCAGATACCTCCCTCACCAGGCTGAGTTTTAGGGAATTGTTATTAAAACAGACTTGTGTTTGAGTTCTGGTTCTACCATCAATGAGCTGTGTGATCTCAGACAACTTACTTCACCTTTTCAAGTTTCAGCTTCTGCCATCTGTGAAATGCAGACTAATAGTAGCTTCTGTATCATAGGGTTGCCTTGAGGAGATCACACATTGTGACCATGTCTTGAGGAGACCATATGCTTCTGACATGGCTCCCTACTATTTTCACCTCCTGGTATTCACCTCCTATGTATCCCCTCCCTTTGGGCATGGGCTGGTCTTAGTGACTAAATGCTAACCAACAGAATATGGCAAAATGTTGGGGTGCACTTCCAAGAGTAGATTACGAAGACTCTGACTTCTGTTTTGCTAGCACCTTCTCTTTCTGGTACTCTCTGCTCTCTAAGGAAGCAAGCTTCCAAGTTATAAGATGCTCTGTGGAGAGGTGTACATGGAAAGGAACAGTGGAGGTTTTGTGCCACAAGCTCATGACAGCTCCATGAGGAACGTACTTGCACAGCTCAAGGGGAAGTAAGTTTTGACAACAATGTGAATGAGTTTGAAAATGGGTCCTTCAGGTGGAGATTTGAGATAAGACTGTGGGCTTCTGGGAACCAGAAGACCCAGCAAAATTGTGCCTGGAACCACAGGAACCATGAGGCAAGAAATGTGTGTTGTTTTAAGTTGCAAGTCTTGGGGTAATTTGTTACACAGTAATGAGTAACATAGGCATGCATGCAGCAGTCTGACACAGCATCTAGAATATAGAGATGCTCAGTAGCTTAAAATATTACTTTAAGCAGGAGTAGGGGAGAAGTTTGCTCTTGGTAAGGGAGTTTTGTCTCATAACACAGAAATTCTCTAAGCTAGGCAGCCTACTGACAGCTTTTATGAACAGCCTGGATGAAATCAGATTTGCTTAAGGGGAGTCATAATTTTATTTTTTAAATTACATTCACTCTTTCACACTGAAGTTGGCATGTACCTACACACCCCAGGCCTGGTTTCCACCCCATCCCATCATGTCCCACTTTCAACTGAGGCCCCATATCATCACACTGTAAGAACAAAAATCAGACCCTTTCCTGGGATGGAAAGCCACAGCCTACCCAGGGGTCGAAAGCAGCTTTAGGACCAAGAATAAGGTACAGTCAACCCACTGCACCAAGAGGAGAGTTTTGTTTTGTTTTGTTCCCCTTTTTCAGGATTTGGTTGTCCTCAGAGAGAAAAACTAGTAAGAAGAAACCATGCATAATGAAGTTTAGCATCTATGATCATGGAGCCTGATCAATTGTGAAATGTAATCAATTACAAGGTGCCTTGTCTGGGAAACAAATGTGTTAACTAAAGGGGGGTGGTCTGTGCATCACTGAGAGGAAAGGAACTTGGAGGATCCGCGATTTGTCAGGGTTTTTTTTTTTTTTTTTTTTTTTTCCTGTGCTGTCCAGGGCAAGGGGGCCCATCTGGCTGACAGGAACATCAGCTCTGCTTGATAGGCAGACCCGAGAGGAGCCAGAGCATCAGGCAATCATAACTTACTGACACGAGCCATTAAGATCAGCCTGCTCATCTCTGGCAGAGTCCTTGCTTACTACGCAGTCTTCTGATGAGAATCATTCATTTCCCACATGAGCAGGCCTCCCACCAATGGACATGAGGTTCTGGTTTTCTCAGAAGTTACAGTTCTCCCTGGTACTAATGAGCTAATATTCTGTCTTATTCATCAGTCTCTTGAGAGTTTGCACAGCCTGGGTGGGTCCCTGACCTCTGAGGCACCAACCAGATACAGCTGCTGCCTCTCAAAGAGGAGGACACGTTCCTGGGACCTGGTGAGCTCCTGTCCTCCCTCCCTCTTTCCTGCTCTCAATCCCCTCTTTCTTTTCTTTCTCTTCATCTTTTTTTCTTCTGCTGCACCCACCTCCTCTCTCTCTTTTTCTCTTCCTCGGTGTCATGTCTCTGGTATGAATCATGACATAGCATTCTTGGTTAAGCTAATGGATTTTGGAGCCTATGGGGTTTGAGTGCTGGTTCTGTCATTTAGTAGCTGTGGGCTCTTGGGCAAGTTATTTTAAGCTCTTGGTGACTCATTTGCAAAATTGGAATAATAACATTTGCCTCGTAAGGCTGATATCAGGATGAAATAAATCAGAGCAGCCCCTGGCACTGGTGAGTACTCACTCACTCAGTGACAGTTAAGTGACAAATCCTGGGTGCTTGCCATGTGACACATTTGTGCTGAGGGCTTGTATAGATGGTTGGGAGACATAGACCTGCCTCCAGGGCACATGTAGGAAGAATGGGGAGGAGGAGGCAGGGACATCAACAGGTCATTTCAAAGTATGCGCTTACCTGATGCTGGCTCATCGTGAGGGGTGATGTCCCTTGGGGACATTTGAGTCTCAATGCTGTCTGCTTTTTCACTGCCACATGGGTCACTGCCTAGCGCCAAGAGGTACACTATATGGGTCTAGGAACCTTATGTGGGAGGGCGTTTGGGAGAGGACTGAAACCTACAAGGAGAGGCTCAGAGGGCATGGGGAATGAGGTTTGCATCTGTTGCAGACTTTCAGACGTGTCTCTCATTGGGTGTTTGGGGCTGTTCCCCACATTCTGTACCAGTCATTTGATGAGATGCTCAGAGGTTCCTTCTTGGTTTATGGCCCCTGCAGTCCTAGTGGCCTGTAAATGGACAGGTAGGTGTGTTGGTGAAGATGTGAATGTAGCACAATCCTGATGAATCAACGACTCCTGTACTGACAGTGGTCTGATTGCTGAGGTTGGCAGTGCCCAGGGAGACCTGACGTCATAACCAAGAATAAAGAAAGACATAAGATTGTCTCCTTAGAGGTATGGGAAGGGATCCATAAATGTCACCACTATTCCTTCCCAGGGGCTTTGCATCCTGTTGCCCTGAGTGTCCCACTAAGGGGTTTGCTACTGAAGTCTGCTCTCTGAAGACCATTGTCATATTCTACTCTTTTCTCTTTCATCAAATGCATGGATTTGGTGTCTTTGCTAATAGGTGTCACACTTTTAAGCAATTAAAAAGTTAAATTAATTTCTTTTTGGAACAGGTGAAGAGTTGGCGTGCATTAAAGTCAAAAGGTACTGAAGGATATACAGAAAGTTTCTCCTGCTCCCTCTTTAACCACCTGGTTCCTCTCCCCAGGGCAATTAGTGTTAGCAGTTTCTTGTGAGACTGTCAGATCCTTAGATAAAAGAGACCAGGATTTATAAGATTTCTATTAATTCAACATTTCTTTATTGAGCACCAACCAGGTGCCAGGCGGTAGAGGAGAACAACAGGGAATGGTCTCAGTTCTCTGAGATCCCATGGTGCACTAGGGGCAGAGGCCAACAATTATAATCTGATTTTATTAAAGGAGAAATAGAGAGAGGAAAATAAGCCAATAATGGAGACAGAGGACCGTCTGTAACCCACCTTTTGGATTTTCCAGGCACCACAATTGGAGTGCTGTAGAATTCATTTCTTCCCTGGTAAATGAGCTTTTGACTCTTTCTCTTAACTTAGTCTCATAGAATTGAAGTTTATTTTGGATCATCTGCTAATTAAAAAAAAAAAAAACAGCTTTACTGAGATACAGTTCATGCAACACAAAATTTACCTTTTAAAGTGTACAATCTCTTATATTCTCCTACACTAGAATCATGCATTAACAAGACAATCAATTTTAGAACATTTGCCTTACCCTAAGAGGAAACCTCATACCTCTTTATTGTTACCCACAATCTCCCCATCGCCCCAGCTACTGGCAACTGCTAATCTCCTTTCTATCTCTATAGATTTGCCTATTCTGGACGTTTAAATGGATATACATGGAATTATGTAATATGTAACCTTTAATGTCTGGCTTCTTTCATTTAGCGTTGTGTTTTCAAGGTCCACCCATGTTGTAGCATGCACCAGAGCTTTGTCTAACTATGATGGCATAATATCCCACTGTGTGGATAGACAACATTTTGTTTATCCATTCATCAGTTGATGACATTTGGGTAGTTTCTATGTTTTGGCTATTATGAATAATGCTGTTATAATCATTCATGTACAAGTGTTTTTTTGAAAGCTTGTTTTTAATTCCTTTGGATGTGTACCTGGGTGTGGAATTGCTGAGCCATAATGTAATTTTATATTTCACTTATTAAGGAATCACCAAATGGTTTTCCACAGCAGCCACACCATTTTACATTTTCACCAGCAGCACACAAGGGTTCTAATTTTCTCACTTTCCTGCTTTTAAAATTGGACTTTTCTCCTAGATGCTCCTTCTGGAATCATCTACTTTGCTGCTCACTCTGCTGCCTGTGGACTCACCCCAGGCCTCAGCCGCTACTTACCTGGTGGCTGACCTAGACAGAATTTGTAAATCATGTTTATCTTTTTTTTTTTTTTAAAGATTTTATGTATTTATTTGACAGAGAGAAAGAGATCACAAGTAGGCAGAGAGGCAGGCAGAGAGAGAGGAGGAACCAGGCTCCCCACTGAGCAGAGAGCCTGATGCCTATCTAGTGGCTTCTGAGGCTTCCCAGCTTCCCAGCTTCCCAGGCTGCTGGAATGACTACCTTTTCCACTTCTCAACCAGTCAGTGCTTTGTTGGATAGCCACACAGCACACCTGAAGGCTGAATGACTGGGGGTTGCAGGAATGCAGAGTGGGGCCACCTTCCTCCCCAAGGGTCACAGTTCCTAATCCTCAGCACCCTAGATCCCCTCCCTCTGCCTCTGCCAGGAGCAATAAAAGTCTTCCTTCCCAACATCTGCCATACCTCTGCATCTGCAAAGCCGGCAGCCCATAGCTTGGGATTGGGTCAAGCAGGGCTCAAGACCCAGGACCCTGAGATCATGACCTGAGCCAAAGGCAGCTTAAACCACTGAGCCACCAGGCACCCATATTGTGTTTATCTTTAAACTTTAAATGTGAGAGCTACAGGCCATCACACCTGTATTCATGTCTGGAGAATGGAAGGAAAGATCTTGGGAGCAGAGAAAGGGAGGTCAGGTCTATATAGTAGTTGTACTCAGTTCCCTTTTGACCCCAAGGCAGTGACTAATTGCTTCTTTCTTTAGTTTCCTCACTTAAGGGAGGACTGAGTGGGCTTTAGGTGAGTCCAGTGGGCTGGAGAGGGAGAACTAGGTTGCCAAAGACAGAGAGAGGGAAGCAGAAGGTCAAGAACTTTGTAATTGTCCAGGGTTAAGCCAGGAAGATTTGGAGGCCAGGTGGAATCTAGAGTGCACAAAGAGTGTCAGCAGCAAGCCAGGAACCCCAGAGCTAAAAATAGAGGACCGAAGCATGGTCCATACCAGGGAGGACAGGTAAGCCAGGACTGACCATGCAGCCCCAGCAGAGTACTTCACAGAGGCTGCTGGCTCTTGAGCCCTGCTTGACCCAATCCCAAGCTATGGGCTGCCGGCTTTGCAGATGCAGAGGTATGGCAGATGTTGGGAAGGAAGACTTTTATTGTTCCTGGCAGAGGCAGAGGGAGGGGATCTAGGGTGCTGAGGATTAGGAAGTGTGACCCTTCGGGAGGAAGGTGGCCCCACTCTGCATTCCTGCAACCCCCAGTCATTCAGCCTTCAGGTGTGCTGTGTGGCTATCCAACAAAGCACTGACTGGTTGAGAAGTGGAAAAGGTAGTCATTCCAGCAGCCTGGGAAGCTGGGAAGCTGGGAAGCCTCAGAAGCCACTAGAGAGAGGGGCGCCTGGGTGGCTCAGTGGGTTAGGCCGCTGCCTTCGGCTCAGGTCATGATCTCAGAGTCTTGGGATCGAGCCCCGCATCGGGCTCTCTGCTCAGCAGGGAGCCTGCTTCCTCCTCTCTCTCTGCCTGCCTCTCTGCCTGCTTGTGATCTCTCTGTCAAATAAATAAATAAAATCTTTAAAAAAAAAAAAAAAAAAGAAGCCACTAGAGAGAGGTTGATGCCAAGGTGTGGACCCGTTCTGGCTCCCCTGTACGTGCGATGGTAACTGACATACTTATGTACCAGGCACTGTTCTAGACACTTTACATGTGTTGATCCATTTAATCCTCAGAAACCTCTGAATTGGGTGCTCTTATAATGCTAGTTTTCCGGTGAGGAAAGTGAGGCACAGAGTGGTTAAGCAAGAGCTCCCCAAGACACAGCTGGTAAATGCCAGAGCAAAGGTTTGAACGTAAACCTAGACAGTCTGCTTCCAGGGTGTGTAGTTTGTTGTTGTTGTTTTTGTTTTTATTTTGTTTTGGGGGGAGAGAGAGAGAAAGAGAGGGAGGGAGAGAGAACATGGGTGGGGAGGGGCAGGGGGAGGAGGAGAGAGAGAATATCAAGCAGGCTCCACACTCAGCATGGAACCTGATGAGGGGCTTGATCTCACGACCCTGAGATCATGTCCTGAACCAAAATCAAGAGTCGACGCTTAATGGACTGAGGCACCCAGGTGTCCCCGGAGTGTGTAATTTTAACCACTAGGCTATGCTGCTTGTGTCTTTGAAACTTTGTTGTCCCTTTCCCCTGTCCCCTCCAAGGTCCTGAGGAAACAGGGCCCACTGTCTCCTAGATGTGGCTGAGATTGCTCCACCTCTACTGACTTGGCCAACATCCCTCTCCGCCACAATTCTACAGACTCTAGATCTCTTCATCTAGCTCTTCCAGCCACCTCCCCGCCCGCCCCCCCCCCCCCCCGCTCCTGCCATTTTTCCTTGTCTAAGCTTATCTGATTTAGCAAAAAACAAAAGAATACAAACACAAAACTGAAAAAGCAAGCAAAGAAAAATCACAAAACCCCAAACCTGGAATGTCCAGTTACTACTGTGTTTTAGAGAACCAGTGAATGATTTTGTAGTGTAATTATGTCCCAGGGGCATACTTATGTTTGGGATATACTTGTGCTACATAATTTTTTGTTGTCTCTCTCAAATTAAAGTATAACTAGGGGCGCCTGGGTGGCTCAGTGGGTTAAAGCCTCTGCCTTTTGCTCAAGTCATGATCCCAGGGTTCTGGGATCGAGTCCCGCATCGGGCTCTCTGATCAGCAGGGAGCCTGCTTCCTGCCCTCTCTCTCTCTGCCTGCCTCTCTGCCTGCTTGTGATCTCTGTCAAATAAATAAATAAAATCTTAAAAAAAATTTAAAGTATAACTAGCAGTTCTGTGTTTTATCTGACAAACTTACTGTTTTTTGGACTTTGTGTTGGGGTCACACGTAGATGAAGAGTTGCTGTTGTGAACACTTCCTCCTCCAGATAGTCCCCAGAATGTTCACTGTCTATCCATTTTATTATGATTCCTGGGGGATCCTGCCATTAGAAGTCTCTATTAGGGACGCCTGGGTGGCTCAGTTGGTTGGGCTGCTGCCTTTGGCTCAGGTCATGATCCTAGCATCCTGGGATGGAGTCCCACATTGGGCTCCTTGCTTGGCAGGGAGCCTGCTTCTCCCTCTGTCTCTGCCTGCCACTCTGCCTGCCTGTGCTTGCACACTCTCTCTCTCTCTCTCTGATAAATAAATAAATAATACCTAAAAAAACCCATATGCTTATTTAATCTTATTTCTCTATTTCTGGATTTGAAGACACAGCCTTACCAATCCCAGAGCAGATGAATGTTTATGAGCCTGTGCTTTAAAACCACACCACAGAGTTTTTGAAATTCTGAAGATGTGCTGTCTACTGGTCTTCTCCCTCTCCTTCCATTATGCTTCTCTATTTGCTCCCCTTTAAAAAAGAATTCTCAGATTAGCTTTTTCTGAATCTCCTTTTGGAAGAACCATGCCAGCTTTCCACCAAGTTCATGTTCTTCAGGTGTCCTATGATCTCACATACAGATTCTATCAACATATTTGAAATAAAAGTCAGGCCCATTGCTCTTTGGTTCTTAGGCTCCTCTGTAGGCTTTTATAATAGGTCCTACATTTTGGCCAACATTTCTGCAATTTCACCCTTCAGAGCTCTTGGATGGATGCCATATGGTCAGCAGGATTTATTTACACCTAATTTTTCAATTAGGTCTAGACTGTCTCTACAACCCATGTCTTACATGCTTCAAAAGATACTCTGAGGGGTAGAAAATTCTCTCCTGACCTTTCCCATCTGCTTGAGGTTCGCTGTCTAGGTTGGGCCTATAGTAGATCCTGGAAGAATCAAAGATGTAAAAAAGATGGTCCCTGGGCGCCTGGGTGGCTCAGTGGGTTAAGCCGCTGCCTTCGGCTCAGGTCATGATCTCAGGGTCCTGGGATCGAGTCCCGCATCGGGCTCTTTGCTTGGCAGGGAGCCTGCTTCCCTCCCTCTCTCTGCCTGCCTCTCTGTCTACTTGTGATCTCTCTCTGTCAAATAAATAAATAAAATCTTAAAAAAAAATATGGTCCCTGGCATCAAATAGCTCATAGTCTGGGAAGGAAGATGATAGAGTTAAAAAATCTTTCAGTGGCAAATTACAGAAAAATTAGCTAGAAGTGGATTAATAAATGAGTTTTATTTATTTATTTATTTTTTAATAATAAGTAGTCTGAGGGCAGGTGAATGCTGATGTTGGTTTAGCTCTTCAACAATGTCCTTAGGGGTCAGGCCCCATAGGTCCATTTTTAGTTATTGGTTTCTCATCTTTGTGCTCTTTGCCTCATGGCCACAAAATAGCTGCTGTGGCCCCACGCATTATGCCCCTGCTTGAGGCTGGAACAAAAAGGAAGAGTAGGACACCACTTGTTTCTGTTTCTGTCATTGGGAAGAAGCACCTCCCACCCTACCCCTGCCACTTCCCCCAACCAACCATACAAGACTTGAGCTCATCTATCATTGGCTACAACGCATGTCATATTGCCACCCAAGCAGTAAAACAGGCTAGGAACATGAGTTTTTAGGCTTTTCAGACTCTTTGGTGGAGGTAGGCAAGGTTGGGAATGGGTGTTTGTTTAGCTAATGAATAGTATTCTCCTTGGAAGGGAAGCCTAAGGCAGTTTCAGTGCCAGAGGAGTAGCACAGATTCAGACCCAGCAAATCAGTTATTCCCCTAGCTTCTTGCTTTATGTGGAGTTCAGAAGGAAGACAGTTGCTCATGAACTGAGATAGCCATGGAACTTAAGTTGCAGCAGGAAGGCTGGATGAGATTTAGACGTTGTTGGGTTGAGGACATTCTAGGTCAGAGAAATAATGGAAAGGACTAGAGATGGTGACACAACTGTCTTGAAGGGCAGTGAGCATGGAGTGTGGGATCATGCAGAGTAGAAATGTACCCAAAGGACTGATTTTGGTTAATTTTCTAGAAGCTGCCCTCTTGAGTTTTTCAGAAGCTGTAGCTTGCCTTAAATGCATGGAGAAGAGTAAGCACTTTGTATGGAACAAGTTCCCAGCAAAGTTCTCTTCAGATGCATCATGTTTCCCAACATCCTCTGCATGGGCTCTGAGCAAGCACATTTCTGATCTGCTCATGCTGAAGAGCCTCTTTGGCCCCCACTCCAGTTACTGTCCACCTGGTCCTTGTTTCTGAAGCCCACGCTCTACTTCTTATCTTTGTACTCCTTTGCATCTCTGGAATGGTTCCATTGCTTTCATCTACTTTGAGATGTTGTCCTTTGTGCTCAGATGTTGGCAATTATGTTACCTCTCTACACTTGACCTTTTTTGGACTATTAACAATCCTTCCACACTCATTGAGCTCTTGACAACTGATGACCCCAGGCTTCATGATTGAAATCTAATCTGGGCCACCATCCTTGACCCAACCCTACAACTAAACTTGGTCAAGCTATTTTCCAGTCTTGTTCTTCATTAAGTAAGCATAAAGTAGTCATTGAAAGCCTTGGTTGGGAGAATCCAAGTCAGTAAAAGACATGTTAGGAAGCTCTCCATGACAGTGGCATTTAGAAGAGGTTGTGGGGAGGAGATCCAGTGGTGAGCAGACCAGTCAGGAGGCTGCTGCAGTAACTTATAAAGATTTGGACTGGGCAGGGGCAGGGCACATCCCTGATATCAGAAAAATATGAAAGGATGTGTCAGTGGGATTCGGGACATGATGATTTTGGTTTGGGAAGAGAAGAAGAAGCACAACAGGAAGCCAGTGTTTCTAGTGGGAACTGTTATTGGGAATAGCAGACGAGGGCCCATTGAACCAGTTTTTGTTTGGTTGGTTTTTAAGAAGATGCATTTGGCTTTGGGCAAGCTTCATGTGGAGTGGCAGCAGGGTTTCTAGGGGACGACAGTGTGGGAGTTGAGAAAAGGATCCTGGTGAGAAGGAAAACTTGTAGGTGTTCACTGGGAACAGCAAGAAAGAAGGGTTAGGAAAGAGCAGGGAGAAACAAGGATCGTGGAAGGTGGGGAAGGGGAGGGGAAGTTGGAGAAGTATTTGCAGGCAAGTAGGATATGTGAGGGTCTGAGAAACTAGAACAGGAGAGAGTTTCAAACCTGAAGGAATGGCCAGCCATGGCAGCCCACAAGCCTCTTCCCTCATAAGGTAGAGCATTCGAGTCCTTTTGCTGGGTCCTTGTCATTTCTAATTTCAGTCCTGTCCTCATGATAATTAAGAACCTTCTCTCTCTCATCAGTTTTCTCCCTTGGGGTGCTTATTTTTACTTTTGGAGCCAAGTCAGATTCTGCAAGACACTTTTCCAATACATTTTGACCTTAGTTAATTCTGATTTTCATCTGCCTGTCACAATGAGTGAGTTTCCTCATTCCCCTGATTTGAATGAATATTTCTCAGGTTTTTTTTTTTTTTTTTTTTTTTTTTTTGTAAAACAAGGGCAGAACCTCTTATGTGGCCAAACAGCAGTGCTGTGACATTTGGTTGCCTTGTAAGGCTTTCGTTTGTTTGTTTTTGCTTCTTAAACATTTTTCCTGGACTTCCTGAGAGATGCTGGTGAACATTCTTCAGGATTCCTGTGACCTTTTTCCTTCTTTCTATACTTAGCTCATTCTTGTATTTTCCTAGTTCCTACTGAAAGCCTGAGGTGTATCTTATTATGGATTTCTTTTCTCTCTGATTGTTGGAGTTAATTTCGTGTTACAATGTTAACAGCAGCTAACATTTGTAAAGTGCTTTACAATTTACAAAGCATCTCACATACATTTTCTTATTGTATCTTCACAGTAATTCTGTGAAGCAGTTTAGGTACAATTGTCCTTGTTTTACCAATGAGGCCTCTGAAAACTCAGACAGTAATAGAAGGGGCCCTAGTAATTAAGATCCTTGACTCACTTCCCTTCCTCCCTTCCTCCCTCCCTCTCTTCTTTCCTTCCTTCCTTCCTAATATCACATTTTTTCCTTTAAAAAAAGAAAAAAGACAACACATGATCATTTGAGGAAATTTGGAAAGTCCACAAAAAAATAAAGAAGCAGATATACATTGTTACCTACTCCACTGTTCAGGAAATGCTACTGTCAGCACTTTGTGGTGTTTCTTTCCAGTCCCATTTCTATAGATTGGTGAAGACTTAATATGATTAAAAGTTAACCACATCTTGATGTTTGAGCCTGACTTTTAAGTGTAACATTATATTGTGCACATTTCCCCTTGCCATTCAACTATTTGAAAATGGATTCTAGCATGTGGATATTATAATAATCTATGTAACCATTCTCCTCTTTCAGGACCCTGGAGTTGTTTCCATTTGGAGCTTGTACAAAAACACTTGTGATGAACATCTTTTATACCACAAACACCTGTCTGAACATCTGTGTTCTAAGAGTAAGTATGGAAGGGCTGCATGAATGAGCCTATGGTTCAACCATATTCCATAGATGTACTAGCTTTTATCCAACAAGAAGCCTATCTTACCACACCTTTGCCAGCATTGAATATTATATTTTAAACCAATTACTAGTTTTATGGATGAAAAACAAAGTTCCATTGTTTTGTTTTACATGTCTTTGTAAATAGCTTACAGACAGAACTTTTCCCCTTTGTTATCTGTCTCCTGTTAGAGAGTCTATCGTATTTTCACTTTGTTATTGATATTTAAGGCTTTATGTGAGTTAAATGGCCCCCTAATTCTTGATGCTCCCCAGACACCATTCATGCTGTCTTCCCCCACCATAGAAACCATGCTGGAAAGGGGATTTCAGCCTACTAGTAGAGGAAAAAATAATGAACTCAATCAACTCATACAGAATGCATATGATATATAGGCTCCCCTTCTCCAAACAGCCCTCTTAGGGCCTTGTACCTGGCACATATCATGTAAAGGTAAAAATAGGTGCAAATATGCTATAGATACTTGTGGAATGAGTAAATTAATGTGGTTCCAAGGGATTAAATCAGATTAGGATGAGAATGGAAGGGGAGAAGTCAGTTGCTCAAGGATGGGATGAGCTACAAGGAGTGGTGAGATGTCCAGGTAGGGACATCCTGGTCTAAGAGGGACTCTAGTACCATTTCAGGGACTGGAATAGATCATTCCATTGCCCCAGAGGTTTCCTCTCTGCCCATGAATGTAGTTTGAGACATTATACAAAATGTCTTGGTACCTTTGTTCTAGGTCACAAATGGCAAACATATTTCATCCCATGTGCCGGTTCCTATGGGCTGGTCGTGGTTGCCTGTAGGGCTGGTCGAGTAATATTATGCTGCTGTACTGGGTTCTGCAGAGCGGAGCACTGTGATTTAGAAATAATGACTTCCATGGGTGCTGGAGCAGGAATGTTCATGTCTGTGTTATCTTTGTCTTTTTTTTTTTTAAGACTTTATTTATTTACTTGTGAGAGAGAAAGAGAATGAGAAGGGGGAGGGTCAGAGGGAGAAGCAGACATCCTGCCGAGCAGGGAGCCTGATGTGGGACTTGATCCTGGGACTCCAGGATCATGACCTGAGCTGAAGGCAGTCGCTTAACCAACTGAGCCACCCAGGTGCCCATGTGCCATCTTTGCCTTAAGGAATCCCTCCAACCCTGTCTCCGGATCCTGCTTACTCATCTTGATGTTCTTGCAGATTTCCCATTTTGAGTCAAGTTATTCTCTCCTCACTTGTTAGATTTGATAGTTGAAAATCACTCTTGCTCTCTCAGTTCCTGACTGGCTCTAGTTCTTGAGAGTCCCATCAGGGAAGAGCTTGCGTGGGACTGCGTTTTGGATGTGGATGATTTTTTTTTTTTAAAGCAGCTTTATTGAGGTATAATTGACATATCATAAAAACTCATTATTTAAACTGTATAATTCAGTGGTTTCTCAAAATATATTCACGGAGTTGGGCAACCATCACCGTAATCAATTTTATAACATTTCCATCACTCTAAAAAGAAGTCACCCTCCCTTCCCAAACCATCCCCTTCTCTAGCCCTAACAACAGTAATCTGCTTTCTGTTTCTATAGATTGGTCTATTCTGGACATTTCCTATAAATGGAACCACACAGTATGTGCTCGTGACTACCTTCTTTCACCTGGCATAATGTTTCCAAGGTTTGTCCATGCCATGCTGTAGCGTGGGTGAGTACTTGTTATTTATTAGTGCTGAATCACATTCTGTAGTACGGACAGATCACATTTTATCTATCAGTTCATCAGTTGATGGTCATTTGGGCTGTTTCCACCTTTCAGCTTTTGAGGGTAATGCTATCATGAACATTCATTACAAGTTTTTGTATAGGAGTGTATTTTCATTCCTTCTGTGCAGGTAATCCTGTGCTTAACCTTTTCAAAAGCTACCAGACTGTTATCCTAAGTTGCTGTGTCATTTAATATTTCCATCAGCATTTCCTGAGGGTTCCATTTTCTCCACATCCTCTCCAAGACTTCTTATTTGTCAGTCCTTTTGATTATAGTTACCCTAGTGAGTGTAAAGTGGTATCTCATTGTGGTTTTGATTTGTATTTCCCTGATGACTAATGATATTGGGTATCTTTTCATCATCTTATTTGTTATTTATGTATTTTTTTTTTTTAGAAATGTCTGCTCAGATTCTTTGCCAAATTTTTTTTTAATTTTATTTTTTATAAACATATAATATATTTTTATCCCCAGGGGTACAGGTCTGTGAATCACCACGTTTACACACTTCACAGCACGCACCATATAACATACCCTCCCCAGTGTCCATAATCCCAACCCCTCCCAGCCCCCCTCCCCCCATCAACCCTCAGTTTGTTTTGTGAGATTAAGAGTCACTTATGGTTTGTCTCCCTCCCAATCCCATCTTGTTTCATTTACTCTTCTCCTACCCCCTTCACCCCCCATGTTGCATCTCCTATCCCTCATATCAGGGAGATCATATGATAGTTGTCTTTCTCCGATTGACTTATTTCGCTAAGCATGATACCCTCTAGTTCCATCCACGTCGTCGCAAATGGCAAGATTTCATTTCTTTTGATGGCTGCATAGTATTCCATTGTGTATATATACCACATCTTCTTTATCCATTCGTCTGTTGATGGACATCTAGGTTCTTTCCATAGTTTGGCTATTGTAGACATTGCTGCTATAAACATTCGGGTGCACGTGCCCCTTCGGATCACTACGTTTGTATCTTTAGGGTAAATACCCAGCAGTGCAATTGCTGGGTCATAGGGTAGTTCTATTTTCAACATTTTGAGGAACCTCCATGCTGTTTTCCAGAGTGGTTGCACCAGCTTGCATTCCCACCAAGAGTGGAGGAGGGTTCCCCTTTCTCCGCATCCTCGCCAGCATCCGTCATTTCCTGACTTGTTAATTTTAGCCATTCTGACTGGTGTGAGGTGATATCTCATAGTGGTTTTGATTTGTATTTCCCTGATGCCGAGTGATGTGGAGCACTTTTTCATGTGTCTGTTGGCCATCTGGATGTCTTCTTTGCAGAAATGTCTGTTCATGTCCTCTGCCCATTTCTTGATTGGATTATTTGTTCTTTGGGTGTTGAGTTTGCTAAGTTCTTTATAGATTTTGGACACTAGCCCTTTATCTGATATGTCATTTGCAAATATCTTCTCCCATTCTGTCAGTTGTCTTTTGGTTTTGTTCACTGTTTCCTTTGCTGTGCAAAAGCTTTTGATCTTGATAAAATCCCAAAAGTTCATTTTTGCCCTTGCTTCCCTTGCCTTTGGTGATGTTCCTAGGAAGATGTTGCTGCGGCTGATGTCAAAGAGGTTGCTGCCTGTGTTCTCCTCAAGGATTTTGATGGATTCCTTTCTCACATTGAGATCCTTCATCCATTTTGAGTCTATTTTCGTGTGTGGTGTAAGGAAATGATCCAATTTCATTTTTCTGCATGTGGCTGTCCAATTTTCCCAACACCATTTATTGAAGAGGCTGTCTTTTTTCCATTGGACATTCTTTCCTGCTTTGTCGAAGATGAGTTGACCATAGAGTTGAGGGTCTATTTCTGGGCTCTCTATTCTGTTCCATTGACCTATGTGTCTGTTTTTGTGCCAGTACCATGCTGTCTTGATGATGACAGCTTTGTAATAGAGCTTGAAGTCCAGAATTGTGATGCCACCAACTTTGGCTTTCTTTTTCAATATTCCTTTGGCTATTCGAGGTCTTTTCTGGTTCCATATAAATTTTAGGATTATTTGTTCCATTTCTTTGAAAAAAATGGATGGTACTTTGATAGGAATTGCATTAAATGTGTAGATTGCTTTAGGTAGCATAGACATTTTCACAATATTTATTCTTCCAATCCAGGAGCATGGAACATTTTTCCATTTCTTTGTGTCTTCCTCAATGTCTTTCATGAGTACTTTATAGTTTTCTGAGTATAGATTCTTAGTCTCTTTGGTTAGGTTTATTCCTAGGTATCTTATAGTTTTGGGTGCAGTTGTAAATGGGATGGACTCCTTAATTTCTCTTTCTTCTGTCTTGTTGGTGTAGAGAAATGCAACTGATTTCTGTGCATTGATTTTATATCCTGACACTTTACTGAATTCCTGTACAAGTTCTAGCAGTTTTGGAGTGGAGTCTTTTGGGTTTTCCACATAGAGTATCATATCATCTGCGAAGAGTGATAGTTTGACTTCTTCTTTGCCGATTTGAATGCCTTTAATTTCCTTTTGTTGTCTGATTGCTGAGGCTAGGACTTCTAGTACTATGTTGAATAGCAGTGGTGATAACGGACATCCCTGCCGTGTTCCTGACCTTAGCGGAAAAGCTTTCAGTTTTTCTCCATTGAGAATGATATTTGCGGTGGGTTTTTCATAGATGGCTTTGATAATATTGAGGTATGTGCCGTCTATCCCTACACTTTGAAGAGTTTTGATCAGGAAGGGATGCTGTACTTTGTCAAATGCTTTTTCAGCATCTATGGAGAGTATCATATGGTTCTTGTTCTTTCTTTTACTAATGTGTTGTATCACATTGATTGATTTGCGGATGTTGAACCAGCCTTGCAGCCCTGGAATAAATCCCACTTGGTCGTGGTGAATAATCCTTTTAATGTACTGTTGAATCCTATTGGCTAGTATTTTGGCGAGAATTTTTGCATCTGTGTTCATCAAGGATATTGGTCTGTAGTTCTCTTTTTTGATGGGATCCTTGTCTGGTTTTGGGATCAAGGTGATGCTGGCCTCATAAAATGAGTTTGGAAGTTTTCCTTCAATTTCTATTTTTTGGAACAGTTTCAGGAGAATAGGAATTAGTTCTTCTTTAAATGTTTGGTAGAATTCCCCCGGGAAGCCATCTGGCCCTGGGCTTTTGTTTGTTTGGAGATTTTTGATGACTGTTTCAATCTCCTTACTGGTTATGGGTCTGTTGAGGCTTTCTATTTTTTCCTGGTTCAGTTGTGGTAGTTTACATGTCTCTAGGAATGCATCCATTTCTTCCAGATTGTCAAATTTGTTGGCGTAGAGTTGCTCATAGTATGTTCTTATAATTGTCTGTATTTCTTTGGTGTTCATTGTGATCTTTCCTCTTTCATTCATGATTTTATTTATTTGGGTCCTCTCTCTTTTCTTTTTGATAAGTCTGGCCAGGGGTTTATCAATCTTATTAATTCTTTCAAAGAACCAGCTCCTAGTTTTGTTGATTTGTTCTATTGTTTTTTTGGTTTCTATTTCATTGATTTCTGCTCTGATCTTTATAATTTCTCTTCTGCTGGGTTTAGGGTTTCTTTCTTGTTCTTTCTCCAGCTCCTTTAGGTGTAGGGTTAGGTTGTGTACCTGAGACCTTTCTTGTTTCTTGAGAAAGGCTTGTACTGCTATATATTTTCCTCTCAGGACTGCCTTTGTTGTGCCCCACAGATTTTGAACCATTGTGTTTTCATTATCATTTGTTTCCATGAATTTTTTCAATTCTTCTTTAATTTCCTGGTTGACCCATTCATTCTTTAGAAGGATGCTGTTTAGTCTCCATGCATTTGGGTTCTTTCCAAATTTCCTCTTGTGATTGAGGTCTAGCTTCAGAGCATTGTGGCCTGAAAATATGCAGGGAATGATTCCAATCTTTTGATAACAGTTGAGACCTGATTTAGGACCAAGAATGTGATCTATTCTGGAGAATGTTCCATGTGCACTAGAGAAGAATGTGTATTCTGTTGCTTTGGGATGAAATGTTCTGAATATATCTGTGATGTCCATCTGGTCCAGTGTGTCATTTAAGGCCTTGATTTCCTTGTTGATCTTTTGCTTGGATGATCTGTCCATTTCAGTGAGGGGAGTGTTAAAATCCCCTACTATTATTGTATTATTGTCGATGTGTTTCTTTGATTTTGTTATTAATTGGTTTATATAGTTGGCTGCTCCCACGTTAGGGGCATAGATATTTAAAATTGTTAGATCTTCTTGTTGGACAGTTCCTTTGAGTATGATATAGTGTCCCTCCTCATCTCTTATTATAGTCTTTGGCTTAAAATCTAATTGATCTGATATAAGGATTGCCACTCCTGCTTTCTTCTGATGTCCATTAGCATGGTAAATTCTTTTCCACCCCCTCACTTTAAACCTGGAGGTGTCTTCGGGTGTAAGATGAGTTTCTTGTAGGCAACATATAGATGGTTTTTGTTTTTTTATCCATTCTGATACCCTGTGTCTTTTGATTGGGGCATTTAGCCCATTAACATTCAGGGTAAGTATTGAGAGATATGAATTTAGTGCCATTGTATTGCCTGTAAGGTGACTGTTATTGTATATTGTCTCTGTTTCTTTCTGATCTACTTCTTTTAGGGTCTCTCTTTGCTTAGAGGACCCCTTTCAATATTTCCTGTAGAGCTGGTTTGGTATTTGCAAATTCTTTCAGTTTTTGTTTGTCCTGGAAGCTTTTAATCTCTCCTTCTATTTTCAATGATAGCCTAGCTGGATATAGTATTCTTGGCTGCATGTTTTTCTCGTTTAGTACTCTGAATATATCATGCCAGCTCTTTCTGGCCTGCCAGGTCTCTGTGGATAAGTCTGCTGCCAATCTAATATTTTTACCATTGTACGTTACAGACTTCTTTTCCTGGGCTGCTTTCAGGATCTTTTCTTTGTCACTAAGACTTGTCAATTTTACTATTAGGTGACGGGGTGTGGACCTATTCTTATTGATCTTGAGGGGGGTTCTCTGAACCTCCTGGATTTTGATGCTTGTTCCCTTTGCCATATTGGGGAAATTCTCTCCAATAATTCTCTCCAATATACCTTCTGCTCCCCTCTCTGTTTCCTCTTCTTCTGGAATCCCAATTATTCTAATGTTGTTTCGTCTTATGGTGTCACTTATCTCTCGAATTCTCCCCTTGTGATCCAGTAGCTGTTTGTTCCTCTTTTGCTCAGCTTCTTTATTCTCTGTCATTTGGTCTTCTATATCGCTAATTCTTTCTTCTGCCTCATTTATCCTAGCAGTCAGAGCCTCCATTTTTTATTGCACCTCATTAATAGCTTTTTTGATTTCAACTTGGTTAGATTTTAGTTCTTTTATTTCTCCAGAAAGGGCTTTTATATCTCCCGAGAAGGTTTCTCTAATATCTTCCATGCCTTTTTCGAGCCCGGCTAGAACCTTGAGATCGTCATTCTGAACTCTGGATCTGACATATTACCAATGTCTGTATTGATTAGGTCCCTAGCCTTTGGTACTGCCTCTTGTTCTTTTTTTTGTGGTGAATTTTTCTGCCTTGTCATTTTGTCCAGATAATAGTATATGAAGGAGCAAGTAAAATACTAAAAGGGTGGCAAGAACCCCAGGAAAATATGCTTTAGCCAAATCAGAAGAGATCCCAAATCGTGAGGGGGGAGAAAGGGGATTAAAAAGAGGTTTTTTTTTCAGAAAGAAAGAAAAAAAAATTAAAAAAAGAAAACCAATAAAGAAAAAGTATAAAAAGGAAAAAAATATATATATTAGATAAACTAGTTAAAAAATGTTAAAAAAGAAAAGGGTAAAAGTTAAAAAAATTTAGCAGAAGAAGAAAAAAGATTGAAAAAGAAAAAAAAATTAAATTAACTGCAAGGCTAAAGAATCATGGGGAGAAAGCCATGAGTTCCATGCTTTGCTTTCTCCTCCTCTGGAATTCCGCTGCTCTCCTTGGTATTGAAACTGCACTCCTTGGTAGGTGAACTTGGTCCTGGCTGGGTTTCTTGCTGATCTTCTGGGGGAGGGGCCTGTTGTAGTGATTCTCAAGTGTCTTTGCCGCAGGCGGAGTTGTACCGCCCTTACCCGGGGCCGGGCTGAGTAATCTGCTCGGGTTTGCTTTTGGGAGCTTTTGTTCCCTGAGCGCTTTCCGTAGAGTTCTGGAGGGCGGGAATGAAGATGGCAGCCTCCCAGTCTCCGGCCCGGAGGAGCCGAGAGCCCGGGGCCCCACTCCTCAGTGCGCCCCCAGAGAGCAGCGCCCAATGACTCCCGCCACCCTGGCCTCCGGCCGCGCTCCGAGCTGACCGAGCCTGCGACTGGTTCAAGGTAACCCCGAGGTGAGAGTCACTCCTTGGCTCTGTCTCTGTAGCCGGCTTCCCCGTTCTAATACCTTGAGCTCTGTGACACTCAGACACCCTGATCCTTCTGTGACCCTGCGGGACCTGAGGCCACGCTGACCCCCCGCGGGCTTCACCCCGGTTAAGCCTCTGGAGCGATGTCCCTCAGCGGAACAGACTTTTTTTTTTTTTTTTAAAGATTTTATTTTTATTTATTTGACAGATAGAGATCACAAGCAGGCAGGGAGGCAGGCAGAGAGAGAGGAGGAAGCAGGCTCCCTGCTGAGCAGAGAGCCCGATGCGGGGCTCGATCCCAGGACCCTGAGATCATGACCTGAGCCGAAGGCAGCGGCTTAATCCACTGAGCCACCCAGGCGCCCCGGAACAGACTTTTAAAAGTCCCGATTTTGTGCTCCGTTGCTCCGCCGCTTGCCAGGAGCCGGCCCCTCCCCCCGCAGTCTATCTTCCCGTCGCTTTGGATTCACTTCTCCGCCAGTCCTACCTTTCAGAAAGTGGTTGATTTTCTGTTTCTAGAGTTGCTGTTCTTCTTCTCTTCGATCTCCTGTTGGATTTGTAGGTGTTTGCAATCTTTAGATAAGCTATCTAGCTGATCTCCCGCTCCCTGAAGTAGTCTCAGCCTGCTACTTCTCCACCATCTTGACTCCTCTCCTTTCCCGAGTTTTTAATTGGGTTCTTTGTCTTTTTATAATTGCATTATAAGGGTTCTTGATATATATCTTGGATGTAAATAAATCTCATCAGATATATGATTTGCAAAATTTTTCTCCCTTTCCATGGGCTATCTTTTCATTTTCTTGATGGTGTCCCTTGAGGTACAAAAAATTTTCGATGGTATCCAGTTTACATATTTTTTGTTTCTTTTGGTGCCATGTAAGAAACCATTGCCTAGTCCAACATCATGAAGATTTGTGATTATGTTTATACCTAAGAGTTTAGTAATTTTAGCTCTTACATTTAGATGTTTGATACATTTGAGTGAATTTTTGGTGTGAGTAGGAATCCAAATTCATACTTTGCGTGTGGATAAACAGTTACCCAGCATCATTCAGTAAAAAATTATTATTTCTCCATTGAATTATCTCAGAACCCTTGTTGAAAATTGATTGACTATATATATGGGGGAACTCATAATTTTATTCCATTGGTCTATATGTCAGACATGGGTGACATTTAAATTTACTCCCACATTTGGGGATTCTTGAAATTTATGCAGACTCCTACTATATGAAGTTAGAGAATTTGTTCTTCAATCTCTCTACAAAGTTCAATCCGCCACACTTTGATGAAGTTTGCAGTAGGCAGACTGATGTTTACCTAATAAAGCTTTGGAATGCCTTTGTTTGCAAGCTCTGCAACAGAACGACTCAAGGTGACTTGAGACATATGGAAACTTAATTGTTTCTTATAAGAAATCCAGAGGCTGGTGGCTCTAGGATTAGTTCATTTAGCAGCTCAGTGTTGATAGTGCTGTGCTCAGTATATCTACAGTTCTCCTGTTCTTTTCCTCATGCAAGTTGGTGGCTGTAGGTACAAGCATCAGGGTCTCATATAACTGTATCCAAGGCAAGAAGGAAGGGGGTTTTTTGTTTTCACAGATTCCTCTGTTCTATTAAGAAGGAAAATCTTCCAGGAGGTCAGGCTTCTACCCCATGTGACCAAGACTGAGCCACACATTCACCTTTAACCACAGTAAGGTAGGGGAAGTGAATATAAGCATTCTTAACTCTTAGAAATAAAGCAAAGAGAGCAAAGGGGAGGAATGGATGGAAATGACAACTACCAATGTCTACCTTCTGATTTGGCAGTAGTTGAAGGGGTTGGGATGAGTATGGGGGGGCGGGGGCAGTGTGGGGTGGAGGGGGCAGGATAGGACATATTCCACGGGGTTGAGAACTGGAGCCATCAGTTCTCCCTCCTTACATCAATGATATACACATTTGGATGGAAAGGTCTGGAAATATATGGGGAAAAGTGAGATGGCAGGCAAGAGAACTTGGAAAGAACACCAAATTTGGGAAGTCCAGAGGCAGGGGTCAAAGAGGTAGAAAAGAGTCAAGAGTGAAAGTTGAGCAAGAACTAGTGAGACTCAGAGCAGTTCCTTAGAACCCCACCTGGCATGGAGGCTGGCTTTTGTGAGCTGGCAGGCACAGGATGTTAGTGGTTGGGTCTGGTGGGAAGACCCAGGAGCAAGGTCACCATTTGTGCTCAGCACTGTGTCAGACAACACAAAGATGTATAGGGTCATCTCCTGCCTTCAGGAACTTTTAATCTCATCATTTCTTCAGTGAACAACCTTGCCAGCTGTGAAAAAGGAGAAGCCATTCCTGCCTTACACAGGCTGGCTCTCAGGGCAGCAAGAGTTCATGTCCTGCCTCAAAGTTATAAGCCAGAGAAGCTCAGCTCCCCTGGTACCAGTTCTTAACCCCAGGGGCACTATTTTGTAGGTAATGCCCATGACTAACATTTATTGAGCACTTACTCTTTGTATAATTTTAATCACTTTTTATTACTAAAGCTTTTCTTTCTTTCTTTTTTTTTTTAAAGATTTTACTTTTATTTATTTGACAAAGAGAGACACAATGAGAAAGGGAGCACAAGCTGGGGGAGTGGGAGAGGGAGAAGCGGGTTCCCTGCTGAGCAAGGAGCCCGATGTGGGGCTCGATCCCAGGACCTCGAGATTATGACCTGAGCCCAAAATAGACGCTTAACGAATGAGCCACCCAGGCACCCCTATTACTAAAGCTTTCATTCACTCAATGGAGCAGATATTTTATTATCATCCCCATTTTATACATGAGAAAACTGAGTCTCTGAGGGGTCAGTCAGCTTTCTTAAGGTCATACACAGGGTCAGGTATGCCATTTCAGGCAGTCTGATGCCAACGTGAAGGGGAGGGCAGTACTGCCTCCTAAGAGTCAACACCTTTCTGTGGAAGAGATTCTTGTGTATCTAAGAACAGGGAGGGCTGATGCTGGAGAGCTGTGCTGATCCTATGCTGTGCGGTCCTAGCCTCCCGGCACCTGTTTCCTCATGTGTGAAATGAGATGATCATCTGATATTCTCTAGGTCCCTTCTGGCCTGGAGGTCTGTGAGCAGTCCTTTAGAAGGGAAGGCAGCCATGGCTGATGCTTGGATGAAGTTAAACTCCTTCTAGCTCTTAAATCTTAGCTGCACTGAATCCTCACAGTCACAGTGACAAAGAGCCTCCAATAAAACCCTCAATCATCTCGAATACTGTTGACAGGAACAAGGAGGATTCCCATGAGAGGACCAGGCACCGGGGTTGGGGTGGGGAGGGTGTGATAGAGCTGGAACCAATACGTGTCTCTCACGATTCCTTTTCCTTAGGAAGAGGCAGAGGTTGCAAGCAGGTCAGTTCATTATAACTGCATTTACTGCATTGATTTCCATTGCTTTGATGAGGAAACTTTCCAGCAGGAGAGGCAAGTTGCCTTGGGACCTATAAATCTTGCTAGCACAGCCCTGGTCTTCTCAGGCCAGAGCAGCCAGTGTGTTGGTTTCTTCTCCTATGAAGAGGTAGCTCTGATTTGTAGAATGGAAAAGAAGGGCTCAGGGCCCTGTAGTGGGAAGTTCCAGTCCTGGAGTCTTGGTCTTGGGAACCTCCACAGGTGAGGATCTCAGCTTCCCAATCTGTGGATGCAAAAATGCTACCGCTAGCAACGTGTTGCACCACTAACCTTGAACAAGATACTTAACCTCTGTGGAGTGGGTTTCTTCATCTGTGAAATGGGGATAATAGGAGTACTTATAGAATTACTGTGATGAGTAAATGAGTTACTCTATATAAAGCAACTGGTTCATGGTAATGTACTATAATAAATGTTGGTTCCAAACATGTTTCCTTGTTGAGCCTCAAAGCTTCCTGAGGGCAGGGATCTTGACTACCTGATATAACACCACAACCACAGTGTAGGCTGCAGTGCCAGGTTTATAATAGAGCATCACATATATTTATTGAATAAATGGAGAATGAATGAGAGTGCTTTGCAAACTGGTAAGTGCAACTTAAGAGAGTGGCAGAATTATTATCTATGGTAGTTCCTGGTTTCTCGGGATTATTGGGTAGCTCAGAAACTGGAGGATACAGAACATTCTGGGTCTGGTTCATTGGTCTGATGCTTCCTGTTAACTCCTTTCAAGGTCTTGGGGACCAAGCACTGTTATTAGTCAGGGTCTTAAAGGCATAGGTCAGTTGAGAGGGAGGAGGCAATGGCTCAGTATTATAGACTCGGTGTATACCTTTGGCCAAAAAACTCCTTTGTTCGTGAAAGCAGTCATCGGCAATGCGAAATCTCCCCATTTGTCAAGTTGGTCTTTATGCAGCATAAAGAGTTTTGCAGGCAGTGTTTCCCACCTGCTTCTGGAGACAGAATGACAAGGTTGAGGGGGCTAAGGCTCGTTGAAGGTCCAAAGCTGAGACTCAACCCCAGGTCTCCTGACATCAGTCCAGGGACCCTCCTGATTATCACACTGGTGTTGCTTGTAGAGGAGGGGCTGGCTAGAGTTCTGCCTCCTATAAGATGTGTGTGTGTGTCCTCAGACAAGTAACTTTTCTCTCTACAAAATGAGAACAGCAGTAAAACCTACCTCTCAGGATTGTAGCAAGAATTATATGAAGTAGTGTGGGAAAAGAGCTTAAGTCAGAACCTGACATGAAGAACGTAATCAAGCTTTTGCCCCCCCCCCCACTAGCCCACAGTGTTGTATGTCATGTGCTAACAGTATGGAGAGAGATGGAGCACACAGGGAAGGGTGGGGGAATCCTCGCCTTCCCTTAGCAAATATTTAATGAGGGCCTCCTATGTACTAGGCATGACACCAGGCACTCGGGAGACAGTGGAGACCAAATGGGGCTGACATAGGTCCAGTGGGACTTAAAATCCAGCAAGAAAGGCAACCATTAAGGGAATATCCACAGACAAAACAAGGCCTGCCCCCTCCTTGAGGCATGTAAAAGATAGTATTTATAATATATACACAGTTCTGGAGAAATGATGCCTAAGCTAAGATCTGAAGGATGTGGCAGGAATCAGAGGATTAAGAGCCTCATTTTGGCCTCTTTAGGCTTGAGATATCTTGAAAGGTGTGCATGGTGAGCCAGACAGCCAGCTGGCTCTGTGATTACAGAGCTCAGCAGAGAGGCGGTGATGAAGGTGGAGATGTGGGGTCTGTCATCACACGGGTGGGATTCAACCCATGTAAAATGAGTAAGGAGCTCCAAGAAAGAGGTTGAGACCAAAGATACATGAGACCTGGTTCCTCCCGCTCTGGGGAGCTAGGAGTGCGGTTGAATGGGGAGCAAGTTCCCACATTTGGAAAGTGGCTGGAGGCAGGCTGTCAGGAATGTAAACCAGAGAGTGAAGAGACAGGTGGAAACCAGTTAGTTAAGGAAGGATGGAGAAGGGCTTATCCTGCTAACTGGGGTTCGTCAGGAGAAGAGACTGGGTGAGGCTATCAATGCCGAATACACCCAAGATTTCTATGTTGCCCCAGCAACAACCCCCACAGGCTCTCCAGCACTGGCAAGGATTGATGGCGGCCAAGGAGTCAGTACCAGAGACAGAGGGCAGTGTGAAAGCCTAGTGCCCTTGTGTGTATATGTGCATGTACATGTACATGTGTGAGTGTGTGTTTTTGAGCATCTCATCTACATAAAACATCTCATCTACATAAAACAAACAAGTTTTTAAAAGCTCACTTTGAAACTTCTGATGTCTAAATAGTTTGAACTGTGTGTTAATGCCATGAAAGCGCAAAGCGCCCTTAATTTGAGAATGCTAATATCTCCTGCAGGTGCTGTTTTGGTTAAATACATTTTTTCCCCCTCGGTGCTAAGTATTTTAATTTTTGGAAGTCTCTTATGCCTGGTTCAGGTGTTTGTTTTTAGGTCAGAGTTACCTGACTTAATGACAAAATGTATTTGCAAAGCAATTCCTGAGGAGCCATGGTTTTTATTGGCTTTAGGCAAGATTTCTTGTGGTCTTTCTTTCATTCCTTTATTCATCACTCATGATCTAAGCACTGATATGTGGGGAAGGAAAAGTTCTAGGAAAGTTGGAAGGAAAAGGCTCAAGTGAGAGGGTCTGAGATACAGAGATGAAGGGGCTACAGCCTAAGAGAGAAAGAACAGAGAAGGGTACATGTCAATCACATATACCTAGAAGAGAGTACTATATTGGGTTAAGTGCCACAGTGGGTAGGTAAGAAATGAGATGCTTTCAGCTACAAATAACTAAGAGTGGAATAAACAAGAAGCTTTAATTTAACAAGAGGCTGGAAGAAAGCCGTCATATTGTGTTATTTCCATCCAGTTCATCCAGGATTGTGGTTTATTCTGTCCTCTTGCTCTGACACTCCGCTTGTGTTTGGGATGCCTCATGGCCTCAATGTGGCTGCTACAATCACATGCTGGTAGGGTAGCATCCCAAGGAGGTAGGAATGGAAGAGAATTTCTCCTCAAAGCGCTTTCCTTCCCTCTTTCTCCTGCTCTTAAAAGATTACCCAGTCTTTGGGGTCCATGTCAAATGCCTCCCACCCAGTCATCCCATGAAGATAGCCCACTTTTCTCTAAATTTTGGTAGTGTTTGGTTTGCTCCACCTCGCTTCAGCATACACATAGTGTTTTGTGTTATAATTACTTGTGCTTATGAGTAGATCTTGTTGGTCCCCTTTGAGCACTCATGACAAGGAGATTGATAGTGAGGTATGGAAGGTTTAGGAGGCTTGCCCAAAGGTATCCAGCTGAACTGGGATCTAGGCCACGGCATACCCTATCTATTTTGATTAAATAAAGTGCCAGAGATTTTCTTATGATTGGCCTGGTTTTCCCAAATAAAATCTGGTGGGAAAGGTACTAATGAAATATTCTGGTTAGTTGGTGAGTGACTGTTAATGTACTATTGTTCCTCAGGTGTTTATGTGATTATGAGCTTTGTTTCATGGCATAAGTGCCTGCACAGCTTTCACTACCACTTTCTCCTCTTGCCAACTTGCCAAGTATGTAGTATGTGCTCAATAAAGAACTGTTGGATTGAATTGTATTCACACCCACATGCACATCTCCTCTTCCATATGCCTTCCTAATGGACTGGGATGACAGGCTTTAACTTAAAATACTGGGATTGGGGGATGCCTGGAAGGCTCAGTGGATTAAAGCATCAGGTCATGATCCCAGGGTCCTGGGATGGAGCCTCAAATCGGGCTCTCTGCTCAGCAGGGAGCCTGCTTCCTCCTCTCTGTCTCTCTGCCTGCCTCTCTGCCTACTTGTGATCTCTGTCTGTCGAATAAATAAATAAAATCTTTAAAAAAAAAAAGACTGGGATTGGAACCCTGATGAGTAAACATGGTAATATATAATGGAAGTGATAATTTATTAGCTTCTGGCCACCAAAGTTTAATTAATACTCCTGTAATATCATTTAGTGCCACTGGATACTCACCATGGGGAAAGGCCAGCCAACTGCAGGAAATATTTAAAAAAGATATAAACACTCAACTTTCTAGGATTTACATTGGCTAAGGCCCAGAGATGGATATTTGTCCTCATAGAGCCTTGCTGGCCTAATGGCTTACTCATCAAATATTTTTGGTCCAGAATTTCCTTTTTCTGCAAAGTCTGTCTTTAAATGCACAGTTGGTACTACATTCTTTGTAGTGATTGCTCTATTTTCTTCTTTCTTTATCCACTGGTGTATCATTCTTATCTGTACATCTACCCACCCACTCATCCATCTACCTACCCATCCATCCACTCACCCATCTATCCATTCATCCACCATTCATTTGTCTATCCCTCCTGACCTCCCTCGTTTCTTCCCATCCCTCCGACCCTCCATCCACCAATCCCATCCATCAAGACAGCTTGCTTTGAGTACTGTTTCTCTATCAGGCATTGTTTAAAGATAAGATCCTAAGCAATCTGATTCTCCCTTGCCTTATCTCCTACCACTTTGTCCTTCACTCTACTCAGTACGATAGCAGTCTTCTTTTTATTCTTTTTTAAAAATTTATTTATTTATTTATTTGACAGAGAGAGAGAGAGAGACACTGAGAGAGGGAACACAAGCATGGGGAGTGGGAGAGGGAGAAGCAGGCTTCCAGCGGAGCAGGGAGCCCAAAGTGGAGCTTGATCCCAAAACCCTGGGGCCATGACCCGAGCCAAAGTTAGATGCCCAACAACTGAGCCACCCAGGCTAAATAAAACAAGCTTGTTCCTGTTCCTCCTTGATGGGGTATTCTTCCAACAGATTCTTACAAGTCTTATTCCTTTATTTCATTCAGGTTTTTGTTCAAATGTCCCCAGTAGTTCCCCTACCTCCTGTGGTAGTTATCCCATTTACCTGTTTTGTTTTCCTTTGGGCTACTCACTGATAACTTGGAATTGTAGTCATTACTTATTTATCATCTATCTCCACCTCTAAATTGCAATATCCCTGAGGACAATTTTCACCATCTTTGATGCTGTCTTCTTAGCACCTTAAAGAGGCCCCGGCCCACAGTGGGTGTTCAAGAACTATTTGTCAGATGACTGAATGACCTCGGCCTTAATTCTGCCCTTGACCAATTTACAGTTTATGTGTAGAGACAGAAAAGATACCTAAGGAGATTAAAACAAAAGGTGGCTATGGCAAAAATACGGTGAATTGTTTCTGATGATTATCAGTCAGGGTGATTGCGTCTGCCTGGAGGGAGAGTGGCTTGGAGGGTGGGGATGCTGTAGCAGACACTGTGGTTGCCCTACTTGCATCTAGACTTTCCTCCCGGTTTACCTGCATCTGTGATGTGGTCATGCATACTGGTGCTTCCCACCTGTGAACTCAGGTCTGTGGTTCTGTGGGTTTTTCTGGTATCATGGGAGCTTGCTCAGCTTGGGTGCAGGGTGACCCAGAGGTGCTGGATGTGAAAGGCTCTGGGAGTGAGTAAATACTTTTGCTTCCCTACTCAGCACTGGGACAACGTGGAGGCATGTTTTCTACAGTCCCTCCTGGTGGGAGTGAGCACAGGTACTCAGAGCAGTAACCCCCCGCCCCCATATTAGCTTCCCTCCCTCCCCTGTTTCACTTCCCCTCCACCTCACCTGGTTGTCCTGGAGTAAACCACCAGCATCAACAATCTTGTCTCAGGGTCTGCTTTCAGGAAGCTCAAACCAAGAAGGGCAGGGTGGGGTAGAGGCATTTTAGAAACAGTAGAAAAAGCCAGTAACCCAGATTTCTCTGTGGCTCTAACTTTCCAGCAGTCAAGGGAGCCTCCACTCCCGCTCGCACCTTGCCTACACCATCGCGCACTTGCTCAAGAGAGAAGGAAGCCCTTGATCCCTGGTGGCAAGGGGCAGCTGAAGGTAGGGAAGTGGCGAGGGTCAGGGAGGCAAGAGTTTTTCGGTAACATGCTGTGTGCCCTTGGGCAAGTCCCTTCCTCTCTCTGGGCATCAGTCTTATCACTGACCCTGTGATGTGGGTGGTATGTCTAACCTCTAAGCTTCCTTCTCACTCTGGGGCTCTACAACATTATCCCGCTTTGCTCTTCTTCCTTTCTTTCCCTCTCACTCTGATTCCAATCATCTGTCTGTCTCTCAAGGTCCAGTTTTGGGGGACGGGCTGGTAAATACCCAGCTTTAGTTGTCCCTGCTAAGGATGGGTGAGGCTTAATCCATGCAGCATTCTTTGGGATCCTGGAGAAGACCGTTTTCTCTCTGCCTGAGGTGTCATTATTGTTAATAATGATGACATCAATCTACCTCATCAGGACCCGCAAGTGCTTAACTAAGAAAAATGCTTTTGTCGCTGTTAGTAAATATAAAGTGCGTCTACTCCATCAGAATGCCACCCCAGACGGGTGAGTCTGTTCCCTTCCCTGTGCCCTGATGACTGCTCGTTTGCAATCCTGCCCTTCTTCCAACGACAGCGTTTATTTTTTATTGATGTTTCAGCACTTTGACAAATACATTTTTCCATGAAGAGAAACATAATTAACTTAAGTCATTTATATTAATCACAAGGGGGGAAAATCATGCAAAACAGGGGTAATTTTGTATTGAACAAGGCACGTTGTCTAATGAATATAGATGATGTTGATTTATGTGTTTATCCAAAAAGCATCAGTAGGGAAAAAATGCCAACCCTCGAGTCCCACCCTATCCCCCCCAAAAGCTGAAAAAAAATCCCTCAAGTTCTATTTAATGATGCTTCCTGGGTTGGTGGCATCCTGCCCACAGACTGAAAAATAAAATGACTTTTCAAGTGTTTACGGAGCTTGAACAGCAAGAGAAATTCTCTCCCAGAGTGGGTGTCCTCTGCCTGAATCCCAGGAAAGCTGTAATTACTTATTCCTGCAAACACTGGGCCAATGTGGCTGGGTCTATACAGGTAGGATGGTGTGAACTCTTTCTTACTGCAGCTTTGGGACAGGTCTAAGGGCCACAACTGCAGGCTGTGGTTGGCAGGGACTCGGCCACCAGAGCTCAGATTCCCCAGCTGTGTGGACCAGCCGAGGTGGATCCATTTGATGGGAAAGTTGCATTTAGAATAATTCACTGTTGTGAAAAAGAGTGGTAATGCCTCCTGTTTACAGCCTCGCCTCCTCACGTGTGTGAGTACAGCTGCTGGCTGGAGCTCGCAGGTATCAAGAAGAAGGGTAGGGGGAGGAGACAAGGATGCATCACAGGAACGTCACTAAGTCACACAGTGTTCGAGCCAGGAGCCCATACCTTACAAAAGCATGGAACCCAGGCCCCTCATTTCCCCACTGAGTAAACTGAAACCCAAAAAGGAACAATAATTGGTGCTACCAAGCACTCCCTATGTATCAGGCATCATTATAAGTGTTTTTTGGTGTTTTAATCTTCACAATAATTTTATGGGGTAACTGCTGTCATGATCCTCATTTTATAGCTGAGGAAATTCAGGCTCATAGAAAGGATGGTGCTTCTGCAGGAGCCCACAGAGAGTCATTGGCTGAACAAGACCCCAGACTTTCTGACTCCCCTCTCCCCCCATCCAGGAGGGAGGGAGCAGCTCATGGGGAGTGTGTGAATTCCCCGAGGGATCTTTTGAGCAAGACTTTGGAAACTTTTAGAACTTTGTTCCGTCTCTCTTCTTTTTGTTTTATGTGGGCTGCTCCCTCTGCTGTCACTGGCCATAAACATCCCTAGACAATCTCAGAGGACTGTGAGCTTGCCTCAGGGACACAGAGGTGACAGATTAATGAGCTATGAGAGGGTACCTGGGTGGGGGTGGGATCTGGGTTGGGATTATTGGGTGGAGGCAGAGAGTGTTTGAAGGCTGAGGAGCCAGAGCCAGGGTTCCTGGAAGAGCAGAAGGAGGCCAGCCCTGGAACTTGCTGACTGTGTCTCAGCAGTAGCAGTTCCTTTTGCCCATAGAGAAACAGACAGGGCAACCTGTTCCTGACCAGGAAGCTGGATCTTTAGTTTCTTCTTCCTGTTGTCTGTTTTTGACTTACAGTGGTATCCCCTCTACCTGAGACCCCCAAATAGCAGTCCTGAGGACAATGGATCTAGACCGTCTGGATTCAAATCCTGTCTCTGCCACTTGCTGTGTGACCTTGGAAAACTCCCCTAACCTCTCTGGACTGAGTTTCCTACACCTCCATTAGGGCATGGCTAAGGATTAGTGCTCAGATTTAGGACAGTGCAGCGAATCTATGTGTTGGCTATTATAATTATTATGAGAAGAAATTGGATCCCCAAAGCACCCACCTCCTTGTATGTGACCACACGAAGTCATAAGTGAACATCAGGTTTGGGCAGACCTGGCCCAGTGGGGAGGAGCAGGGAGCCCTGGAAGGGCTTTTGGGGTGGGTGCAGGAAGGTGGGACCAACCAGAGCCTGTTTTCGTGGTTTCCTCGGCACTCTGTGCTCAGAGCCACTGTGCCCACAGAACCAGGCTGCAATCTGTCTTTGGGCTGGTCTGTGGCTCCTTGCGCAGCCAGGCCAAGCAGGATCCAGGGCCCCATCCATCCTCGGCTGCTCGGACAGCGGCGGTGGAGAGCGCATCTGTCACTGTCTCCCGTGGCATGGATGGCTGGTGTGTCATTTTTGACAAATGTCTATGCCAGCAAGCTCTGCGTGGCTGTGTATAGTTACAGACACTGAAAACACACAAACACAGACGGGCTGCTCCACACGCCAGCAGACACAAAGGAGGACTATCGCTACAGATTGGAGGGGCTGGGGAAGGGCGGCCATGGAGAGCGGGACGTCCACTTGAAAGATCTGGGCTCTGCCTCCTACCCTCTCTCTCTCTTTTCTAAAATATTTTATTTATTTACTTGAGATACAGAGAGAGAGCATGAGAGACAGAGCATGAGCCGGGTGGAGGGGCAGGGGGAGAGGGAGAAGAGGGATCCTGATGGGGAGCTCAATCCCAGGACCCTGGGATCACAAACTGAGCCAAAGACAGATGTGAGCCACCCAGGCGCCCCTCTGCCTCCTGCTCTTCACAAAACTTTGTGCAAACCATTTTCTCTCCCTGTGCCTGGGTTTTCCTGTGCATGAGGTGGGGATGAATGTCCCCGCCCTACCCTCTGCAGTATTACAGGACTTCATCACGATGTTCATCACCCTGTTAGCAAAGATAGCAGCTACCCCCTTTCAAGCACCTGCCTTGGGTCAAGTGTTTTGTGCCTATGTGCGCAAGTCCCCCACATTCCCCAAATAAGCCCATTTTACAGATGAGGGAATAGATTTAGAAAAGCAACTTAGCTAGGGGTCACACAGCAAACAACAGAGCTGCCTTGGCGGGCAGGCAGTGCCTGCTCTGGGCTGGGATCCGGCAACCTGAATCTGCAAAGGGCCGGACAGTTGATGCTTTATGGTTCACAGGCCGTGTGTTCTCTGCTTCATCTACTCAGTTCTGCCAGTGTTGTTCGGAAGACTGACAATAAATAAATGCGTGTGGCTGTGTGCCAATGCAATTTTATTTACAACACAGTTGGCCGGCTCGATTTGTCTTTGGGGCTCACAGGCCATAGCTTGTGACCCCTGCTCTAGACTTCCAAATCAAAGGAGAAGACGAGAACAGAGGACTATGTATGCTTCAGGGAGGCCTATCGGGGATGGTTGAGAATACCAGTTCGGGAGCTGGACTGCCTGTGTGACAGTCCCAGCTGGCCCCCTTACTGCTTGTGAGATCTGAGCAAGAGACTTAATAGCCCTATGCCTCAGTTTCTCCATTTATAAAATGGGAATACTAATATTGCCCACCCCGCAGTCTTCTTGTTAGAATTACATGGTTAACCGTGGGCCTAGCACATCATAAACATTGGGTAAATGTCACCTATTATCACACACCAGCGAACATTATCATCGACACTTGAGAGGCCGATGTTAATTTAAATGGTGAGTCGAACAAGATTTCCCAGCTCAGCTCTCCTGGTTCCAGCTTTCTGCTTTCTTCCTGCAAGAGCCCAAGTCCTTAATGGGGGGAGTGGCTGCTTTGTCATATGTTCATCTCTTAGACCCCTGGGATGACAGACAAAGGGACCTTAGGGACTAGCCTGCCTTTTACCATAGGACACTGAGGTCCAGAGAGGGGAAGGAACTTACTCGAGGTCACACTCAAAAGTGACAGATTCACTTTTCCTTTCTCCCCAGTCAGTGCTCCTTCCCAAGTCGCTCAGATGGGCTCTCCTGGCTCGGTGGAATGCAAGGCATCTTTCTGCAGGTGAAGTCATCCAGAAGGGGGTGGCTCTCCACTGTCTGGGGCTGGCAAACACAGCAGTGAAGGACAGAGACTGAGGCCAACCTCCTCCCTTCCTGACACAAGCCTCGGAGAACCGTCCATCTGGAGCCCTGAGCCCCAGCGCGTCCCAGGTCAAGGCCCTGTCTCCTCACCCGCAATTAAGAAGCCTTCATCCTCTGGTCTGCTGTGTTCTCTGGGGAATGACCAGAGGTAAGATTTCCCAGACAAAGCTGAGAGTAGACACTGGGTAGAATCTGCAAACAAATCACACTTGAGTCAGAAGGTAGTGAGTTCTTTTGCAGTTGGTACTTCTGGTTGTATATTGAGAAAGAGAAAGCAAAATGGTCCAGACAGCAGGCCTCGTAACTAGCAACCAGCCAGGCCCTGGTGGCTCCTGTGAACATAAATCACGCAGTACAAAATTGGCATCAGACAAGGGCTCCCTGGGACCATAATGGAACATGATAAGCACATGGATGTGAGGAAATCCGCCCGAAATGCATGAACATCCTTGTCTGCCAGCAGATGCAAGGGGTTCTTCTTTCTTCATCAAAGACAGCTCTAGCCTCACTTTATTCCTCTTGCCTCCTTGATGCAAATGATTAAGATATCCAACCAGCAACAGGTCCCTGCTCCCTGACAGCACACAATCTAGAACAACACTTGCTTCCTCAGTCCTCTCTAAAATCACACAAAACAAGCCCAAAATCTGGACTGGCCTCTCACTGAGGTACCCCATGGTTCCCCATGGAGCATGCTCTCCTGTGCCGACACAGGTTAATAAACCTCACTGTGCTTGATGAAGAGGTGGTCCTGGGGATCTTTGGCTACCAGGCTTTATCTGCATATTTATTGATATTGGAATGTGAATGAGTGAGGTGAAGCGTTCAATGGTGAGGAGGAAGGTGGAGTCAATCCCTGAGTCCCACAGAGACTCAGATGCTCTAAGTGTGATAGGTAGCTTTCATGAGGTAGATCCTGCCATGAGCACTATTTCATTTTATTCTCCTAATGACCTTGGCGGAGTACTAACATTTCCATTTTTAGACAAACAAACAAACCAACAACCCCCCCACCCCACCCCCGAGGCCCAGCAAGCTTCAGGAACTTCCCTGCAGTTCTGCAGCTGGTAAGGGTGGGTCCAGGAGCCAGGAGTCTTCCAATACCAAGCCTTCCGATGTAAGGCTAATCTGTGGTTTACATAGCAAGAAGGCCCTATGCACCATCTGGTTCTCACAATTGACACATTGACACCTTAAGATGGGTGGTCTTCTCTAGAACATGCTGACCACATGGTCAGAGTCAATCAAGGGGTTTTGGCGGGCAGTCTTTCCATCTTCAGAACAGACAACAGCTCCCAGGGCTAGGCGTCCACTACTTGGTCTGAAGGATGCAGCTATTGCTGCTGGCCTGGCACTGGGAGTTGAGGATCAGGGAAGAGCCCCATGGACACTTTTCCTTTAACCCTGACCTTGGATGTGGAGAAAGGGGAACCCTCCTACACTGCTGGCGGAAATGTAAATTGGTGAAGCCACTCTGGAAAACAGTATGGAGGTTCCTCAAAAAGTTAAAACGGGAGCTACCCTATGACTCAGCAATTACACTACTTGATATTTATCCAAAGAATACATAGTGATTTGAAGGGACACATGCACCCCAATGTTTATAGCAGCAATGTCCACAGTAGCCAAACTATGGAAGGAGCTCAGATGTCCATCAACAGATGAATGGATAAAGAAGATGTGGTGTGTATGTATGTATGTATGTATGTATGTATCTATCTATCTGTGTGTGTGTGTGTGTGTGTGTGTGTGTGTGTGTGTATGAATATTACTCAACCATCAAAAGAAATGAAATCTTTCCACTTGCAAAGATGTGGATGGAACTGGAGGGTATTATGCTAAGTGAAATAAGTCAGTCATAGAAAGACAAATATCATATGATCTCAGTCATATGAGGAATTTAAGAAACAAAACAGATGAACATAGGGAAAGGGAAGGAAAATATAAAAAGATGAAATCAGATAGGGAGGCAAACTGTAAGAGACACTTAATTCTAGGGAGCAAACTGAGGGTTGGTAGAGGAGAGATGGGTGGGGGGATGGGGTGACTGGGTGATGGACACTAGGAGAGCACTTGGTGGAATGAGCACTGGATGTTATATGAAACCGATGAATCATTAAACTCTACCTCTGAAACTAATAATATGCTATCTGTTAATTAATTGATTTAGGAAAACAAGTTAAAAAAGCCAAAACCTTGACCTTGACATCTAGCACTCCACATTCACTTTTTTAAGCCATCATGCCTGTAGGGAGAATACACAGAGGGACAACCTAATCTCATCAAAGAATGTCTAGAGCAGAGTTTTCATGAAGCTCCTTTCCCAGCTATTTGAAGAGGCACCTTCTTCATTAAGTTCCATGGGCCTGCATGTTCTGTGTGGAAGAGGGGACAACTGTAGGGTTGCATGGTGGAAAATGGAAAAGGCAGAGGGAAGGGCAGGAAGTCGGGAACTTTCCAAGTGTCCACTTTACGTGGGATAGTACGTTGGGTGCTTTTCAGGGGTATGGGAACCCATTAGAGTTGGCTTTTTTTATACTTTTGTTATATATTTTATTTATTTATTTTTAAATTTTTTTAATAAACATATAATGTATTATTAGCCCCAGGGGTACAGGTCTGTGAATCGCCAGGTTTACACACTTCACAGCATAGAGTTGGCTTTTAGTGTAGCAGGAGAAGTGTCACTCGGAGGCAGGTGGCAGTGTGAGGATTTTGGTTGTTGAAAGGTGGGTTCAACTTTGAAGCCCACTTCCCTGGTTTTAGGCCCCCGTTGGATAGAGAGTGTACACCAAGCACCCAGCCATTGTTCGTGGAGAACATGGTGATATTACCCAACAGACTGTGCTCTGTCTAGCCATGGAGATTTTACCTAGTCTGTGACCTTGAAGAAGTAGAAAATGTTTTTTCCTAACTGCATAGGTCGTTGGGGTCCCTGGAGATGCAGTGTGGTTTCGGGCTGAATAACAAGGATTGGGAGGTGTATCTATCAGCTGTTGGGATGGCTTTGCCTGGCCTGTGAGTCAGCCCAGACCTGTGGATTTAGATCTGAGGTTCCCTTGAAGGATGACATCATCTCACCTTTCACTGGCTCTGAAGTTTCTACTGGGAGCTCCGGGTAGGGAGGCAATTCTGAAGCAGGAGTACTCAGTGGGCCTGCCATGTGGTGCCTGCCAAGAGTGGGCAGAAGCCCTGAGCTGAGTGCTCAGCCTGTCACCTCCTGTGTTGTCCTTGCTATGTCATAGGTGTTCAGTGGAGCTTTGCTGGACATCCATAATCTGGTTGCAGCAACTGGGGGATGACCATCCTGTTCTCCACTACCCTGTGGAACATAGGCCTTTTGGAGTTGATTCTCCAGGGCACTGGGGTCTTCACATGGTGGCTCCCTGTGCCTGGAATGTTCTTCCTTGCTCTTTCTTCAGTTGTCATTTCTCCTTCCTCATCCTCCTCCTCCTCGTCCCCCTCCCCCTCTTCTTCTTTTTCTTCTCCTCCTCCTCCTCCTCGTCTTCCTCCTCCTTTTACTTCTTCTCCTTCATCTCCTTCTTCTTCTACTTTTCCTTCTCCTTCTCCTTTTTTTTTTTAAAGGATTATTTATTTATGCATGAGAGAGAGAGAGACAGTGAGCATGAGCGGGGGTGCGGAGGGGCAGGCAGAGGGAGAAGCAGGCTTCCCACTGAGGAGAGAGCCCGATGTAGGACTCAATCCTAGGACCCCGAGATCATGATCTGAGCCGAAGGCAGACCCTTAACCACCTGAGCTCCCCAGGTGTCCCTCGATGTCACTTCTTAGTAACACTTTCCCTGACTACCCCAATGTTCTAACTTTCTATCCCGTTATAATTTTTTTTCCTTAGGTTTATCGCTAACATAGTATGTATGTTCCTTAAGCATTGTGTGTATTGTCCGTCTCTTGTATTGAGAAATCAGCACCCTGAGGGCGGGGAATTTTTGTCTAATATGGTCATGGCTACAGTCCTCAGGGTTGAGGGCCCAGTTAGATGCTTGGTAGGCACTCAATGTATGTGTGTTGGAAGAATGAATGAGTTTCTATTTCTATTACTTAGAGTTTATATTTCATCAAACACTTTTCTCATTTGTTAATATGATCACATTTTCCCCTTAAATTTATTGGTGTAATGAATTATGTTAATTGATTTCCTGTCATAAATCTGTGTGTTACTAGGATAAATCCCACTTGATCATAATGACATTTTGCCAGGTTTCATTTACTGGGGTTTTATTTCCAGTTTTTACATTTATAATGAGAAGAGTGATTGGTCTATAGTTCCTTTTCCTAAGTGATCTGTACCAGGTATTGGTACTAAGGCTATGTGGGCTTCATAAAATAAATTGCAGTGCTTTATCTTTTCCTATGATCTGAGAGAGTTTAATTAACGTTGGAATTATTTGTTCTTTAAAGGTTACATAGAGCTCAGCTGTGAAACCATCTGTTCCTGGTGCCTTTTGTGATGGTGGATCTTTAACCACCTTTCCAGTCTCCCTGTGGTAGGTAATTGGTCTTCTCATTTTCTACATTTCCTTGGGTCAATTTACGTAATTTATATTTTGCTAGGTACATACCCACTCTCAGGTTTCCTATTTTGCTTCTGCAGAGTTGCTGTAGAATTCTCTCTTATTATTTTTTTAAATCCTTAATGCATCCGTGCCTGTGCCTCTTCTCTTGTTCCAATTCTTCTTCACTTTGTTCTCTTCCTTTTTCCTGTAATCAGGCTCCTGATGAATTTGCATGTCCTCAGCGCTCTGGAGAAACTGAGAGGCCTGTGCCCACACCTGTAACCCACAGGTTCATGGAGAGAGGTGGCTGGGGGAGGCTGGCACGGAACCACTCGGGAGGGTGGTGGGAGGACCCCAGCAGGCCAGGGAAGGTGGATGGTGCTGGTGGCTGGGATTTGACTCCTGGCTCTCCTGCTTCCTGGTCGTGTGACCTTGGCAAGATGCTCTGCTTTTCCGCCCTTATGTTTCCCTCTCTGCAAGTGCCTAGCTCACATGAATGGGGAGGAGGACTGGATGAATGTATTTGAAGAAAGTGCTGTGCACAGTCTCTGGCAGGGAGTCGATGTGCAGTTAGCATTAGCCTTCTCTGTGGAAAGAACACCGTGGAGGGAACAATAGGGCACAAGCATTTCCAGAAATCACTGGGTGTGTTATGGAAGAATGGGCTTTGAACCCCCATCCTGCAGATATCTGGGAGGAGTTGTGGTTTGGGGGACTAAGGGGAGTGTGACTTCCCTCTGTGGTCTCAAGCTAGTTAGCTAGGGGGTCATCACAGTGACGTGTGTACTCACCACATCCTCCCTGTAGCCCTGTAAGGTAGGTGGTAGGTTAAACCTTTGAGACTGGCAATAGTCAGCCATTTTTAACCCACATCAAGGCACTTTCATACGGTTCACCCTGATGTTACTATTGTCATCGTTTTTCAGATGACAGACTCAGAGGGGCCAAGCAGCTGTCTTAAGGTCACACAGCCTGTTGATGTAGAGTGCACTTTGGTCAAACCAGGGCCATAGAATTCCAAAGCCTATGTGATCCCTCCCAGTGTGGTCAAAAAAACAAAAACCCATAAAAGCTGTTGCAAAGATATACTGCAAACCCAATTTGAACAAGGTGACCAGTACAGATGGCTGCAAAGCAGTAATTGTCTAAGCATCTAGAGGCTAAGCTGAACAGGAGGAGAGGAGCAGGGCTCTGATAGAGAGAGCTCCTGGGGTCGAAAAACCCAGTCCCCAGAGCTCTGGCCTATGAAGGTAGCCACTGTCATCCTAATACCCCATTTATGGAACTATTACAGCCAGCATCCTACTAAAGAGAAGGTGTTTATTTGCAGGACCTGGGGGCCTCTTGGAAAGCAGGCATCCTCTCACTTATCTTGTAATTACCTTCCTAGTAACAAGCTTCCCGTCAAATGGTTATCTGAAAATGGTATCTGAACCTGAATTTTAGGTTCTCACACAAGGGATTGCTTATCTAGACAGAATTTGGGGAGGGAGAGATGATGCTATTTATGTAGTTTTGCCCAACATGGGCAAGAGAAAATGGGTTCTAATAGTTATGTGGGGTCTATCCCTCCAGGGGTCAATGGGTGGTAACACCTAAGATGGGCCTTAAATGTGGTACTTTATGAAAATGACAGGATGAATTGTTAATGTGAAGGTTTGGGTTTTTGTAAGGATGCACATGGATGTATGGTACACATCCACATGCAATAAACTGACAAGGATATTGACAATATGATGCCGGTCTTCAGGTCCCCATACTAGGGAACTAGGCTAATCCTTGACTAGAAGTGGTAGGATGCTGACCCCATGGTCTGACCTGAAGCTCTGTGCTGGGATATCCACCTCTTGCTCTAGAACATTCCTTCCTGAACCAGCGCCTGCTCATGCTCTGACTCACATATTCACCAAGAGCCCGAGGAACCAGATCTCAGTCAATTTCCAAAGGAGGATGGCTTCTCCCCAGCACACTGCAAAGTTCTGACTCTGGTTGAGCATGGTGCAGCCCTGGTGTCCAATCCGAGAATGCCGAGGGTGCCTTCCCTCTGTTGGGACCAGTGAAACACTGCCCTGGATTTTCTATCTCTGATTATAGGAATGATAAAGGTCATTCATCTCAGTCTGTTTTCTGGGAGGAAGATGGTTCTTGGCATCCAAGCTCAGAACAGAGTGCCCACTTATGGAGCCGAGGCTGTTTCTCTGAAACCTCTGTGGTCAACATCATATCCTGCCAATCCCCCTTAGTGCTCTAATTTTCAGCACATGCTGACAGCTTCCTACTGCAAACACCTGCTGCTCTCTCTGGCTGCAGCAGAGTGGGAGGCTGAGATAAGGGACATTCTAGAAGTGTCAGGAAGTTGAAGTCTCTGAGAAGAGCTCTCTGCAAATGACGGGTGAGAGTTAGTGGATAAATACCCCAGTTCCTAGCCCCTTGAGTGGGACACCCCATGACATATTCTGTGCTGTCAGTCTCCTAGAGGGAGGCCAGAGGAACCAAGCTCATTAACACATTCATTCCCTGTCTTACTTTCTCACTCTCCTGCTGCTGCTTCCTGGGCTCACTCCCTAAATAAGCTACCACATCTTTGTCTCAGGGTCTGCTCCTGGGGAACCCCACGAAGACATCTCTTAAATTTCCTCCTTCTCAACCCAGCCACTCATGTGCACCTGCTAATTAATTGGGTGGTGCTCTGCAAATACCAGCAGGCAGCTGCCATCCTCTGAGCTCTTTGGTCCTCTTTGTAGCTCAGACCTTTGGGATTTGTGGGTCTAGAGAATATTAGTCAAATGTGCTCATTCTGCCGCCTGAGCAAGTCTCAAGCAAACCCTTGTATCGCTCACTGTATAGCATGTTTCCCAGCGGGCTCCCAGGGGTCTTCAAGGGTGGAGGCACCTGTGGGGGAAATTAGCTTCACTTGTATCTGGACACTTGTATCTGGCTCACACCGGAGCTGAATGTCAGCACTCTGCTCTGCTAGCTTTTCTGTTGCGGTGGCCCCTCTGGATGGTACTGCCCCGAGGATGCGAGGATGCGTGGAGCTTCTCCATTGTCAGCCCAGCCTTTGTGAAGTGGCAGACTTTTTGACATTCCTGCATGCACGGGGTTGGTCTGGTGCTTCTGTGAGTCCTTGGGTGCAAGGCCTGGCTCTGCATCAGTGAGCTCCTCTCTGCACCGCCTCCTCTAGCCACCGTCATCCATGTATCTAGGGCGTCGCATGCAACACGCTTGAACTTCAATCTCCTCTGTCATGGGCAACTCCTTCCTTGTGGTAGCTGAAGACAAGACCCCAAGGGTCATTTTGACTCTTCTCTTCCTGTCATACCTCATATCCAGTCCTTCAGTAAATACTGCTGCCTTAATCCTCCAAACTCTGTCTGATCACTTCTCCCCACCTCCCCGCTGCCTCTCTGGTCCAAGCATCATTATTTCTTGCCTAGACTTTTGCAGGAGCAGAGTCTCCCACACTGATGCCCTGATCCCACCCCCACCACCCTTCTGTGTATTCATGACACAGCAGCCCTTGAAAACTGAAACCAGTTCCCACCTCTGCTCAGAGCCTTCCCTCGGATCTCTAGTGGAGTAAAGGTCACGTCCTTACAGTGGCTTCAGGGGTCATGAGAACTGGGTCCCCAGACCTTCCCAGGCCTCTCTGACTTTAGATGCCACCACTCAACTCCTGGCTCACTCAACTCCAGCCACACTGCCAGCCACACTGCTCTCTTTGCCTTTTCTCCAACATCCAGCCATGCCCCTGCCTTTTGGACTTCGCACTCACTCTTCCCTTTGCCTGGAACATCCTGCCCCCCGCCCCGCCCCTGACCCTCCTCCCCAGAGAGGCTCCCTTACCTCCTTCAGGCTTTCACGCAAAGGTTTCCCTGCTGAAAACTGTCTTCACCTCCAACGCGCTCTCTAGCCCTGTCCTCTACTTTATGTTTCTCTCTGGTACTTACTGCCACCTGACACACAGGTACTTTATGTGGTTACCTTGTTATAGCTAACTAGGAGGTAAACTCCTTGGGAATAGAGACCATTCCTGTTCACCATTGTATCCCTGCCATTAAAACAAGCCTTGGGAAGTGGTAGGTTTTCAATAGGTGTATGTCGGAAGATAAATATGGGTACAGTAGGCTGTGATCTTGAGTAAGCCTCTTTTCTGGACCTTAGTACCAGGGGACCTGCCACCCTCGGTGATTTCCAAGGCCCTGTTCCTGCTCTTGCTCTTTGGTTTCATGAGGGAGCTGGCTCTAAGACTGGGGATGGCTCAGCATTTGTCAGCCACGTCAGAACTCAGCTTTCTGCTTTCTTGGCAGAGGGATCATTAGGAAAGCAGAGAAAGTGGACAGGTATGTTTACCTTGCTCCTCTGTAGAGGTGGACAGTAGAGGCAGGAATCCCAGCATCCACCACTGGGGCACCTGAGGTCTGTGTCTGGCTGGTCTTTTTATCTAACTGGCTGAAACCTTGAGGTTGAAATTTTAAGTGCCTGGGGGTGTCTAGGTGCTCAGTTGGTTAAGCATCTGCCTTTGGCTCAGGTCATGATCCTGGGGTCCTGGGATCAAGTCCTGCATCGGGCTCTCTGCTCCGCAGGGAGGCTGCTTCTCCCTCTGCCCTTCACCCCGTTCATGCTCATGCTCTCTCTTGCTATCTCTCTCTCAAATGAATAAATAAAACCTTTTTTTAAAAAAGAAATTTCACAGACCTGTACCCCTGGGGCTAAAAATACATTATATGTTTAGAAAAAATTAAAAAAAAAAAAAGAAATTTCAAGAGACTGTAATAGCTTGCTTTCTTTCTTTCCTTCCTTCCTTCCTTCCTTCCTTCCTTCCTTCTTGTGGTGAACAAGAAAGGAATTTATTTATTTGTTCCCGCACTGGGAATACTGCAAACTAGTATCTCAAAAATTGTCTCCAAAGTGCTGAAAATACATCCCGGTTTACAGAAGGAAAATGTGGGACACGGGTGGGGTGGGTACCTGCAGGTGGGCAGTGAAGGGCACATCCATCATGGGAGGGGTCTCGCTGGCTCGGGGCGGTCCTTACTGCTTGAGGGGCTAGTTTCATGTCCCATCAGGGGGTGCTTTGCACTCAGGGTCTTTTGCCTGAGCCAGGAGACAAGTTGGAAAGAATGGAATCAATTTGAAAGTTTGAGGACAAAATGTAGGTCGTTGGAAGTCCTCTTTTAGGTTGTTCTTTTTTGAATTTTAATTTTTTTTTTAAATTTCTTTTCAGTGTTCCAGAATTCATTGTTTAGCTCCATAGCTTTCTTTATGTCCCACACTGCTGGTGTGTGTGTATGTGTGTGTGTGTGTGCGCGCACGCATGCATGTGTATGTGTGTACATATGTGCACGTGTACATGTGCATGTAAGTGTGAAAGTATCCAACAGCTAATGAATAAGGACTCAGGAATATGAGCCAAAGTAACAAAGGGAGCAAGGACGAAAAAGCCAACTTCAACTACCCAGCCCATTCCCAGATCCTTGGTCCATAGCCCTTCTAGGCATTCTGACCTCGCTTCCCACAGCTGAGGGTCTGCAGACCTTACCTGCTTTGCAGGTGCATGAGTGCTTCTCTCTTGGAGTGGAACGGGCTTGCCCCTCTTTTCAGGGCTCAGGTCTGTGTCAAGGGCACACACCAGGGCAACAGGTCTGTGCCAAGCCCATTCCAAGCCTGCAGTCCTGCCCTCTGATGTGCACTGCTTTCTTTCTGCCACTCTCACAGCTGCTGCCCAGGGGTCCAAATGGAGGCTGCCCACCAGTCGAGGGGTTGGGCTGGTGAAGAAATCATTTTTGCAGGACAGGAAGTGGGTCCCCATTATGGCAAGGCATATTTGGGGAAAGGGTGGGGTTGTCCACTGCCATCCTTGCACCCTGCTGAGGTGGACAGAGACTAAGTGGAGAGCAGGGTGTTGGTTGGGTAATGCCATCTGGGCTGAGTGTTCGCAGTTTTGTGGGTTTGGCAAGTGGGAGACACTAGAGAAGTTGCCAGGTGGGCACTGAGGGAGGAGAAGGAATTTTGCAGTTTGTCTGTGGAAGTTAAACTGGATTCTCATTACTATTCCTTAAGAGATGCAGAAAAAATTGACACAAATGTAAAATTACTTTTGGCAACTGGGCTGTGCTCATTTATATGTGAGGCTGTACAGAGAACGCGTCACATGGGACACTAGCCTATGTTCGGGTTACGTATGCTTGTGTTTGAAAGAGGTGTTTGGATGTGAAAGATAAAGTGTAAAAAAATGGCTGAGTGACAGAGATAGGAAAACTGGGAAGGAAAGAGATAAGGAGAGAGAGAGAGAAACAAAAGAGGAAATGAAAAAGAAGAATAAAAGGGGGAACAGTATCGGAAAAATGGACAGATGGGGTAAATATACACAAAAGTATTGGGGAAATAGAAACCAAGGAAATTAGGATTGTCTTCTCTCTGTATCCCAGGGCTCTCTAGCACTGTTTCTTAAACCTTTAAACCTTTCAACTGTGGTTAACTACTAGGAATATATTTCACATTGCTACTCGCTATTTATACACATACATGATTGGAATTTTTTTTTTTTTTAAGGAACCAGTGTTTGTGGTCTGCTATGAACCACCAGCATTCCTGTCCTGTGTTGTCCCCTCTCAGGATGACTCTGGACTTCAGCCATAAGACATCAGCAGGGGTAATGGGAGCAGAGATGAGATAAGCTCTTGTACATGGAGACATCTGCCCTCTGGGAAGGTTTGCTCTTGGTGTGTAGCTCCTGGGAACCCAGAAGTCATACTGCAGAAGCAAATGAGCCATACAGATGGAGAGGCCACCTGCTGGAGCATGCAGGCCCCAGCTAACCTCCGAAGCAGAGCTCCCACCCATGTGGATGAAGGCATCGTGCAAGTGGGTGCTCCAAGTTCAAGTGAGCCGCCCTGACTCTTGCCCGTGGAGCAGAGATGATCTGCCTTCACTGACCCCTGCCCAAATTTCAGAATTGTGAGCAAATAAATGTTGTCATTCTAGGGCCACTAAGTTTTGTGTTGGTTTTTTTTTACGCAGCAATAGATAACCAAGCATCCTGACTAAAGGCAAGGCACCATGATAGTTTCTATTGTATTTAATTCTATTTTATTTTTCAAAACACTTCATCGATTTCATGACCCGCTGATGAGTCATGATCCAACTTGATGGTGTCTGTTCATAGACATGGCTCCTTCTCTTGCTGCCCTCATCAATGGCTGATGTGTTTGAGATCATGGGTCTTCCAACCTTTCCCTCCATCCTGTTGCTCTTAGAATCATGGCATGTCAGACATGAAAGGCAACCTTAAGATGTCACCCAGTCCAGGGCTGTGTCTCAGAAGAGGCTTCCCTGAGCCATTTGGGTCTCCGAGTAGACAGTTCTACTCAGTAGATAAAATTTTACTCAGGGGCGGTATTTAGCCCTTTTGTATGCCTGGTTCCGAATCCTGTTAAACATAATTTACAGCCAAGCATGGTCTCTTGGTACCCACTTCTGCCAGAAACTGAATTCATCCTTACAAATGGAGAAAGGATATCACTCACCCTCCTGCCAATACCCATCCTTATGTCCCTGTTTCTCAAGTCTCTGACTTTAAGACGAAAGAAGCATCTTCATATGTCATTCAAGCTTCCTAGAACACAGTTTTACCAAATACATATTTTTTCCCTCTGATCCAGTGATTCCTACATCATATGCCACCAACCAAATGTAACAGGACCACAGGGGGAGCTTTTCAAATGCATATTCCCAAGCCCCGCTAGGAGGTAGGGCCTCCAAAATTTCTGGAATGTGATGCCCGGAAATTTACAGTTGAAAAAGCTTCCCAGCTTTGAAAAAGCTTCCCAGATCTGTTGCGCATTGGTATTCAGGTTCAAGGATGCTAAGTGCTATGGTCTGGATTAGTGCATTTCAGCTTTCCTACCACAGGTCATGGTAAGAAACAATCTTACATTCTGTCTGTATGCACAGGCACGTGTGTGTAAAGGAAACAGAGCTTTCGTCAAACTCCACACTTGACGAAAACTGCACTCTAACTTATCTTATTTTATTTTTTCAGTTGCTGGTTGTAACTCATTAAACTGGTTTTACGATTCACTCATGGGTCACGCTATACAGCTAATAACACAGCCAGACTAAGCAAACACAGGCTATGTGTCTATTCAGCAGACATGGCTCCTTTTCCTGAGCTTTGCTGTAATAACGACCATTTGGCATGGCAAGCCCACTCTCCATCTTTCCTCAACATGCCCCTGATTCCACTGCTAGGAGGCCTTACCTGCAGGTAGCACTTACCAGTCCTCTTCCTCTTCGTCAGGGCTGGGCCTCCAGCTGATCCTGGGCTGGAGCTCAGGGCACAGCTGAACTGGGGGCCTGGGGCTCCCTCTGGGCTCAGTTTGTTGGAGCCAATAGCTTCAGGCACTTTTGGTTGCAGGGAGAAAGAAATAGCAAGGGTGGGACGGTGCAGGGCTGTGACGGCTAACCTCTGCTTTTTCTCCACGATGACTGTTCCTGAGTCCTCAAGGGGCAGGAGTTCGAATTCTGAGCCTGAGAATGGGTCCATGAAAGGCCACAGGAGCCTCCCTGGAAGGGCAGAGATTCCTCAGTGTCCGGCTGCTGAAGCACCTGTGAGGCACCTCTGGGACCCCCAGAAGGGAACTGGAGAAGGCTGTTGAGGCAGAAAGTGGGGTGCCCTCATATGTGTATCTGGTGATTTGGGTCACCTGCTCCTGATTTTCTATTTTCATCTGCTGTCAATTCTTAGGCTGAGAAGTTCCTTGGATCCACTGCAACCCTGGGGCTTGCTCGCCCCCTGCCTGCCTCTTTCAGATGCAGAGATGGAGACTCTCCTGGTCTACTCTAGGCCCTGGGGATGGGTCCTCGTTCCCTGTTCCACTCTCTCTAGACCTTGGACCTACTTCTCGGGCTTCACCCTTTGGCCAGCTGAGCTGCCATCTTTCCTGTCTGTCCTCAGACTTCAGCATCTCCATCTGCTCCATCATTCTGGACATTTGAGACACCCACAGAAAATCAAAACAAATTCAAAAAATGTGCCATTTATGGTGGCCAAGAAAGCCAAACTGATCCCCAAATGATTGATTTAGTGGTTGCAGCTGGGCCTGGATGCAGACAGACCGCTAATGAGGTAATTTTTCTAAAGGCACAGTGTAAACAAGATAACGCCTCCCACCCACCCTGCAAGTCTCTCTGGGTTTCCATCCTTCTCCCTCAATTTTCTGCAGAGATGCACACACCAGTTAACGTTGCTCCACTGTTAGGGGTTGAACTGTGGCCCCGCCCAATGATATGCAGGAGTCCTAACCCCTCAGTCTTTCTGGATGTGGCCTTATTTAGAGACAGGGTCTTTACAGGGAGGTCACTGGGTTACAATGTGGCCACTGGGGAGGGCCCTCACCCAGTATGACTGGTGCCCTTATGGAAAGAGGGAAATGGGGACACACAGACATGCAGAGAGAGAAAATGGTAAGAAGAGACACTGAGAAGATGGACATCTACGAGCCACAGGGAGAGAGGTCTGGAACAGATTCTCCCTGTCACCCCTCAGAAGGCCCCACCGTGCTGCCAGTTTGGTCCTGGACTTCAGGCCCCCAGAACTATGAGACAGCACATTTCCGTTGTGAGGCTCCCTGCTCTGTGGTACGTTGTGACAGCTGCCCTAGCAAACTAATGCCCACGTGTTTAAAATCTTTGGCTTTTGTGTTCTCTTTGGTCATTCTCCTTTCTGAGGTAGGACAGCACAGAGAAGGCAAAGGGTGGGGCAGGATCCCCAGGAAAGCATGGGAAGGCTTGCCCTTTGGGGCCCTTCCAGAGCTGTGGTGGGACCCACTGGGGCGCCCTCATGTGCTCATAGGTTTTTGTGGAATTTGCAAACAATATTCAAACTGCAGTCAGTTATGATTGCTGACATTCCTCACTGCAGCTTTCCATCCAGCGCCCTTCCAGCCCATCTGGTGGCCTTTGAATGGCCACATGGTATTCCCAGACCCAGATAAAGGGAATTAGAACTGAGAATACATACATGGGGTTGAGTGAGATATATGTATGATTTGCAGTTACTTCCACATGTAATCCATATATAGGCAGGGCACCCGGGAGTGCCCCTCTATCTTCTGTCCATTTACCTAGGGATGTGACATAAAGATATAGACCAAGTTGTATCAGTATGTGAACAAGGTCCAAGGCACCCAGCACCCGACGTATGTGGGCAGTGGAGAAAATTCAGGTTTGAAATATGGAGGTGAATGCCAGCCAATGGGAATTCTTCCACTCATTAAATGTGGAAAACATTCTAAGTCCTTATAAGCATGTATTAGAAAGCTGTGCTAAGCAGTTAGTTAATATAAATTTATTTTTCTGGATTGTGTGATTTCTGTGGCATTTGTCAGCTTCTCAGAATTTGTAATTTGTTCTCATTTCTTCCCTTATTTATTTGAAATATTTGCTTTTGGATCTAATTTTGTGTTCATATTGTGGTGTTTTCCTTAGTATATGTGCTGCAGAAGCGAGCACTCATGGTCTTTTCCTTGAAAGGGCTTCCTAAGATGGCTCAAGTTTCAGTCCCACCCAACTTTGAGCTGGCCCTGGTTATGGGAAATGAACAGGGAAGGGGGGTGTTGTGGAGGGCAGGCAGAGCATTGGTGGGAGGTGAGGGGGGCATTTGGACATACTGTGGAGAGGGAAGCAAAGGTGGAGGAAGAGGCTGAGGACAGTGAGCCGGGCTTTGCACTGGGAGACAGAAGACCACCCAGCCAGCCTAGCCCTGCTACTCAGTTTGTCCCATGCTCCAGGGCAAGTCAATTTCCCTTCCTGAAATTTATTTTATTTTATTTTATTTATTTATTTGACAGGCGGAGATCACAAGTAGGCCTAGAGGCAGAGAAAGAGGGGGAAGCAAGCTCCCTGCTGAGCAGAGAGCCCGATTCGGGGCTCTATCCCAGGACCCTGGGATCATGACCTGAGCCGAAGGCAGAGGCTTAACCCACTGAGCCACCCAAGGTGCCCCCCCTTCCTGAAATTTCTTAAGAGCTGTGTGCCTTGCAGGGTTACCTCTGATACACCTTAGGCTCCAATTTTCTAGGATCCTGTTATCTCCATCACTAAGGGGAGAAAATGGGGTCAAAATTGTTAGTGTCTGGTGAAGCCATCTTCTGAGGGAGGAGAAGCACCTGAGGAGGACCTCTCTGATGAGACAGGACTTGCCAGAGCTCCAGCTAGGAATCCCAAGTGACAGGTGTGGTTTTTACGGTCACTCACTCTCATCTTCACTGGTTCTGTTCTCCAGCAGCTGCACACCAGGCAGATCCTGCATGCCAACCCTCCACGGGCACTGGGGAAAGCACAGTGAAGGAGACAGCCCCTCGTTCGAGAAGCTGGCATTCTGGGCAGGGAGACAGATCATCCACTGTATCACAGAGGATATCACAGAGGTGCTCTTGTTGGGGCTTGCTCATCTCTAGTGAGGTGTCTTAGTGATTCTGCAAAACGTGGGTGTGTGTGATCCAGGGGTCTGACCCTGACTGCACACTGGAATAATCAGAGAAGTTTTCAAAGTAAATATATTTCCGGGCGCCTGGGTGGCTTAGTGGGTTAAAGCCTCTGCCTTCAGTTCAGGTCATGATCTCGGGGTCCTGGGATCTAGTCCCATATTGGCTATCTGCTCAGCAGGGATCCTGCTTCCTCCCTCTCTCTCTGCCTGCCTCTCTGCCAACTTGTGATCTGTCTGTCAAATAAGTAAATAAATAAAACTCTTAAAAAAAATAAAGTAAATATATTTCCATGGACCCATCTCTGGAAAATCTTGGCTAGTCGGGGGGTGGGTGCAGCAACATTTTAAAAAGTACTCCTCCCCCCCCCAGGTGATCATCACATACAGTTGGAGTTGAGACCCCCTCTTCCATAACCTTCTTCTCAAACATAATTGTGCACAAGGACACTTATGGATCTTGGTTGGGGTGGGTTCTGACTTAGTAGGTTGGGGTGTGTAGGAGGTCTGAGATTCTAGGTTTTAAGCAGTTCCCAGGCAGTGCTGACACTGGCCTTGAAGCAGCCCAGCTCTGAGGTCTGGCCCTCACGTCCTCTGATCTCATCTCTACCTATGTTCCCCTTGTTCTTCCTGCTCCAGCCACACTGGTCTTCTTGCAGATCCCAAAACACTTTGGGCCCACTCACTCCTTGGGGTCTTTGCACACACTCTATCTGGCACAGTCATCCCCCAGATGTCCTCATGGCTCGCTCCTGCACATCATTCTGGGGCCCGTGACAAAGCACCCTGACTGAGAGTCATCCTTCAAACCTTCTCAGTCTATTAAACAAGGGAAATGGATTTGAAATTGAGCACACATCAGTACAGCTTTGGGAAACCACTTGTATTAATCAACATTGGTTTTATTTTTCCATGTTATGTAATGATGCTTTAAGTTCTCTTACTAAGCGGGGGTTGTGGGGCGAGTTGGAAGTAATGGCCCTGGTCTGTGGCTCCTCCAGCAGGACCCCAGGGGAGGGCTGATACCTGGTTTCCCCAGAGTCTCAGGCAGGCTCTCTCCCGGGGCTACATCAATGGACTCACCTTCAGCTGGGACCCGTTTGGTACCTAGAGAATCTCCATCATGCCTGAGGGTGGCAGATACCCCAGAGCCTCAGGATCCCATGAACGTCCTTCCAGGAGAATAAAGGACATAGGTCAGCAAAACCTAGGAAAACACTTGCCCTGCTCTGGTGGGTGGGGTAGGGTTAGGTCTGATGATGTGGAACTGGAGTCCTGGGGTAACCTACGGATGTGCAGTGATTTGTTCGGAGGTCTTGGGTGGATAAACTGGGTATGGTGACTCCAAGACCTCCTGTTAGTCATTTCACATAAAAGAATGATGACCCAGGGCTGGTTCCTTTGTCTAGAACAGCAATGTTCAGTGAGGGGCTGTCCGTTGCATGGAAAGGGACCCAAGCCTGCTGCCCTGTGCCTGGCACATAGTAGGAACATGATGTAAGTGCATTTGAGTTAAAACTATCAAATCATGGCACTTTGGCTCCTCTCTGTGGGCCCACAGATGATTCCTAAATACCAACCCCACCTAAAATGTTAAAATGCACTTTAGCAAAATTGCAAGTTACCATGCAGGGGAGCTGTTGGGCCCAGAGCTCAAACCCTAACTGTTACACCTGCTCTCCACCACCTTGGCGGGGGGGTAGAGAGGGGTATCTGAAAAGGGAGGGGCTGACCAGGAGGGGCTTCTCTGTTTGTTCATTGCATCATCAGGAATGTTGGGCCTGAAGTGAAGATCACACTGACCTCTCATCGCATGGCAAGAATGTTGTCTTTAGGAAAGGTTGGAATTGCCACCTCTTTTGTTCAAGCCACAGCGATGGATTTGCCAGGGAGAGGATGGGTGTGAGGTGGAGAAGATGGGAAAGTGGTGATCCGTGAATAGGGAGCAGTGAGGTCTGTGACGAGAGCGGGTTGGGGGATTTGGCTGCCACGGATCAGCCTTGCCAGCAAGTGAGGAGCTGAGACAAGGGGAGGCAGAGGGCAGGGGGTGGCTGATGGAGGGCCTTCATTCAAATGTGGGTTCTATTCGGTGAGTCCTAAAGAGGTTGAAGGTTCCTGAGCCCTGGGCGGGTTCATTTGGGGTGCCCAAATGAACATAACTGCGTTTGAGGACAATCATTTTGTCAGCCAAGGGTCAGGAAGATGAGTTTGGAGCAGAGACATAGATTCCTGGTTCCTCTGTGAATTCTGGGGAGAGGTCTGGGACTCAGGCTGATCTTGGCACCTGGACCAGAGTGGTAACTCAGTGTGGAGCTGGCAGAAGGAGGGGGGCTCGAGAATGGCTTGAGAATGGAGGGGGTTAAAGCTAGCAGCATGTGAGGGCCTGGCCTCCAGGCAGAGAGTGAACAGCAATCAGGCCCTGGGGCCATGCTGGCCTGATTCAGCATCATCCAATCATCGTCCTCATTAGAACACTCAAACCCAGGTGGTACGGCTGTGACTGTGTGCTTTTGTGCTAATTAATTTCTCCTCATTAGAGGGCGCCATCCAAGTGCTCGGTCCCCTCTCCAGGGGTGGATGAACCAGAGGCCAAACTTGCTAAACTTAGATGGCGTTGTAGGAAGGAAGATGTGGGGGTCATTTGTTGTCATGAATCATGGCTATATTTTCAGCAGGTGCCCTGTGCAGGAAGGCTGGAAATCAGAGATATATTTTTGAGAGTGCTTTATAACAGCCCATGAGAATCTCCTTCTTTGTTTTATGCTTCCCCAAAGCAGAGCCTCTGAACCATGACTGCTTCCCAAACAGCAGCCTTGGCTGCAAATCAAGACAGTCTTGCACCTGTAGGATGCAGGTGGCCAGAGGGTGCTCTGGACGAGCATCAGTCTTTCTCTGCCACGCCTTGGGGTCCCCACATGAGCAGCAGCCACCTGTCTTTGTGTTGGTTGTGGCCACAAAGGCAGAATAAACCTATCCCCGTAAAGCAGGTCTTCACTCTTGCCCTTCGTTGCTTTTCTACTTATTCAATTGCCACCCAGCTGGGCGCCCGTCTTCTGTGAACCTTCCATCCCAGCTCGAGAGACGGCTTCCTCCGCTGATCCCTTCAAGACTAGACTCACTTGGAAGTTACCCTGTGCCTCCTGTTTCTTCTCTTACCATTTCTTTTTTCTTTCAGGTTTGAGCCTCTTCTTAAGCTCCCCAATCAATTCATTCTTTGAAAGGAAGGCCCGTGTCTTGTACTTAGGGTGACATACGATCTTTCATCCAAACCAAGACACTTCCAAGAGTGGTACAGATGTTGCTGGGGCCTGCTCATATTTTCTTGACACTCACTGTTCTTGTACATTCTGACATTTTCTTACTGCAAGCTGGAGGCCTTCCTCTATTTACTGGAGCAGCTGGAAAGACCCGAGCTAACCCACGACCCAGGGGCCGCTGTGGCCAGTGACGAACTGGAGCTGGTGTGGAGATCCCCAGCTTCCTCCTCTGGGACAACTCTGAGGGCTGTTCTCCACAATCTCCCAGGGTCCCCCAGTGGGCTCGCATCCCAGGTGCTCACGGCGGTAACCTGCTCACGATCAGGCCCTGGACTGGCTCCTTCCCTTCCTGTGAAATTTCCCACACCCACATCCCAGGGATAACCCTGGGCCATAGGGATGTGTGGTGACCCTTCTCCCAGGCCTCTTGGTCCAGCACTGCCTAGCATGGCGCTGGCCCAGAGCACTCACTCACATTTTGCCAAATGAATGTATGAATGGGTTTAAAGAATGTTTCGTCGTACCCCTTTGAGGGCATGCTGGCCAGTTTCTCCATTTCCCATGTCTGTGCTTGTTCACACTCTGCTGCGTAACTAATTAGAGCTTTTACGTCTCCCCCAACCCTATGCTCCCACTCAGCTGATGACCTCGCGTCTTATTTCACTGGGGACACAGAAATCATGGGAAGGGACGTCCACGTGCTCTCCCACCTGCACCCATGCTCAGGTACCCTGCCCGGCCACCCGTTACTACAGATGACCTGCCCACACTTCGAAGGTACCCCCGGGCTCTTGGACCTCTGCCCCCTCTGTTTCCTGCTCCTCGTCTTGGTCTTTGCTCAGGTGTTGCCGCTCAGAGAAGCCTTCCCCAGCTAAAGTCGCATGCCTCCTCTCAGGCCTCCCCTCTATTTTCCTCTGTAGCTCTCCTAAACCCTGGTGTCCTGTATGTTTTGCTTGTCTTTGTTGTCGGTTCCCCCTCCCCGTACACTCTATATAGGCAGGAGTCTTTGTTTTGTTTGTTGCATTAAGAAAAGTTCATGGAAAGAGGAAAAGCAGGAAGGCTTTTGAGAGAGATAATGAAAACCATTTAGAGCGTAAGGCCAGAAATGGACCTTGAAATTTAACCTCCCTCACCCCTTTCTCATTTTATAGATGAGGGAACAGAGGCCAGGGGACCCCAGCAGTTAGGTGAAGAGCAGAATGGGAATCTCTCTGTCTCAGAGCCCATTTGGGAGTCCATCCCGTAGCTAACCATCACAGAGTGGGAGCCTACTCTCTAGTTCTGTGACCCTCAGGTAGGGGGTGGTCAGCTTACTCCCAGTGCTGCTGTGTGTTGGTCACTGTTTATGTTCTCTAACGTGACATTAGCTCCCCGCTAGAACCAAAGCCCTTGAGATCATGAACCGGGGCATCTTCCTTTGAAATTCCCAGTGCATGACCCAGTGCAGACTGTGGTGGGAGCTGGAGGCCCCGGGAAGCCTCCCGCCATCCTCTAAGTCCACTGGTTTGCAAAAATCACCCGTTACTGAGCTGCCTCTATGTGCTAGGGGCTTCAGGTATGTTAACATATCAATCTTGAAAAGTTCCCCAGGAAGGTAGGCACTGTTGACCCATTTTAGAGATGAGGGTACTAGGCCTTAGAGAGTTGAGCAAGCTGCCCCAAGACTGATCATAAGCTAGCAAGTGGTGATGTCAGAATTCATTCCCTCTCCAGGATGGACAGAGAGCCATGGGGTGGGAGAAGGGAGTAAAGATGGCAGATTAGAGAATGTATATTTGCCACCTGCTTATTCCCTGATGCCCAAAAGTCCCACAGGAATGCACAAAGCAGTCCTTTGAACAGGGCCAGTTCAAGGGCTCAATGACTGAGGGAGATTCTCTCCGAGACAGAGTTTGGATCAGGCAAAGAAGTGGGATGGAGGGTACCAGGTCCTGGAACAAGGCAGGGGGCCCCAAAGGTGCTGAGGCTTTGGGGACAGGCAGGAAGGGGTACCAGACAAACCGCCTAGTTCAAGTCAGCTGACGGCACAGGACAAGGAGTCAACAAGTATTGATTGATTGCTTGGTTGATTATCTCTGACATATCCCACTTTAGCCCCAGAAACAGGGCCTAACGTGCCAAATGTCTGCTCGATGTGGGATTTTAGCAGTTATGATTTTCAAGTTGGAACCAAATATAGACCTACATTGAGCTGGAGCTCTTAGCCTGCAAGTAAATCGCACAGCCTTCGGAGCCATAAACAAGCTTAGATAAATAAAGGCTGGGTCGATTTCCTGGCTGTGAATCTCAGAATGCTCCCTTGGAGGTGTTGATTGATACGCTAAGACTCAGAAGTGAGCATCACACCTGCCTCTTCAGGACACAAGTGCGCACACCTTCCCAGGCAGCTCAGCGGACGGAGGGCCTGGCCTAACTTGGTGGCTGCTGGGCCCCAGCGGGGCTTGTGCTCCCAGCCCCCAGAGCACGAGAGGAGACAGACAGATGTCATCGAGTTCGAACCCCTGGCTTCCCTGAAGGGGAAACTGAGCCTCAGGGATTGGCAACTCGCCCAGGGAAAGGGATCATTAGAGGCCACAGTGGAACTGGAAACACCCCTGTGCCGTGTAGGTACATCCCTGGGCCTGCTCCTGGGCCATTTTGGGCAGAATGAACGTGTCCATGTCTAGATTTCTGAAAACTCCACGCTGAGGGCCTGCTCTGGACATCCTTCTTAAAGGCGGGGCCACCCGGGCAAAGGCTTTTGCTAGCAGTACACCTAGAGGAGGTATCTCTGGACTTAAAAGGAGTACATGAACGGAGTCTCATGACACTGCTACTCCCAGGGCTTGTACTGGGAAGAAAGCGGCTAGTACAGTCATTTTTGAATAAGAGAGCTACACCATCGCCTGGAAGAAAAGGAATATATAACAGAAGAGAAAAAATAGTCCCTCACCATGTGATATCGGTGAGTTTCTCCTGAGCTGCTGCCCTGTTTCAAGACTTTACCACTTCTCTCCCAGGCTTGTACCATTGCCTTGTAAAACAGTGTTTTAAAGAAATTGTTAAAAGGTTTTAAGTTACAATAAGATGCAGAGAAAAGCATGCCGTGTGCCTACCACCACAATAAAAAGAAAAAAAAAGCTCACATCTTCTCATTCCATACCTGTGTACATTACATGCACTCCATGCATAGATACCATGAGCATTCTATATGTGGGTGTGTATATAATCTTATAGCTGAAGCCCCTTCCCACTTCCCCGCTGTCCTGCTCCCACCCTCCCCTCCTCTGTCACTGATAGCCTGAAATGGTTCTGTATCATTTCCAGCCATGGAGGTACAGAATTGGTCTCCAGCTGAATGTACTTTCTGTAACTTAGTATTTTTTTTGAACTTTATTTATTTTAAAGAGGGAGGGGAGGGGTAGGGAGAACGGGAGAGGCGAAAGAGAGAATTTTAAGCAGGCTCCACACCCAGTGGGGGGCCCAACGCAGGGCTTCATCTCATGATCTTGAGATCATGACCTGAGCCGAAACCAAGAATTGGACACTTAACAGATGGAGCCATCCAGGTGCCCCGAGTAACTTAGGTTTTGATTCAATGTTATGTTTTCAGGCTGTAGCCATGTTGATACCTGTAGATCTAGTTTCTTCTTTTAATTGAATTAATTTTAATTTCAAGCCTTCATTGGAGTCCAGTGTATTAGCTTGCTGGGGCTGCTGTGACAAAGTGCTATAGACTGGGTGGCCCAAACAACAAAAATTCATTTCCTTGGGGCGTCTGGGTGGCTCAGTGGGTTAAGCCTCTGCCTTCGGCTCAGGTCAATCTCAGGGTCCTGGGATTGAGCCTCGCATCGGGCTCTCTGCTCAGCAGGGAGCCTGCTTTCTCCTCTCTCTGTCTGCCTCTCTGCCTACTTGTGATCTCTCTCTCTCTGTCAAATAAATAAATTAAATCTTTAAAAAAAATTCATTTCCTTGCAGTTCTGGAGGCTAGAGGGGGCAAGATGAATATGTTGGCAGGGTTGGTTTCTTCTGAGGACCCTCTCCTGGGCTTGTAAATGGCCGCTGCTTCTCCCTGTGTCTCATTTCCTCTTTCTAGAAAGCCATCAGTCATACTGGATTGCCTCATTGTAACTTAATCACCTTTTTAAAGACCCTACCTGCTGTGGTATATATATGTACATATAGACATTTAGATATACACAAGGGAATACTATGCAGCCATCAAAAAACCACGAAATCTTGCCAATTGCAATGATGTGGATGGAACTAGAGGGTATTATGCTAAGTGAAATGAGTCAATCAGAGAAAGGCAATTATCATATGATCTCACTGATATGAAGAATTTGAGAAACTAGACAAAGGATCATAGGGGAAGGGAGGGAAAAATCAAGCAAGATGAAACCAGAGAGGGAGACAAACCATAAGAGACTCCTAATCTCAGGAAACAAACTGAGGGCTGCTGGAGTGGAGATGGGTGGGAGGGATGGAGTGGATTGGGGATGGACATTGGGGAGGGTATGTGCTATGGTGAGAGCTGTGAATTGTGTAAGACTTATGATTCATAGACCTGTAGCCCTGAAACAAATAATATATTATGTGTTAGTAAAAAAAAAAAAAAAAGACCCTATCTGCAAATACAGTTACCATCTGAGGTCCTGGAGGGTTAGGATTTCAACATATCAGCTTTGGGGGAATTTGGTTCAGCCCACAATAGCCATCATGTTGGTAGTTTCTCTCTCTCTCTCTCTCTCCTTCTCTCTGTCTCTATCCCTCTCTCTCTACTATCACAAGCAGTGTCGTAGTGACCATCTTTGTATATGTCTCTTTGAACACATGAGGGGATTTCCCTGGGACCAGCACTGGAAGTGGAGTGCTGGATGCAAAGGTGTGTATATTGCAGCTCTATTAGACGAGGACACATTGCTTTCCAAAGCAGCCCTGTAACTGATACTTTCACTAGCAGTGTGCGAGTGTTTCATGAATGTTCGGTATAGACAGACTTTCAAATTTTCCAATCTGATGGTGGTGAAATGGCGCCGAATTGTGATCTTAATTTTAATTTCCTTGATTGTTTATGAAGTTGACATTTTTATGTTTATTTAAGGGCTATTCATGTTTTCCGTTCTATGAATCACCTGTTCATACCTTGGCTTATTTTCCTATTGTTTTATCTTTATTGATCTGCAAGAAATTTGTATATATTCTAGATACCACTCCTTGCTTAACTCTAGGGATCTCTTCTCTGGTTTCCTTGCTTCCAGTGTCTCCACTTGTCGATTCTTCTTCAAGGATCTTTACCCTCTTCCCAGAGACCACAGGATAAGATGCAGTCATCAGGCCCTCATGACTGAGCTGAAGCCTGACTTTCCAGCCTTCCTCCCCAGCTTCTCTTCCTGTAGATTCCAACCACCCAGGCTGAGTCCCAGCTCCAGGAGCATGCATCACGTTTATGCTTCTAGGCCTTTGCATGCTGCTTTTGCTGCCTGGAATATCTGTCCTCTCCTTTGCTGACTGCAGAAATTAGATATGCTTTTCCAAATCCAGCTCTGATGTCAGCTCTTGGGTAAGGCCCCACAGTCCCTTCACAGTGGGAGGACAGTTTGTACATACCATTACCATGTTAACTGCACCCACTGTTTTAGGGTTGGTTGTTGAGCTCTATTTCCTTGGCCAGATTGTGAGCCCCACCAAAAGCAAGCAATCTTTTCCTCCTTTTCATCTTCATGTTCTCAGTACTGATATGTAGCAGTGCTTGATGTTTGTTGAATTTTATTTTTTAGATCCTTATGTGTTATTTAAAAGATTACAATTATTAATGAGTAGGCAGCTGTAATAGAATTGTTCAGATTATTCTTCCTGCCTGAAATTTGCTCATTATCCCTAAGGTCATAAACTTGGGTTCACAAAAAACTCTGCAGGATATACGATGGACAGATGTAGCTTAGCAGTGTAAGCCTGAGTTGGGGGATTGGAAGAAAACCCACTGTGAGTAAACACTGAGAGGTGGTTGCTATAATAGTTACAGCAATGCTAAGGCATAGCAATGAAAGGGTAGTGTCTAGAATGAGACAATATAGTCTGTTCTCTCCTCAGATCAGTGTCAGAGTGCTGTTGGGTTTTGAGCGTTATGCTTTAAGAGGGAGGCACAGACCAAGTAGAGTACCTTCAGGAGGGAGGCCAGCCAAGAGAGTAAGGAGGTAAGATTCCATGTCACCTGAGATAGGACACAGATTCCAGGCCATTTGTCATGTAGGCTGGAGTCACCAGAGGGTGTATAACTGTCTTCACACACCATGCACAAGGGGCTGTCTTTTGGAACAAAGAATTGAATTGTCCTATATCTTTCCAAGAGAGACAACCAGGACTGATGGAAGAAATTTATGAAGAGATAGACTTTTGCCAAATAGATTAAAACATTTTAAGCATACAGATGTGAGAAGATGATTGGCTGTTTCGAGAAGGGAGGACTACTCCATTGGGGGGGAAGTATTTATGGAATAGCTTGGTGACCAGTTGGCAAGGAATGATGTCTAGGGAACTTGGGGATCAAATGGTGATTGGGTTTAGATTACATGACCATTATAGGCCTTTCCAAAGCTGAAATTTCACAATTCCATAACTTTGAGTCAGATGGATCCAAGTGGGGGACCAAAGTCTCAAAACATCTTTGAGTCTTGCTAAATGAAATTTACTCTTTGATAGGAAGGACCTCCAGCTAACAGTCTTCTGTTGCCCCCTGATCCTAAGCCCCATCACCATCTTAAGCAACTCCATGTCTATATAGATATCTGAGACAGTAAGCTATCTGTACTCCCAGCCTCCAAAGATCTTCTCCACTCTCTTGGGTACCTACTCATGTGGCCAAACCCTAGACTAACAATGCCCAAACTGTAATGTATACTAGAAAAACATGGATAGCTTGTTAAAAGCATAGTTTCCTGGGCTGTAGGAGTATAGCATATGATCGAGGTTTAAGCCATAAACACACTTCATTCCTATGGGTCTTGTGATTGGTCTGGGGATTGGCATGTAAGCAAATCAGAGCTGATGAGATTCCATCAGACAGTTAGGGTAGATGGTGGTACTCTTTTCCATTGGCTGAGACATCATTAGGTTTCAAGCTGTCACCATTCCCATCATGTTAGGAGGAAGAGCCTAGAAGCAAAGCCAAAATGTGAGAAGATAAAGTTGAGAGATTGGGAAAATCTTGTTTAATGATACAATTTGAGTTCTGAACCCAAATACACCCAGAGCCAGACTGTCCCTGGGCTTTGTGATTATCTGCATGAATTCATTTTGTCTTTTTAAAAAGCCATTTGAATTAGGTTTCCTGCCACCTGAAAGTTTCTAAGTGATATAAACCTAAACACTATTCCTTGCCCACAGATTTGATTAGGTTGGGCTGCCTGAAGAGGTGGGCTTATTTTGTAAAACTTGTGCTCTTGCTAAAGTGCATGGCTATCACCCAAGCTCTGGTGGGTCAGCACCTACTTATCATGTATTAAAGCTCCATTAGGTACTGAGCATTCTTCCAGATCTACAAGTGATCGAAATAGAAGACTTGATCCTTCCCCTCAACAAATTTGTGCTCTATCAGGTGCAAGACAAAATATGAGGCAAGTGTCAAGTGAGTTATGTGGGGGTAGGATCTTGGGGGCACTCATTGTATATTGGGTTGGTCAAGTAAAAATGCATGGACAACAGGGTGTTAACAAGTTCTTAAAAAGTATATGAATAGAAGAAAGGAAGGAAGCTTTATGAAAAGCTAGGAAACCACTTCCCACCCTGGGTCTGGCAGAATGGCTTCTGCAAAAAAGGGTGGCAAGAAGAAGGTTCATTCTGTCTTCAATGAGGTACTGACCAGAGAATACACCATCGACATTCACAAGTGCATCCATGGAGTGGGTTTCTGGAGAAGCGTGCCCCTCGGGCTATCAAAGAGATATTGCCATGAAGGAGATGGGAACTGTAGATGTGCATGTTGAAACCAAGCTCAACAAAGCTATCTGGGCCAAAGGAATAAGGAATGCTCCATACTATATCCATGAGTAGTGGTCCAGAAAACAGAAGGGGTATGAAGAGTCACTAAACAAGCTCTATACGTTGGTTACCTATGTACCTGTCACCACTTTCAGAAATCTACAGACTGCTAATGTGGATGAGAACTAATTGCTGATTATCAAATAAAGGAATAAAACTGCAAAAAAAAAAAAAAAAAGCTGGAACACCATTTCTAAGCAGCTTATATAAACTTTGAGTAATGTATGGTCCACAGAACAGAAATAGAGTTAAATAAACTTCCATATAATTATATCATATAGTGTGCTTTGGATGAGATAATTGTATAGGCAGACAGATGTACCTGGGCAGAAAGATAAAAAATCCGAAAGGCCTAGGAATTAGAGACCTTTTGGGTTACTAATACACTAACCCTATGTAGTTAACAGTGGCATAAAATGTTTAATTGGATAAATTACATCCTTTGAAAGTTGCCAGGTTGTGTGTGTTCCTCTGGCTCTACAGGTTAATTGCTCTGTTAATTTGGAACAGGGCTTGCCTCCTTTAAAACTGACAGTGGATTTAATCTTCATAGTGTCTCTCTTACTTTCTTGGGAAAGCTGGGGTGGAATGAACACTAGACCATGCTCCATGCCTGTTCCTGTTTTTAGAATGAGGTCGACCCGGGTCCCCTCCACCAGGCCTGCTCTCCTGCCTCCCAAACTAGGAGCCCATCGCTTCCTACCAGCTGAGAATGCTGGGGCAATACCCAAAGTCTCTCCCGGTCTTTTACCCTGGTGACTTGGAATCCTTTTGCTGTGTAGCTCCATATTGGTTTCATAGGTGATGCCAGCAGACCCTCATTTCACTTGTTTCTGCTCCCCTTTTTCAGCTAATTCATAAGGGCCTTGGGGAAAGGGGGCCACTCTTTTTTTTATTTTTGCCATACTAATGTCCATTACCCTATCCTACCCTAAGGCCTCACTCAGTGCTTCATCTATACTAGACACTCAGTACCAAGTTTGCAGAAGAAATGGATGTGTATATATAATTCTGCCACTAGATGTTGGAAATTCACCTGGAAACCCCAAGTCCCCTGGGGTCTTCTTCTTGAAGCACTGTCCCTTGTGTCCAGATTTCATTTGTTACTTATCCTCAGCTATATTCCAGCAAGTCTATGTTCTCCAGGTCATCATCACACTCTTCAGAGTGGAGTTCCTGAGACTCTTGCTCATACATCATATGCCATTAGACCAAAAGGCCCCAATCCCACCACGGGTGAGACTTGGGAGGGGCACAGGAATGATGGGGGCAGAGACCTACATCCTGTCTCAGAAAATAAATACAAATCTATAAAAGGATTCCATGGAGGTTTATGGTGGCTTCCTCTGGCAAGTGGCCATCCCGTAAGAGCTTATTTCTGATGTCAGAATTTTCATCTTTTGGGATTAAAACATTTTGTGTTAAACTAAAAGCTCTTTTCACCCATCCCATTAAACGGCTATGTATTATTATCTCAGTGTGAAGGAGTTTGTATGGGCTTTCAGGTGTGCACATGACAAGAGGGAGAAGGGTCTCAGAGGAAGGGAGAAGTAAGTAGGATACACCGATGGAGTGGAACATTCCAAAGTGACAGGGTCAGGTCAAGTGCACAGAGGGCTTGGAGGTCACAGCAGGGAGAATGCGAAGGAGCTTTCTGACTGTCAGCCATGAGTCTGGAGGGAGGGAAGTAACTGAGTCATGGGATCTGGATCAACAAGCCTCATTCATACCTTCCTTCACTTATTCAATACACATTTGCCAAGTGGGTAATACAGTGGCTCATGTATTAGCCAAACGATGGCATTTTTTAGGGAGAAAGAAGTCACTATTAATATCTATGCTGGGATATCGGGAGAACCGGGATGTGTGGTCACCTTAGTAACATCTGCAAGACTTCATGTAGGACAGACATAAACACCCTGCTGTGCTCAAGACACCTGCAAACGAGAGGCAGGATACTGACACAGTGGTAACAAAGATAGCAAACACCCAGAGAATATTTTTTTAATGTGCCAGGTACTGTGCTAAATACTTTTTGTGACTCATTTAATCCTTCTTGTCATTGCTAATGTTATTCCCATTACACTGTGAAAAAGGAGGGAGCAGGCCCCAAATGGAGTCACTTTTGCTAAACCTGATGTCAGCAAAACAAGACTTAATGCTTATAACCTCATTGAAGTTTCAACCCCATAGGAATGTAAGCTTTAGCCAGTTAACATGGAATTGTCTAATCAGCACTAGGAAAGCAATCTACCCCCATAGGCCCTTTCCATTACCCTTAGGGGGCTGACCTTACCTGGAACAACACAAGTGACCCTTAAGTGGGTCCACTTAGATGCAGGATTTTTTTTTAATAAATTCAGTACAATACCATAAATGTATTTTTTCTTCCTTATGAACTTATGAATAACATTCTCTTTTCTCTAGCTTATTTTATTATAAGAATACAGCATATAATTCATATTATATACAAAATATGTATTAATTGGCTGTTTATGTTTCGTCAATAGCAGGATATTAGGTATGTTTTTGGGGGGAGTCAAAAGTTATATGTAGATTTGCAACTACATGGAGGGGGATGGTTAGTGCCCATAAACTTGTATTGTTCAAGGTCAAATGTACATTCTTTGCTGATAATTTCCTTTTTCTGCCCTCTTCTCTGCCTTTAAAATCTTCTCTCTCTTATAGCTCTGTGGGGGTCTTTTCTACTTGGACGGATGGGACAGGATGCTGGACGGGGTGCTGCCTGCCTGATTCACGAATCATTTAATAAAGAGCCAATTTGATCTTCAAATATACTCAGTTGAATTTTGTTATTTAATGACACAGATGTGAACACTTGCCAGCACCAAATGGCTAGGCAGAGGGAGAGCCAGAATTCCTAAGCAGGTTGGCTGGGTCCTGAGCCAGGCTCTTCTGTACTAAGGCAGTGCTGAGGGGTTTCTGAGGAGGGGACAAACTTCCATCTGGGGAAACCAAGTTGGGTTTCCTGGTAAAAACAGCATTCAGCTGCTCTGTAAAGTAGATGAAAAGAGAAGAGCATTCCGGTGGTGGGGGGAAAAAATGGCAGGATCAGAAGCATAAAAGCAGGAAAAATGATCATGTTTGGAAACAGAAAGGATAAGGTTTGGGCCAGGGCATTTTGGAATTCATAATAGCTAACAACTGCTAAAGTCTTACTAGGTATTTTGTCTTTTCATCACCATAGCACCTTGTGAGAGTGTCATTATTTTTATTCCCATTTTACAGATGAGGAGATAGACGCTGTAGCAGGTAAAATAACTGGTCACCCATGGGTCAGAGATGATGCTGGGAAGCCCATCCTAGCAGTCTGAAGCCAGAGGACACACTCTTAATCTTTAAGATTGTACCTTCTTGTGGGATGGGTGACAGAGGACACTTGCTTCTGACTAGGCTGAGGAAAGCTTAATTTATCATGGGTGAGGAATAAGGACATGGGGGGCGGATGGATGAAGGGCCATACTGTTGTCATTCTGTTTTGGGTGAGAAGAATCGGGAAAGCTCATTTTCATGGGGCTGTGTTGGTTTTTAATTTGTTGGAGGAGGGAGTATTTGTCGTGGGTGTCCTTCTTCAAATCTAACTCAACTCCAATAATTTCTCATGAAGCCTACTGTATGGCTTTAATGTTCCCTTTATATAAACAAATGAGATTCTCTAAGCAAAGGATTCAGGATATTAGAATATTAAGTAACTTAGCTGGCCTGTCAAGAGGGTCAGGAAGTGAGATGAATGTGTATCATTATGGTCTTTAAAGTGGCCAGGAATCTTCTGTCACCCAGTTCTACTGAAAATTCTGGTTCCCTCCAAGTCCTTTGAAGAAATGGGGAAAAGGGAAAAGGGAAAGGGGGAAATGTCCTTGATGCCCTTTGAATGGGAGGGAAAGGACTTCCTTATCAATGCTGTGATTCTTCAGCAATGTCCCCCAGCCAGGCTAAGGTTGTAGATCAGTTCTTGTATGGGTCAGCAGTGAGAAGGCTCACTGTCTGGTCCCTCCCATGAAAATGCATTCCTATTTCAGCAAATGCCAGCTCCCCCTGAGTCTGGCACTGCTACTTAAAACGTGGATGGGTTTCCCCATCCCTGGAGGGCTGGACGGTGTTGGCTTGACATTTGTTGCCCCTTCCTTGGGTGCCATACCTATGGGACCAGGTTTAGGTCACCTGGCCCAGTTATTAGGGTTCTCAGAAGTGTTGTCAGCATCTCAGACCTAGTAACACATGATTATAAGTTATTGTACCTTTTTGTGGAAATCAGCTCTTGGATTAAAAAATCTCACCTATTCTCTAACATTTGTAAGATAGCTCTGAGCAAGAGCTTGAGAAATACAATTATCTAAGTACAATGGGTACTTTCTCATCATTTCAAATGCTAGCAATTATAACTCTGGTTTTCTATTCTTCTTTGAAGAGAAACTATTTACATTCATTTATTTATTCAACAATTATTTCATAAATGCCTCCTGTATCAGGGACTAAGTGCATGGTGTGGTCCATGTGAAAATGGTAGAAACCATCCTAGACTCATGGGACTTGCGGTCAGAGGGGATGAGCATGACGTGAACAAAATCACACAGACAACAGAGTGAAGTTGTGAGTAAGTTCGTGAGGGGAATTGCACTCGGTGTTTAAGGCATGACTTCCCGCGTGCATGTGTGGTCTGGGCAAACATGCCAACCTAAGTTTTTTCTCTATAAAACTTCAGGTTTTATATCATTGTATCTGAAAGTCCATTTCCAGTGCTATTAAATTCTCAGCGGTTGCAGCACATCTTTTCACTGGCTTGACTTATTTGCCCCAAATGAATGATAAATTCCAGCTTGATTCCTGGAGCCTTTCAAGAGGTGTTTGGTGATGAACCCAGAGAGATGGAGCTAGGGCACCCCTTTTCCCAACCTGCTGCTTTAGCATCTGTGAATAGCAGCAATGAGCCCACCAGCAGCTGCCAAATTCCCTTCCTCCCAGAGGCTGTGGCTGCGGTGAACTCACTTAAGATGGGGTGGTTTGCCTGCTGCTTCCTTATAAATTGAATCCAATTAGGGAGGAAAAAGTGTTTTCTTCTCTTTAACATTAAAAGGATGGCACATGAGGTAATGCATGGCATCTCCATCCCTGTCTGGGAACATCAGCTTCCTGAGCCCATGCCATGTTCCATCACCACCCTCTCTCACTCGTCACCGGGTTCTGAGCCAACCCAACAGAACTCAGTGCAGGGATCAGAGTTCCACTCCCTCCAGCTTTTATTATTTCCCAGCTCCTCTGCCAGGACTCTCACTGATGTCCATGACATGGGCTCTAAATAGAGACTCAGCAAAAAAGAGGGAAGCGTGTCACAGGTTCACCACTGCTTTGCATTGGGACATGAAATATGAGACTAATGGCTTTTCCTTATCCCTAGCAGCTGCTGCTGCTCTCTTTCTTGGACTGGGAAGATTAGAAGGAGTGACCCTGAGTGTCACTGAATCTGGCCGATCTACCATGTTATGACAACCTGGCCCAGCAAATCAGAGGCAGCTTCTAGGTACCATCATTTCCCTTCAGGAATCCTGCTGGTGAATGGTTCATGTACTCCATCAGAATCTCCCCATGGACCTGTCCCAGCCCTCAGAGTGCTCACAGGGTAGCAGAGGCCACACCGGATTGTTTCAGGGTCTCCTGTGGTTACTGAAGCTTGGTGTTGAGGATGGGAAATGTGGAGCAGGTGGTGCCTTCCTACCCTGCGGAAGAAAGATATCTTGGTAGCTTATCAGAATTGCCATAGGTGAAGACCACAGAGAAGCTATGGCACTTGTCAGTGCAGGACACACTGGGGCACTGGTGAGTTGGTCACGTGGCATTTCGACTAGGTGAGCACAGGCACCCTTCTGTAGGTGAGGGGCACTCAGGGTGGGAAGGCTCGTGTGAGTAGGTTAGGCCCACCCAGGTGCTCTACATCCTGACAGTCGGCTGACTAGGAGCCTTAATGCCATCTGCAAAATCCCTTTGCCATCTACTGTGTTATGAATATGGGAAAACCACTGGGAGGAGACATCAGAGGGCCATCAGAGAGCTCTTCCTGCCATACCAGCTATGTGGACAGATGATGTTGTGCAGGCAGCAGTGAGGTGAGAAAGAGTTAGGGGCGAAAGGCAGCAGGGCAGGCTGGTGTGTACAGTCTGGGCTTCCCAGTGGACGTGGAGCCAGGGAAGCTGAGGAGCACTGGTGCTCCTCCAGGAGAACCTACAAAGCTAGAGAGCCTGGGACTAGGCCTTCTCTCCCCTGCCTCTGTCTGGCATGGTGAGCTTCAGGCACAGGGCAACAAACCCTTTGGATTTCTCCCTTGCTTGCCTGGTGAGGTCAGAGGCCACCACCAAACCGGAAGTCAGCACAGAGCAGCTCACCCTCACCTGTACTGAGATCAGAGCTGCAAGTCCCACGAGCATGGAGCAGAGGGCCCTGAGTGGTTCGTGACTGAGGGTGTCCCTACGGAGGGAAGGCCAGAACGCCCACGTGGGGTTTGTGAGGGGCCCACAGTCACCCGCTTGCCAGAGTTAGCCTCCTATCCTTAACTCTGATCTGGTGTCCACAGGTGGCCTATTTCCTACCGCCAGGTGTCCAGGTGTTAATGAGATGTTCAAGGCCATCTGTGGTCCCAAGTTATCTCCACTCCAATGTGAGGTGTCCTCCGGAGATCGTGCCAGCTTTAAAGATACGTTACTCTGGATTAAGCTCAGGCATTATCAGTCCATAAGAGCTCACTGTTAAACACACACAGCTAATGTTCTATTATTATCTCTGCTACAGGAAGGGGCTCATCAGCTCCTCAGTTCCTTTCCAGCTTAGGAATAGGAAATGAAGGAGAAAGTTTTAGGGGAAGACTGGGGGAGACATGAGTCCCTGAACCCTGTTAGGGCCGATTTAATGTTAAAAACTGTTTAACTATTAAAGGGCCTGCTTAGCCAGAGCGACTCCATATTGCCTAGGTAGCCATACTGTTGTTTACATCCACGGACTTCATTCTGGGAATAAACACCCCAGTAGTTCCTGGTATCGGTTCTGGGTATCGATTCTGGGAGTAAATGCCTTAACAATAGAAGCCACGTACCTTGCGTCTACGGTTATCTCCTATAAAACCAGCCTGTGAGATCTGGACGGGGTTGCTCTCTTCGGAGGCGGCCCTGGCCGGTCAGTCTGACTTCAAATGCTTGGCATAGAATAAAGCTTTGCATAGCTTTCACTTTGTCTCAGTCTCGTTCCTTTGATAACGGACCCCAACAAACCCCAGATCTGGGAGGGACCCAGAAGTTCCCATGGTTCGGCCTGTCATGTGTGGGCGGTCTCCTGGTTGCACGGTTATTCCAGTCTTGCTGGGAATAATTCCAGCGACCACAGACTCACTAATAATCAGCTAAAGTAACCCATCTTCGGATCCTCGAATTATCACGTCCTCCTTGTAGAGGTTGCTGTCTCTGCCCTATGGCGTGCACACATTGTACGACCCTGACCCTTGGGACCTCACAGACTGCTTTCCTTCACATTCCTTCTGTCAGCAGACTTCTACTGAGCTCCTGTTATGTGCTGGGCAAGCTGAAGGGGTTTTAGAGAATAATATGACTCAGGCGTGGCACCAGCAGCAAAAAGGGAGCCCCAGTGCTTGAGGAGGGCAACCAGCCCCTCTCCACATCCCCTCTTCTCTCGTGGGACAACCCAGACCATCCCAGAGTCTGAAAAACTGAACATTTTTTCAGAGTCCCCTCAAAGAGGGACTCATTGTGGTTATTTGTTTCCAGACATGCCCTAGCAGAGGCTCCCCCTTCCTCTCTGCACTCCCAGGGTCCCCACAATGAAAGCAAGCTTTCACTGTGGGAAGGAAATCTGCCAGCACAAGCTAGATGCTCTGCTCCTGTCCACCCAGCCTGATGGTAGGCACATCACAGGCCACCACGAAACCCTTGCTGTGACTCAGTTACCTCATCTATGAAATGGGAGTAACAATAGTTTCCACCTCATAGGGATGCCTGAAGATGAAATGAGTTAATATGCAGCACGGTGCCTGGCACACAGTGAATGCCGTGAATGCCACCAACATGATCACCAACGCTGCCGTGACCCTGTTAGTCATGCCTTTGGAGTGAATGGAAAATGAACCCCTCCCATTTTCCCTTGGCGTGCACATTTTTCTTACCTGTCTTGTATTGCATAGAAGTGGTGGGTTTGCTTTTAACCCTGAGGAAGCGATCTTATTCGAGCTGGCTCCTGTCTGGTCTGTTGAGCTGATAGAAGCAGCTAGCCATCCTTGAACACCATCACACATCATTGTCTTGCATGCTTACAACCTCTGGGAGGTAAGTATTATTTTCCACTTGACAGATGGGGTAGCTGGGTCTTGGAGAGCTGAAAGTGCCCCATGGCAGCATAGCTGGTAAGTACCAGAGCCTATGGTGCAAACTCAGGTCATGATGTTTCTGCTCTACTTACTGAATCTTGGATGCCAGTGTCCATTCCTGCCACCAGCACATGTCCCATCTCCCAACTGCAGGTAACCCTCAAGTAGTGGATTCAGCAATCCTCCCAAACCCTTGTCTAGGCCACTGCTAAAAGTTTTGAAGTTCCCAGGCCTCCAGGTAGAACCTGAAAGGACAGGCGTGAATGACCTATGCAGAGGGAGCCTTGGAGAATTGGAATCATGGAATGACAGAACCCAGAGAAGAGGGGATGAGAGGAAGTCAGGATGAGTAGGGACTACCAGGGGTCAGGACCACCACCCACTAGCTGTGTGACCTCTGGGTCTCAGTGTCTTTAGCTGTAAAATGGGGACTAAAATAATGGCTCCTCCTTTATTGGTTGGTTGTGAGGATTAAGTGAGATATATTTTATAAAGTTTTCAGTGCAGAGCTCAATCTGTGTTAGACATGACTATTATGATGATTGTTTCCCACGTGTGGTCAGTGATGGCCTCTCCTTCAAGGAGGGCAGAGCTGAGGCACAGACTGGCAGCTTGAGGGAGGGTAGGGGCTGTGGGCAAACCCCATCTTACCTTCTCCTTCCTGGCCGTCCCTCAGTGTCCACTCAGACTCAGACTCTAACTCCCATCCATGCTCTTCAGCTCAGGCCAGGGTGCCTCTTTTCCTGAGCACACACACCTCAGAAATGCTACACACGTTGCCAAGAAACCACCTTCCTCATCTATTTTAAAACATTGTCAAGCTCCCTGTTTAATGTTTTAAAAGGTTATGTTCTAAAGAGGGACATGGTTAAGTAAATTATGGCACATCAGCCTGATGGGATATTAAGCAACCATTAAAGTGATAATTATGAGGATTGTGTAGCAACATGGGAAATGCTTACAGATTGATATGAAATGAAAAACAGGATAAAAAAGTGGATTACACAATGATTGTAACTAATCAAAACTACATACCTATGAACAAGCCCGGGAAAACCATGGCATTACTTTCCCTTTCTTTATTGCTTGTTCCTTCCTCCCTCTTTCTTCCTTCTTCCTTGAATTTCCTCCCTCTCACTTACCAGAAGATACTGAACTCCTACTCTGGGCAGACACCATGCTGATCACCCAACTGAGAGAGGTGAAGAGACAGTTTCTGCCCTCAAGAAATCTCACCAGAGAGACAAATCTGAAAACAACCTCAACAGGTCAGAGTGTAAATAATTCAGTGTGACAAGGAAAGTAATTAAGTCTGATCAGGGGAATCAGCAAAGCTTCCTGATAGTATCCTAGTAGCTGAATTAGAAGGTGTTCAGTTGGAGGGGAAGAGTTCCAGGTGGAGGGAACACCATGTGCAAAGTTGTGGAGATGTGGGAGAAGGGGCCTCACTTATGGCCCATTGATCCCTGGGTTCTGTGTCCAGTAGGGAAGTGAAGGGACTACACATCCACATTACCCTCATGGGTCAGGGGGGCTCAACCTCACAACTATATCTAGGATCCCATCATAACCCTGGCATTCAGGAATTTATCAAAATCATTGTGAATCCACCTGATAGTTTCATAGGATCTATAGAAGTTGGTCAGGAGAAGTTCGTGGAGTATCTAGTCCCCAGTCATCCCAATCAGCCTGGAAGCTAGTTGGAAATAGTAGTTCACCTCTGTTAGGGGTGTTTGGGCATTATTGGTCAGGCCCATGACCCTCATTTCAGAAGTACAGAGATTGTAGCTTAGAGAAGGGAAGTCAGTGATTTATTGAGTCACCTAGCAAATTACCCAGCTCTGTCTCCAAAGCCAGTGCTTTGTGTAGCACACCATATTCCCTTGCCAGTGAAAGCAGTCTAACCTTTTCCCTTCCACGAACCAGCAGTTCCCTGTTGGCCCTTTTCATGCCGGGAGTGGATGGCCTTTCCCGAGACTGTAAGAGGTTGTGGACAGACCCTCCTCCCCACTCACGACCTTCACAATTATGCCCCCACAACTTCCATCTTCCTAGGCAAACCAGTTTCTGCTCAGGAGCAGCCTTAGGGTCTCAAGGTCACATGATCCTCCTCCACCTCCAACTCCTTCTTGCTTCTTTGAGAAAGGAAAAGTGGCAGACTGGGAAAAGAGTCCAAGGCTCCCATGCTCCTTTCAGCTCAGAAGTTGCCAAGAGAAAAATCCTTCCTGACTCTGCAAATCAACCTTCTTATTTGGCAATGGTGGGGGCACTAGGAATGTTTGAACTAGTGACCTCAGGGCCCTCTATGCCCGATGACCCTGTGACAAAGTTTTTGAGAATCTGCAAGCAGAATGGTAAAGACTAGCTACTGTAGATAATCCTGCTTTCTTCAGTTTGACCTACATGCTTAGGGGGTACACTACAGGGACCTGGGTTTGTGATGAGGCCACCACTGGAATTGCACAGTGGAAACTGGGCTATCAGGTACATAGACCAATCTGGACAATAAAGGGTCTTTGGGCCATTTGCCACTTGTTTTTCCACCTATAAATTTGTTCACTTGCTTTGGCATTTATGTGGTTTTAGAACACTATTATCTTGTCAACACTGTTCTACAGCATTGACATTATCTCTTAATTACACAATTACTTTGTTATGTACTATAGACCTAGTAATAAAATATTTGATGTGCTCAAGCACAGACTGGGTTGTTAAAAATATAATTTGAGTCAAACCATCTTATAAAAATCACTAATACATGTCACACTCAGAAAAGACCTTTGTTGTGTTCTATTTATTTCCCCATTGAAAAGAAGGACAGACTGAGGCCCAGAGAGGAGAAGACGGCTACTGAGGCTCACACAGATGGTTATTAGAATGAATTTTTCAGAAAGAAAGCCCACCCTCCATCACACAGAAACTAGGCAGAACTGGGGGCTAGAACTCAGGACTGTTAATCCTGAGGCCACCACATTCTCCTTTGTTCATAAGGAGGTTATGCAACTTTCCTTCTGCCTTGTGTCACCCACAAGATCTGTCCAGGTCAGCCAGTCACCATGGCTTTGGAAGCCAATCCCCAAGGAGCTGGCTTACTCCAAGGACCGGGTCCCATGTCTCACAGATGCTCAGTGATTGAAGGAAGGAACGTGACAAAGTCCCACTGGCTCGATCTCTACTCCTCGTCAAGGAGTCAGGTCTCCAGCAAGCTACTAGTAAGAAGCAAATTGCCAGCTGGCAGAGGCAAGGCCTAAAGCCATTTGTGCAACTGGCTACAATTCATTTGTTAGCCAAGGAACTGCCTGAGGGAACCACATATGAGATAGGGAGGGTGGCTGAAGGAGAGTTAGAGAAAGAGACAAAGAGTGGGGTGCCCTGAGGAACGTGGATGAGGACTTTCTGGAGCTGGTAACAGCATAATAATTGTCCTAAAAGAGGTAAGATTTACCCTTTGATGAAATTCACATTTCATCTCATCTCTTCCCATTGCTTTTGACCCTATTCTAACCCAGACACTGCAGACACTTGGTGTAATTCTCCTGTAGTGACCTCAGAGAGCCTTGCAGGTTTCTTTTTCTTTCTGAGGTTGGAGGCAGCCCTAGGATTTCCCCAGAACAAAACTTCCACAGTCTTTATCTTATTTACCCCCTGTTGTTAGTTGGGTTGTGTCCCTCAAAAGACATGTGGAAGTCCTAACCTCTGGTACCTGGGACAGTGACCTTATTTGGGGAAAAGATCATTGCAAATGCAACCAAGTTCAGATGAGGGCAAACTGGAGTAGGGTGGGCCCTAAATCCAATGACTGGTGTCCTGATGAGAAGAGGGAAATTTTGAACAAGAGGAGATGGCCATGTGATGACCAAGGCAGCAGCTGGAGTGTCTACGATCTCAGGAACACTGCCAGCACCCTCCAGGAGCTGGGAAGAGCCAGTGAGGGATCCTTCCCTAGAGGCTTCAGAGAGCACAGCCCTGGCAATACCTTGATTTCAGACTTCTGGCCTCCAGAACTTGAAGGGAATTAATATTTCTTGTTTTAACCCACCTACTTTGTGGCACTCTGTTATAGCAGCCCTAGGGAACTAACATGCCACCTCTGGGCATCACCTCATTCTGTTCCAGAGACAGAATTGTCAATTTGGCCTTTTCTCCCACTAAATGCTTCCATGTTTTCCATCCACCAGTTATTTCTTTTCCCTCTCCTTTCCCAACACTCATGTCATACCATCTCCCCGCCCCCAGATGTCTACCTCCTATCCTCACCCAGGGCTTTCTTGCCCAACCAGGCCCAGTGCAGATAGCTCTCCTCTATCATATCATCCACAACCCTTTCCAAAGTGTATCTGTCTTTTACCTGGACCACCACCAGATCACTGCTTTGAATCTCTCTTTAGTTCCCACAGCAGAGGGGGATCCCAAGAAGAAGAAGGTGGGAGAATGCAGAAAGAGACTTCTATGGGTTGAACGGTGACTCGGGGGTACTGGTGGGGGACATCATTCTTTCAAAACATGAAGCTGTTTCTTCAGACAAAGGCCCAAACATCACAACAGTATTTTAGGAGCAGAAGTTGTCTCTCCTCTTTTTTTCCCTCAGTTCCACGTGTTTCTAGGTGAACCAGGGTCAACCACAGCTGGGTCTCCCTCTGGGCCCACTAGCTCTGTTTGGCAATATCCAGCTGAATTTGGTCAGAAGGATAGACCACAGCTCCACAACTGGAAGCTCAGATACAATGCTTGCCAACATCAGAGTCCATCCCACAGAGATTTTCTCTGTATGTTGTCACACACACAGAGGTGGAGAGGCTCATGGAGATGCAACACATGTGTGTGCACACATGCACGCACACACACCATCTTGTCTGTGCATCCATCATTAGATCAGACTGTACTGTGTCTGATCATCAAGCATACTGTGTCTCGTGCCCTTCCTCAGGCTATTCTCCCTGACTGGAATGTTCTTTAACAAACACAAGGCTATGCCTCTCAAGTCTCAGCTCAATTGATGTCTTCTGATCAAACATTCCTGAGGCCCATTGGACTGAACCAATCAGCCCTTCTCATTGTCCTGGGGCACTGCATACCCACCTGTGTAGTTGCACCCATCAGGCTGGGATGCTGGGCCGTTATAGCTCGAGGGATTGCACCGTGATCCTTCCATAGAACTGGGACAAGGACTAGGTGGGGCTTAGGTAATCTTTGTTGAGCACATGAATGAATGCATGCACCCCTGTGTTACACCTTGCAAAGTATTTTTATTAAATGTATTACTTTTCATTTTTATGAAGCAGATTGTACTTATTTATATAACAGGTACCCAAACCCAAAAGTTCCAAAAGGGCATGTGGTGAAAAGTTTCCCTCCCACCCCATCCTCTAACAGCCCAGTTCCTCTGTATAAATTGCAAGCTGACTCCTGTTTTGTGTGTAGAATTTCTGCTAATATACATGTACATGAATTCCTTTACCCCCTTTTAACACAAATCGTAGCAGCTTGCTTTTTCACATTTTACTTTCTAATGTATCTTGTAGATCTTTCAGTATCAGTCCCTTGAGAATTGCCTTATTTTTTTCATGGACTGTGTGGCATTGCACTATGAGAGTGAACTGTGATTATTCAACCAGTCTTCTAAGGTTGTTTCTGGTCCTTTGCTGGTACAAACCGTGCTGCCATGGATAAGCTTGTGCATTCATTGACAATACTTAATCTTGAGAAATTGCTTTTAAATGGTAGCATTTAGGGCTCCAATAAGGTAGACAGAGTGATTTTCCTGGCATTGTGGTGGTTCCTGTTAAGGGGTTCATTCAGCATTTGTTTCTACCCCTGGCTAGTGTACTGAGTCTGAGAAGCTAAAAACTACATTTCCCAGCCATCCTTGTAGGTGGATTTAGGGTGTGATTTCAGGATCCACCAAACAGCTGCCCTTGGGTGAGATTTTGATTCAGAATTGAGTTGCTGAGCAAAGGTTGGCAGTGTTTTGCCAGTGGGCATCATGGCATAGGTACCAGGTTCTGCTGCTCCCGGCTGCAGGGGCAGGTGTTTGACTGAGGGGAGGCAGCAGCTCCTCAGCTGGCCCAGTCCTGTGGTGTAGTCTGGGGAGATGATCCTGGAAGCTCAGCTTAGTGCTTCCCCCCCGCAGATTGTGGTCCTCAGATCAGGAGCAAATGCCAAGCCCTTGTCCAGCCCTGATGAATCAGCTGTATTTTAAAATTCCCCTAAATGATTTACATGCACATCCAAGATTAAAAGTTACTGGCCTGGACTATAGAGGATCTCAGCTAACACAGTAATTATAATCACCTGGGGAATATTGAACATTCCAGAAGCTGAGGGCACACCTTTGATTGATTAAATCATAATCTCTAGGAGTAGGGCCTGGATATCAGCATTAAAAAACCCTAGGTGAGTCTAATATGCAACAAAGATTGTGACCTGCTGGCCTAGAGTAATAGTTCTGAATCTTGATTATACATTAGTATTATAAGGGCCTATTTGGCTAATAAAGGAATAATGGTATCTCAGTCATCTGCAATTAACAGAATAATCTTAAAACTCAAACAGAGAGGGAATGTATTAGTCAGATAATGAGCAGAGACCAGGTAATGGGATTCTGCCTTCACATGTCTGTAGGACTTATAGGCTTCACATCCTGACGATGAAATCCACAGGCAGAAAATGGTCTGTCTTTCATGGGGCCTTTGGCTTAAAATGGGTGATCCTTGTGATGGGTATTAAAGAGCAAGGAAACTTTCTTAGAAACTTTCCCAGGGAACATCTCTAAGATGGTATTTGCCAGACCTACTCTCTATGCTCACCCATAAACCAGTCACTGGCAAAAGAAAAGCTCTGATTTGCTGAGACCAGTCACTGGAGGTTGGATTATGGCATTGGATTGAAGCATCAACCACAATGAGACAGCAAATGGAATCTGGGACTTTTAATTTAATTTTGTCTTACTCTTTCATCTTACATCTTTCTCTGCTCACTGATTCCATTGTTAAGGATTATCCTTTTAAGAGTGGAATCTTTAAAATTTTAGGAATTTGAGCAATCTTAAAGTCATTAACAATTGTTATGGCACCATTAATATATCAAAGGGCTTTTAAAATAACAGAATAAATCTTTTAATGAATTATTTATTGAAAAGGTAACATGTACACCTGGCAAAAAAAAAAAAAAAAAAAAGATGCAAAGAGATTTACAGGAAAATGTAATCTCCCATTGCTGTTTCCCTTATCTGTGGCCTCCAAAAGACAGTTACTATTAAGGATTTCTTGTGTATCCTTCCAGAAATATAAGCATGTTCAAACATATGCTCATCTATATTTACTACATAAATATTAGCAAACAATATGCACTATCCTTCACCTTGTCTTTTACACTTGTATACAACTTTAAAACTGACATTCTTGTTTTTACATTTTGCTTGAAGTGGTAAGCTATTAACTCTAAGTAGACTGTGAAAAATTAGATGTGCATTTTATATTTCCTAGAGCAACCATTAAAAAATAACATAAAGAGATGTAGCAGAGGTCATTGACTTTAAAAAGTCAATAGGTAAATTAAAATATGGTACAAAAAAAATCAAATAATGCAAACAATGGCAGGAAAGAGGAAACAGAGGAACAAAAAACAGAGAAGAACAAAAAGCTAATAAAACGGAAAGCCTAAATTCAACCATGTTGGTTGAGTTACATTAAATGCAAATTATACTAAATTACATTAAATGTAAAAAGTCTAAATTACCAGTTAGCAGAGATTGTCAGATCAGATAACAGAACAAGATCCCGCTATATGTTGTTACAAGAGACACATTTTAAATATAAAAACACAAATGGGTAAAAAGTAAATGGTGGAAAAGACATACCATTCAAATATCAATTAGGACATAACTGAAGTGATGTAAATACTATGGAAAACAGTATAGCAGTTCAGAAAAAAAAAAAGCAATTCCATTTCTGGGTACAGGTCCAAAAGAATTGAAATCAGGGTCATGAAGAGATGTTTGTACAATCGTGTTCATAGCAACACTCATAATAGTCAAGAGGTGTAAGTAACCCAAAGGTGCATTGACAGATGAATAAGTTAGCACAGTGTGGACTACACACACAATGGAATATTATTCAGTCTTAAAAAGGAAGGATATTCTAACATAACACTGCAGCATAAAGTTTGAGAATATTATGCTGAGTGTAATAAGCTACACACACACAAAAAAAAAACCCAACAAACAAAGAAATACGGTACGATTCCAGTTACATAAGGTATTCAGAGTAGCCAAAATCATAGAGATAGAAAGTAGAAGAGTAGCTGTTAGGGGCTGAGGGGAGGAGGAAATGGGAGAGATGTTATTTAATAGATATAAAATTTCAGTTTTATCAGATGAAAAAGTTCTAGAGATTGGTTTTCAAGCAGTGTGAATATACCTAACACTACTAATACTTAAAAATGGTTAGGATGGTAAATTTTATGTGTATTTTACCACAGTTAGAGAAAGGATAACTGAACTAGCTAGATTAAAATAGATTTCAGGTGGTGGGTATTATGGAGGGCATGTATTGCATGTAACACTGGGTGTGGTGCATAAATAATGAATTCTGTTATACTGAAAAGAAATAAATAGATTTTGGAATATATTCTTTATTCCAAAATCTATTTATTTCTTTTCAGTACAATATAACAGGGAGAAGAGGAACATTACAGAATGATAAAAGGAGTCAATTCACTGAAAGCCATAACAATTCTAAATTCTAAATGCACCTAATGATGGAGCTTCCAAATACGTTAAACAACAACTAGCAAAGCTGGAGGAAGAAACTGAAAACATGCAATTATAGTTGGAGACTCCAATACTCCTTTCTCAGTGACTGATACAAGTGGACATCAAATCAGCAAGAGTACAGAAGACCTAAGCAAGCCACTAAACTGACCTCGTTGAAATTTATAGAACTTCTCACAGCAGAATGTGTATTCTTTTCAAAAGTGACATTCTTTGTGTGCAACAGGTCCTCCTGACCTACCCTTCTTCTCTAGATCTTCCTTCATATATTCCTTTCTTTTCTTTACTCTCTCCCTCCTCCACTCCCATTCCTTTTTCTCTTTCTCCCACTCTTTAATGGGATATAATCTGTGCAGCACTAATTTTGCAAAATTACATGCTTCCTGTTCTTAATTAAAAGCAAGTGAGTTGGAGCACCTGGGTTGCTCAGTCTGTTGGACGTCTGACTCTTGATTTGGGCTCAGGTCATGGTCTCAGGTCTGGTCTCAGTGTCATGGAATTGAGCCCTGCATCAGGCTCTGTGCTCAGTGGGAAGTCTGCTTAGGGTTCTCTCTCTCTCTCCCTCTGCTTCTCTCTCCCTCTCTCAAATAAATTAATAAATCTTAAAAAAAAAATAAAAACAAGTGATTTGGCTATTTTTTCTTTCTAAATAAAAAATAAATAATCATAAATTAACTTGCTTTTTGAATGAGGTGTTCATTGATTTCTCCTCCTAGATTCTGGTCTTAGATATCTGCTACAATTTACATTGGAAATTTGCTGCAACATTACTGGGACTGCAGTTATTGGAGGAAGGAAAACTTTATGGAGGAGGTAAAATTTGGAATTGGATAGAGTTTGGATTACAGTTCACAGGGAGCTTCCTTTTATTTTATCTCTCTGTCTTCAAGGCATTTTTAATGGTATGGCTGTCCACATGGCATTAAATGGAGGGAACACACAAATGTGACCATCCCTCCTTTCTCCATTGTGCCTCTCTCTACAACCCCCTCTAGTCTGAAGATAATCTTTTCTTTCCTCATAAATGCCTTTCCCCTCTTCAATTCTCAGATCCAGGACCATGGCTCTGGCTCTCTGTGATAAGTGTAGGTTTTTTCCTCCTGGGACTCTTCATTTAGCCCTAACTGCCTCACGTTGTCTGGCTGGGTTTGCAATTAGTTTTGCCACTTCTCCCAGGGCCTGCCAGCTCATTATTGGCTTGTTTCTGGAATCCCTGCAGCCTCTGCTACATGGTCTTGCTAGCCTTGGACCAGAGCCCTGTGCGTGACCTGGATGCATGCTGACTGCTTCCTTAGGACCCCTGGGAATCTCTTCCTGTTTCTGTGTCTCTTTAGGTGAGTGCTGCTTTCCCCTTGGAGTGGGAGGCCACAGCCCATGACTCCTGAGAAAAATGCAAAAAAGTGTGACTTCTGTGTAGGTGGGCACACTGTGTGTGCATGTAGTTACTTGTACCTACATGAGATGTAGGGAGATGTGTGTGTGCATGCCAGAAGAGAGCATGATTATGAAATGGCCTGTGCAAGCAGCCAAGACCAATAGCATGTGCTTGGTGGTACAAATGATAGGAACTGCAGATCCACCTGGAATCCCTAAGACAGCCCACCACTTCCTGTGATTTTTCATAAGTTCACCAGGTTCATATGGATTCTGAATTATGATTTGAAGGGATCCAGCTTATCCTCCACTGGGACCTAAAATCTTGCCATTTTCCATTAGAAATGCCAAGGCTAAATGTTGTCCTCTAGAGACTTCCCTTTAAAAATGCAAATACTTCTGGAAAGAGGTACCCAGAGCCAGAAAGATGGGAGGCTATATAATTAATCCCCTTAACATTTTTACTGATGAGGAAAGTAACATGCCAGCAGTGTTTCCAAGGTCACTTGGCACACTGGATGGCAGAGCTGCGATTTGAGCTTAGCCTTCTGACCCCTGGTCTGGCACATATGGCATAACTGGATCACAGGACATCACCTGTGGGCCCTTCACAATGTACCATAAAGACTTCCTTATCTATCAGGGCCATTCTTGAGAACACAGTAGGCAAGACCAATTGGAATAAGTTGTAGTGGTGATGCAGATAAATTGGGACATTTTCATAACTTGAGCTATTGGTTTTTTCTCTAGATTAGTAGTGTTTAATAGAAATCTAACGTGAGCCACCGATTCGACTTACATATGCAGTTTAAAACTTTCTAGTAGCCACATTAAACAAATGGAAAAAAAGGTGAAATTTATTTTAATAATATACTTAATTTAGCCAAATATTTTTAAAAAACACTATTGTAAAAAATATCATTTCAACCTCCACTCTCTTACTCCACTCTGTATAAAATATTAAAGAGGCCTATTTACATATTTTTTATTAAGTCTTTGAAATCTATTGAGTATTTTACACTTATAGCTCATCTCAGTTTGGACTAGCCACATGTGGCCAGTGACCACCTGATTGGACAGCACTGCCTTAGACTCTCCCTATTCAAAACCCAGGATTCTGTACCCCTGCTCTGACCAGAGCACTGTGTGTGCATACCTTTCTTATCCAGAACCAATGTCCACAGGCGTGTAGGCACCTTAGAAGCCAGCCAGTTCAGGGGATTTCATGTTATGTTTATTCCATAGAGTCCTTAGAGACATGGATGAGAATGTGTTGGGGAGGACGTCTGGGGGATCTGAGGCATTTGTTTTCAGCCACGTACATTGCTGTAATGTGGGTGTCGTGATGAGCATTTTCAGATTTCCTTACCAAATGTTAACTAAACTAACCCCCACAAAAGGGCAAACTGCTTAAAGATATCCCTCCAAAGAAATTACAGATTGAAGATAATACCTGTAATGCAAGTGCTCGTGGGCACCGAGAAACAGCGAGCTGCTATTTTCCTTCTTCCAGGTCAGCTATGTGATGAGATTAAAACATTAGTGATGGGGCTTGACTTTACATTTCAGAATTACCAAGAAGGCTATCTGAAATGTGAATTTATGCCCACTGTCATTAACAAAGAGCTTCACCCTAAGGGTATTTTATGGCGTCAGATATCAGTGTGTGATACTTCCAGTGTTTCTAGTGTTTGGTATATGTTTTATCATGCTTGCAATTTATTTGCTTCACAGTACATGGACATAATTCAGAAATACACACAGACTTTATTTATTTAAAGATTCATTTGAGGGGGGAGGGGCAGAGGGAGAGGGAAAGAAAGAATCTCAAATAGACTTCCCACTGAGCATAGAACCCGGCGCTGGGCCCGGCGCTCATGACCTGAGCTAAAATCAAGAGTTGGATGCTCAACCGACAATATGACCCAGTCACTTCCAGAAATACATCCTGACTTTAAAAACGTAAGTCAATTCAGGTCATTCCTCTGCTTAAATCCCTGCAATGATTTTACACCCACCTCTGAGGAAAAGGCCCAAGGCCTTATGATGACAATGGGCCCTAACCCTTCAAGCCTGTCCTAGTTGTCCCTGATGTCATCTCCCCTGTCCCTCACTGCCATTGTCTCTACTCCAGCCACACTGGCCTCTTCACTGTGTATCATTTTTGTTGTATCCACAACAACAAAAGACATTCAGTTTTACACACCTTTTAGCATTTTATAAGTGGAGTTATACTGGAAAATTTATTCTGTTATTCTTTTGATCAAGTTTATATTTCTAAGATTCTCCTATGACACGGTTTGTAGATACATTCATTCCTTTTCACTACTGCGTAATACTCCACTGTATTTTTAAGGACATTCTCCTGCTGTTGTTCTGAGGTTTGTTTTTTTTTCCTGTTCAAATAGGGTCACCATGAACATTTTTTCAGGTGTCCTGGGGCACATGGGCCTGCACAGGGGTCATAGATTTCCACATTCAGTGTCATGATCGTTGCTTTCCCTTAAGCTCAGAATGTCCCCCTCACAGTCCTTCTCTTATATGCCAAACTGAAGACCAACTCACTAGATGTCTCCTTTGAGGAACTTCCTTCCCAAGTCTTGACACCATTGCTTTGTCTGTGCCTTTGCTAAAATATGTTTCACTCTGTACGTTAATGATAGTGATCACTCTCTTAACTAACCTTTGCTCATCTGAGATGCACATTAATCAGTGTCTGAGGTCCCTGAACCCTGAGGACTGGGATTCCGGTTCTCATTTCCGCTTTCCCCTATTGAGATATACACTTGCAGGAGCTGGTTATGTTTGTTCTCAGACCTGCCTCTGCAAATGCTACTTGTTACCCTAGTTACAAGATTTAATTACATGTGACATGGACCAATGAGATTAAGTGTGAAAGAGTGACAGTTGTTTCCATACAACCTAAAGGACACACAAGACACAGGAGAATGCTGATGTGTGAAGAGGTTTGAGCAGGCTGACCTAATGAGATGTTGTTATCTGGTCACTTGTGTGTGTCTCCTCAAGATGGACATACTGGAGACCACACTGGGCCTCTCTTTGTGCCTTGTGTTCTAGCCCAAGGCCTAAGACAGAGTAGGAGTCAATGAATGTATGGTGATCAAAAGATGAACAAATAAATAAATGTTGAGGTTTTAAAAGGAGAACAAAGACCTCCCTACAGGCTAGTCATGGAAAAAACCTACAGGAAAGTAGGCATGGGGGAAACAACTGTGAAAGATTAGGATGACCTGTAAACATCTTGAAGGACTCTGCACTTGGAGTGTTGTAGCAAGCGTCCTTAAATCCTTGCTCTAATTTAAAGAAAAAGAAACTGGCAAATATCATAGTTAGGTGATGGATGTTTATGCATGGGAGATGATGTGGAACTTCAGCCAGCAGACACACACTCAAAGAAAAGGGCCTGGCCCCATATTAAATAAGAGGAGAATGAGTACATTTGTATGTTTGAAGATTAAAAAAAAATAGTGAAGGATGTGTGTCCGTTGGTCTCAGCAGGAACAAAATGGCATTCTTGAGTGAGATACTTTAAAGAGAGTTTAAGAAAAGAACTGTTTGGGGCGCCTGGATGGCCCAGTGGGTTAAAGCCTCTGCCTTCGGCTCAGGTCATGATCTCAGGGTATTGGGATGGAGCCCCACATTGGGCTCTCTGCTCAGCAGGGAGCCTGCTTCCCTTCCTCCCTCTCTATGCGTGCCTCTCTGCCTACTTGTGATCTCTGTCAAATAAATAGATAAAACCTTTAAAAAAATAAAGAAAAAGAAAAGAACTGCTTGTAGAACTGTGAACAGAAGGGAGGGGTGCCACGAGAGAGGACCACAGGCTAGGGAAAATAGGGTGCCTTCTGACAGCAGCTGGATTTGGGGTCGAGAGAGGGAGCTGGGGAATAAACACTCTGGTCTCTTACTTCTCTCTCCCTCCAATCTCCTAGCAGTGTCTCCTCTAAGTCAAAGCCAAAGTGGTGGCAGAAAACATAGGAGCCCATTGATCTAGTCTATTCGGGTGAAATCTCCAGGGTAGAAAGCAGATGGAGAGCAGACAAGAGTGGGTCTGGGGACAAATGGAAGATGCCCAGCATTGTATCATTTTTTAATGATTCTCTCCTGGACATTTTTAATTTTCTAACAGATTGTGAGTCCCAGTCCTGCCAGATTGGAGGGCTTCTACTTTGTGTTTTCATATATTTATCTTCTCCAGTAGATGGTGAATATCTAGAGTCAGGAGCTCTGTCTTGGACATCTTTGGATCTCCAAGCTTGGCTTCGGGGTTGGCATATAGAAGAGGCTCAATAATTAAATGAATCAATGCTGGTAATGCTGTAAGAAAACTTATTTGTCAAAAAAAATCAGTAACTTCTCTGCTTATTCACTTATGTAACAAATGCATATTGAATGACTCCTGTGTGTCAGGTACTGCCCTAACCAAAGACCTGATGGACACCAGAGCTATGGTCTAGGACAGAAGGCGGTCACCAAATTATTTTACTCATTCAACAAACCACATGCCAGGCACTGTCTTGGGAAGTTGAACAATAAATGAGACAAGATTCTGCCTTTATCGAACTTACACTTGAGTGGACATGTTCTTTGCTATGGTACCCTCTTTAAGGCGGAAGATATGCAGTGGGGCACCACTTTATGAAGCAAATTAGGTCTGTGGCTCCTGATAGGTGAGAGGCAAGCAGGATGCCACTTTGGGTCATGGAAAGACGATCCTCTGGGCTGGATGGATGGAAGCCAGAGCTTCGGGTGAATGTCCTTCTAGGGCAAGAGTGTCCTTATTAACCACATCTGATCCTTTGGCCTGTTGGATGATTGGGATGGATCCCAAGTAAGAATATCTGAGCTCTTTACACTTCTCCAGTGACAAGGCTTTACATGGTAGGTCTTCAATTAATTTCTGGGATTAAGTTGACTTTTACCAGCCTTTTAGTGGATGTAGACTCCCCAGAAGCTGGGCTTGGAAGATGAAGGGCTAGCTGGTAGCCGATTGGAGCCCTGGCAGGGGAATGGGGATAACATTGCCTTGTTTAGATGCTTGGGATTGTTTTAGAGCATGTGTCACTTGTCTGTAAACTAGAGCCAGGCTTTTCTGGGAAGCTTAAGAGTGGATCAAACTTAGCTTCTTATCATATTAATACTCCCTGAACTCCTACACTCGCAAGTTTTGGGAGTCTATATTCCTCTTACCTCTAAGTAACAAATTGCTGGGGAAATGATGGTTCTCGGGGAATAAAGGGTGGGGTGCTGGTCCCACATTCCTCCCAACTTGGTGTAAGGCCATCAGGATTCAGATGGATGGAATGATCTTTTAGGGTCCCTTTCAGCTTGTTTGTTCTCTGTTTGGAACTTTGTCACCCTCCCAGGACTTTGGCCGCTGTGGTTAGTCTGCTCCCTCTTACTGGTACATTTTTGGCCATCAAATGAGCTGCTGTGAATCAGCAGGATTCACCTTCAGCATTGGTCTTTGGAGACAGCTGCCTACCCAGTGTGATTTTGCAGGCTCCCGGGAAGGGACTTTTCTCCCTACGCATGTCCCAAAATACCTTCTCTAATCAGCCTTTTGATGTTTGGGATTGCTTTCCTGTGGACAAAGCCTTCCATTCCACAATGAAGACCTGAAAATAGGAATGAATGCACATGTGTTTGGGGTTGCGCACAACAGACTGTTCTTGGCCTCCTTGCTGCTGCTCGTGCTGTCTCCTTTGCCAGGAATATCCTCCCTCTGCCCTTATTTCCCTTATACTGATTCTTTAAGAGTCAGTTCAAACATGTCTTGCCTGAGGGGATGTTGTAATTGGTTTGTCTTGATTACAGGAAATAGACTTACTCAGACTAGCTGAAATAAAGGCTGGTGGGGGTGTGGGGGTAGGAAAGATAAGAGCGCATAAAGGGGTGAGCCTGTGCACATCTAAGAAAAAGGACATAACTATCTGTGTTTATGCTTCTCTCCCCCATATAGACTGGCTGTAAGATCTAGAAAGTAGGGACTGTACTTTATTCATTTTTGAATTGTCGGAAGTAGCAGATAGCCTAGTACCTAGGATATACCCAATAGATGCTTGCTGAAAAGATGGATGAATGAAAATCTGAATCCTAAGTATGGGTAGAAGATGTTGGCGTTGTCTTTGAGAGACTTATAGTGTAGTTGGGGAACCAGAAAACAAGTGAAAAATAAATACTATAAGAGCTAAACAGTGCGAAACAATGTTTAGGAGGTGACACCTTAGGGGAGATGAGGCACCTTAGGGAAGAGGAGAGTCAGTGAGAAAATCACCCAGAGAAAGACTTCATGTCACACTAACAGAAAGCTGGCCCATGTTAGACCTTTCAGAGTGCAGATTTTTGATGGGGAAAGGAGAGCAAACATTGCGCTGGTGTCCAGTTCCACATAGGGCCCCACAAAGCGTGTCCAGCAAAGGGGCAGACACAGGGAACTTGAAGTCTTGGCCAAGAGGTGACTTGCAACATTCGGGTGCATTGGACGCCATCCCAAGTCCTTTGGGACCCATGAACGACACTGGCTGGTGATTCCCAATGGTCTAATCTGATTAGTTGATCCAACAAAGAAAGTGAGGCTCCTGCCCTGTGTCTGTGGAGTTACTGCCAGCTGCTGGTGGTGGAGGAGAGGAAGGCCCCTGGGTGGCCGTTGGGAATCCTCAATGAACCAAGCAAGTCATCCCAAGGTTTTGTGATTCTATTTTAATTTCTTAAGATTTTATTTATTTATGAGAGAGAGAGAGAGAAAACGCCAGTGGGGGGAGGGGCAGAGGGAATCTCAGGCAGTATCACAAGTAGACTCTGAGCTGAGTGCAGAGTCTATATGGAGCTTTGATCTCAACCCCAAGACCATGACCTGAGCCGAAATCATGAGTCGGACACTTAACCTATCACACCAGCCAGGTGCCCCTCAGTACTTCCTGATTTTATAGACTTAGCTCCAAGGTCAAGAAAGAAGGGGTCTTTGTAACTCTCTTTGTTGTGGAGACTGGCCCCAGGGTGAGTCCCATACTATTCCCTCTTTTTTTTTTTTTTTTAAGATTTTATTTACCTATTACAGAGTGAAGGAGAGAGAGGGAGCACAAGCAAGGGGAGCAGCAGGCAGAGGGAGAAGCAGGCTCTCTGCTGAGCAGGGATTCTGACACTGGGCTCGATCCCAGGACCCTGCGATCATGATCCAAGCCAGAGGCAGACATTTAACTGACTGAGCTGCCCCAGCACCCCATCCATTCTGTCTTCTGTGACATGCATCTTTGAGTCTTCCCACAGAACTTGTTGCCCTTGGGCAGGCTCTGTCAGTTTACCAAGGATTAGCAGTGAACGACTGTGAGGGGATCCCAAGCAATTGGAACCTCATCTCTTCTTATACTTGAAAGGAGTCAGTGGCTACACAATTGAAATGGAGCCCGCCCCTCGATGAGAAAACAGGCTCAGAGAAATTAATTTTTTTGCATCTTCATGCCGTGTGCTGAGTTTGCCCACATATACCCACACTTTTGTTTTTCATTAAGCAGCCCTTTATGGAGGGCTCACTATGTTCTGGGCGCTGTTCCAGGCACTGAAGCGTATGGTTGGGTTGCAGGTAACAGAAGGCTTGTCTAATCATGGCTTAAGCAGTACAGACACCTATTATCTCGTAAAACAAGAAGGAAGTCCAGGACTGGGGTCTGCACAGCCTGCTGGCTCATCAGCTCAGCAGTGTTACCAAGAACCCAGGCTTGGCCATCCTCCTGCTCTACTGTGCTTGTGCATTCCTCAGAGGACGCACAGTGGTGTTTCCCCTTAGAGGGAGGTGTTTCCTCTCTCTCTGAGGGAGACATTGCAGTCCCTTCCTCCCTGGTAGTATCCCAATGTCCAAAGACAGAAGGAGGCAGGTCAGGAACTTTCATTTCTCTCGTTTATTGGGGAAGGATATCCTTCCTAGAAGTTTGCAGCTGACTTCTTTTTATATCCCATCAGTAACCCCAGGTCATATGCCCATTCCAGCACCAATCACAGGCAGATGGGACAGTGATGCTATAGGAGGCTGCCGTGGGCCAGTGGTGGTGCACCACTCATGAGAAAGCTAGTGTCTCATCTCCATTGAGAATACAGCCTCTGGAGCCAGATGCCCGAATTCAAGTCCTGAACTTGAACTTGGCCATTTCTTAGTTCCATCACCTTGGACAAGGTGCTTGACCTTTCTCCTCCTCAGTTTCCCTATGTGTAAAATGGTGATAATGAGACCTTTATGGTGAGGTAAGGAAGTGCTTAGCACAGTATTTGGCTCACAGTAAGTATTAACTACTCCTACAGCCACCCTCCCCTGGGCTGAGCATTTCCTGCTCTGATTTCCAAAATCAGAAATTGTGGTAATGATGTTGAGTAGAAAACTCCAGTGTCTGCCACATGGGGTTACAGATAGTAAACAAGTGATGTCAAAATCCTGTGAGGGTGCATTGATACAGGATAATGGTGAGGAGGATGCCTGATTCAGACTTGAGGGACATCAGGGAGGGCTTCTCAGAAGAGGTGGCACTAATGTACTATTTCAGCAAAGGCAGCAATTTCTCAGACAATGGTATGGTTGGGAGTGTGGGAAAAGAAGGTCTTCCAGGCAGAGGGAGTAACAGGAGTAGAGACTTTGCAATGTGATAGTCCATGGTATATGCAGGATAAGTGCAGACAGATTATTGTGTCCAGAGAATGAAGTGGGAGCTGGGCTAGCTCTGGAGGGGTGTGTTGCCAGGCTGGGGGAGGGTCGCAAATGTCGAGCTAAGGAGCTTAGTCTTCCTACAGACTGTGGTTTATAAATTGGAAGTAGCCCTAGGTTTGTAGTTTTGGCCAATGACTCAGGTTGTGATGGGGGAGTGGATGGGAGGGGACCGGGACCCAGGTAAGAGGCTATGACAATATTCCAGGAGTGGGGTAAGAGCCTGAAGTAGGACAGCATAGGCTGGAGACAGGGGAAGGATGGTCAATCATCAGGATGTGGTCATCAGATGTGTGGAGAGACAGGACAGTCCAGGAGGATCCAGTATTGTAGTTGGGGTGACTGGTGAGAGAAAGGGATTGCAGAACGCAGGCGGGAGGATGCGGTGATATGAGGAAGTGCTTCAAGTGTGGCCATGTTGGGTGGGGGGCAGCTGGAGATGTCAGCAGACCCTCTAGTGCACAAAGCCTGAAGGTCAGGAGACAGATCTGGGCTGAGAAGACAGATCCAGGAGTTACCAATTGAGAGGAAGGAGAGAAATGCTTGAGATAGATGCAATCGTCCTGGGAAACCAGAAACATGAACAAGGGACAAACCTGCAGCTCCGGGCTTCACGGGGGTTGCCAGTGTTGTGTTTTGTTTGGGGACTTTGTTGGGCCAGGTGATGCCTCAGGGCCTGCGGCCAGGCAGGGGTCTGACCTGGCTGTTGCACAGCAGCTCCCTTTTGACACTCAGCCTGCCCTGTGCTTTGCAGCAAGCACCCCCCCACCGCCCCGCCCCTCCCCCAGTTCCTCAGATCTGACGGTCCTGGTGGAGGGTGAGGAGAGAAGGGGCTGGAGATGGAACCCTGAAGAGCACTGGCACTTACGGATGAGTTCCAGTAGAGAGCTGCTAGAGGGAGATGGGAAGGGACATGGGGAGGTAGGAGAAGACACGCTTGAAGGATGTCGCAGGACTGAATGGAGGTCATGTTCGTGTTGAAGGCATATTATATATTTTTCCTCTATCCTGGCACAGTGCCCGGGACAGGTGTTCGGTATAGACTTACTTCTCCCTATTAAATGAACAGTAAGAGTCAGGCATCCAGAGTGGAGAGGATGGGGAAACAGGTTGCCTTCCTGATGGTATCCTGTGGCAGGGGTTAACATCCCAGCCTGTGGAACCACACTAAGCTGAGGCAGAGGACTGGGCTGTCTGTGTGATGCTGGGCAGCTTACTTGGTGGTTCTGGGCCTCGGTTATCCTGTCTAAGAATCAGAGAAACCAATGCCTGCCCTAAGGATGTGCAGAAGGTTAAAGGGAATACTATGTGCTCCCATTTAGCATCTATGGATCATATATATGGACCCATATATACTCAGACATCACATTTTGAGTGAATATGGGAAAATAACTTTGCCAGTGGGGGAAAAAAGGATAGGCTTGCCAAGAAACAAGGGAGTGAATTGGGATGAGGATGTAAGGGAGAAACACACACATCTTAGGGAGCCAACAAAAGGAATCTAAGTAAAGAACAGACTGGCCCCCGGAGGCTTGTTATTACAGAGAGATCCAGAACCGAGGAAGAAACCCAGTCTATGTTCTATAACAACTCTGTATCTTTGCAATTTCCAGTCTTTCTGGAGTCTGCCTCCCCAAGCATTTGGCTGGCATGGTGGAAAGGACGTGGGTATTGGAGTCAGAGAACTCATAGTTCCCAAATCCCTGCTCTATCGCTTTACCACCTGTGTGATCTTGTAAAATATCTAACCCCTCTGTGCCTCAGTTTCTTCATCTGAAAAATGGGTGGGCCCACTTTAACTGGTTATTATGTGGAGTCAATGAGATTAGTGTATATAAACTAGATGACAGTGTCTGGCTTGTAACAGGTGCTCACTTATTATTTTTGTCTTGTTTTTTTCTTATGACTGAAGTAAGATAATTTCTATTGCCTTCAAGAAGAGGGGCTCAAAAGTGTCTCTTGAACAGTCAAGAGAGCCCATTCTGAGGAATGAAAGAGTTATGAAGAAAGAAGGACCTGGAAGGATCTTATTTTCAAGGGTGCGCGTCCTGAAAGAGGGAGGCCCAGGCTCTGAGAGAAAGGAAAGACAATGGGACCTCACCAAAGGCGGGGAAGACCACCTGCAAGCAGGGCCCCAGCAGGTCCTGTGGAACTCTAGCACCTTACCTTTCTATCCCTAACACAGTGGGTGACATAGCCACAGCCCTTGGCCTTCCTCCACTTTCGCCCAGGATCCTGGGGCAGAGAAGAGCCAGGGTATCAGGGCTCCATGGGACCTCCTCTGCTGCCTCCCAGAGGACACTTCAGGGATGGCTGCCCTGGCCAAGCCCACCCTCCAAGTGCAAGTGGCTTTGGTCTCTCTTGTCCCACCTGGAGCCAAAGGCCAATCCTAGAGTCTGTGGGATCTGGAGGAAAATCTCTCAGGGGGCTCCTCTTTTCCCCCACCCCTCCCCCAATATATTTGTAGCTCACAATTGTGCAGCACTTGGCAGTTCACAAAAAGCTTTCACATCCCATACTTTCACAGAAGAGGGCAATGGAGCCACTGAGAAATGACGTGCCTAAGATGGCATGACTAATAAATGGTGGCACCGGGACAAAAACTGAGGAACTCGGGGCGCCTGGGTGGCTCAGTGGGTTAAGCCGCTGCCTTCGGCTCGGGTCGTGATCTCGGGGTCCTGGGATCGAGCCCCGCATTGGGCTCTCTGCTCAGCAGGGAGCCTGCTTCCTCCTCTCTCTCTGCCTGCCTCTCTGCCTGCTTGTGATCTCTCTCTGTCAAATAAATAAATAAAATCTTAGAAAAAAAAAACAAAACTGAGGAACTCCCAGCCCAGGGCCATTCTGTGCTATAAAGTTTTGAGGGCCCGTGTTCCTACGGCCTGTTATCAGTGGGTGGTTTGCGGGCAGCTTGTTTGGGTCTGAGACTTACCCTCATTTTGGTGCTGGGAGGAAAGCCATGTTCCTTCCCCCTTGCCGCTCTTCACCGACATCCACTGTCTCCTTGAATCCCTAGAAAAGTGTCCCATAGGACAGAATCCCAGCCCCCATCTCCCTGAGAGCCTCTGCCGATCCCCCGTGGGTGCCTCTAATACTCAGGCTCTGGGAAATGAAGCTGTTTCCCTGCTTGCTTAATGGCATTGCCTGGAGCTCCAGAGAGCTGCACCTTCAGGTGAGTTACTGTGATACCCAGGCACACAGACATCGCTTCCCCTCTAAGTGCACCTGGCACAGCGGCAGCACAGGCCCGGCGGCAGGCTGAATGAACCCTGTCTGTTGCTTCCCATTAAAGGGCGGGAGGAAGTTACCAGCATTGATTGAAATTCTCAGGTAGAGAGAATCCGGGCGGCATTTGAAGAGGGGAATTTAATTCAATAGTTTATATTCCACTTAGGTTCCTCCTCTATCTGGCTGCTGGTAAACAGCTGTAAACGGCCACAGCTGTCTTACGGGTGCAGAGGAAACGCAGTCTGGAGAGTAAAATGGAGATGGTGGGACAAATGTCAAGGAGATGGAGGATACCAGGGGAATGGGAATACGTGGCGGGACTCTGGGCTCAGGGACCTCATTCACTCCTGCCTTCCTGGGCTTCAGCTACCCGAGGGGCTCAGGATACGTGACTGTTCAGGCCCCCTCCTGCTCTGAACTTCACGCTTTCAGAGGGAGCTCCGTGGTGTGGTGATGGCGACCCAGGATTTGGATTCATATAATTGGGGCTCAAACCTAGTCTTGGTTCTTACTTCCAGTGACAGCGCTATGAGCACCACTTGGCCCTCCCTGAATCTCTGAGGATGAAATGGCAAGCCACACTGGCCTCCTCCTACCCAGGGGCAGTGAGGTCAGAGAGAAGGTGTGAGATAACATCTTATGCCCTGGAAAGCCCCATCCAGATGTTAGTAACTACTGTCTCCATTGTGACTGGACCAGAAAAGCCCCCACAGCCCGCTTCTTGCTGGTCCCTTGCCCAAGGGCTGTGACTCTGATTGTCTGGGTAGGACTTTCCTCCTCTAGGGGGGCCAAGCTTGTGCTAAGCCAAGTGGGCAGTTATACTAAGATTTGAAAAGTAACCAAACTATCCCCCAACCACCTTCCCACAAAGCTCGTCTCCAGAAGGCACCTATCAAAGCACGTTAGCATAGTGCCCCAAATAATATATAATACCCTCTCAGCCCCAGACAGTGGGACTTCCTTCCCGTAGCTGTTGGTTGGTTGGTTAGCTCTCACCCTAGGAAACTGTGTGTAGACCCTTGAGGGGAGTGGGACTTAAGATGGGAAAATGTAATCATCTTGACCATCCTCAACTCACTTTCTTCCTCACTCACTTTCACCGTGCTGGGCCTGGGCACACAGGGCAGCTAGCATCTCTTTATTTTCTTGTCCATTCATTCAGCAGGCACCCAGAGAGCATCATCTTTGACAGGAACTGTGAACAGGGTGGGAGCTTAGGGGCTTTACGTCTGGTCGAGGAGACAGAAACACATACAAAGGATCTGAATCCTCATGCTGGGTTTAGTAGCTCCTGTTGGAACTTCAGGAAACTTGCCACAATCCATCTCTTTAAAAAAAAATACACACACACACACACACACATTTATAAATAAAATCATGTGATCTGTTTAATACAACTATCTAGTTTAATACCAAATCATTTATCCCCTAATCTTCACTGACATGGGTAAACTATGATGTCTTTTCCTCCAAAATGGCAGCCCATATGTTGACAAAGTCTTGTCATTTTCTGTAAGTGCCACTTTGGCTAAATATGCAAAGGAAGGAGAGGTGAGGAGCAGGCAGACAGCCTCACTATAAGCCCAGGCTCCTGTCCTGGAAATGGTCTGGCAGCCTCGACCCTGGCATGTGGTCATGTGTGTGAGCAAGGTGTTTGGCCCGAGAGAGTCCAGCATTGTCCCACTGGACGAAAAAATTCCAAGCCTCTACCTCAGTGAAAGGGCCATGCCAGCTTCCCCTACTTTCTGGCAGCCCTCTCTGTGGTCCCTCTGTGTCCTGAGCATCCTGTGTCATCTGTGGAGCCATTGCTTACCCACCTGTGGTCCTGGACACTGACCTGATCCCTCCCCACTCACACTCACCCTGCTCCTAGCTCCTGGGAGCCCACTCTGGGTCAGATTTCTGGGCCTCCCACTAGCCTGGCAGGAGCCCCCTGGGAGAAGCAAAGGGAGCGTGATGAGAGACATTCTCATGTGGAGAGAGCCCTGAGAGAATTTCTAAATCCCTTTATTACTCTGGGATCTGGGACAGGCAAAATCTTGACGGGGAGCCATCCCCAAGGGAGATGAGGAGGCGTCAGAATGTATAAAACACAACCTCTGTAAACAAATGACTCTGACCACTTCTCACCACCCCACTGTACCACCCTCATCTGGGTACAACATCAAACACCTGGGTTGCTGGGCCAGCCTCGTCTTGGACCCTTCACCTCACCCTTGTCCCCTGAGTCGGAATCGGACCTCACTGCCTACCACTCTCCCTTCCTTATTCTGCTCCATCCCTGGCTCTCCCTCAGCATCCTGAGCACAGGGAAGCCTGGCCCTAAGCCTTTTGCACCTGGATCCCCCTCCTTTCACTTCATTCAGGTCCCTGCTCCAATGTCAACTCTTCAGACCTTCTCTGACCCTTCCGCCAAAACTCAGGCCCCGTCACCATTATATACTTGGTGCTTAGAAAAATGCCACCAATAGTAGGTATTTAATACATACTTGTTGAATGAATGAACGAACATGTGAATGAGTGATTTGTGGCAGCTGCTTGGGAGTGGGGAAGCAGTCCCCAGTGGCTAGGGGCACAGGGTTGGCACAGGACCAAGGACTGAGGCCCTGGGCCTTTGCCTGGCCATTCTCTGGGCACGAAGGGGGCAGCTGGGAGGGGAAGGGATGGGTGAATGAGGGGGATGGGATGTCCATGTTCGAGTGGTCAGCACACCTGCTCTCCCCAGGGGTCTCCTTCGCTGAGTTTCTTTTCGTGTTCCCAGTTTCTCCTCATGCCTCTTGCATCTTCACCCCTGCCAGTCTGTGGGCAGAGCTAATGAATAATGACAGGCCTATAATTAGATTGGCAGCAGAGCCTTCGTTGTCCTAGATAGCCAGAGCTCAGAGTCAGAGTTCTGCTTTCCCCTGCCGCTCTCAGCCCCGTGGCCTTTCACCCAACACCCTTGCTCATGGCCTCTGTCTCATGTAAAGTGACTCACTTTCCAGGATCCTGAACAGTCAGAAAGGAACCAGATGCGACATTGTGCTTGGGACAAAATTAGAGAGGCAAGGAGTGCCTTTCAGCGGGTGGTAGCATGCTGTGGGAAAAGGTCCAATGAGGAGCCTAGGCTGGGGTCCTGGGGGTGTCACGTCGTCTCCCAGGTTTCAATTTTCTCCTCCATAAACCTCTAAGAGTTGGACGGATCAATATTCTTTATACTATGTTTGGAGTACTGTGGGGAATGCAAATGACATTATTTGGATTCTCCATGGAATCCGAAAGGGGAAAAAAAACCATGATCATCGCCTGGCCAGAGGTCTCCACCGGGATCTGTGGACATCTGGGGGGCTTTTGAAGGGGGCGAAGGGAAGAGGGGGCAATGCACCTCCCCCGTTTTACTGGGGCAGCCCTTCCCCCACCCCCCGCCTGCTTCTTACTTGGCATTGACTAATGAGTGATTAAGATTTCACTTGAAAAAAGGCTTTTCCCACTAACACTTGAGAAACACCAGAGCAGATGGTCCCCAAATTCTCTTCCAGTTTTGACACTTACGGTCTTTATTTCCTTAAGAGCAGAAAGGCTCCCAAGACTATTTTGTTTCTTCTGCTGGGTGGTGTTCCTAGCAAGTGCGGTAGGATAAAAGCAGGCTGATGCAGGGCAGTCAGGCGCACCCTCCAGAACAAGCCTGGCACAGTGCCTGGCACGTAGGAGGTGCTCACTTGTGACTGACTGACCCCACTGGAGAGCCAGAGCCAGGGAGATGGCTTATCTTGAAATATCAGGTCCAGGGAAAGCTGTGTGACCAGGATGCTAGGAGCCCAGGGCTCTTCTATAGACAGGCAAGTCGTTGGCTCAACTCCCTGGCGCCTGAAGGTACCCTGTGTACCTCTTGGGAGAAGCTGCCAGCAACGATTAGCAAGAAGTTCTGGAGTGTCCCCTGCCCTACTACGCTGCTTCCCCAGCTAAGGGGTAGACAGTGCTTTGTCTGAGTGGCATCTCATTCAAGTGGGAATGAGTCCTCGGTCTCATCCAGAGCTGGAGAAGCATTCATTGTCCCCTGATCCCACTATCAAACCATTTTTCGAACTCTGCTCAGCCTACTCTGGTCTTGGCCTTGATGGAGAAGGAGGTGGGAGTGCCATGGGCCACCCAGGGGCTGACTGGAAACAAGGGGCACTGAAGACCAAGAAGGAGGGATGCAGCTGGAGGGGGCCAGAGTCATGTGGTAGAACATGTTGGGAGGAAAACAGTGCCTTGCCAAGGTGACGAGGGCTTTGAATGGAGCCCTCCTGTGAGTGGTGGATCTCTTTGGTTGCAGGTTATAGCTGCTCTGAGATCAAGAGATTTGAATGAGGACAGGTACTTATAAGAGAAATCCAGAGGAAAGGTGGCTTCAAAGTCACACGGCTGTAAAGTAGCAGAGACAAGATTTGTAAGTTCACTACAGGTTTGTGACCCTGGCATGTGGTGGGAAAGCCTGGGGAGCTTTTCTCAGCTCACTCCTCCCAGCCAGCCCCTCCCTCTGGGCCGTGGGGCAAGCTCAGCATCTTAGCCTCTGGAGGTACAGGCTGGCCCAGGAGGGCAGCATGGGGCTGGTGGCTGTAAGCCTGTCCCACAGCAGGGGTGTGGCAGGGGATAAGGGGGAGGCAGCCTTCACCGAGGTCTGGGTGGGTGCAGAGTCTTGAAAGGAGGCCCCATCGGGAACAGAATAAGTAGACAAGGATTGAAGGACCCAGGCTTTAGGGGAGAACAGGGACCTTCTGAATCTGATGACTAAGAACTGGGGTGCATCTTCACAGAAGGGCTACCCTTTCATATCCCGCACTTCCTTTAATCCTGAAAGGACCCTGTGAATTAACAGAGGGGATAAACAGAGATCCTGTCATTAAGTAATTTGCCAGAGATTATTCAACTACAAAGTAGCAGAGCTAGGACTTGAATCCGGGGCTGTATGGCAGCAGTCCGGTGTTTTCCACCTGCCAGGTTGCTCAGAGGCTCAGGAGAGGGTGCTTGGGGGATGCGGATATGCCTGAGACACATTGCAGGTGCACTCCATGTCATGCTGTGAAATTGTATCCACCGAGTGGCCAGGCTGGGGCCCGGTGCTGTGCAGGCTGCCTGAGTCAGAACTGGCAAAGGGTCTGGCTGGGCCTGGCTGTCCCCTGAAAGTCTCCCCCATGCTGGGCTGGGCCACAGAAGGTGGCAGGAGCCATCGGCACCATTATCTTTGTTTCAGTAAAGGGGTTTGTGTATTTTGTGAGCTCTTCAGCCTAACAGACACCTGGATCAAAGGTGGATTCATTTCTTCTCACCTACCATGATCTGGTTTTTATTTAGTTTTCATCCTGACTCTGTCCTTCCTTTTTCTCAGGCTGCTTACGCAAGGGACACCCAGCCTTCTGGGAGTCATGGCACACTGTCATTGTTTGCTTTATTTCCTAACACCTTTCTCCTGCCTAAAGGGTTGCCTGGCCAGGATTTTTAAAATTTTTATTACTGTGATTTTTCCCTGCTCTTTTATTCTTCTCTCTTCTGACATGAAAGGAAATATAATTTCTTTACTTTGTATAATCCCCACCCCAGCTTTCCCCTTGCTGGGCTGCCCCTTATCGAGGAACAATTGTCTCACACTCCCAAAGTCTTCATCTAAATGGCCAGAGACGGAGCCCCTGGGCAGGGCGAGAGCAGATCCGAAGAGCCCTCTGGTTTGACATGGCGCTCTAGAGAACATTGAGTAAAAACAAAAGCCACCTCGCCGGTCTAGCATACATTTCTGTAACTCAAACACACTCTCCAGCACAGACTGATCAGTGCACGGAGAGCCTGCACTTCTCAAGGGTAAACTATGTTTTTCAGAAGTAAGCTCTTTATGGCTTACTGCATACATTTTAAAGTTTTGCAGGGAAACAATTGCTCTTCCAACATTTAGAATGTACAAGAGCCCAAACCCAGCAAGCTTCTGTACTCGGACCCTTTGGTATGCTGCCCAGAGCAGGGGGAATGCAAGCAGTTGTGAGTTTGGGGGTTAGGAAGGTGGAGTGTGTGATGATTTGTATCAAAGATACACAAAGAACTTAGGGTTTTAATAATTTTACTATAGTAAAGAATGTCCACGGTGGGTAGATGGCTCAGCTCCTCTCTAAGGTCATCCAGGGTCCCACATGCCTCTTCTAGAACATCGCTCCCATCCCCATGGTCACCTCCGATTCATGGGCATTATATCCAGCTGGCAAAATGGCACAAACACATTAATATTTCAAGGGCAGGTCCCAGAAGTTGTGGACAGCACTCCTCTTAAAATCTGTTGGCAAGAGCTTGGCCCCGTGGTCAGCCGCAGGGGAGACTGGGGGATGTGCACTGATGAGAAGCTAGAACTGAGACACGGGGGATTCGATTGCTGGGAGGAAGAAGGGAAAATAGATACCGGTGACTAATTAGCAGATTTGACCGTCAAAAAAACATTTTTTTTTTCTAGATGATCCAATCAATCCCTTACTTCAAGTTGATCTTTAAAAACAGCAACAACCAGGGCACCTGGCCGGTTCAGTCGTTAGAGCACGTGACTCATGACCTCAAGGTCAGGAGTTCCAACCCCATGTGGGGGGTGGATCCTACTTTAAAATAAATAAATAAAAATAAAATAAAAATAGGTGACTACTACTCAAAACAAACAAACAAACAAATGAAAACAGCAACAACCTTTTCCTCTCTCCCCTAAAATACCACTCCAAATGAACCACTGCAGCGAATTAAGGTGGCTTCAGGAAAAAAAAAAAAAAGACACTTTTGGCCGCTTCAAGGTAATCACTAAAATAATGCAGCCCCCTTGTTTGTCAACACCCCGTGAGGCTGAGATCTTATTTTTTCCCTCCAAGGAAGCCACAGGAACAATAAAGAGCAACGCACTAAGCAATACACATTTTATTCTGTAAAGGCATAGAAATTCTACCTGGAGGCTTCACTGACAAGACTTCCCAATCTTTCCTGAGATTTAATACAGGAAATAAATTCAATTTTAACACTTAGTGCCTGCCTCATGGTGGGCTCCTGGTAAATGGCTGTTGAATAAATGCTTTAGAAAGTGCCCGTCTCCATAACGTCTGGGGAGATCACAGAGGAGGGAGTCAGCTTTCACCAGCACGAATGGGTTTTCTTGTCTTGTTTGTGCAAAGAGAATGGGAAGTGTAGTTTTGCTTGCTCCAGCCAGACCTTGACAAGCAGCCCCCTACCGGGATCCACCCCGATCCCCAGCTGGAATCACTGCTCTGTTCATGTGTGGTTGGGGGCAATATCTCTGATAGTTTTCCTTTACTTCTCCATCATGTTTGCAGTTAAAAGTTGGGCAAATCAATATCACCAACAGCCATGTGCTGCTAAATTTCTGACAAGTATGTGAAATGCCTTGAGATCACAGAGACTTTTTAGGTCCTGCTGGGCCACTGCTCTCAGAAGGTTGATGGTCCAGGGTGAGGAGCTAGAGAGGTCAAAATTCCTAATTCGGCAGGAAAGCCAGGCCACTGAGGCACCAGGAGATAGCCAAGGGCAAGAGGAGCGTCAACAGAAGGGAGAGCCAGGCAGGTGTTCAGCATCCAGGAAAACAGGAACCAGGTGATGTCTGCAGGTGCTACTGGAGGAGATCAGGGGCTGCTCATGTGTCCACGAGACGGGTGTGTGAGAACAAGGGGAATGACACCAAGGGCATTTTCACAGGAATATAGCTAACACTATTCATGTAGTGTGGCACATACAAGGTCAAGGCAATTATCAACATTTTATAGATGAGGAAATGGGCTTAGAGAAGTTTAATAAATGTCCAACTTTACACAAATATTTGAAGGCTGAGCCAAGACCTCGCTCCAGGACCACACACCCCAGAGCATGTGGAAGGAGCGAGCAGAGAAATTATAGGCAAGAGAGGATGGCTGAGCCGATGGCCAGGATAGTGGACTTTGGCGATGGAGGCATCCATCAGCTTCCTGAGCAAGACTTGCTCCACAGACAGGGGCAAGGATCGCCTGGCAGGAACTGTGAGCATGGGAACTGGGAGAAAACCACTGTCCACAGTCAGCACTCATCCAGCAGACCTCAAACATGTGTGGACAATCACAAGGCAGAAGCTGTTGGAAGGGAACTGGCAGAGAACAGACAGGAGACTGGGATTTCATGCAGGCGTTTTCCGCCCTCAGCTCCCTAGGGTATCAGTGTTTTTCTACTGACTTGGGTTTCCTTCTCTCCTCTCCCTTGCCTTTTTATCCCCCCCAATTCCTTCCCTTGCCCTCCTCTCCTTTCTTCTCCCTCTCCTCAAGACTATGTCCATCCTCTGGTTTAAACCTCTTCTCTGAGCTATAGTCTTGTACAGCTAACGCCTTGTGAAACATCCCCCATGGCTGTCCCACAAATGCAAGACATTCAGATAAGTCTCTCACCTCTTACCCTACCTAGTCGCCTGCCTATGTCCATTTTGGCTGAGACATGGTATTACCATCTCCTTAGGCGTCCAACAAGAAACCTACCCCAAACACCTCCCTTCAGCTGGACACTAAGCCCTGTAGATCTTATACCCTAAATACCCCCAGAGTCCCCTTCCCACTGCTGTGCTTTGGTCCTGACTATTCTCACCTCTCCCCTAGACCCTTTCTGTGGCCATAACTTGTTTTCCCCCAGTTTGTCTCCATGTCCAATCTCCATAGAGAAGCCCAAGTGAACTCAACAAAATGTGTGTCTCTCCATGCCTCCTTTGTTTGAAGTCCTTTGGCTACTTCCTTCACCTTCCAGAAACTCTAAGCTCCTGAGAGCAGTGTAGCCAGCTCTGGATAACAGGTCCTTCCTCCTCTCCACAGGTCCATTCTCTTTCCATATGGGTTCCCACCTCTCCACCTCTTTCTTCCTGGCCTGGCTAATGCCTGGTTCCCTCTGAGTTGAGCCCTGCCACCATAGCAGGAGACCCTCTCTGATTCATCCTGTCTGGTCATCAGTCTAGGATTTCATCCACCACTTCCTTGTCATCTACATTTCCTTCCTTCCTTCCCACCTTCTTTCCCGTTTCTTTTTTTCTTTCTTCCCTCTTTCTCCTTCCTTTGTCCCTCCCTCCCTCCCTCCCTCCCTCCCTCCCTCCCTCCCTTCCTTCCTTTTTCTTTCTTTCTTTCTTTCTTTCTTTCTTTCTTTCTTTCTTTCTCTTTCTTCTACTTCTATTATAAAAATTTCAAACATATACAGAGTATAGAGAATAGTATAATGAACTCTCATATGCCCATCATCAATTACGATTATCAACTAATGGAAAACTTTGATCTAAACACTAGACACCCCCCCCCCACTTACACACACACACACACACACACACACACACCACACTCATACACACATACACATTGAGTTAGTTTGAAGCCAACTCTACACATCATATCATTTCATTTATAAATACTTTAGTATTTATGTCTAAATGGTAAGGACTCTTTAAAAAATAACCACAAGATCATCAACACACATTTTAATTGCTTAAAATAATCAAATATCCGCAAATGTTCAAATAATTCTTATTATCTCATGAATGCTTTTTTTTAATAGTTTGCTCAAATCAGGATGCAGGTAGTGTCTCACATTGCAATTGAATGATTGCTTTTTCAGTCTCCTTTAGTCTAGAGAATCTCTCTTATTCTTGCCCCTTGTAGTGTATTTATTAAGAAAACCAGGTCTTTGTTCTATAATTTCCAAGTTGTCTGGATTTTGTGGATGTTGTTTGCACTGTGTCTATTAACATGATCTCTATTCCCTATGCTTCCTGTAAACTCTCCCATGAGGTAGACCAACTGTCTGCTTTTCAAAAACTATAGTCACCTTTTACCTCTGCATCCCTAGGATCCTCAAGGAGGCACAGAACAAAATGTTTTGGTAAGCAAGATGGTAGGAAGGAAGAAAGGAGGGAAGGAAGGAAGGTGGGAGGGAGGGTGGGGCGGGAATAGGAGGGAAGGAAGGGGAGGAAAGGAAAAAGAAGAGAAAACAGAGAAAATATGAGGAAGGAAGGATCAGGTGTGAGTGCAGGCCTGTGTTTCTCAGTATAATCCACAGATCAGAACCACCCCTGATAAACCTGTTAGAAATGGAGTTCCCTGGGCCTTATCCCATCAGCTCTATGAACATCAGAATTGAGTCCTGGGCCCACAAATATCCATTCTTCTCTCTGTCTGGGTGTGAGTTTCCCCATCTGTGCAGAGAGGGGTTCCTTCACTAAGGTCCCTGCCAGCTCCAACACTCTGAACACAAACCAGGTTTCTGTGGTTCTGAAGAATGGGCGACTTCACTTCAAGTGTTGTGCATTTGGAAAAGCAAAAACCTAAATCAAAGGTTCGTACCTCACAGGGTTGCTGAGGTCAACTGTCTTTATTTCTAGTGAGCTCAACCCATCCAGTCTGTGGCTGTCTAGCAGTTAGTGAAGCCCATCATCTTGTAGGCTTCTGGTCAACTTTTCTCTCAGCAGCCCTTCCCTCAGGTCCCCAAACAAACATTGCCTCCCGTTCACACCTCTGCATATTTCTGAATCTTGACAGACAAGCCAGGCCTCCCTCTCTCACATCACCCTCCCTCCATTCCCTACCTCAGGGCTGTGGGCTTTGGTTTTCTCCTTAATCATTATTTGTTTGTTTATCTTTCCACTGGTTTTCAACCCCAGGGACAGTTCTCCTCACCAAGCCAATTTGAATTAATTTTGCAGAGACAATTCCACAAGACAATGTATCAATTGCTGTATTAAAATCAAGATGTATTGCATCTTTCCCATCGTTCCCATCCCTTAATTTCTTAGTTCCCTCAAAGGCACAATCAAGTGTGTCTGGCATAATTTGTTCTTTATAAACCCAGACTGCTCATTGCATGCACTCACAATTTTAGAAAGATTTTTGGCAGTGTTTTATTTCCATAATACCTTCCTTTATTATATTTGGTGATTGAATCTCAGTGATTAAGGTGACAGCCAGGTGGACCTTGGGGCCCAGGCCCCCACACAGACTTCTTCCATCCCATGCACTACTCTGCTCTCTGGCTATGACCCAGTCACACCCACTGCCTGATGGGTAGGGCCACCAAAAGCAGCTGGGGACATAAGCAAAAGGGAATCTTGCCCAAGATGCAGTGGACAAGCTCAGAGAATAAAAAAAGTGTGTTCAGAACTAGGTGTGTGGAGTGTGGGGGGGCAAGCAGTAAGCCTGGTGGATGTTATGAGTTGAATGGTGTCCCCTCAAAATTCATATTTTTGAGTCCTAACCCCTCTAACTATGAATGTGACCTTAGCTGGAAATAGGGTTGTTGCCATGTAATTAGTTAAGACAAGGTCATTAGGGTGGGCCTCCATCCAGTATGACTGAGGTCCTTATTAAAAAAGGAAATTAAAAGAGGAAATAGAGACATGTACACAACGGAGAACACCATGTGAAGATAAAAACAGAGATGGGAGGGAGGTGATGTATTCATAAGCTAAGGAATGCCAGAGATTACCAGTGAACCACCAGAAGCTAGGAGGGAGTCATGGAACAGACTCTCCTTCAGAGCCTTCCAGAAGGAATCACCTCTGCTGACACCTTCATCCCAGACTTCAAGCTTCCAGAACTGTGAGACAGTACATTTCTGTTGTTTAACCCACATAGTCTCTACTGCTTTGTTATGGCAACCTCAGGAACCTAATACAATGGGTAAGAATGTGGGCTCTGCAGTCAGACAGAACTGAGTTTGAATTCTGATTCCACACCTCATTAATTGTGTGGCCTTGGGCAGGCTGATGTAGCCTCTTCCAGTCCCTACTTTCTCATCTAAAATGGAATCATCTTAATACCTTTCTTAGTGGATTGGGAGATGTTAGTGTCTTCCCACATCCCCTCAGCCTACCTGAAGGTTACTTGCACATGGTTTCTCTACCTGCCTCCCTTAATGGGAGCCCCTGACAGTGCTCTTTTGGGGCTAGAAGTGTCTGGGCTATGGGAGGCAGGAAAAGCCAAGGGGTTGATGCCTCCCGAATTTCAACAGAAGGTGTGGCTAAATACCCAAGCTTCCTCTCCTCTGGGTGAGGGAAAACCCTGATCTGTGTTACATGGAGTCTCTAGAGGACCCCAGTGGACACCAGCCCCTGTTGCTCAGAGTAGTAACCCCTTCATTAATGGCCATAAATGGGTTTCTCTCCCTTTGCTCTCTTGCTTCCCTATTCCGTCATAGTAATTCCTGGATCACTTCCCAATGAAACTACTTGCTCCCAAATTTTTGCTTCGAGGTTTGCTTTGGAAGGAAACCAAATAAAAAAATGCTGTATAAAAGCATTTAACATAGCAAGTGGCACATGGAAAACACTTAATCCATTTTAGTGGGTATGATGTGCCATCTGATGTGCAGTCTGTCTATGGCGTTGGAAAGTGGAAGGTGTGTGCATGTGGTCTCCAGAATGGGGAGTCTGGTGTGCAGCAGGAGTGATGTGCTCAGATGTCACCGGAGAGTGGGGAAGATGGGAGTAGACACAGTGGGTGCAACTGTAACTGCAGGGTGGTCACCTTCTGAGGTTTCCATCCCCAACACCCAGACTGAATGCTGAGAAGACTAGGGAGGGGCCATCCCACTTGATCGGAGCCAGGCCCATCTGTGTCCACCAGCTTGCTGCCGGGAATTGCTTGGTGTATCGTCCCTTGCCTGGGTGCTTGGGAATTGGCATGATGCCTGCTTTGAAGTCTGTCTCCTAAGAAAAGAACACATACTGAGAGAACTGGAAAGAGTCTCAGGTTTCGTTTGAGCTGACCCATCATTGCACATGTGAGAAGACGACTATGCCATTCACTGTGGAGCAGGATTGACATTTGGACCAGATAATTCTTTATCTTAGGGGCCTTTCTGTACATTGTGGGGGGCTGTGTGTCCCTGGCCTCTACCCATTGGATGCCAGAAACACCCACCCCCCCACAGCCTCTAGCAACCAAAAATGTCTCCAGGCATTGCCAAATACCCCTGGAGGGAATCACCCCTGGTTGAGAACCAAGGCTGTGGAATCAACACATGCATGTGAAGACACACAGAACGAATATGTGTGAGCACCCACACACAGAGGCACTAGCTTATCAATCCCAGGTGCAGTCTGCTCACATGGCAGTTGAAAGCAAGGCTCTGTAGAGATATATATCTGGCTTTGAATTTCATTTCTCATTCGCCAGCTTTGTGACCTTAGATATAAAATGAAAATCAAATTATACCACAACCCTGCTTAAAACCCTCTACTAGCTTCCCATTGATCTTAAAATAAAATCCATGCTCCTTACTCTAGTCAACCAGACCCAAATCTCATTTTACATACTGGCTGCTCTTGTGTTCTGTTGCAGCCACGTTGAGCTCCTTTCTGTGCCCTGCATGGGTAAAGGTCCGTTCCCATCTCAAGGATTTGGCATTTGCTTTTCCCTCCTGCTAGAGCCTCCTGTCCCCATATGGCTGTGTGTCCCCCTCCTCCTTCTCATCACTCAGGTTTCAACTTAAATATCACCTCCCCAGAAATGCCTTTCCTGCACACCCTCGCTACAGTGTCCACCCTGTCCTGTCTGTCCCTCTCTGCAGTCTTGCCTTGTGCTTTTCTCCTTTACTCTTCAACATACCCCCATTTATTTACTTCTTTGTTTATTGTCCATCTCCCCCCCAAACAGTGTAAGAGCGCTGGACAAGTAATATTCTTTCATAGGTTTGTGGGGAAGATTAAATGAGGTAATGATAATAAAATAATAAAATAAAGCACTTAGCAAGTGCATGTCTTAGTAAATAATAAATGATAATTATAACTTATTTTTTTATCATGCATTTTAGAGATTATCTGTCATTGTCACTGCCTAAAATCAACTAACCTGTTCTCCATATCTTGACAGTTTCCTACCTTCCCAATGTAGAGTCTCAAAACACCGCATTTCCTTGTTAGAGCGGCCAACTCACTCCAGTTTGCCTGAGACGTTTCTTGTCTTAGCACTGTCAGTCTTACATCTTGGGAAACCCAGTCCTGGACAGCCTGGAATGGTTGGTTACCCTACCCCTAGCTTCCAATATCAGTTCTAGGTTTTGATTGATTGGAAACTGAGTTAAACCAGAGACTGGGGTGGAGGTCACCCATTTTCCCGGCGTGGTTCTGTGGTGCATAATGGCCACTTGTTGACTCTCACAGAAGTGTAGATTCCCTTATCAGGCCAGTTCTGACATTTGTCAATGCATTTGTCTGCAGCAGCTGAACATAAGACTGTCTCTTATGCAGTTTTGATGATTCTGTGAGCTCTCTACATTCTTACGAAGCTGCTCTTTGTTTAAACTGCCTAGAGAGGATTCTGTTGTCTGCAATAAAGAGGCTCAGCCAATACATATAGTAATTGTATAATTCTCTTCAGTGAGATCTACACTGCAGTATAGAGCCTCTTAAGGGATGTTCAAGAAGAATCAGCATCTGGACAATCTAGGGAATTGTTCATGACCAGTCCATTCACTTGATAGGAAAAATGCCATTGTCTGTAATTTCAAATGCTTCAGACAGTCTACCACATGTGTGGCAAGGTGTACATCTTGTCAGTGGAGTAAGGCTATGAATATCCTCTCCTGATCCTGGGCGTCTATGCCTGCTGGGGTATAAATCACCCTGGATCTTGAGTAGCTCTCGGCTAGCCAGAAAGGTGGAGACATAGACCTCAGGCTGGGAGTGGGTTTGGGATACTGACCCAGTACAGAAGGTTGCCCTGGAGAAGACCAGGCAGTCCTGGTCAACATGCCCACAGGGCATGTAGGTCTCATGGAAGGTCAGGACAATCACAGGTACTACAATGCTTGGATATGGCTGAGGGCATTCCAAGAGAAGTTTCAACTCAGCAGACAGGTGGGGCGGCAGTCAGTTCTGTCCTTAGATCGTGAACAGGGAGCTGTGATCTGGATGTAGCCCAGGGGAAGAAGTTTAGGTGGGGTCTGATTGGGAATTGGAGCCAGTAGGCCATGCCTAGGGCTTAGGCAAGAACTCAAATCAGAAGAAATCAGAATTCCTTGAGGGACAATCTGGTATGTGTCATTGACTCAGCATGAATCCTTACAGAAAAGCAAGTGGCTTTGAATGCGTGTGATTTTGAGTTTACACACAGAGAGAGTTGTAGACTTGTTCTGTGTTTCCCTTTTTTAACTCTTAGCACTGAGTTTTCAGCTTTTGCTTTCAGGTAATTTTTAAAAAAATGTATAACTTATATAACGTAACATGTAGAATCTTGAGTGTACAGGTTAATGACTTTTCATGGCAACTTTATTAAGGTAGTTCACTGTCCACAAAATTTGCAGTTTTAAATTTTCAGCAGTTTTTAGTGTTTGCCAGTTGTGCAACTATTCCTACTACCTAATTCAGAACATTTTCATCACCCCCAAAGTCACTCCTGTCTGTTCTTCCCTGCCTTCACCCCTGGCAACCACTAGTCTACTTTCCGTCTCTGTGGATTTGCCTATTCTGCCAGCTTCATAGAAATAGGATCATACAGGGCACCTGGGTGGCTCGGTGGGTTAAACCTCTGCCTTTAGCTCAGGTCATGATCTCAGGATTCTGGGATTGAGTCCCACATAGGGCTCTCTGCTCAGCAGGGAGCCTGCTTCCTCCAATCTCTCTCTCTCTCTCTCTCTGCTTGCCTCTCTGCCTACTTGTGATCTCTCTCTGTCAAATAAATTAAAAAAAAAAAAGAAAGAAATAGGATCATACAATACATGATCTTTTGTGTCTGACTTCCTTCACTTAGCATAAAATGTTTTCAAGGTAAAGCCATGTTGCAGGGTTAGGTTAGGTACTTTACTTCTTTTTATGGATGGAGAATGCAACAGTTGCATGAGTATACTACATTTTATTTACCTATTTCTCAGTTTATGGACATTGGGTTGGTTCTACATTTTAGCTATTATGATTAATGCTACTATGAATATTTGTGTGAAGGTTTTTGTGTGGACATAAATTTTTAATTCTCTTGTGTATATACCTAGGAGAGAAATTGCTGGGTCATATGATTATCTTCAACATCTTGAGGAAAAGCCAAACTGTTTTCCAAAGTCGCTGCACCATTTTACATTCCCACCAGAAATATATGAAGGTTCCAATTTCTCCACATTTTAGCCAGCACTTGTTATTGTCATTCTTTTTGACAACAGCCATCCGAGTGGGAGAGAAGTGGTATCTCATGGTGGTTTTGATTTATATTTCCCTAATGACTAATGATATTGAGAATCATTTCAGTGTTTATTTTATTGTCCATTTATATGTCTTCTTTGGAGAAATGTCTGTTCAAATGTTTGTTGAATTTCGAAATATAGCAAGTTATCCTTGCATGACTATCACCCATGTAACATTTCTAGCATCCTACAAGACTCCTGTGTGCCCTTTCCCCATCAAATCTTTTCCTCAAAGGTAACTACTATTCTAGCTTCTATGATCATAGTCTGTGTCTAATAACTATATTAGTCTATGCCTGATCAATGTTTATGGGTGAAATGGTATGATACCTAGAATTGGTTTCAAAACAGTCCTGTATGTATGTGCATGTGTGTAAAGAGGTATTATATAAATCAAACGAAATTGTCCATGAGTTAATAATTGCTGACTAATTTTGCCTGATTTTAGACTTCCTAAAAACAGAATGAACTCTTTATGTCTGGTTTCTTTTACTTAATACAATGCATGTGAAATTCATCAGTGATGTTCTTTCTCCTTGTTCTTTTTAATGTAGTATCCTATCATATGAATATATGACACTAAGCTTACTCATTCTACTGCTGATGTTGATTTGGGTTGTTCCTAGTTTTTGGCTGTTACAAATAAGGTTTCAGCACTTTGAAAGGTCTATCTATTCAGCTAGCCTCTCCAGGAGAGCTGGTTAACAACCTGGTCCCAGATGTGGTCAGTCACAACAATGCAGTGTGGAGACACACCTGGGGCCCTAGTAGCCATCAGGCTGGGACCCTGTTCTTGGTCTGAGGAGGTGATCCAATTGGCAGAACCAAAGGTGGTGTGGTGGCCTCATAGAGCTTGGCTGTGACTTGGAAAGAAAAGCAAAGTCTGAGGAGGCAGAGAGGGTCAGATGCTGGGGGAGCAGGCAAGGGAAGGGGAACTCAAGAGGGGCTACTAAGAGGTCCCTCTGCCCAGCCAAGTGCTCTGGCCTTCTCCTTGGACTTCTAGTCCAAGCTCTTCTTTCTCCCTGGCCTTATACCAGTGAGCAACCCTGGTGCAGACAAAGCCACAGTCACTCACCTCATGGTGAATCAAAGGGGCAAGTGAAAAAGGTCTCTTTCGCCAAGGAACTTTAGTCAATCTGCGTCTACAGATGGCATGGGACGTCATGGCCTTGCACTTTTGGACACACTGGAAATTTGCCCCTTTACAAAATGCAGGGGGACGGGACAAGCACAATGCACTACTCCAGGACACTGTTCCCACTGGGTTCCACATGGAGGGGTTCCCTGGGGTACAACACAGGAGAATATAGCCTGAATGATGCTCCTGGAGCTGAGCCACTGACCCTGAGGGGGTACGCTTTTGTCACAAACAGGGAGGGTGCAACCAAGAGGTTTCTGGCATTTGCTTAGTCTCAGCTGTGCCTTTGTAGAGCCACTAAACAAAACAAAGATTTCCCTCATGCCAAGATGTGGGTCAGGGCCACCAAAGCAGGACCTACTAACCCACAGTATTTGGGCAAATAAAGAGTGCATATCTCCTGAGACCCAGACACTCCACTCTGGATATGAACCAAGGGGCTGATCTCATGAAGATTCCGGGGAAGACCGATACGCATGTTCTGTGGGTGCTGCTGTGGCACTTGGTAGTGGAAGCAATGTGGATGTCCATCAGAGGCATAGAGAGGTAGCATGTAGTGGTAGGTCCTGTGAATTCTGGGCAACAATCAAAAACAATGAATGAGATGCACATATAGCTCTTGGTAGATCATTAGAAATGGTGCTGAAGGTAAGAGAAAGGCAAAGAACAGGGTCTATAGTGCAACAATGCCATGTGTGAATTAAAAGGACAGAAACATACAAATGCAACTCCAGGGTGTACTCCAAAGGACAGAGTGGTCACCTTTGGGGGTTGGGGTGGGGGCAGGGAATGTGGCTGGGAGAGGGGATCTGCAGGGCTGATGCTGAGTGTGCTGTCACTGATTCGGGAAGGATGGATACCCTGCCTGAGGAAGGAAGGAAGTAGGGAGGCAGCTGGTCTAGTGGTTAAGTTCGAGCTATTGCCATATCTCAGGGCCTTCTCTAGGGGCAGGGAGGGCTGATCTGCCCAAAGAGAAAGGAGTGAGCAGTGCTCTTCTTCTCCCACCAATGAGCCCTCACTGCGCTAGCTGGGCTTTATAAAGTTTTGAATTCATCAAGGTTATGAATGAGATTTCTCCTCCTTCTCTTGGAGCCTGTTAAGATTTATACTAATGTCCCAGGCAAAAGACTCTCTGTGCTTCATTTCCCTTTCTGGGGCTCATTCCTTTAAATAGGTGGGTTAGGCTCTATTCCCCAGAGAACTTCCAAATCTGAGTGCTCACCTGGACCCTGAGGCTCGAGGCAGGAATCTGGTCTCATGAAGGAAATAGCTTGTAGATGAGCTACCTCCTGCTATCTCTTGGCCCTTCCTCCAGGTTCCCCTCTTTCAGTCCTGCCCCACCTCCACCTCACCATCCCTCAACAAATTCCCGCTCAGGCCCCTACTTCTCTTGGGGGTCCTAGGGCAGAAGATCGGGAGTAGCTCAGATGTTTTGCCAGGAGCTATAGACAGATTCTCACTTACATGGCCACAGGCATGGCTGAAACTGTTGCTTGAAGGGCTTATGTGGAAGGTCCATCTGAAGAAAGGGGGCTATGGCAGCACAAAATTGGGGTGTCACATGTGGGACACTAGAGAGCTTCCTCCAGGCGGCGGTGCTTGGAGCACTTGGAACTCCTGCCCTGATCTTTAGTGGTAGAAGGACTGAAAAGGAGCTTGTGCACTTGTAACCGTGAGTCCCTTGTGCTGTCATTTAAACCCACTTCCGTAGAATTATAGTGTGAATGCAGGGACACAGGGTAAGACTATCTGTCCAGCCAGCTCCCTGGCATACAAATGGGAAGCAGGAAGAGGAGACACTCCTACAGGTAGGCACCTGCGGGTGTTGATGGCTGAGAAGAGAGGTGCCCTTCCCAGCAACTGTGTTCATGACATGTGTGCAAGCATGGAACTCCTACTAGAACCTGACCCTGCCTCATCCTGCATGGGGGCAGGGGTAAGTGTTTCCATTTCACAATCCAGTCCTGGAGCCCAAGAGTGTTAGGGTTTGTTTTGGAGGAAAGCAAGTCTGGGAGAGAGAGATGGAGAAAGAGAGGAAAAGACAGGGACAAAGACCTCTTGGCAGAGAGAGATGTTATAAAATGGGGAAGAGAGAAGAGGGGACACAGGATGGACAAGGTGAGGAGGAAGATGTGGAGGAGCAAGACAGGGAGTGCGGAGTGCCTGCGGACAAGGCCAAGCAGCACCCTCCTTCGAAACCCTCTTTGGCCGGCTCCCTCTCTGTCCCCTTTCCCTGTCACCCATCCACAGAGCCTGGCCCCATGGTGTGCACCAAGTTCAGTGGGGGTGTTCCTTTCAGGCCATGCTGGGCCTTCCTTGCTGCACCCCAAGCTCTGTCTGGTTACTGGAGGCGTGCCAGCATGAGCAGGCAGAACTCCCACTCTCACTCTCTCCCCAGGCTTGAGACCAGCCCAGCAGCCCAGGGAAGCCAGGGTTTGCTGTGGTGCCAGAGTCCTGGGGAAGGGACAGCAAAGGAGTCACAGAGAGTTAAGTGGAAACATGGTGTTAGCCCTGGCTTCACACCCCTGGGCATACCTAAATGGAGACTGGACTGGGACAATAGGCAGCAGCTATTTCCTGTCAGCTCCCTGAACAGTGAACAGTGGCCAAACCAGTTCACCCAACATGGTAGAAGCACAAGAGCCTTGAACTTGAACGCTGCCCTTGGGCCTTCACCAACACACAGCGTCTGAACAACACAAAGTGTGTCTGAGGCTGGAAGTAGTAAGGCTGCCATGGGGGACCTAGACTCATTACTCCGTGGACCAGGATGGACCCAGCTTAACACTTGTGAGCCATGTCATGCTAGGGAGGTACTTTACTGGCCCCGCCTCAGTTTCTGCATCTGTAAATTGGGTTTAAGAACCTTTTAGTCTTGTTGCTGTTTAGCAGAGCATTCCAGCACTGCTCCTGCTCTCCAGTCTGTGTCCTGTCCAGTCTTCCCCACTCCCCATGAGAGGCCATTGAGGCTTCTAGACCCTGCAGAACCCCAGACACAGCAGCAGACCATAAGACAGAAAGCCGAGCCCTTGAAGCCCTCTGCAGCAACTAGAGTTCCCTAGAGTGTAGAAGGACCCCACAGACACACCAGAGACACTTAGGATCCTATAGAGATGCACAGAGCTTCTTATTTTAACATCCATGTGTTCCTAGTTTCCAAACTGGGTGGGAGGGTAAACTGAGGCAGTCAGTGGGGAAGTGACTGACAATACAGGATGGGCAAATCTTACTTTGGAAAACATGGTTTCCCTGTTTGCAGAGGGTCACTAACAGCCAACCCCAAATTGGCAAGGGTTAGGAGCCCATGAGAGGAGGAACCACAAAGGGGGTGCCAGGCAGCAGGGAACACATGGGTGGGTCTGATAAGCAGCCGTCACAACCATGTCTACACAGGCCACACTCACCCAGCCCCGAGGTACCTTCACTCCTTTCTTCTCACTCACTCTCTCTGTCTTCATCTCCAGCTGCCAATCCGTGTGTCTCAAAATGACATGAGTTAAACATTTTAAAGAACTAGGGATTTATCATGTGGCAACATCAACTCAGAAAGCAGTGCATCTTGGAGGCTGTCACAAACCCGGGGATATTTTATCTCAAAAGTGATGACTGCAGGATCCCTGATGCTAGTAAGGACCCATATCCTCATATGTTATGATCTGATGTGTAGGCAGTATTGTTTGTTGAATTGAATCCACAAAAAGGCATATTTGAGTCCTAACTCCAGGGGACCTAACTCCAAGTGAAAGTGACCTTATTGGAAATAGCGTCTCTGCAATCAAGCCAAGAAGAGTTTATTAGGGTGAGCCATCATCCAATGTGACTGGCATCCTTATAGAAGGGGAGAAGCTGGAGAGACAGAGGGGGAGCTGGCCACGTGAAGATGAAGGCAAGATTTGGATGCAGCCACAAATCAGGGAGCAGCTGGAACAGCCAGAAGTTGCAAGACACGAGGGATCCTTCCCTAGAAGTTTCAGAGGGAGCGTGACCCTGTCAACACCTTAATTTCAGACTTCTGGCCTCCAGAACTGCAAGAGAATAAATTAGTGTTGTTTCTGACCACCCCGTTTCGTGGTATTTCATTATAGCAGCTCCAGGAAAGAAATGTAATATTTAAGTGGAGACAGCTGGGGCTGGGAGGAAGGCAGGCACTCTGTTTAAGGGGACCCTGGATTCTCTTCTCCTCCATCTGGGATGTCCTCTATTTTCTGTCCCTTCAGCTCTTTAGCCAGTGGATCCATTCATCATTGCATGTGGCTTTGTGCTGGGGGCTGAGAAGGACACAGCAGCATCGGACTGGAGTCCTCTTTACTACCTGGGCTCCAGCTGGTGTTTTGGGGGTGGGCGGTAAAAGGTGGGACTCTAGGGCACCTGGCTGCATGACCTTGGGCATAGGACTAAACTCTCCGAGCCCATATCTTCCCCTATAAATGAGGACTAACCTCGCCTACTTCACAGGTCCTTTTGAGAATTAAATTAGAATATATGCCAAGTAATTAGCACAGGCAATCAATCAGTGCTAATTATTATCATGACTATTGTTACTGGTATCAGGGAATGACATGACAGAACTTGGTGTAATACAGGATAAAGTATGACACATGCTGGCCCAGAGCTGGAAATGAAGCATTCTGAGAAGACAGAGAGAGATGGACTATCTGTCTAGTCAGGGACCGGGGAAGCCTCTTGCAGAGTGTTAGCTTGTGAGCAGAGCCTGGAAGCGAGAGCAGATTTCACCAATGAGGAAGGGCGATGTTGAGTGTGAGCATGTCCACATTTCTTGGATGGAGAGGAACTGAGGACTTTGTCCTAGAGAAAATAGCATTGGTGGAAGCAAAAGATCTGGCAGGTGCAACAAATAGAGTTGCCCAGGTATAGGCAACATCCTGTGTGTGAAGACAGGTGAGACTGTCCGGATTGCAGTGAGTGGCTCTCAAGTCCGGGGAAGGAGTCAGGTCTTGATTTGGAAGACAGTGGCCCCTGTGGACGTTAGAATAATACCAGTGGCCTCCAAAAGCTGGAGGAAGCCAGGTTGGAGCCAGGAAGACCAGCAAGGGCTCAGCAATCCACTCCGGTGATAAGAAAGGTCTGAGCCAGGATGGGGAAGTAATGTGGGAGGAGTAGATTTGATAATCATGGATTTAACTGGCTGGGGACATGGGGAAAGACATTTAACATGATTCCTTGGTTTCTTGCCAGAATTACCTAGAAGGACAGTAATGGGAGCACACACAATTCTGTGTGAGGTGGTGGTCAATAAAATCATGTTGAATGAATTTGATGCCATTGATGGGGAGGGGCCGAAGGAGAAGTAGCAGGTTTGCAGCCGTGTTAATTAAGCTTAGGATATCTTGAGGCAACCATGTGGAACTGTCTAGAGGGCTGCTGGATAAGCGAAGAGGATGGGGGGGAGCAGTGTGGAGATGTAAACTTGGTGGCCAACAGCAGCCAAGTGAAACACACACACACACACACACACACACACACACACACACAGAGTTTTATAACCCAGGGACACCCAGATCTTTAAGCAGTCTGTGAGCTCCAGGAGATTTGTCACAATAACTTCAGAGAAAATAGCAGATGCCTGGTAGGGAGGTGGCACAGAGAGGGATTCAGATAAGCCAGTGATCCCCAGCAGCCTTGGAAATAGGACAGGCACGTGCATTTCCCCACGAAGGGACTAAGAGGGAAAGGCCTCCTGTGCCCCAGAAGGCGGAGAGCCCCTGCCTAGCTGGGCAGAGCACCCAGCTCTTTCAAATGTCAGCATGAATACTTTCCTCATTAAGAAATGATTTTAAGAATTTGTTTTTAAAATAAAAAGGAGTTTCAGAGTTGGGAAGCCCTGCTGGTCACAAAGAGATGTGTTGTTATTTTTTTAATTCTTTTTTTTTTAATTTTTAAAATTTATTTTCAGCAAATACAAAAACAGTATCATTGTTTTTGTACCACACCCAGTGCTCCATGCAGTCTGTGCCCTCTCCAATACCCACCACCTGGTTCCCCCAACCTCCCACCCCTCGCCCCTTCAAAACCCTCAGATTGTTTTTCAGAGTCCATAGTCTCTCATGGTTCACCTCCCCTTCCAATTTCCCTCAACTCCCTTCTCCTCCCTAACTCCCCTTGTCCTCCATGCTATTTGTTATGCTCCACAAATAAGTGAAACCATATGATAATTGACTCTCTCTGCTTGACTTATTTCACTCAGCATAATCTCTTCCAGTCCCGTCCATGTTGCTACAAAAGTTGGATATTCATCCTTTCTGATGGAGGCATAATACTCCATAGTGTATATGGACCACATCTTCCTTATCCATTTGTCCGTTGAAGGGCATCTTGGTTCTTTCCACAGTTTGGCGGCCATGGCCATTGCTGCTATAAACACTGGGGTACAGATGGCCCTTCTTTTCACTCCATCTGTATCTTTGGGGTAAATACCCAGTAGTGCAATTGCAGGGTCATAGGGAAGCTCTATTTTTAATTTCTTGAGGAATCTCCACACTGTTCTCCAAAGTGGCTGCACCAACTTGCATTCCCACGAACAGTGTAAGAGGGTTCCCTTTCTCCACAAGCCCTCCAACACATGTTGTTTCCTGTCTTGCTAATTTTGGCCATTCTAACTGGTGTAAGATGATATCTCAATGTGGTTTTAATTTGAATCTCCCTGATGGCTAGTGATGATGAACATTTTTTCATGTGTCTGATAGCCATTTGTATGTCTTCATTGGAGAAGTGTCTGTTCATATCTTCTGCCCATTTTTTTATATGATTGTCTGTTTTGTGTGTGTTGAGTTTGAGGAGTTCTTTATAGATCCTGGATATCAACCTTTTGTCTGTAGGTCATTTGCAAATATCTTCTCCCATTCCGTGGGTTGCCTCTTTGTTTTGTTGACTGTTTCCTTTGCTGTGCAGAAGCTTTTGATATTGATGAAGTCCCAAAAGTTCATTTTCGCTTTTGTTTCCTTTGCCTTTGGAGACATATCTTGAAAGAAGTTGCTGTGGTTGATATCGAAGAGGTTACTGCCTATATTCTCCTCTAGGATTCTGATGGATTCCTGCCTCATGTTGAGGTCTTTTATCCATTTTGAGTTTATCTTTGTGTACGGTGTAAGAGAATGGTCGAGTTTCATTCTTCTACATATCGCTGTCCAGTTTTCCCAGCTCCATTTATTGAAGAGACTGTCTTTTTTCCACTGTATATTTTTTCCTGTTTTGTCGAAGATTATTTGACCATAGGGTTGAGGTCCATATCTGGGCTCTCTACTCTGTTCCACTGGTCTATGTGTCTGTTTTTATGCCAGTACCATGCTGTCTTGGTGATCACAGCTTTGTAGTAAAGCTTGAAGTCAGGTAACGTGATGCCCCCAGTTTTATTTTTGTTTTTCAACATTTCCTTAGCGATTCAGGGTCTCTTCTGATTCTATACAAATTTCTGGATTATTTGCTCCAGCTCTTTAAAAAATACCAGTGGAATTTTGATCAGAATGGCATTAAAAGTATAGATTGCTCTAGGCAGTATAGACATTTTAACAATGTTTATTCTTCTGATCCAATCAATCAATGTGATAGAACAAATTAATAAGAGAAGGGAGAAGAACCACATGGTCCTCTCAATTGATGCAGAAAAAGCTTTTGACAAAACCCAGCATCCATTCCTGATTAAAATGCTTCAAAGTATAGGGATAGAGGGGACATTCCTGAACTTCATAAAATCTATCTATGAAAGACCCACAGCAAATATCATCCTCAATGGGAAAAAGCTTGCAGCCTTCCCGTTGAGATCAGGAACATGACAAGGATGCCCACTCTCACCACTCTTGTTCAACATAGTATTAGAAGTCCTAGCAACAATCAGACAACAAAGAGAAATAAAAGGTATCCAAATTGGCAATGAAGAAGTCAAACTCTCTCTCTTCGCAGATGAAATGATTCTTTATATGGAAAACCCAAAAGACTCCACTCCCAAACTACTAGAACTCATACAACAATTCAGCAACATGGCAGGATACAAAGTCAATGTACAGAAATCAGTGGCTTTCTTATACACGAACAATGAAAATACAGAAAGGGAAATTAGAGAATCAATTCCATTTTCTATAGCACCAAGAACCATAAGATACCTGGGAATAAACCTAACCAAAGAGGTAAAGGATCTGTACTCGAGGAACTACAGAACACTCATGAAAGAAATTGAAGAAGACACAAAAAGATGAAAGAGATGTGTTTTATGGGAAGATTAAGAGGCACTTGGAAAACAGTGAAGACCTATAGATATATTCATGGATTCAGACCCAGGGCAGGTTTCACAGGTCAATTGCTGATGCCTTGGGGATGGTGTCAGCAGGAAGGCCACTGCCCAGCAGCCACATTTCCTTCCCCTGCCCTCTCAAGTCCTGGCTCCCCCCGCTGCTGTGGGGCAGGCCCTGAAGTCTTAGTATCTCTTGGAAGCTCTAAGATGCCTTTCAGTGAAACCACAGATCCTCACCTGGGGTGTCTGCGTCCCCTTAGCCCCAGGCACCCCAGCCCATTCAGTCTCATGAGCATGGTGCACCCCCGCAACCAGCCCAACACCCACACCCTATCCCTCACCCTTCACCATAATCAGTTTTGTGCCAGTAGACCTGAACTCCAGTCCTGTCTACTTAGACTCTGACCCTACACAATCAGCCTTTCAGAGTTTCAGCTTCCTCATTGGTACAAGGTTTCTCTCCTTTTTTTTTTTTTTTTAAGATTTTATTTATTTATTTGACAGAGAGAAATCACAATAGGCAGAGAGGCAGGCAGAGAGAGAGAGAGGAGGAAGCAGAGAGCCCTATGTGGGACTCGATCCCAGGACCCTGAGATCATGACCTGAGCCGAAGGCAGAGGCTTAACCCACTGAGCCACCCACCTGCCCCAAGGTTTCTCTCTTTGTGTGTCCCCTTCTGAGTCAGGCACAGTGCCTGGTACTCATTTGGTGTTCCATAGATGCTGAGTAGATGCATAAACATATGCCTCCTCAGAGCAGTACATGTGTGTGAATTCACATTGCTTGCTGAACGAGAGTGCTCAGGAGAGTGGAGCTGGCTTGCAGATGTTGGTCATATCAAACCACCTCCTTCTGGCATCCTGGTTGGTTCCTCATTTGAAAAGTCTTCTTCCATATTCGAGTACATTCTACCTCACTTCTTCAGGCCTTGGCAGAATTCCATCTCCCTTGTGCAGCCTTCCCTGGCTGCCCCTCGTCTGTGTTAACTCCCTCACCTGGCTGATGTCTGCCTTCCAGTCAATTCCTCAGACTTTAGGATTGTACTGGGTTGGAAACACCAAGTTCTAAGCCCTACATTGTGCTATTTGTTATCTCTGTTCTTGTTCATTACATACACCCCAAATATAGGCACACTGACCAATGGGTCCTAGAATCAGTCACCAGAAAGGAATCCTAGATCAATCACACTGTAGCATGATCATAAGATACTGATTTGGGATGTGAAACACAGTCATGGCATTGGCTGAGCCTGTGAGCCCATAATGCACACATATATGTGCACTTGTGTGTGCCCACACACACGGGGGAAGGGGTTTTCTTTGCTTTCCTTTAAAATTACCCTGAGCTGCCTCCCAGTTCAGAGGTGTCCAGACCCAAGCTTGGAGGTAGCCCACATGATGTGAAGAAGGTTCTTGTATGTTCGGGGGCAGACTAAGTGTGATATGGGGCTGCCACCACACCACTGAGGTGCGTGCATAGGGGAGGAGAGGAAAGGGACAAAGTTGTACATTGTCGCAGCTGGAAACACTAATGAGCCTGGGGGAGGGGGGTGCATGGGTGAGAGGGGGTGTACAGGGATCCCAGCCTGAGGCTGAGGCTGCAGGCTAATGTCCAGCAGCAGGTTTTGACTTCAGATGAAAATATACACTCTTACACTCATGGACACCCACTTGCATCACACACACACAGACACACACCCACCACACACACACATGCACACACACACACACACACACCAGAGGCAGTGGGTATAGTCTGCTAACTTACCCTGCTCACACACTGGTACAGTATGGGGGCCAGTGGGTTTCTCCAGGTAGGAAAATAAACAGGGAAGAGATATGCCAATGCATTAATGGGGGCATGCTCATAGTGCATGACCTCATTGAGTATTGACTGGTTGTTATGTTTGTTCAGCACATATTTTCCATAGACTCACAATGTGTCAAACACTGAGGATACAGATAGGGATAAGACACACATACACCTACATAGCACACATCCTTATAATCATCTTTTCTGGGACGACCTTCCCCCCCACCCAGCATGTTTAAATGTGTTCTTTCTTGCACCTCAAATGTGTGCACACATGCACACACACACACACACACACTCACATACACACTTGCTTGTCCATCCAAACACCCACACAGACACTTTCTGTCCTAACCCTCGTGAGAATAGCAAAATGAGAAACTTATAGTTTTAACGGCCAGGTCCAGGCTCAATACTGTTTCTCTAATTACCTCTCCTGGGCCCAGGGTCCAAGCGTCAGCTGAAATGACTTTTTAAATGTCCATTTGGGACTCAAGAAGGGAACGGATGTGGGAATAACCCTCCCTTTGTAACCTGTCTGTCTCTGTAGCACTTGAGAAAATTGGATGCTATTAAAATCAATTTAACTCTAAAGGGCACAAATAGTGGAGATGGGGAAAGCCTTCAGTGGCAGCCCCAAGGGCTCACTGGAGCATGGCAAGATGCCACGTGGGATAGGACCCTGTACAAGGGAATCTTTCAGGCTGTCCCTGCATGATTTCTCAGCAACTGCAGCGTGACTCTAATCCAGACCTTCTGCAGCTAGTCACATCCTTCCTCCACTCACAGACCCTCTTGGGGTTCTCAAGTTAACTCTGGTAACAGAGAGATCACTCCCAACATTGGGAAGCTCCCCAGCCAATGGGAGAAATGGAGTTCCTAGCTTTAGGTATAAGGGGAAAGCCACACAAATGTGCTAACAAGCTAGAGAGGAAAAAGAGTTAGAAGAGAAAGAAATATTCATGCAATAGAATTAGCATTTAAATTTAAGTTTAAAAGCTTGAAAAAACAATCTATATATTGCTTTGAGAGACATAGACTTATAAAATACAGGCAGTGCTTGTTTTGCATGATCCTCATATACATGGATTTCCATGATCACTCTTTAGTTAAATTAGTTCCCTGACAACACAACTTGAAGTCATTACTACGCCATGTTAATTATGCATGAATGCACAGGGTACAAACTCTGATGTGAAGTCTTCATTCCACAAATCACTCCATAAATAACGACGTGTATGGTGATCAGCAACCAGTGATGTCACTTCCTTTTCGGGTTAGTGTGACAGGTCAACAGGCATCTGTGATTCAGTTCATGCACAGACAGCAAAGCATGCAGCTGTGTTACTTTGGTGTCTACTGGTGATGAACCCATGTGACATTTCACCAAAATGGATAATCCAAAGAGGAAATCAGCCAACAAAAATTAAAGAAGCACAGCAAAGAAACAAAAATTTGCTAATGTGGCGGGTGCTATTCAAATTGAATGTAGATGGAGCTGGAGGGAATAGCTGATTGCATTGCGGGCAGGGGCACTACTGTGTCTGGCGAGAACATGACCAGGCGGCCAGAGCAACTCAGGGAAGCACAGTTAATCCAAATTAATGAGGGCATGGTCATGATGGAAAGGATGAAGATGGCCCAGGGGAAGGGATGCCTGCAGAAACCTCCCACTAAAGGAATTCCTGGAGATGTGTCATGGCATTGAAAGGGCAAAGGATAAAAATGCTAGAAGTTGACTCAAACTTATAGAAAAGACGGAAATATCCTTGCTTTTTATTGTAAGATGAGAAAAATGTGATGTCTGGAAAACGTGCACTATTTGTATGATGGGAAGAAAAAGTCAAGCACGGTTCAAACACTATCTTGAGAAGCTTTTTTTTTTTTTTTTTGAGAAGCTTTTTTACAAAGTAATAAAACACTTCAACTCTCAAGGCTTCTCATGTTTTAAATGGAAAATTGGAATAATATTCATATTTTAAACATTGTTTTTACGATTGTTAAGAAACTTCCGTTATATTTGTATAGTCTACAGCAAGAGTTTTTAATGTTCTAACAAGAAGTTTTAAAGCTCACAAAGCAACTGTCATTTTTCCCATTGATTTTAAAGATCGTTTTGCATGGTCTCAGCATGTGTGGTTGTTTTTATGGCCCTGAACCACTGTGCAGAGGGAGGACTGCCTAAATGTTATTCACATAAAAAATAATGTCTCAAGGATAAAGAAATGCATGGAAGTGATGAACACACCAGTCAGTGTCTCCAGTTGGGTCTGCAAGGGGGAGAGACAGTATGACTGGGAAGGCGAATACAGGGGGCTTTGACTGTATTTATAATATTTTATTTCTTACTTGCAGCAGTTGTTTCAATGATATTTGTTGCCTTTTCTTTATATTTTTTTATGCAGTAAAAATTTCCTAGTAAAAACATAAAGGCATGAGCTCTACAAATAAACATATCCAGTGGGCCCATTTCTTTACTATAAATGATAAATATTGATGCTGATTAGTAGAGTAAAAATGATAAGAGCTGGTTCTTTAGGGAAGACTTTCTGAAAGAGATGGTGGCTCATGAGGAAGAGGCAGGAACAGGAGAGTGCTTCAGACTCCATGGGACAGCCAGCCCTCAGTCGCAAAGTAGCTTAGAGAAGACACAAGACTTCCCAGATTGCAGGCAGGGGTGCATGTGGAGGAAGGCAGGCTGCTAGAGGCAGAGGGTCTAGTCTTTCCCCCACTGCTAACAAACTCTCCATGCTCTTCAGGAGTCCATAATTTTCCTGGTCCTCAAGTATATTATCTATAAAACGCGAGTGCCTATACCTTACTCAGAAGAGATGCTTTCTTGTTGTTCTCTCCAGGACTAACAATAGTTCTTTTTTGCACGCTAGGGTTAAGGACAAGTAGGACAAGTGTTTCAAGTTCCCCCAACTGTGGGCTGTGTGACCCATTTCTGAGCAAACAAGAGTGTTCCCATCTGCCCCTCTGGGCAGTCTGGAAGCTCTCCGAAAGTACTCTGCAGTCTGGTAGGGGCCATATGTCAACACCAACCCTGTCACCGCCTCTTCCCTCTTCTCCCCCTTTAGAGGCCCCCAGAAGCACACTCGGTCACCAGCCACCTCAGCAGGAGCCGAGTGGGAGGCATTTCCCAGAGTGGTGTTGGTAACGGCAGTGGGGCTGCACAGGGAGTCTCTGTGACTGGAAGGTGCAGGTGTGAGGCTGACCTTCAGGGGGCAGTTCTGATCTCTCAGAAGCATCTGAGGCAAAGAAAACAGGGTTAAAAACCATTTCCTCTCCTGCTATTCTTAGAGACCAATGGGAAAACTTAAAACCCCATCTGCAGGGTCCTGTTCCACCCTCCCACCTTCTTGTCCCCACAAGCTTGCCCTGGATCCTTCAGAGCAGAGTTGGCTCCTGGAGAAGAGGGGGAGAGACTGTCATTCATCATTCTGGGTCACATTCCTTCTGGTTCTAACTCAGTCCCTGATGCCTGTCTTTTTCTGAATGACAGAACCAGATGAAAATCAGATAGGTTACTTTCTGCTGAGGTGAGAGAGGAGCCAGGCGCTTTGAAGACATCTCTTTCCTCAAGGGATGAGATAGATTTTTCTAAATCCATTGTTAACAAGGTGAAAAAAAAAAAAAAACCTTAAGAATTCACGACTCTCCAAAAATGCTACTTTGGGGGAAACACTGGTCTGGAACTTTGGCGAGACAGTTCTTTGTTAGTGAAGGTACAGGTACATTGATAGCATATGTAGATAACAGCAGATTATGTGACCAATCAGAGAAATGGAAACTTTCCTAGGAGAGTTTCCTATGTGTCTGGAAAAAGCAGTTGTTGGAGGGGATATAATGATAACATAACTACCACTTACTATAATAGCAGGTGCTGCACTAAGCTCTCCCCATTTAATCCACACAACTACCTGCAATGTAGGTCCTATTACTAGCCCCATTTTACAGGTGAGGAAATGGAAGCCTGCAAGGCAATTTGCCTAAGCCGATAGAGCCATCCAAGTAACAGATGGTGACTTCTAGGAGATGTGTGAATGGTTTGCTGGAGTCAGTTGTGCCTAGTTGATATCATCTTTTCTATCTTTATCTCTTCACTAGTTGCTATTATTTACCTTCCTTAGACCCAGAAAAAGAGGGACAGAGTGCAAATCAGAGTGCTCAACCGGAGTTAGGACAGCTCCACTCTGCAGCCAGCTCAGCCCTTCACTCTGTGTGTGATGCTGGGCAAACCCCTCCCTGACCCTCAGACTCCACATTTGTCAAAGGAGGCAGGTGACTAGCTGGCTTCAGAAGTCCATCCCAGTCCCATCATTCTGTGCACACCAGTCTACTGACTCCATGGGCAGGGGTGTGGATCCTCATGTCACAGCTGCTGCTGGTGACTTTTCCCAAGGCTCCTCCTTTCTGGGTGTCGCCCCCCTGTAGGCTCTGTTTTGCAGCCAAGAGAGCTGTGTAGGAGTGCCTTTCTGCCTATCCCTTCTGGGTTCTCCCGTTCAGGATGTTTTTTCACACCTCCAAGTGCTGGGTGGGAGTGGACATCCCACATGTTTGGCTCTGATGAGACACCTTCTTTCCCTTCCATGGGATGCTTGCAGCAGAGGACCTAGGGATCGATGCTTCTCTTCTGACCCCTTGTGAGCTGCTCGGGGATGTCTCCACAGCAGCAATCCATCATCGCTGCTGGGTGAACCATTCTTCCCTGATTCCCAAAGGCCAGAGGAAATGACTCCTTTGCCAGAGCCTGTCCCTACACTATGAAGGAGGTGAAAAGATTGTGCAGACTGGGTCATGTTGCATCTCCTCTCTCGGCCTCAGGTTTCACATTTGTAAAATGAAAGGATTGGACTAGACTGCTCCCTAAGATCCTCCCAACTCGACTACTGTCGGGTGTGTTTCATTTCTGTGTTTGTTTCAAGTGCATCCTGGTTTTCTCATATCCTCCATGACCTGTGTACATTATATCTGCTGATTGGGACGTTAAACTGCTTTGAACGCCCTGCTGGAGGGATATATCTCAGCATACTGGGCTGGATGGAATTTTGGTGGAATAGCTTGGTATTAAAATATGGTTAATAGTGAAGTTTTCTTTATGAAGTAACACTGCATGAAAAAGACAAAACAGCAAAGAGGATGCACGCATTGGTTGGAACGGGGGGGAAACGTGTCTGACAGCGCTCCAGAAGGAAATCAGACATGAGCTGCTTGTTTTGTACTCAACTGGTTCTTTTGGCTGTAGTGTTACTTAAGTTAATAATTTCTAAAAATTGTGGCTGATGAGACTAAGGGGCCTTTCAAATTTCATCAAGGAGCCTGTGGGGCTTCCCTAAAATTTCATTAGAAGAGACCAATTTAAAGATTAACTCATGTAAGAGATGCGGTTTATCTAATTAATTGCAGCGGGCTCATGAGGTAACCTAGAGAGCGAGGTTCCTGGCAGCTGATAGAGACCCAAAAGGGAAGAGCTGAGGAGGAAAGAATCAGTGCGTCCATAGTCCATGTTCAGGGTGGAAGGTTCTCTTTCCAAGTGAGTCCCAGTAGTCCGAAAAGGGATGCCCTTGAAACTGAAACTCCTCCATACTGGTGGAATGAGGATAACCTTGAGATGACATTCAACTTCCTTTCACTTATTTAAAATTCATTAATAACGTTTTAATCAAATTTCGCTTCTGGGCAAACCTGCCCAACAGGAAGAACCACCCTGAGCAAATATTGCTGTTAAATTGCCAGATACATGTCCCAATACAGATAATGGGGTATGGTGTTTCTGATTTAAAGATATTTCACATGCATTTAACTATAATTTTTATAATAGCCCTGCAAGGTGGATAGTAATGTTTCAGGGTTACCATGGCCAGCCCTGCAGATTATGCATTGCACAACTCTGCACACGTGAATGGCATCTTCTAAAGTTGTATAGTACACATCCTATACTACTGTACTGGTTTAATCACAAAACAACAAGACTTCTACAGTGTCTTGTACTATTCTAAATACTTACACACATGTCAGCTCATTTAACCTGCATACCCCACATGCAAGGTGCCTGGGTTCAAAATATACATTGTGACTTGGGAAATTATTTTAAGACATCATCTTGTAGTCTCCAGGCCATCCTCTGCCTGTGACTACCATGCATCTGCCGAATGTGACTGTACTGAGTTCGTGAAACTGAGAAGCTAAGAACCCAGTGTTCAATCACCCACCAAGGCAGATGATGTGGGAGGATCTCTCTGGCCACCCAGGAAGCCAATCTCTTATTCATTAATTGCCAAGTTCACCATTCACCACTGCCCCTTATCAAGGAAGATGCATGTGTTCTACTGTTTCTGCAGTAAGAACATAAACCATTGTGAAAGATTATTGGTTGACTCCATAATAAGACTTAAGTGGGGGGATAATCTGACAACTACCCCTACCAAACCTTATATCTGAGGTGACCGACGAGGGTGACAAGACAATCTTTAGATCATTTGATTTTTAAGACTCACCTCTGGCTAGATTTAGCACATTGTGTCCCAGAAGAAGGCAGACAGCTTTATGTTGGTCCTTCGAGAGCCCTGGTCCTAGCTTCTCTTCTCACTCCCATGCTGGTATGATGTGTCTGTCCTACAAATGGCTGGAGGAATTATTTTGTGGTTAAATTATTTTGTGGTTAAATTATTTTGTGGTTAAACATCAAAAAATCTTCCAAGAAAAGGACACACCTCCAAGAAAAAAATGTATACCTGTTCATGGAATGAATAGAGAGGGTCATCACTCATTCCCTGGACATATACATGCGATGGGGGTTGCCCTCCCCGGCCCAGCTCCAACCTGTCTCCTCTGCTGCCCCTGCTGGCCAGCTGTCAGTATAACAGACACCTGCCTCCCTCAGCTGGGAGGGCTTCTCTGGTCTGTGTCGGCGCAGCCCCCTCTGATTCCAACAAATCTTGCTGTTGCCATAGTAACTCTACCCAGCCTGCTTGCTGCACATTTCTGAGGCAGATTGCATCCTGTCATCTTGTCCAAATGCCTGGGGCCAGCTTGATTTGGGAGGGAGGGGAGAGGGTGGGGTTTCAGTCAGATTGGACAACTTCATGTCCCTCAGCCACGTAGGTTTGGTGGGGAAAAGCAGAATGGCTCAGTGTGGTTTCTAATGCCCATTAGCCCTTTATATCCCATCCACACTGTGAGACATTCCCCCGCCTGAGTCAGATCCAGAAGTGTGAGGCTTGTGTCAAAAGAACTGAAGTAGGACCTTAAGAACAGAAAACCTAGTTCTCTGGGCAAAACTCCAAAGTCCCCCAGCCTGAGATTTTGTCTCTGCACAAGGGCAAAAAAAAAAAAAAAAAAAAAAAAAAAAAAAGAGAGAGAGAGAAAGAGATACAAAGGTATATAAAAATCATCAACCTTATTTATTCCCAAATGATAGTCTTCCAGGACTCTTAATTTTCCTTAAGTCATTTCCAGGATTTCTCTCAGGTATTGACATTAACCCCACTTTTTTCCCTCTTCAAATTAAGTATTTTGTCATAGTTACCTTGCTGAAAACTGAATGTATTCTTTTTGTTTAATCTCTCACCAGGATCTCAAACTGTTCTGACCCTTAATATATTAATGTACCCAATTCCTAACCACTCTTCAGAACCAACGCAAACCCATCTCTCTTCCTTGCCCCTCAAACGACTTCTTTAGGCAGGAGAAGAGCCTGTGGAGAGGGTGGCTGGCAGCCTTTTGAGAGGACCCTGCATAGTAGCTTCAGAGCTAGTGTTGGATGCTCAAAGTTGTAGTGCACAAATATATACTTCAAAACCATTTGAAATTGACATACATGCCTTTTTTTTAATTGTTGTTCTCACTGCGCCACATTGTCTTTTTGCACTCTGATATGTCACTAAGTAACCTCCTTGATCTGCAAAGGCGTTCTTGTTCGCACCCTCTGGAACAAGGACTAGTTACGCTTTGGTCAATGGCAGTATGTCTTGGCCTTGCTGTGAATCTTTTCCTGCACTGAGCTCAGTGGACTCCCACTTGCTAAATAAAGATCCATCTTTTGGAGCCAAAGTCTGAGACACAAGCTATTATTCATATGCAGGGTCAGATACTAAAAAAGTTTCTGCTTTAAATAGGGACAGGTTCTCTGTCACGTTATTAATACTCTGAGATAATTACAGGTCTCCTGACACAAATCCAGGGTAAGAATAATTTATTTAGGGACTGCTTAGAGTCCAGGCCAAGCTTCCCCTTGATACAATGTCCCCAGAAACTTGGGAAGCATTGTTACTGAGGCTGTCTCCCAGATACTGGCAGGCATGGGCCCCTGATGGACTGACCACAAGGTCAGGTGAGAGAGGTAGGTGGAAGGCCACAGCAAATTTTTGGAGGCAAGACACACAAAATTCACAGAACTAGACTCAGTAAATAAAGCTTCAGAGTCTGGAAGGATGAGCCAGGAAAGGAAATGCTTAATGTGTAGATAGCTCTCGAGAGCAGGGGCCCTTAAAGTGGGGTCTGTGAACTTGAATGGGGAAAAAAGTCACATCCCTCATTTGGCTGACTTCTAACTGTAATCTAGCATTTGCTTCAATTATAAATGCAGACAAACCGCATTAGAGTTAGTGGGAACAGAGACATTTCCGCCAATGGAAATCAACTATTTTCATCATGGTACAATTTTTACAGATACCTCAAAATAGTGTTTATATTTAGCACTAAATTCTAAATTATTTATTAAACCTCCTTCTAGATTTTATTTAATGGGTTAAACACATATATTGCTATATTCTAAATTAAAAATTTTGGTATTATATGTCATATATATTATATATTTGGATATATATATTTGATATACTTTCAATTTTATATATAGACACATACTAGTTTCCTTTGTAGTCCTATCCATTTTACTTTGTAAACATTATTATTTTTTTTATTTTTATTTACTTTGAAAACATTATTCAAGAAGGCGTCCCGTGCTCATCACCACAGTGGGAAGGGTTCCATGTCACAAGGAAGGGTAGCAACCACTACTCTAGAATTCCATTTAAAAGGAGAATTAATTTCTGGAACTTATAGGGAAGGCCAGACTGGGAGGGAAAAGACTTAGAAATCCAGTTTTGTTTTCAAGATTCTTCCTAAGAAGATTCTTTCCCTCTTAAAAAGAACCTTGGGAAGACAATGCTTAAACCATAGGAATAAAATTCAAATGGCAGCATCTCAGGCATTGTGAAGAGAGGTTTTAGTGGAGGGCTTTAAAATATCCCTGTAAAAATACAGCTCAGGCAAACGCCCACTCTGCAGGCACCTAAATTCTATCTCAGTTCAGGTGGGGGGTCAAAAGGGTGAATGAAGGATGGATATGGAAGGAAGTAACAAGGAAAGACCTTCAAATCACCCCATGGTGCAGGGAGGGGAGAGCATCTGTGAAATTCCCAAGTGTGTGTATCTCACAGTTCTCTTTCATGGACTGGTGTGGTGGGGACACTGGATTTCACCTTGAGTCCAGCAACCTTAGGACTTGGGCACCCTCAGTGTCCAGGAAGCCCCCTTCTCCTGCACCCCACCATACCCTGAGCCCCCTGAGAGCTCTCCTCCAGTTGACCTCAACATCTCCTCTCACTGGAAGTGCAAACAAAACAGATGGCTAGGCTTCCAAAGTTTGGCCAGAACATTCTGTAAAGAATTATTTTCCCAGCAGCAGGTAGCAACTTATCACAGAGTCATAAAATCACATTAGTGGACCACAATAAACATTAAAATAATAGGAAATAATACGTCACACCAGAGTTCGGTATTATCTTGCATGGCTGGTTTTTGGTTCATACATGTGTATGCATGTGAGTATTGGGTGTAGAGTGTGATTTGCTCCTCACTGCAGGTCACAGCCAAGAGTTTGAAAAACAGTGCTGTCACGATGCCTCTGAGGCCCCACAGAGAACCCACAGCAGTGGGAAGAAGTGTATGCTTACGTGATGATGAATTCAAGGACTTAATAATTACTTTAATGAAAAATGAGCATAGGGAAAATGAGCATACCAGACTCATGGGAATCCTGTATGGGGCTCAACACCACGCTCCCGTCGGGACCTCAGCTGACACAGAGCTCAGTAGTCTGCGGGGTGGTGCTGGGTGAACAAAACTCCACACACCCAGAGGCTCTGAGAATGACCTCATCATGGGGAACTCTGAGAAGGGAGAAGACATGAGGTAAGTTGATAGAACAGAGAGGGCAAACCTGAGAGTAGACAGAACACAGCCTCTGCCCTTGTTGTATTCATTTAAACTGGTGTCCTGATCTCTCAAATGGGAACAATTACACCAGGCTGGCTGATCCCATGGGGCTGGGAAAGCCATGTAGAGTGTTTAAGGCATCAGGAATTATTGCTGTCAAAAAGAGAGGTGAGTTTCTCCAGCAGAGATCAGAGATGGCTAGCAAATGTTTAGAGCTATTTGCATGACAAGGAGAGAAAGGGTGGGTGCTGGCTAGGCTCCAGGCAAGCAGTCCTAGAGCCTCTTCCTGCTCTCTCTCTCTCATTTCTTCGAGTACCATTCCAGGTGCCTACATGGAGGTGGAGTGGTCACAGCATGTGGTGGGGCCTGCTACCTGCGATGTGGACATTACAAGAATAATGACCAGTGCCAAGTCAGCTGCTCCTCTATCAGCAATTTGTCACCCTTCTCCGAAGTGGGCCCTGCTTATCACTGGTGTTGACACAGGGTCCTCACAAAGATGGGTGCTGATGTCCACATCCCCAGACCCATGTCATGGTGATCCCTGCTGCACAAGGAGTCTCTGGTTCATCACCTGCAAGGCCATAGGTCCCCTCAGGAAGCCAGGCAGAGGGAATATAAAACAGGAAAAAGAGTAAGAAGGGTGCAGAGGGAGAGGTGTGAGAATAGTCTGTTCTCACAAGAAAGAGGCTGACAAGGTGCTATGTGCTGACCTGAGTCCTCCCAAATTCCCATGTGGAAGTCCTGACCCTGACGACCTCAGAATGTGCCTGTATTTGGAAATTTTAGAAATCCAGTTTTGTTTTCAAGATTTGGGGGTCTTTAAAGAGTTATTTGAGTTAAAGGGGGTCATTAGGATGGACACCCAATACCACTGGTGTCCTTATAAGAGGAAAATTGGAACTCCGGGAGAACAGTCATCTACAAGCCAAGGAGAGAGGACTCTATCCTGCAGAAAGACCTCTCCTGCAGACACCTTGATCTCAGCCTTCCGGCTTCTAGGCCTGTGAGAAGTACATTTCTATTGTTTAAGCCACTCAGCCTGTGGTGTTTTGTTATGGCAGCCCAAGAAAACTCATACAGACAGCAAGTCCTGTGGTCAAGGGAGGATGGGTGCTACAAGATGGGTTGTGGGCTGCAAACCAAGGTGGGGCATACCCAGGCCAGTGTGCATAGAGCAGTGCTGCTCTAGACTTAGGAGAGAAAATGAACCAGTGTTAGGAGCTTGTGATTAGCAACTGTGCACTCATGGACATGCTGTACACATAGTCTATACTGTATACATATTTGAGACTAGGCGGGTCTCAGTGTAGGTCCCAGACCAAGAGCCTCAATAGCACCTGGGAACCTGTTGGAAATGCATGTTTTCAGGCATCCCCCAAATCCACTAAATCAGTAACTCAGCAGGGGGGTGTGGAGTGGTGGCCACCATTCTGTCCTCTAGCAAGACCTGTAGGTGATTCTGATACACTGATACACAAGTTGGCAGGACGACTGCCAACTTGTTGATAATGCACCAAGAGTTTATCAAGTTGAGTCATACAGAGAGTCGGGGAAAGTGATTGTCACATGACTCCGACCCATGATGGGGCTCCTGTGACATGGGGCTCCTGTGACATGCAGGTGGAAAGAAGAAATACCAAGTGGGAGAGAGACCACTTCAGTCTCCCAGCTCAAGTTGCTCTTGTCTCAAACAGAAGTAAGAGAGCTGGGGTGACCGCAGGACCTTAGAACTTGACTCATTCAAACCCCTCTCAATCCTTTTTTTTTTTTCCTTCCCAATCCTTTTTCTGACCAAATCTTCACCCACTATAAATACAGTCTTAAATAATGACACTGGTCCCTCTAAGATTTATACACTAGGAGGAAGTAGGGGTGGAGGAAGATAAGCGCAAGGACGTTCTTATTTAAGGAGGGCCTATGTTATGCCAAATGTCACAAGGTGGCTTATGAAGTGGCTCAATAAATGTTATTTTCTTTCTCCTTCCCTCTTATTATCTACTAGCTAGAAGCACACCACTATCTCAGGAGAGAAGGCAGTTACTCTAAAGCCACTTGTGGCTCTCTTTACATGGGACAAAAATGACTATTAAGACATATGTAAATATGGTTCTTTTACCTAATCTCAATTTTAAAGAGATTGGGGTGTAATGATAAACTAGTTTTTTTTTTTTAAGATTTTATTTATTTGTCAGAGAGAGAGAGACAGCAAGAGGGGGAATACAAGCAGGGGAAGTGGGAGAGGGAGAAGCAAGCTCTCTGCTGAGCAGGGAGCCAGATGTGGGACTCAATCCCAGGACTCTGGGATCATGACCCCAGCCAAAGGCAGACAACTAACTGACTGAGCCACCCAGGCATCCTGATAAACTAGTTTTGAAAAGGCATCTTCGGGGCACCTGGGTGGCTCAGTGGGTTAAAGCCTCTGCCTTTGGCTCAGGTCATGATCTGGAGTCCTGGGGTTGAGCCCTGCATCGGGCTCTCTGCTCAGTGGAGAGCCTGCTTCCTCCCCTCTCTCTCTCTCTCTCTGCCTGCCTCTCTGCCTACTTGTGATCTCTGTCTGTCTAATAAATAAATAAATAAATAAAAATTAAAAAAAAAAAAAAGAAAAGGCATCTTCATGTGAGGCTAAAATAATGCCATTCTAGAATGTAGCTTTTTGGCATTCTAGCTAGATTCAAGGATTCTGGAGGAATGGATGTTTGGGGAGTCTTTTTTATACTCTAAGTGCCCACAATCTGTGTGGACAGAGGCTGCAGGGACGCTTTCCCTGTTCTCAGTGATGTCCACCAAGTTTCCTGTAGCTCTAGAGAGAACATTTGAGTCCAAGGATTCTGGCAAAGGTCTGAAGTGCAAGCAGTGGACACAGACAAGGGGTCCATCTGCTAAGCACATAGGTGGCTAACTTGGTAATGATAATTGGGACTCCGGTTCCCTGTCAGTTTCTCCTGACTCTGTTGGAGTTGGACTCTCTCCAAAGGCACATTAGTCATAAGGGCAGCTAATGCCGGCTGGGCACTTGCTAGGAGTGTCACATACTCCACAACAAATTTGTTTTTTTTTTTTTTTTAAACTGCATTCCAGCTTTTTTCCTTGTTTTCCTTTTTTTTTTCTTTAAGTATGGAAGCTCAAGTATAAGACTGATGTAGATTTTTTGAAAGGTTTACCAAAAAATAAATAAGTAAAACAAAAAAACTTCTTTTGCATTTCATAAAAATTAACAGAAAAGCATTTGGCCAGAAGAGCAGAACAAAAATGGGACAAGGACCAGTGTGGACAGGACCATGCTGAGGGCCATCTCTCCTTTCTGCCAAAGATCCGTGAGTTAAGTAACTTTCTAGATAACACAGCTGCTGACTAGTCAAATCTGACCTAGAAAGTGTTTTGTAGACAACACAGTGCCAGTTGTCAACCAGCATACGGTGACTCCAGGAGCATGGAGTGGCATTCTGGGAAGGCTGGAGAGGAAAAGAGAAAGTGCACCAAGGGTCCGTGATGCCCAAAGGGACAAAGCAGGTTAGGAGATGGTAAGATTTTCTACCAAGTCCGGGTTGGGTTGGTGTGATTACTGCAAGAAGGGAGCTGTTGGCTCCCTTGAGAACCTCAGAGACCATGTGGAGGCATGGAGACAGAAGCCAGCATGCTCAGAAGTCTGAAGCTGAGCAGGAAGTAGAAATGGCCCACCATGAGGAGGCACAGGAGATGCGGGATTTATGAATGAGGAGGTCCTCTGGACTACTACCCTTTCTCCTACGAGTACCCTGGACAGAGGACAGGCTATTCTAGCACCCCTCCCCAGCCTCCGTAATTACGTCCAAAGGCTTCCCAAGCTCCTGCATCCCTTCACCATAGAGTCTCATGTTGACTGCTCTACTTCCAAACTTCCTTGACCTTCACCTCACCTTTTAGGACCTATTTTAATATCTAGTGTTTTTGTTCACTGTTGGGACCAGACAAAGGACCTTCAGCACATCACACACCTTGAGATGTCTCCTCACCGAGGGATCAGACCCATCTCTGTTGCTTTGTACACGCAAGATATCTGTGTTTAACTCCGTATGAAGGCCCGTGCTACCTCTTCATTTAAGTTCACAGTAATTACTTAAAACTACCTTAGGAGTTCTACCACCAGACGGACAGTTGGCTTTTGTAAGTCAGTGACTTCTTTTTTCTTTTTTAAGATTTAAATTTTTTTATTTGTTTGAGAGAGAGAGAAAGAGAGGGAGAAAGTGCAAGCTGGGGGAGGAGCAGAAGGGGAGAGAGAAGGAGGTGGAAAGAATCTCGAGCAGACTCTGAGCAGACTCTAGAGCAGAATCTTGAGCATGGAGCCCCATTAAGCTCAATCTCATGACCCGGAGATCATGTAAGTCAGTGACTTCTGACTTTATTTTTATAAACATCAATTTCCACCCAAAATGTAGTAGTTCATCCCTTTATTTCTTGCTTTTTTTCCCTCACAGACACTTATTGCATTGTCTTCTCTTACAACGAACCCACCTGCTTTCCCAAACCTTTACTCCGTTGTCAGTCTCCTTCATTCTACATGTTCACAGAAGCTCTGCCCCCAAACACCACAGTGTCCTCCAAGCCCAGTGTGGGCTGTGTTCTCACAGAGGTGCCAAGGCAATGGGTGGTCCACTTTCTCCTCACATCATCATGACCCCCAGTGCGTTTCATCCTTGTTCCTTAGGTACTTGAGCCTGGTCCTTCAACTGTATCCTTTCTTGCTTCTCTCCCTCTAGAATCTTGCTCCATTAACCTTGCTTCTTCAATAGCTTCGATACCCTTTTAAATGTTCTCATTCTCATGTGAATTTGGCCAGTTTTTCTCATGACTCCCACCAAAACCTTCCTTGAGCCTCTCCCTAATGCGACTTACTTTCTTAATCTCAAACTTGGCCTTCACTTCTCAGTTTCTGCTCACATCTTCATTCTGCTGTATCTTGGTATAATCAAGCTCTCAATCCCTCATAACTTCATGGAAACTGTTCTGGCTAAGTTCACCAATAATCTCCTAATGGTAAAGTTCAATAAATTATCCAGTCTCTATGGTCCACCCTGCTTCATTTGGTCTGTTGGTCACTCTTCTTTTCTGAAAATTGACACCATAGAATCACGTGTTATTATACAATTTATTGCTCCCTTGTGGTTTCTTCTTTCATGATCTTAGACCCTAGGGACTCTAAGCCCTGTTATAGCTGTGCACCACACAGCCACAAATGGTGCTAGTTTAGAAATGTATAATATATATTATAATATGTAAATGGTGTGGGTCTCCTCTTGCTGTTCACCACTTCCCATGAGGCTTGTGAGTATGCTCTGGTCCTGTATTCCTGGCAGAACCTGGCAGTGTGGACCTTTGGTTGAGAAAAGAAGGGAAGCTGAAGGGACACGAGAATGACCCATGTAAACGACCCTCTTGGTCAGACTTCAGTTCTCTCTTAAGATGTTCAGGAGAACAGAACATGTTCCTTTTCACTTGCAACAATGTTAGGACAATACTCAAAATACTATCCATTCTCTGGATACTGTAATCTTTTGAGGCATAAAGCCTTCTGTGTGAGCTGGGACAGTATCAAAATATTTCCTGGAAAGCATTTTGAGGGATAGCGGTAGAGACAAATGTCTGGAACTAGACAGTTCTTCCTGGTATCCTCCCCATGAGTTCTATTCTGTCCTTCTTCTCCAGCCAGAAGAGCCCTCCTGAAGTAGTGTTCCAGTATCTCAGTTACCCAAACATCTCTCATGGATCTTGTATTTCATGTGGCTCATGGTATAATGGCTTGGTCTCTTCTGCTTCCAACAGGCTTGTATATGCAAAATCACATTAAACATAATTCTCATCACATGCAGGGATTCTCAGTGACTGCCTGGGGGGAGAAAAAGAAAAAAAATTCTGTTGGTTGCTATTTTATATATATTTGTGTATATATATGTATATATACATATATACACACATATATACATATATATGAAGTATAAATAATTTGAAAAATCCAACTCCTTCTAACAGATTTGAGCAATGTGTCCATTCACCATACATACAGAGATTTATGTTTGTACAAGCATTTCCTGGAGATATTTTAACGAATGGTATCATCTCTGATAGCTTACGTGATAAAGGACAAAGATGAAAAATATGGGAAAAACATTTATGGAATGCAGTTGTACCTTGAGGGTAGATATCTCTTTGTCATTTCATAAATCATGGCTATCTTTGTTTACATTCAGATCCTGTTCTTGTGCGTGGTTCTTCTGAGCTTGCCTCTCCTAGCTATGATTTTCTATCTCCCTCAAATACATGTCTCTCTTATCCCAGTAGGACAGGAGACCCTACCAGAACAGGAGAAAAGCCAGGACCTCAAGATTTTTGACATTTGTTGGTGGCTTTCTTTCTCCTACCCCTCTGGGCTCCTTGTCTGCAGTCTCTCTACTGCCTTCTGCAGAGTGGAAAGTTTTAATATCCTTCATCTCTTTAGAAATTAACACAAAAATTCTGCTGACAAGACTTACCCTTTCTGAGGTTTAAATCACAGGGCTCGTGAGCTATGACAATGTAAATGAGCAAGATTTCCAAAAACTGATGAGTGAGGCTTTAAATGTCTCAAAGAAGCAAGTTGCCAAGTCCTCCTTAAAGACTTCTGTAGGACAAAGTAGATGGTGAATAGTTGCTTGCGATAGCATTCATGTGCATGTGCAGTAGCGGTGGGGAAGCTATCTTTGAAGAATAATTACTAAGCAAAAGAGCTGGGAGAAACCTTAGGAACTAATACACCAACAAAAGCATTTTTAAGGATGAACAAAACAGAGCTGGAGAAGGTTAGATCATTTGTTCAAGGACATGTGTCAACTGCAACTTATGTCTCCTGAATCTGAACCTAGCACTCTTTCTTATTTCATAAGGCAGTGGGGCACAAAATATGTAAGAATGATCAGGCACTGATCAGAAAGATTAACTTAGCTCACTGTGGAAAGAAATGTTAGGTGTCAACACAAGTCTATACATCTATTTTGGTCTACTTGCTGTCATTTGCTATTCTCCCGGACAGCTTTCTGATGGCATCATCTCCATTCCCTCTCCCTTCCAAAGGTTAACCTTACTATAAAAGGTTCATATTATTTAAGGATAAATTTAAACTTTATTCTAAGGAAGTGAATTTATGTAAATGTGGGAAAACTCTTAAGCTACATGCTGTAATTGCAAAGAGCAGTTAAAATCCACTTAGTCATTTCCACTTCTGGAGAAGATAGAGTAGACACACTTTTCTCTCTTCCTCCCAGTAAGTACAAGCAAATACCCTGGCTTTACATATAAAACACACATAAGTTTCCGAAAGGAAGGGAGCCTATGGCTGACCAACTAGGAAACTCAGGACTGGAGAAGCAACATGGCAGTGAATTCCCTGGGTTCACTTTTTGCCTTCTACATCCCATGTTTGAACTGGAACAAGCCATCAACTTGGAAATGTCAATGGGCACAGACAACAAAAACCCCCCAAGAAAAGCCTGTTCTCTTTATCCAAAGGACCAGGAAAGGGGAAGCCTGGCAAGACAGTAAACTTTTGAATAATAAGTGCTCAACTTTAGCCAAACACAACAGATAAACGGTAGCTCTACTCCTTGGCAGAGGCTGAGTGGGCAGTTTAGGTTTTTATTCTCTCCCAGAAGTAATAATGGGCTTCGACATTCACACTGGGTAGTGTCAGAGAAGGCCAAGTGGGGAGTTAAGATTTGCTTTCCTACCCAGGCAGTAATGAGCACTTCCATCCCATGGTGACAGTGGTGGCCACATGGAGAGTAGTAACAAGGTATCCTTTCCCCTCCCAGCTAAGATGGCATCAACTGGGAGGCCTAAGGGGGAGGCTGAAATCCTACCATCACCCAGCACTAACAAGGAAGGAGCCCCCTTCCATCTTCCCTCCCCATGTCAATGAAAGCTGAGTGGTAATGATGAGTAAGTGCCCCCTCATTTACCCACTAGCATGATGTCAGAGTTTTGCTAGAACAGGAGATCTTTTTAAAGAATATCCAGAGTTTCATAATATAATAGTAAAAAATACAAAATTTAATTTAAAAAAATCACTCATCATATCAAGAACCAGGAAAATATCAACTTGAATGAGAAAAGACAACAACATTGAGATGACACAGATGAGAAATTATCTGACAAGCCACCTATCAGTCACCACAAAAATAATTCAATAAGCAATTAGAAACATATTAAAAAATATGTTTGAAACATATAAAAAAATAGAAAGTCTTAGCAAGGAAATAGAAGATATAAAGAAGAAGCAAAAGGAAAACTTAATATAACTAAAATTAAAAACTCACTGGATGAACCCAACAACAGGATGGAGGAGACAGAGAAAATGATCAGTTAACCTGAAGATAAAGCAATAGAAATGACCCAGTCTGAGCAAAAGAGAACAACAAAATAGACTGAAAAAAAAAAAAAGAAAAGAAAAGAAAAGAAAAGAAAAGAAACTCAGAGACCTCTGGGCCTAATAACAAAAGATCTAACATTTGTGTCAATGGAATCCCAGAAGGAGACAAGAAAGAGAGTGAAGCTGAGAAGTTTTCGAAAAAATAATGCCCCCCAAATCCCCCAATTTGGTAAAAAACATAAACATACAGATTCAGGAAACTGTGTAGCCCCAAACAGGATAATCCTAAAGAATCCTTACCAAGACACATCATAATCAAACTTCTGAAAACCTGCAAAGAATAAATCTTGGAAGCATCAAGAGATAAATAATACCTTACTTACTGAATAAAAACAATTTGAATGACAATAGATTTCTTGTGGGGTGCTATAAAGAAGTGGCACTTCACTTTTCAAGTGCTGAAAAAGAACCCTCAACCCAGAAGTCCACAACCAGTGAACATAGCTAGGAATGAATGGGGAATCAAGACATTCTTAGAGGAGGGAAATGAAGGAAACTTATTATGAGCAGACCTATCCTAAAATAGAAGTTAAAGGGAGTTCTTGAAACGGAAAGAGAATTAACAAAAGATGAAATGTTGGAACTTCAGGAAGGAAACAAGAAAAAAGGAAGGAGTAAAAATACGTAAATAAAATACACTTGCCTTCTCCTCTTGAGTTATATATTACATTTAATGGTTGAAGCAAAAAATATAATGCTGTTTGATGTGATTCTCAATATATGTATAGGAAATACTTAAGAAAATTATATACAGGAGAGGAGAGGGAGAAGCAGAATTTCTATACTTCTATATTTCACTCAAACTGGTAAAATGATGACACCAGTAGATTGTGATGTCATGGTATATTATGTAATATCTAGAACAATCAATTAAAAAAACTATACAAAGAGATACATTAAGAAACACTATAGATAGAGGCGTGTGGGTAGCTCAGTCAGTTAAGTGTCCAACTTTTGATTTTAGCTCAGGTCATGATCTTAGGGTCCTGAGATCTAGCCTGGCATTGAGTTCCATGCTAAGTGTAGAGCCTGCTTAGGACTGTCTTCTTCTCCCTCTGCCTCTCCCCTCTCCCCGACCCCTTAAAAAATAATCCATTTTAAGCTCCACACCCAGCTTGGGTCAGACTGAGGGCCTGACTGAGGGCCTGACTGAGGGCCTGACGTGGAGCTCATTGTGACCTGAGCTGAAATCAAGAGTTGAAGGCTTAACTAACTGAGGCACCCAGGTACCCCTCAAAATGAATTCTTAAAAATGTTAAAGTAATTCTCAGGAAGTCAGGAAAAAGAAAATAGAGAAAAAGAGAACAAACAGAATATAAAAAATAAAATGGGAGACTTAAATCTGAAGATATCAATAATCTCCTTAAAGGTAAATGCTCTAGATATACCAATTATAAGACAGAATAGTTAACTAGATAAAAAGATGTAGCCCAACTATATGCTGTCTATAAGAAACTTACTTCAATAATAATAATAATGTAGGTAGGTTGAAAGCAAAAGGATTGTAAAAGTTATACCATGCAAACATTAATCAAATGAAAACAAGGGTAGCATTTTAATATCAGAAAAAGTAGACTCCGGGGCAAAAAAACTTACCAGGGACAAAACATGATGATAAAAGGGTCAGTATATCAAGAACATATTGTAATTGTTAAGTGTATAGGTCCAAAGAACAGAACTGAAAAATGTGTGAAGCAAAAATGGAAAGAACTGAAAGGAGAAATAGACAAATGCAAAATTACAGTTGGAGATTTCAGCACTCAGCTACCAACAGCTGACAGAACAACCAGACAGAAAACTATACCAGCTAGACCAGCACAGATATAGAAGTCAGTAGTGCTATCAAGCAACAGGAATAGACATTTATAGAACACTTTACTCAACAACAACAGAATATACATTTTGAAGTGCCCATGGAACAAATACCAAGGTATACCACACTCTGGGTCGCAAAAGTGACCTCAACAAATTTTTTTTTTAAAAATTGAAATCATCCAGACTGTGTTCTTCAACCACAATCGGATTAAACTAAAAATAAAAACAAGAAAATAAAATGAAAGTCTCTAAGCACTTGTAAACTAAACAAACATACTTAAAAAAATCCACATTTCAAAAAGGAAGTCTCAAAGCAAAAAGAAAAAAAGAAAAACATATATAGTATACACACACATTCTCACCCACACACTCAAACACACTCATGCACACACACACACACACACACACACACACACACACAAGCAGTACTGAAAAGGAAACTTATAGAACTTAAACTTTATATTATAAAAGAAGAGAAGTCTCAAATCAATCATCTAAGTTCCCACTTTAAAAACCTAGAAAATAAAAAAAACAAAATAACACAAAGCAAGCATGAGGAAGGAAATAACAAAGAAAAGAGCAGGAAAATCTATGAAATTGGAAACAGAAAAACAACAGAGGAAACCAATAAAAAAGCTATTTTTTTTCTTTATTAAGATTAATACAATTGACAGACCTCTAGCAAGACTAACAAAAGAAAAAAGAACCTTCAACTTACCAGCATCAGGAACGAAATATTGGCTATCACCACAGACCCTGTGGTCATCAGGGGATGCTGTGAAAATACTATGAACAGCTCACAAATGTAAATTTAACAAGTTAGTTGAAATGGACCAATTCCTTCTAGAGCATAAACTACCACAACTTTCCCAAAATAAGAGAAAAATTTGAATAGCCCCATTGCCATAAAGAAAATAGATTTTATAAGCTAAAAACTCCTAAAAAAGTATTCTCTAGGGCCAGATAATTTTACTGATGAACTCTACCAAACATTTAAATATCAATGCTATACAATCTCTTCCAGAAAATGGAAGAGAGAACACTTCTCAATTCATTTAAGAAGCCAATATTACTTTGATACTAACACCAGACAAAGACAGTACAAAGAAAAAAAAAAGTAAAAATCAGAATCCCTCATCAATATGGATATAAAAAATTCTTAACAAAATTATCAGCAAATAGAATTCACTAATACATAAAAAGCTAACCTCAAAAGGTTATGTACTATATGATGTTGTTTGTGTAACATTTTCAGAATGACAAAATTATAGAGATGGAGAACATGTTAGTGATTGCCAAGGGTTAGGAATGGTGTCATGGTGATGAGGGGTAGGACAATCATTGGGTAGCATGGGGGACACCTTTGTGGCAATGGAATAGTTCTAATCTTGACTGAGGTGATGGTTACACAAATCTACACACATGAGAAAATGACATAAAACTATGCTGCATTGTACCAATTTATTTCCTGGTTTTGCTACTGTGTTATGTAAGATGTAACCATTAGGGGAAACCGGGGTGGTGGTACATGGTACTATGTACCCTCTTTGCACTTTCCTACAGATCTGTGATTATTTTAAAATAAAGAGCTTCAACATCACTTTGTATCTCAGCCAGCAGACTCATCATGCTAGTCTCTGTGTTCACCCCATTGCTGTTTCAATGCCCTAGGGAGTGTCAGTTCCCACCAAACTTTTTCTCAAGTCTTAATATTCACAGCTGTTTCTTCCCCTTAATAAACTGGAACTCTGCAGCAAGGTAACAGTGAAGCTGTAATTTTGTCCTTAGCTCATAAAGTCAATATTTTTCCTTTCTCTTTTTGGTCTCTGCTTCACCATCTGGTGAGCCGAAACCAGAAAGGCCATGGAGAGGAAAGTGTTCTTGGCGGCATCAGGCCTGGACGTGGTGGCGTCTGTAGCCTTTCTCCCGGAGACGATCCAGAGCTCAAGCCAGAGTTCACATGGTTGGGTCTAGTGTCTCAGCTGTGTATTTGGAAGGTGAAGAAAAGCCAACATTGCTGGCTGGAGAGCAGATTTTGGGAGCCCAAAGTGTCAAAGCTGCAGACTGGAGATGGGCCTGAGGCAGATGGGAGACCAGGAACACCAGGTGCAGATCAAAACCCAATTACTTCTATAATCAATCTTCTTATCAGGGCCCTAATTGCTCTAAGGATAGATACTGAAAGTAGCAGGCTCCTGCAAGGTGATCTCATTTATTCCTAACAGGCACCCCTGAACCGTTTACATGTATGCAGCATGATACAAGCTAACAGAGCGCTTGCACAGGTACGAGTGCACGTCCATCTTCCAACCTATGTGCGCAAAGTAACCAGGGTAGAGTTAACAGGCTAAGTAAGTGGTCAAGGCCAGGGCTGACCACACAAGGAAGCTGCTGCTGAGGACTGGGGACAGCACAGACAAAGATTTTCCCCCACTTCAACCACTGCATGCATTCTGACCATGCTTGAGTGTTTTTTGGGGAGAAAGGCAAAAGGAAATCATAGTGGACTCACAAAGACTGACCTTTGGAATCTTTATTCCACTGAAAGCTGATTCACTCCCAGAGCTGCATTTGACCAAGAGGGAGAGCCATTCATTGTGTATTTCCACTAAAATAGCTTCTTAGAAGTCAAGCTAATTATATGCCAAGATATGTCTTTGATATCCTAATTCAGTCTAGGGCTCTCTTTTCCGTTATACCTCAAAGCCTGTCTCCACACTGGAATCCCATTGTCAGTCATCCCTCAGCCCTCAGCGCTGCTGTGCGGGTAAAGGAGGACACATGTATTATGGTTTTATTGGCTGCTAAAACTGGGTGATGGGAGAGCCCATCCCTGCCTAAGCATCCCTGGACAACTGGGACCTTTTTGTCAGGACGATTGACTCCTGTCAGCAACCTCATTACAAGTTAGACTCATCTCAGTGACCAGTGTTCAGTTTCTTCAACTTCTCACCTCAATTAAAGCTTCAGACTCCGTCTGCCCCACAGGGAATGAGCTTGTGCAGAGTCTGGAGAACTGAACTTAAAAGCCGCTAGGTATTGACACCAGTGAAGCAGCTTAAGCCAGTCTGAAGCAAGGCATTTGCAAAGCTTAATAATGAAACTCCAGCTCCCAAGAATAAGGCTGAAAGACAGCATCTTAAGAGACCTTTCAGAAACTCCTAGTATATAACTTGCAAGGATCACAACTACAAAACACCAAGTTTCTTTCAGCATTTTCAGCATATCTGCACATGTTTGACCTCAAAATTCTGAGACCGGGCAAATTCAGGAACATGAGTACCAGCACTTGTATGTAACACACACTCTAGAATTTATGAAAAATGCTCACATACACCACACTCCTTTGGTCCTCAACCAAGCCTGTGAGGGAGGCAGAACAGGCCTGCAAGTATAAGAACCTTGCCCATTAGCGCATGGACGCTTCACTGTCTTAGCGTTAAGTACTGACCTTTTCGTCTCCCCCTCCACCTCTGAGAGCAAAATGCTCCATCTAGTTCTTAAGGAAATACGCCACACAGTGAAACCAATAACTATCCATTTTTAGGGAGTTTTTTTTATATATAGTTTTCATTTGATGAATCATAAAAATCACTCACAAATACATTTAATTCCTATTATTTCTTTTCAACCAATATCACCAAATAATATAATGCACCAGTAAGACTCTCTAACTGATTTAAATTGTGCTCAGTGATTTATGCCTTTGAAAATACCTAGCTTTTCTTCTTTTTCTTTTCTTTCTTTTTTAAAAATCTTTTATCTTTTTTTTTTTTTTTTTTTTTTTTTTTTTTTTTTTTTTTTGTAGTTTTAGAGTCAATAGGAAGCAGAAGCCGAGAAAGTTGAGAGGAAAAATGCTTAAGTACAAAGCCTGGAGCTGGGTGGGCAGAAGTAAAATAGCTCCAGGCGATTGCTTAGTGCTCCTGGCAGCTCTACTTAATCCTAGGGAGTCCAAGGACACAGCATTTCTCCTATACCCAACATTTACCACTCAGCAATCTTCTGAATAATCACAAAAGTCAGGGGGCAGAGGCAGGGTGGTTAGTTAAAATCCAAAGTTCTACAATTCCTTTGTTAACTTTTCAGTAGGGAAAAAAAAAAATCTATACTAGCCATAATGCTATAAGCAGGAATTCCAAGTTCCTGTTCAATTGCACATCAAGGAAGTTATCACTCAATAAAAAGCATGCCATCTATATATTAGGTGTTATTCTACAGCCATTTCAAAGTCTCACTAAAATATTTCCTTTGTAATGATTAAATTAATAATTAAAAATTCAAAATTTGGGGGGCACCTGGGTGGCTCAGTGGGTTAAGCCTCTGCCTTCGGCTCAGGTCATGATCTCAGGGTCCTGGGATCAAGCCCCACATTGGGCTCTCTGCTCAGCAAGGAGCTTGCTTCCCCCCCCTCTCTCTGCCTCTCTGCCTACTTGTGGTCTCTGTCTGTCAAATAAATAGATAAAATCTTTAAAAGAACAAAAAAAATTCAAAATTTTGAATGGATAACTCAGGATTGAAAAATGGAAAGCATACAGGGAAATAATCTTCTTGACACTCGGTTTCCTGCCCCGGAGGACTCTAGCATTAACAGTATCTTTAGTATAGCATGGCAGAATGGAAGCAAATCTGTAACATATTCTTAACTTTTTAATTTTTTTTTACTAAATGAACATCGTTTTACAAATGGCAGTTTCACCACCACTTTTACCTTTTAACCCTTTACTTAATGTAGCTTCAAGATTTCAAAGGACCTGAAGGAATTCATCTTTCTCTCATGACTGTATAGTATTTCATTGTATGGATGCACCGTATTTAACCAGTACCCTACACATGGCCTTGTTTTAAAATTTTTGCTATTATAAACAATACTGTAATTAGTTGTCTCTTACATGCATCATTTTGGAACGCATATATCTTAAAGGTAAATTCTCAGAAGGGGAACTGCATTTATGCATTTGTAATTGTGATCAGCATTGCCAATCTTTTTCCCTTGCCAATTATGTGTTGATATCCAGCTTTCAATCTTTGCTGATTCTTAGCATCCCAGAATGCTTTGGTTTGGAGTTAGTCCATGACAAACTTTATCATGCAATGCAGTGCGTCGTGGCACAATTCATCACACATCTAAGAACCCACATGTCCCTAGGAAACTGAGCAGAATGGCCAAATCGGAAGAATAAATATGAGACGTAGCTCCGGTCTTTAGACGAGACTGGAAGCACTGCAGGTGATATTCTAACTAGAGCTTACTATGTCTCTGATTCGATCTGACAGCATAAATACTTCCAGTAATGCTTCAGTAGAGACATAAGCATGAGTTTTAAAACATGTCTCGAAATTTGCATTACATTTGCTTCAATTCTGGCTGCTTTCAAAGTTCATTCACAAAAGGCAGTGGATTCCAGCTCCCTCCTCTCAAAAGGTAAATGTGCCTCACTGTTATTTTGTTTGCGAAAGATAATGGATTGGTTTAACTGAAACACTCAATCGGTATACAGCTGCTCCAATATCAGGCAGAGTCCTAAATGTTCCATGCACGTGTCAGTATTTAAAATGCTCTCAAATTTGGGATGATGAACTTCAACATACATGCCTTAAGGCCCCAAATCTTAAGCAGACATTCCTGCCTTTCAGTTCATCTGTTTTCATCTGAAACAAGGATACTGTGGCAACAGCTAGCAATAACAATGTCAGCTTGTCCTTTCAGAGGAACATTGTTCTTTTTATATTGAAAGGATCAGGAGCTCTATAACAGATGCCAGATTGTGTCCAGAGGAATTCACATTTCTGGGTGTAACAATAGCTTACTCATGAATCCACAAACGAGTGCCGTAACATTTTCATTTCAAGAGTGACATCATCTAAGTCGTCTGCTTGTATCTGCCTTTCCTACACAGATACCTTTGTTATGAACTCGCTTGGTTTAGCTTGCATATCTTCTACATCACTCATAAGTCATTTTTCTAAGAGACCTGATTGTGGGGTATCAGCTTTGATAAGCTCGCACTTTCTCATGTGCTCTGGATGTATTCCTGCTGCATTTTAAAGATGTGAGCAAAACTATTGTCTCTTCAGTGCTCCCAAGGCTGGGGACAAAACAGTTTAGATGGTGTTGCCTTAGCTCTGACCCCATGTACTGATTCATCTAGTGGAGTCTGTCATGGTCTGTCACTCAACTGCTAAACAATGGGGCTGGGCACACAATCTTGAAATAATCTTTTAGACTGACTGGCCAGGTCTCTTTCATGTGGGACAGTATCAGAGGTAGTAATAAATCCAAATCCTTGGTGACAATATAGTTTTCTTTATTTGTTTGGTCACTTAAGTTTTACTTTGTTTTTCTTTCTTCACTAAGTTTTACTTTGTTTTCAGCCTCTCCATCCCTTCCCCCAAGATGCCTTGCTCCCCTCTCTGGAAGCAAATATCACCAATTTCTCAGTGAATCCTTCCAGAAACATCCTGTGCATACACAAGCAAGAGCATCCCTAACTCAAAGCATATGTAACGGTATTATAGTATTCTTTTATTATTTCCCCAGTGTCTGCCATTAGACACTCCTTTAGAGCAGGCAGGGGATAGCCCACAAGATTATAACATATTTTTCAAAAGTTACATGTTAAATCAATACTTTTTCTCTGAGAAAGAGCCCTTTGCTCCTTCCTAGGATTTTGTCAGTTCCTTGTATTATCAGGAATCCACTTATAAAACTTCTCCTAGCTGATATCTCCTGGGGAGTTTTGAAGCATTTTTATTATGAAACTCTTAGTCATATACAAAAACAGAACGTTTCAGTCACTATCAGCCTGTATTCTGTCTTGTTTCTGTTATCTCTTACTGTATTATTTTAAAGTAAATCCCAGGTCATAATTTATTCTGGGAAGACTTTTTCAAAATTGAATAAGAATACCCATTTCTGAGAGTATAATTCACTAATATCTTGCTTAAGCCTAGATAGAACCTTACTTGTGGTCAATCCCACAATAACTATCTTCCCTTCTCGATGTGGTCACTATCATAAACCTGTGCTTTTCAGCAGCTCTGTGGAGAACTTTTTATAGATAGGAAACCAAAAGGTGGGATGCCTGGGTGGCTCAATCGGTTAGACATCCTACTCTTGATTTCAGCTCAGGTGATGATCTCAGGGTTGTGAGATCAAGCCCCATGTTGGGCTTGGAGCCTGCTCAAGATTCTCTCTCTTCCTCCCCCTCTGCCTCTCCCCCACTACTCTCTGTCTAAAAAAGGAAGGACGAAAGGAAGAAAGAAAAAAGAAAGAAAGAAGAAAGAAAACCAGAAAGAAACCCCAAAAAAGATTAGAAATGAATATGGTGCAGAGGACCAAGAACAAGCCCATTAAAAGGTACTCTTTCTATGGAGATACTGGGAATAGAAGAGGTAAGGAATAATAAACAGATTCAGAAGAGAGGTTAGATATTTACACACACACACACACACACACACACAAATTTGAACTATGTGGACTCTATTAGGCAGGCTAGAGACAGGGTAAGAAGAAGTGATGCTTAAAGCTCTGGCTGGAATAAAGAAATAACATGTTTGGCTAAATGCCAACATGGGCAGGATGGGTCAGGGCCAACCTTCCGGCCTGAACTGAAGTGCCAATAACAATAGCACTAGAAACCAGCACACACATACAGTGCTTAAGCACTCACATGGATATTTAACAGAAGAGGTTTCGCAGGCTTAGTGAGACTTTACAAATAAGACATTTGTGCAGCAGAGTTTCTCCTTTTTATGACTCCTGGGAAGGTATGCACCAGAATAGAAATTGGTTCTATCCAAATTTTCAAGGAAAGTATTAGGGTAGGGTAACTCCTAGCCACACAAAGCACCTTAGGGGAAAGAAGAGTTCCTAGACTCTAGGTCATAGCTAAAAGAAAGGAAATAAAGGGCTACTCACCAGAAAGAAAAATCATTGATGCTGGCTGTCACTGAAGAAATCATTTTTGAAAGGAAATCTTGACTCCAGAAATGGTCTGCGTCTGGGAACAGGAATCCAGCCAAGGGATCCAGGCCCAGCAAGATAAATGTCCAGGTGGAGGGAAGTGAGAGAACCTGACTCACAGAAGGTCAGAGAAAAATAGTCTGGGAAAACATGCTCTTCTTTTCTCTTAAAATGGAGCATATTCACTAATTACTCTACATTGGACTTTGTAGATCTTAGACCAAAGGAGATTTCTTCCAGGTATGGAAAATGTACAGTTGAATCAAACCCTTGTTACTCTGGCATGTCTTAGACTATGTCAGATTCTGCCCTAGAGCTCACTGGAGTCTCACTAAACCAATTTCTAAGGGTGGGGAGTGGCTCAAGGGTAACCTTAAAAGAGAAATTATAGAGCTTGTTGCTGATTCAGAGAGCAATGGCATGTCTCCAATGGGACTATTTACTGGTGGTACCAAGCACTGCCTAACTCTGGACTAAAGTGAAAAGGGCAGACAAATATTTATTCATGGAAGAGACACTAATTATAAAACCATATTATGATCTTGTTAGCACAGCACAAACTATTCTAGCCAAAGGTATTTCATGACCTTGGCTTCAATATTGCATGAGGTAATTCTTCATCCTTGAAGTGTTTGGGAACAAAGTGAGGAAATTTGTATAATTTACCCATTCTTCCTTGCATCTATTTAAGTGCCTTGCTCTTTTTCAGTTGTGGATTTTGATAGCAGGCTTCCCCAGCATCAAAGCTGAATCAACCTGGAGTTTTCACCTGCTTTTTTCCTATAGGAAAATCATCCTCCAAGAGTCCCACATACTGTTCCATTCTCACGTGGTTTGGTGATTTTATGTGAGGTTCCACAACTACTAGTTGATGCTTATCGTCTTCAAAATGATAAGCATGGTTCTTCTACCTCCATCTTACTAGTATTAAGATTGGTACATATCAACTGTGTCAAACTGTTCTCCATGGTAGACACCTTGAAGTTCCTCCAGTTCCCTCCCAGAACAGTCTTTAACTTCTTCACAGTAGAGGCTAGGGACATGAAATATTGAGCCTGTTAGGTTCCAGGGTTGGAGGAAGGATAAGAAGTTCTTTTACTTACATTTTGCTACCTGAGCTGGGGCAGTTTCTGTGGCAAATTTAGCCTTCCTAGTTGGACAGATGCACATCTATCATGAATACCTCATGTTCCTCATCAACCTCACTAATGAGATTGGGGGGAAGTGACCATGGCTACCATGTTCAGTTAACTAGGCAGGCAATGTTCCAAATTTTCAAATGCTCCAATTTTATCTACAGTATATAGAGATGACGACAGACACTAGGTCATTTCCCTTCTCTTCAATCATTGCAGGCAGACCCCATTTATATTGTAAACATACAAAAAAGCAGGATTTTTCACCAGCCCACACAGTTCTTCAGTTGCATGCACTGACATTTTCTGAAGGTTGGCCTCTTGGGAAAGTTTTATCTGATGAAGCTTCTCTGTTACTTTAATGACAAATTCTGAGGTCATCCCAGTGGACTTTGGTATCTGACGTGACTTTAGAAACAACCATTGATTTGTGGGATCCAGAAGTAAAACCTGACCTTCCTTCAGCAGGCCTCAAGATTTGGGTATACTGGGGGTCCAAAAAAGATGTAACATCCTACCAACGGACACGGACATTGTGATTTTTCAGAATTTTCAATTTGTAGTCATTCAGTCAGACTTACCTGAATTAAGATGTGTAATGAAACTTTTGTTGCCTACAATAAAATATTTCAGCATGACAGTATATACTGTTCCCTTTGCTACCCTGTCAAGTGGCTTTTAAAAATGTTTGAACCTTTGAACAAATACTTTGTAGATCAACCTATGGGTCCTACAGTGGTACTAAATATTTGCAATCAAGCTTTCTACATTTTGGTTGTTTTAAAAACCAGTTGGGAAACTTTAATCAATACATTCAATGAAGTGCCAAAATACTTCAACTTCTGGCAAAAAAATGCAATGATTTAAAATAAAGCTTGCAAATAGGATGAAATAGAAATTTAACCCCACAAAAGCAAGAGAATAAGTCAACCTATCAGAGCGCTTACAATAGAAAAGAGTGACAACACTCAATATTGACAAAGATGTGGAGAAATTGAATCACTCCTATAACTGCTGGAGGGAATGAGAGCTCAACCAGTGCAGGAGATTTATTTTCCTTAACCCTTTTACTGTAAAATAATTCTAGGTTCACAGGAAATTGCAACAAACATGTGCCGGGATGTTCTGTGCCCCCTTCCGTCATCATCCCTCAGTGGTAACACGGTAAATACCTATGGTACAATATCAAAGCCCGGAAATCATCATTGGTACAAAAGCACTTACTCAGATTTCTGCAGTTTCACATCTGTTCATTTGCGTGTCTGTATAGTTTTATGAAACTTTATTACATGCAGCTTTGTGGAATCACCACCATAATCAAGATACAGAATTATTTCTTCACTGAAAGTCTGCTTTGTGCCACTTCTTTTGTAGTTACACCTGCTCTGCCATTCCTAATCCCTGGAAAGCATTAAGTTTTGTAATTTCAAGAATATTCTAGAATATTGGGTTGCCTGGGTGGCTTAGTTAGGTAAGCGTCTACCATAGGGTAGACCCATATGGTTGACCCATAGGTTGGCTCAGGTCATGATCTCATGGTGGTGGGATGGAGCCTCGAGTCTGGCTCTGCACTCAGCAGGGAGTTTGCTTCAGATTCTCTCTCTCCCTCTGCCCTCCTTGCCGCCCCCCTCATGCTCGCTCACTCTCGCTCTTTAAAATAAATAAAGAAAACCTTTTTTTAAAAAAAGAATATTCTAGAATGTGATGTCACCATTTTACAGTGTGTAGTCTTTCAAAATTATTTTTTTTCACTCAGTGTCATCCCCCGCTTGTGTTATCAATAGTTAGCTCCTTTTCATTACTGACTAGTAGTCCTGAATGTACTGAAGTTTGTTTAGCTTTTATCCATTGAAAGACATCTGGGTTGTTTCTATGTTTGGTGAATTTGAAAAACAAACAAACAAACTGCTATTAACATTTGTGAACACGCTTTTGTGTGAACATAATTTTTATTTTCCTAAAAGATAAATTCCCTGGAGTACAATGACTGGGTCATACAGTAACTGCATGTTTCATTTTAACAGAAATTGCCAGACTAATTTCCAGAGTGGATGTACTGTTTTACATTCACACCAGCAACGTATGAAAATCTATTTTCTCTTCATCCTGACCAGCAGGTGGTGTGATCACTATTTTTAATTTTAATAATTCTGACAGGTGTGTAGTAATAACCCATTGTGGTTTTAATTTTCATGCATCTAATGGCTAATGAGTTGCATATCTTTTCATGTGTTTATTTACCATCTATGTATCTTCCTCAGTGAAATATCTGTTCATACATTTTGCCCATTTTCTTTTTTTAAAGTATTTATTTATTTTAGAGAGACACAGAGAGCAGAGGTGGGAAAAGGCAGAGGGAGAGAAAGTCTTAAGTAGACTCTGTGCTGAGTGTAGAGCCTGATGGGGGAACTCAATCTCATGACCCTGAGATCACGACCTGAGAGAAACCAAGAGTCAGAGGCTTAACTGACTGAGCCCCCCAGGCACCCTTATTTTGTCCAATTTCTAACTGAGTTGATTTTTTTTTTCTACTGTTGTGTGCTGAGAATTACTTATATATTCTTCCTACAGAAAGTTTGTGGAATATGTGGTTTGCAAATATTTCCCCCCCACCCTGTAGCTTATCTTTTCAATTTCTAAAGTGGGTCTTCGGCCAAGAAAAAGTTTTTAATATTGTCAACATCCATTTAATCAAATTCCCCCTTTATAGATTATACTTTTGGTGTCAAGTCTGAGAACTTTTTGCCTCCTTCAGGTCTAAAAACCATTTTGTTTTTTTTTCTTTTCTAAAAGTTTTATGATTTCATGTTTTACATTTAAAGCCTTGATACATTTTGAATTAATTTTTATATAAGGTGTGAAGGTTAGGACAAAGTTCATTTTATTTTTGCCTCTGTATGCCAATTGCTCCAACATAATTGGTTGATAGGCTGTTTTTTCTCTTTACCTTCGTCAAAAATCAATCGGGCACATCTGTGTGGATCCATGTCTGGGTTCTCTATTTTGTGTCATTGGTCTGTGTCTCACTGTCCACTAATATGACACCATCTTAATTATTGTTCACATCAGATAAAGGGATTTCTCTCACTTCATTTTGCTTTTTCAAAATGCTATTTTAGCTATTCTCGGTCCTTTCCTTTAAATATACATTTCAGAATAAGCTTGGGAATTTGATAGGAACCACATTAAACTTATAAGATCAATTTGGAGATAACTGACATCTTTACTGTGTCGGGCCTTCCAATCCATGAGTATGTCATCTCTCTCCATTTACTTAGGTCTTCTGTGATGTCTGTCATCAGCATTTTGTAATTTTCAGCGTGCAGATCCTTTATCTATTGGATTTATACTGAAGTATTCCATTTTTTTTTGGAGCAATTAGAAATGGCATTGTGCTTTTAATTTTGGTTCTCACATGCTTGTTGTGTATACATAGAAAAGCTATTGATTTTTGTGTGTTCTCCTTTTAATCTGCAACATGGCGAAACCCACCCCCTCTAGGAATTAAAAAAAAAAAAAATTCCTTTGGATTGTCTACGTAGACACTTCCATCACCTGCAAATAGGAATAGTTTTGTCATTTCCACTCCAATGTACATGTCTTTTATTTTTTTGTCAAGATTCAATTTGTAAGTTCTATATTTGTGTTTGGGAATGTGTTGGCTTGTTTGAAAAATCACTGGCTGCAACTCTTGTTTTTAAATGGATGCATTTACAGCCTATATTAGAAAGTATTGAAATTGTGAAGCCTACAGTTCTGAAGCATTTAAATTTAGTGAAATATTCAAAAACATCAGAGACAATTTATTTAATCAATTTCATCTTGGAAAAATATTTGTTGAAGAAAGGTAAGCACTAGAGATAAAATAAAACATATTGAAAATATCTGGGGGTGATATTTGTGCATTTTTATTTCAAAAAATAAAATTTAGAATATCCTACATTTAGCAGATGTGCTCTGATCTTACCCAATATTTCAGCACCTCTAAAGAGTTTATTTTCACAATTAAAACTATGATGACCAACAGAGGAGTCAATTGAGCAACCCATTCCAAGTTCATTATCATAATATACAACTTTGATTGCGGGCTGAATATTAGAAATAATATCATATTGAAATAAATAATTTTTTCAGAAAAATACAGTGACAGATAATGGTTAAAAAATTTGTTAACAGCTGTGAATGTATACCAGACAATAGTTCTCTATGTTATTTTTAAATGTTTAACTGTCAGTTTAAAGTTTTCATTCTTCTTTCATGTAAATGGGTTTTATTTTCTAGAAAAGATGTCATTTTAAAAAGTTTAAGTAAAACAATTTTAGGTCCAACGATTTAATAAAAGTCAACATTGTTTCAAAAAGTTATAGGTTTTTAACTATTTTTTAAAATATTTTATTTATTTATTTGTCAGAGAGATAGAGAGAGCACAGGCAGGCAGAGTGGCAGGCAGAGGCAGAGGGAGAAGCAGGCTCCCCGTGGAGCAAGGAGCCCAATGCAGGACTTGATCCCAGGACACTGGGATCATGACCCGAGCCGAAGGCAGCCAGCCACTCAACCGACTGAGCCACTCAGGCATCTCTAGAATTTTAACTATTTTTAACATCTCCTTTTACCCTAAAAAAGGGTGCTGGTTTGGACATTACACTGCAATGACTACTTTGGTATAACCTAACTTTGAAATCATAGATACATTCAGCATCTTGATATTCTCAGGTAGAACTGATGATATAGGCACAAGATTAAGGAATTATCTGGTGCAAAAGTGGGATGGATGGCCAGAGTAGTCTCAATTAGGTGAAATTAAGGGGCTCACACATCAGAAGGAGCAGGCCTGGGGGTTGTGCTCTGAAGGCTAAAACCCTCTGCATTTGCAGGAGAGAGAGGTGTGCTATGGCAAGACGGCCATGCTGCTTGTTATGGAGTAGCAGCCTTGTGCAGAACTGCAGTACAGGATTGCAAATCCAAAGGGGATGAGAATCAAGTTCATTGGATGGGGTGAAGATGCTGGGGTTCCCAGAATCTGTTTCTGGGCTTTTCTTAGTGGTGACTAACTAAGTGGGTATGAACGCTGTCCCCAGTGCATCTCCAGTGAAGATAAGTCTGATGCTGCACCAGCTGCCAGGATGCCCCATGATTATTAGCCAGTGCATGCAAAGAGGGGGCCACCAGCCATCAGCCTGGAGTGTTCTTTGAGGAGTTTATCTAAGAATCCTCTGTCCTTGTGTCCAAATGAAGCAAAGATAGGGAAGATCCCTCTAACACTGAAGACAATAACTTAGAAGAAAATAGAGACAGGGATATTGAAACAAAGACAAAGAACCCCACTACTCTGGAATTTTATTTAGAAGACTGGGGAGGTGCATCAGTTTCCTGGTGTTGCTGGAACAAAGGACCACAAACTGGGTGGTTTCAAACAACAGAAGTGTACTCTCTCACAGTTCTGGAGGTCAAAAGTCCAAAGTCAAAGCCTCAACAGGGCTGTGTTTTCTGCAAAGCTTCTATAGGTGGAGCATCCTTTCTTGACTCTTTTAGCTCCTGGAAGCCCCTAATATTCCTTAACTTATGGCTAATCACTGCCTCTGATTTCCCATGGCCTTCTCTCTGTGTCTCTTTTCCTCTTCTTCTAGGAACACCAGTCCTATTGGATTAAGAGCCCACCTTACTCTGGTATGACCTCGTTGTAACATCCATTTTAAGACCATTTATCCAAATGAGGTCACATTCACAGGTTCCAGGTGCTAGAATCCCAGCATACCTCTTTGGGGGACAAAATTCAACCCACAACAGGGGGATTAACCACTCCAGTCACGATACTTCAAGAGACCCAATCAGTGCAGCGAAACATGTGATACACTCAGATTATGAGAACATTTAGCAATCTTAGGGAAATGGGCATGTAAACTAAATACAAAGGGAAATTTGAAATATCAGAAAAAGTTTAGTGAATTTGTGTTAGCCAGAAACATTTCAACAAATCCTCTCTTCAGATCTCTTAGAGGAACCTACCATGAAACAAACTTTCTCATTTCCAGAAGAGATTTTGAATATGTATATTCTACTGTTTGGGATGGATGTGACCAAAGCCCAGTTAAGATAAAATGACACTATGTACTCACATATGCCATTTGAAATACTTAATACTATTACTGACCTGAAAGAAAATTAAATGCAAGTCCAGTCATATCTTCATAGAATCAGGAACCTACTGGTCTTTGCTTCAGGAAATTTCCCTAGGAGCCATGAAGTAGTTCATATAAATATGCTGACATCTTTCAACAGCTGGAAGTACTCATTCTGGGTGTTAACACAGCAGGGAACAATCAGAACTGGAAGAAGAATAAGTGATTGGCATGCTGACACACTGCTGTAAGAATTGCAGTGGGGAACAATTACATTGCTCAAAGAACACTTCACAATTGGATAGGAAGGGAATTATGTCAGTGCTGAAAGACTTCACAGCCGTACTCCAAAACAAACCTGGAAATGCACATTATAGGTACTGGAAACAAAAGAACCTATTATTTTGCCTTCTTTTAGGTAAGTGGTAAAGTACTGGGAGGTGGCAGAAAAGATAATTCTAAAGGGCAATTTAGCCTCCTGTCAGCACCTGGGTCTTGCTAGTTGTCATTTTCAAATGTATAACTACCAATCCACAAAAGCAGGGCTAGGCTTTGTGCAGAAGGTTAGAATGAACTCAGTCTGATAATTCTTTCTCTTTGCCCAGAATGGTTATTTTACTTTATTGATTTAGGGCTCAGAAAAATTTCTGGCATCAGTTTGTAGTAAGACTTTTGGTGTATGGTTGAAGGAAAGGAAAAGTGAATTGGAGAAAATCGGAGGGGAAGACGAATCATGAGAGACTGTGGACTCTGAGAAACAAACAGAAGGTTTTGGAAGGGAGGGAGGTGGGGGGTTGGGTGAGCCTGGTGGTGGGTATTAAGGAGGATACTTACTGCATGGAGCACTGAATGTGATGCATAAACAATGAGTCTTGGAACACTGAAAAAATTAAATTAAATTTTAAAAAATCTGACTTTGGAACACTAGGTGAGCAGAACAAATTCAATTCATTGATTTAAGAAAGCCCCTAGGATCGTTGTGAATTTAAGTAATGGTAATAAGCAGAACACAGTAACCTAATTTACCGCTTCACTTCCCTCCCCTGCATCTTGTTTGGGTTGCTAAGCTCTTGCCTCTCACCTCTTGACCAACCTTCTCATTCCGCTGTGTGGTATCCCGCTGGCACCTGCGAATCACCTTTCTCTTTTGCTAGCTGGCTCCTGTCTAGGTTCTTCCACTAGGGGGCACTAGAGGGAGACTAGAAAGCTACTGTTGTGTTGAAGCTTGTATCATAATTTGAGTCTGGTTCTTATGACTGTCATCCCAGCAACTGTTTGTTCACCCCAGACGGTGGCAGTTGGTTCCACCTCTTTCCAGACTCCCAGAACCAACCTCACCACGCTCTCTCAGAGTCACCAGCCATGACAGCTGGTGTGCTTTCTTCAGATGTCTGAGTCTTTCCTGTGCTGCCCCCACTTGGGTGGCCCAGTACCAGCAGCAGCTGGGCAGCAGTCCCTGCTCAGAGATGCAGAGGCACCAGCACCTGCCTCCAGGATCTGTCAGCCAATTCCTTACACTCAATTCTTTCTGTGCTGAGTCTCTTTTCCTGACCAGGCCTTGACTAAAAGGCGTCTATATATTAATGCAGTTTCTTATATACTGTTTACTGACCTATTATATCTGATGTGTCTGTAGGTCATTTACGGTGTGCTTAGCTATAAGAAGTAGATGCATGCATATGTATTTGCTTGGAGCGTAAATGCATCATCACCCAAGCTGCTTGGCCTGTGCCTAAGGTCTCTCCCCTGAGATAATGCTCTAGAGTGTTCAGATACTGCCTGACCTGAAAAATCCTCATAGTAGGTATTCAGTCATTAGCTCGATCATTACATGATTACATTGCCTGCATCGGTGGCACAGCAACTTTTTAGATCATGGCTTTGAAGAATGCTTAGACTATCTTTTCTTTTTTTTTAGTTTTATTTACTTGTTTTAGAGGGGGAGGGGCAAAGGAAGAGGAAGAGAGAAACGCTCAAGCAGACTCTCCACCGAGCACAAAGCCCAACATGGGGCTTGATCTCACAACCCTGAGATCACGACCTGAGCCAAAACCAGGAATCAGATGTTTAATTGACAGTACCACCCAGGTGTCCTGACTATCTTGGATTCCTTGGGTATCTGTTCCAAAACTCAATGAACTATTATCTTGACATGGCTGAAGTTAAATATTTGAGACACTAAGAAAGCAGACATATTAATCTATATTGGAGGAAAACTGCCATGACAAAAGAAAAGGTACTTTATTAGCCAATAACCAGGGTGGGTCACCCTTGAATAAACATGATGTTGTGGGAGATTTACTTCTCATTTAGTTATAGCCAGACTACTCTGTGATTTAACCCAGGAGGAAAACCAGATAGAATAGAGGAAGCTTTGAACCAAGAATGTCTTCGGAGCCTCTTCTAGTGGCTGGTAAGATCCTGATTGAGCAGTGGTTCTTCTTGACACACAGGCTTGTGAAATAGCCAGTAAACTACTTGAGTAGGACATTTTTTACTTACAGAAAGAACTCGTGCCATCTCTAGTAGCTTTAATAAAAACAAACCTTATAAACTTGAACAATAGTCATGAATAAACTTGGATCAATCATATATGACAACCATAAATAGATTCTTTGAGATTGTAAGTCTTCTGCATTGAAGAGTGAACAAGCCAGACGAAAGCACTGGGAACCCAGAGGTTAAATGGGTTTTATGGAAATGGAAAGCAAATATTGCACTCAAAAAATGTCATGGTTAAAAAAAAAAAAGTACATGTAGTCACCAGTTGTGAGAATTTCATGGTTGTTTGAAGCTTTAGGTTTGGTGCCTCTTCGTTCCAAAAGAGCTCAAGTGCACAGAGATGTATCTTCAGCCTCCTGAAACACAGGACATTTTACTCTAGACAGACCAGATTTGTAGTAATTATAAAGAATTATATCTATATAGTGTAATTAATTCCTCCTCTTTGACATCTGGCTCAATCATTTCTACAAGCAACAATAGATACATCCGTAACCTTTCTGCTCTCTTTTCCACCCTGGGAACAAGGGCTTCTCTCTGATCAAGGTCAAAGGTAAGAGAGTGAATTTAAATAGTGAGCACTAAGCAAAAGGCCTCCTGTACTCCCATAAACTCTTGAGTTTGGAATGAAGAACTCTTCTGCTCAGCCAAGGCTTTTCTGGATCTCACCCTTCACCATCTCACATGATTGAAACTTCCCTGGTCTTCCCATCCCCATGTCTGCCTTCATCACAGGGAGAACAGAAAATTGCTCCATCCAATCCTATGAGTTCAAATGCTACTTCACAGCTCTTGTTGCCAGTCTTGCCATGTACAATATGTTACCTACCACCTGTACTCCTTGAAAGATGCTCTCACTTTGCAAAAAGCATCTCCATCCTGCTGGGGGCCATCCATAGTCACTTCGATATCCTATTGATGACTCAGCCAGCATCCTGGCTTCCTGGAGCCATGCCTCCGCTGCTATCCTCCCTGTTGCCACAGGCCAAGCCATAACTCAGACCATAACCTGGCCTGTGACAAATGTCTTCCACACCTCTGTGATGCAATCCCTAAGCTCCTCCTCCGACCCACCTCCCTCTCCTTCCACGCAATCTCAGCTCCAAACTGGGCCACTCCTGAGCTCTGAGCTATCCTCACTGCAGCTTGGCCCTTCCCAGAGTCTTCTTCCAGCCTCAGGGAGCCCTTATTCCTCTTATGCCCATGACCCACCTCCACTGGTCATTTCACTTTTGACAGCCTAGTAATTTTTCTTTCCCCCTTTTAGGGGTTTGGCCCTGAATTTGCTAAACCTGACTCCTGGTCGAGGAGAGCCATCAGCCTCTGGATACCTTCTGAGCTGGAAATTCTAACACCCGACATTTTCTGAGCATTCCTCATACATCTTCTTTCAGCCTGAACACCCCCATCTCACTGCTAGTGTCTGACTTCTTTAAGCCCTCAGCATGAGGCTGCAGACATATATTGAGCTACACAATTGCTTTAGGTACTTAAAGCTGGTCTACTAGTATATTCCTCGCCCCTTTCTCCACATCTGTTCCAACAGTCCTTAAGCCCAGAGTATCCCCACCATACCCTGCCTTCCATTCCCAAGCCAACTCTGCAAACAGAGCTAATATCCAACCACCTCAGACCTCTCCAAGGTAATGACTTTTAAGTTTCCCTGTTAATAACCTGATTTCCCAGCTCTCCAACTCAGAGGACACTGTACTCTCCTCCACCCACCCAAGAAAAGGAACCCCTCATTCTAGCCAATTTGGTTCAAAACACACATTTAGGGTCACCTGGGTAGCTCTTGGTTTGGGCCGCTGCCTTCGGCTTGGGTCATGATCCCGGGGTCCTGGGATCGAGTCCCACATTGGACTTCTTGTCCAGCGGGGAGCCTGCTTTTTTCTCTGCCTCTGTCTGCCACTCTGCCAGCTTGTGCTCTCTCTCTCTCTCTGACAAATAAATAAATTAAAAACAAAACAAAACAAAACAAAACCACACACACATTTACAGCTTCCTTCCATCTTGGAACTACGTCCAAAAAGTAGGAGCCATTTTGCCATCCTCCAATCACTGACCTTGCAGACGAACACAGTGTGTATTAAAATACAATCCCACACCTACGTGGTTACTGTTGGCATACGCCTGTTATAGATCCCTATTTTATAAGTGGCCTTTGACTTAAAGACCCCCTGACTAGGAGAGGAAATATTCTGCCGTCTCTTGTCCACTCAACATTCTGTCAACAAACAGGAGAGGGAGGCTGGTCTCATGAAAAGTTCTTACTCGCGCTTCACCAGCAGTTCCTTAGGAACTACACTGTTGTCTGCAGCTGAGGCCATGCCCCATCCCTGACTTCCTGTGCTTCAAACCTTGGCAGGAAACATAGCTTCCAGGGCCAGTCCCAGAAAACATTAGAGGGGAGGGGCATACTGCCGTGGCTCTTCTTAACGGGTTGGCTGCCTGGTCCCCTTCTTCCTTATCACAGGAGCCACTCTGGGGCCTCGGATCCCTGGCAGGGGCCTTGACCTTTGGACAACCCCTGAAAGTCATTAGATAGATCAGGGATTGGCAAATGTTGTAGGCTTCTAAGGCCAGAAGCAAAATTGAGGAAATTATGTTGGAACTTATATAACAGAGGAAAATTGCTACCTCACCCTGCCTTATCTGTCTGGAATAGGCCATCTGAGAGTGGACATACTTTGTGCCTAGTTGCCATCAATTGGAGTCAGCTGAAGATATTCTTGGGGAAAGGAGCACAGGCCCAAATAGGAGGGGCTGGTGATTCTGGTGGGCAGAGTTCTGGGTATCCCTGCGCAGAGAGTGAAGGGGAGACCAGCCAGCTCACATCACCTTGGATTTACTTACTAGAGGGGATTGACTGTTACCTGCTCCCTTAGTTCATGTCCTAGGGGCAAAATCAGTGCATGAGACCCTTGGCAAGGGGCTTGGACACCTGGTGCCAACCCCAGAACTCACCATGTTGCCCGGGTCCTTCCCAGCTGCTTGGCTGGCTACTGCTCCCCGCATCACTGTGACCTAGCAGGGCCTCAGCTCCATGGCTCTGGGACCAGCCACTGAAGGCATTATAGAATAGTTATGGAATTACCTGGTTTTTGTCACAGGGACTTACTTGGCTGCCCAGCCCTCGTTCCCCAACTCCCCTATTTGAGAACCTTGGTAGGCCCGGGCCTGTCATGCCAACCTCTAAACCACTAAGAGGGGAATCACAGTCTTGCTTTGGCTCTTTTCAGAGGGGACTGGCTATTGAGTACTCTATATCCCCAGGGTTACCCCAAAACCTCAACCCTTGGCAGTGGGCTGGGACACTGGTGAAAACCCCAGTAATCATAAGAAGGTGGTTCTCACATTATCTTGGTTCTTCTTAGAGGTGGTCGATTGCCTGGCCCCCCATTCACCCACCTCCCTAGCACCACTGGAACCACACCAGTGCCTAAGACTCTTGGCAAGGGGCCCGGATGGCTGCTGCCAGCCCCTGAAGCCATTAGAGACTCACTACAGGATGGAGGCTATTAAGCATCCTTGAAGGGTTCAAATTGAAAAGGGCTGTTAATTTACACACCAAGTTTCAAAGCCAGAGCCCTAAAAAAAGATGTAAAATATCTCATTGATACTGTTATCTTGATTACATGTCGAAAGGATGATATTTTGGATAGAGTGGGGTAAATAAAATATATTAAAATTAATTCCACCCGATTCTTTTTCCTTCTTCAAGATGCAGCTACTAGACAGTGTAAAATTATATGTACCTGGTTCAGGCAGGGCTGCAGTAGAGGAGTGACACTGTATTGTTGGGATACTTTTCCCACATCACTGTGGCCACATTAGGGAGTCCACCTTGGCCAGGATCATGGTCCTTTGGTGCCAGTCCCACAGTGATGAGAAGTCTCTGCTTTGCTCTGGCTCTGAGAGTATATTGGCTGCTAGACCTCAGGTTGTCAGATTTAGCAAATAAAAATGCAGGATATCCACTTATTTTTGAATTCCAAATATGCAACCAATAGTATTTTATTGTAAACATGTTCCATGTCATTATTGGTTGTTTCTCTGGAATTCAAATTCTGCATCCTGTGTTTTATCTGCCAACCCCACATTTTCGCTGTGTCCTCCCATCTCCAGGGCCACACCAATGACTCAGCTATCAGTAGGGGGCTTGGACCACTGGTGCCAGCCACAAAAGACCTTACAAGTACTCACTACATTGCCTTGGAAAATCTCAGAGAATCCTGGATGCCCACTCCTGTCCCTTGGACCACACCAACACCAGTCAATGCTTCACAGAGGGTCGAAGATTCTGGAGGCTACCCCAGAAGCTATTAGAGTTTGTTTGTACACTTCCTTTGTGTATATTGGCTGGTATGATGGACCCCACTTCCCTGGGCCAACACTAAAACCTTTATGTTGACTAGATTCTTCTTAGTGTATGTGACCTCCATTTTGCCCATGTGCCACCCATCACCAGATCACATGAATGCTCAGCCCCTTGATGAAGAGCTTGGACCACTGGTATTGGCTACAGAAATCACTGGCCTACTCTTGGCATTGCCTTTGCAGCTTTCTGTGTGTATTGTAGGCTGGCCTTCACAGTCCCCACTTCACAGCAATGGATGCCTCACAAGCCATTAGAAAGTGATCACTGTATTGCCTTGGTTCTTCTTATGGTGAACTGGCTATAGGGTCCTTCTCTCCCCCACCCCCACTGGTTCACGGTGCTTTATACCCTTGACAGGTGGCCAAGTATCCCTGGATCTCCAGGCATGTGGCTCATACAATATCCTCCTTTTTTATGGATGAGGTGTGGGGACAAGGGGTCAGCCTGCGGAAGGAGTTGCACATGGGCCCCAGCCATCCTGGAGGTCTCCTACTTGCTTCTGGCTGAACCCTTCCTTTCTTCAACTCCTCACTTCTCTGTCAGTGGATGGTGGACTCTACTGTGTGCTCTGCAGATAAGTCCCAGCCCAGCTGGCCAAGCTGGTCAGTCTCACAAGCCTTTGCAGGGGCTGCTTCTTGTTTTTTATGACCCAACCTTGCTCGTTGGGTGTTTTCCAGTCTCACTTCTAGTTTCTCCTTTGGATATGTGATGTCTTGATGATAAATGAGGGAGGGCACTGGGAGGGTGGGCACTGCACTGAGCCTCACACAGGAAGGTAAAGCACCTGTTGGGGTTGTAGCTCAGCCACAAAAGCCTTGTGCGGATCTGGAAAAGCTACTTCAACCTTCAGCCTCAGTTTCCTTCCCTGTAAATGAAAGCCTGTGTCCATTTGTGCTTTTGTGAGGATGAGAATGATGTCTGAGTTCTTGGGAGATGTCAGGATGTTATTTTACATATTTATGGTTTGGTATCAACTTTTTGCTTTCTGGTTCTGTTGTAGGAACAAGGACAGCCCCCACAGGCATGGTTGCATGCTAGGAGGGAGAGAAGATCACCCACAAATTCAAGACATATAGACTCTGTCTATAATTGTTTTTGGAATAGAAGTCAAGGTGGTGCCCTTTGCCTGATTTTCTCATATCTGGCATAGATCCCCACCTAACCCAATGACTTTGCTTCTATCCTACCTACCCTGAGTCTCCTTGTCCCAATTCTCAGGTGTGACCTATAGATTTTCCCATTTACCATCAACATTGAAGCCAACATTTTAAAGCATTAAGAGTCCCTCAGCCTTGGCTGTAACTGTTAGCAGACCCTGGAAATTTTGTTTTGGCCTGAGGAGTTTGGCCAGTCAACCAGGCTCATTTAAAGCATTTAATCATGGTGTTTCGTGTGTTATCACAGTGACTTGGTGGTGTGAGCTCAAAGAGCAGGTTAAGAGCACCTTTCCTCTGGGAAATTTCAGTGTGCCTACAGTCAGTGGATGGACACAAGATATCAGGGCAGATGTGGAAAGGGGGTGTTGGCCCCTGGACTCCACTCTCTGTCCACTCTCTGGAGTTGACAGAGGGATGCCTTTCTGAGCAGAGACTCATTTTGTCACTAGTGACTTGGTATCTGTGGTCTAGTGGGAAATCTCCCTATGAGACACACTAAAAAGTGTTTTTTGTTGGTGGTGTTTGTTTGTTTTATCCTAAAAGGAATGAACCCACGCACCACCACACCTGGTACTAAGGGAGATCAGGGCCAATTGATGGAGTTGTAGGGCTGTTGTACCAGTCCTAGGAAAGCATAGTTAGACCCATAATGAAAAGGGCCATGATGATGGTAGGTGCTAGTTGCTGATTTATTATGGCCCACCTGGGCTCTATAGCAAGAAGGTCTGGAACTTTCTAAAACTTTCTGAGATCCTCTGTGTGTGAAAATTAAAACAGAGTATTATCTGGGGCTACAGTGGATGCCAGCTGTTCCTGTCCCTCCCCACTTCCTTTTCTTCTCAGAGCCATGAAGAATAGGAACAGCTTGAAAGGAGGATGATGGATACCATGGAAACTTTAGCTGGGTCTCCAGTCCCAGATATGGAAGCTCTGGTCTGTCCTTGGTCTCTAGAGTTCTGTGTCCTCTAAGAAGGTCAGAGTAATGGACAGTCACTCCCCACTATGGATCCCCCAGGCCTGGGACTTGAGCCAACAAACACCAGGCTGGTTGGTGTACAGGCATGAGAATTCCTTTTTGAGTAACTCTCTTCACTAGGAGAATTCTGAAATTAAATGTGCTTGTCATTTGTAATGCAATTAATACCACTTGGCAAGGATAGGGACCAGGATGCCAACACCAGATAAGGAAGGCTGTGTGGAAGAACTCTGCTAGCCCTGGGATTCTATGAGCTTAATCCTGTTATTATTGTTAATATGTGTAATTTAAAATATCAATGATGCATATCAATAATGAGGATTTAGTTCATCTTTTCTAAATATATGGGTCACACATATATAGCGTTCCACAGCTTGCAAAGCAGAACTGTTGTAACCCTGGAAGAAACCTACTGAGTCATTTACAGTTGAGAAAACTGGCTCTCAATGTTGAGTTTCCAGCACCAGCCCCCAGAGCTGGCAAGTGGAGGGGCAGTCAGGGTCTAAGGGTTTGCCTGTGCCCTGGGTGGGGACCCTTTCTGGGATTTGCTCCAACTAGTCCACTGTGTGATCTTGAATGAGGAGTCATGTCCCATACCCACCTAACTCCCCAGGTCCCAACCCCACCTATCTCATAAACACCAGGTGATGGCCACCTTCCCACAGATGTGCCTGGGGCTCTGTGGCCCTCTGGTCATTCCTGCCCATTTCTTCTTGGAGTGTGGGTCCCCAGAGGCACAGGAACTCTTTCTTTAATTGAATAAGCCGCCATATAGTCAAAAAAGCAGGGGTCTGGGAACCAGGCCATTTTTCAGTCTTTTGAGGCTAAATCGTCACAGCCTTCAGTGCACTGCTATAGAAAGAATGTGTCCTTCCAAAATTCATACATTGAAGCCCTGATCCCCAATATGATGGCATTAGGTGGTGGGGCCCTAGGAGAGGCTTAGGTTTAGATATGGTCATGAGTGGGGACCTGTGGTGGGGTTAGTGTCCTTATAGAATAGGAAGAGACTAGAGACTTCGCTCTATCCTGTGAGGACACAGCAGGAAGGAGAACATCGATAAACCAGGAAGACGGTCTTCACCAGAATTCGACCATGCTGGCACCATGATCTCAGGCTTACAGCACTCCAGAACTGGGAGAGACAAGTGTTTCCTGCTGAGGCCACCCAGTCTATGGTATCTTGTCACTGCGGCCTAAACTGACTAAGACAGGCAGGGGCAATGCTCGCATATTTAAAATCTTATTTCTCAGCAATTTGGGGGCACTTGTGCAAGGCACCTAACAAGCTCGGGGCACATGGGTGATAAACTCTCTCTTTTCCTAGGGGATGTAGCCTTCTAAATCTCATTGCTCACATGTCAGGCCTTTGACACATCACCCAGAAAATTTCCTGCGTTTCTAATCTCCTGTGTTCCCTGTAGGTAATTGCACAGAAAACCTGTGCTGTAAGGAGAATTACAAGGAATTATACATCTCCTTTCACCTCACTAGGCTTTCTTTCTGACAGAGAAACAGGCATGTTTTCAGGATGGGGTGGGGGGTAAGGGGACAAGCCATGTAATTGAGCCGTACACTTTCCTCATCTCACTAAAAAATCACAGTGGGAAACTACCTAAGCTTAGCCCCAACAGAGGCTCAGAGCCTAGGGCTGATGTGGCCCTCTGAGTTCTGTCCATGCAGCCTCCATGAAGAGACTGTGGTCTAGATGTGGGACTTGTTCAGCTCATAACACTGGCTCAAGCTGACCTGGCTGTTAACCACCTTGGGCTCTTTCTGCTGCCTCATGGCTGAGAAACACCTTCTCTTTCCTAGAAAAATGATCAGTCAGGATTGGAAGGTTTGCCTAGGGCAGGACATCCAGTGAGCTGCTTTGCAACAGCAGGGGTGGAAACTGGGGCTATTTATAAATACTCAGAACATTTTATGAGCCCCCAAATGGGGATATGAGGTGTGACCATGGAACTGACATGTGAAACCAGGCCTTTCTGAGAAGCTGTAGCTGCATAGTCATCTTATCCTGGTTGGTATCTCCAGGAGGTTAGGGGTGATTGAAGGGAATCATGAAGGACAGATGTCCTGCCCTACCCATCCTGTCCCCATCCCTACCCAAAGGGTGGTCAGACCATTGGTCTGTTGGAAAGAGGATAAATGTAAACAAGGGGGTTGAGAGATGTCAATGATGTCAGAAAAGTTACAGCTCTGGGAACTTTCAAGAAGACATATAAGACAAATGAAGGTATTCCACAGAAATCACAATAGGAAAAAATAGCAGCTGCCCTCCGTGGCAAGCACTGTCCATGTACTACCTTACTGGGTCCTCATTAAAGCCTGTGAGGTTGATATTATCACCCCCCCCACCACACACACACTTTACAGATGAAGATACTGAAGTTCAGAGAGGTTGTCTCTGACTCGGCAAGTGTATGGCAAAACCAGGGTCCCGATGCAAACCTCTATGTCCCCAGAGTCAGAGCTTTTCCACTGTGGTAGAATGAGAACAAAACACGAGTTCTTACATCAGACAGGTCCTGATTCACCATATGCCAGCCGTGCGACCTTGCATAGGTGACTTCTCTGTGCTTTCATTCTGCCATCTGTAAAATGAAGATTATAAGATCAAATGAGATGAGACTTAAAAAGCACTAGGCGTAGTTCCTGGTGAGGGAATATGGAATAAATTCGTACTGCTGTTATTCTTGTTCTTAAACCTTCGTTATGGTAAAGGGCATCTGCAGCTTTGACCAACGTTCTGTTATTTGAAAATCTAAATGTCCTTGCCTGTGACAAGGAGCTATCTCTCTTTCCCCAGTGTACTTCCCCAGTCCTCCCCTCTCAGCAAAGGACACCACTGCTATGGACTGAATTGTGTCCCCTCCAAATTCATAGCTTGAAGCCCTACCTGCCAATGTGACTGTGTTTGGAGATAGAGTTTGTAGGAAGTAATTAAGATCAAATGAGTTTCTAAGACTGGGGCCCTAACTAATGCACTGGTGCCCTTAAAAGAAGAGAGACACCAGATCTCTCTCTCTCTCTGCCATGTGAGGACATGGTGAGGAGGTGGCTATCTCCAGCACAGGAAGAAAAGTCTCACTAGAAACCTATCTTGCTGGACCTTGATCTGAGACTTCCCAGCCTCTAGAATAGGTAAGCACATAGATCTCAGCTGTTTAAGTAACACAATAGATGGTATTCTGTTATGGCAACCCAAGCTGACTAATAACAACCGTACGTGAAGAGTTACACAAGCTAGAGTCAAGGGTGTCGTTCTAGATACTTTTTGTTCCCTCCAGATCCCACGTCATACAATATCATATTTTATCAATTCTGCCTTTAAGACCTTTCTCAAATCTCATTCCCCTTGGTTCTATGAAGCACTCTTATTATGGACTTTTTAAAAGATCTGTAAGAATAGAGGAAAAAAAAATATGAGAAAGCCAGTGAACCCATCACCAATCTCAACAATTGTCAGTACGTAGTGACTTAATTCATGTATGGCTTTAGCCAATCTCTCATTTTAGAGTATTTTGAAACAAACCCCAGACATCATACAATTTTACCTATTTATATTGGTATATTTCTGTAAAAGGTAAGGACTCCTTTTAAAACATGACCATCTTGGGACGCCTGGGTGGCTCAGTTGGTTAGGCAACTGCCTTCGGCTCAGGTCATGATCCCGGCGCCCTGGGATCGAGTCCCACATCGGGCTCCTTGCTCGGCGGGGAGCCTGCTTCTCCCTCAGGCTCTGCCTGCCATTCTGTCTGCCTGTGCTCATTCTCTCTCTCTCTGACAAATAAATAAAATCTTTAAAAAAAACAAAAAACAAAAAACATGACCATCTTACCAGTATCATGCTTGTTTTTTTCAACAATCTCTTAAGATATCCAGTCAGTGTTTATGTTTCCATAACTGACCTGGGGCAAAAAAAAATTCTTACAGATTGTTTGTTTGAATTGGGATTCAAGTAAGATTCATTTGTTGTGATTGGCTGACTTGTCTTTTAAATCTCTTTTACTTTATACGTTCTCCTACATCTTTTTATCTCGATCCAATTTTTAAATTAGTAATTTGGATCATTTGTCCTGGAGAGTTTCACACAGTCTGAATTTTGTTGATTATCTCCTGGTGTGATTTTTAACAGGTTCCTATTCAATGTGTGTGTGTGTGTGTGTGCTTAGCTATGTGTGCATGTGTGTGTGCACCTGTTCGCAGATGTGTGTATGTGTGTGCACGCATGTGTGCACATATATGCTGTGTGCATGTGTGTGTAGAGAAAAGGGAGAATGTCCTTATATGCCCCCATTTCAGTTGCTCCATCCTTTGCAGGGGGTGAGGAATTAAATATATCTTTTTATCTTTTGGTATCTAAAAAGGTTTGTATTTTTGTTCTACTTTCAATCCTTAAATAATGGGTCACTCTTAGGTTTCACTTAGAAAATACTTAAACTTTCACCTTCTATCACTCATTTTGTTGTTTTGAGTTTATTGATTTATTGGTGAAATTCGTTTAGTTTCTCTTCATCTCCATGCATTTCCATGACCCTAGTCTCCATCATTTGCTTTTCTCCTCTGAACAATTGCAATGGTCTCCAGACAGATCTCCTTGCATCTAGCAGGTTTCCTGCCAATGAGGTGTCCCCCAGCAGCCAGGCAGACCTTTTCCAAACAGACATGTTATGACACTGGCGTGGATTTCTCTTTGCACATAGGGTGCAATGCAAAAGTGAAGGCCTCTGAGGCCCAGTGTGACCTGGCCCCTACATGGTGGGATGAATGCACCTCTTGTTTCTTCCAGCTCATCACGCTGGCTTCTTGGTCTCTTGAGCACTTCTTCGTCCCACGTCAGGGCCTCTGTGCCAGGTGTGGGCCTCTGCCTGGAACGTTCCCACTCAGTGTTTGCTTGGCTGGCTGTTCTTCTTCTAGGTCCCCCCTGGAGTGGCCCTTCCTCAGTGAAAACTACCCTTGCTCCTCTCCACTGGAATAGAGCCCCCCAACCCCCACACTTCATCCCATAGCAACCTCTCCTTTACGTTGTGGCCCCTTCATGTTTGTGTGGACTTAATATTTGCCTTTACCACCAGTTTGCCAATTCCACAAGGTCTGAAGAAACCTTACTCACAACTTTCTCTAGTCCAGGGGTTGGGACACAGTAAATGCTCAATAAAAATGTGAGAATCCATTAATAGAAACAGTGTGCCGGGGGGTGAAGTATAAAGAAGAGAGAGGTGGGAAGGCACGAATTCCAGCCCTTTGCAGTCTTTGGGGAAGAAATTTCTCTGCCTTTGTTCCCTCTGGTGGTAGCGGGGAGGAGTTGGTCAATGACAAAACCAGGGGCAGTCTGGCCATGGTGGTGGGTCCTGATCTTTGGGATTATCTTGGGGTCTTGGTTTGGGATCCCCCAAAAGCTAATTCTGAGATGAAGATTTGAGTGTAAGTAGTTTATTTAGAGGTGAAGGACACTCCAGGAGAGTAGGGGGTGAGGCAGAGGAGGGAAATATCAATAAGGGGACTGTCATCAAGTCAGCTTCCCCCAGGGGTGAGAAGGGCTTAGTCCCATGGGGCTGCTCTGGAAGCTGGGGGAGGAGCTGGGACATTTATCCACCAATACCCTTAGTCACAGACTGATGGCTGCTCTCAGGTGGCATCTATTCCCAGGAACTTCTGGGCCTCTCAACAGGTGACAAAGTGGGCTCCAGCAGGTAGAGAAGGCCCTCTGGCAAAGGATGTGCTGAGGGGGTAAAGTCAGGGGACATTCCAGAGCACAGGCAGCATCCCAGAGACCCCTGTTACCCCACAGAACCTGGCACAGGGTCCCACAAGAATTACCCAGACAACGTGACTTCCCCATACCACAGACAGACATATTGACAGAGGCTGGACTGGTGGCCTTGGGAAAGACTGAAGGATGAATCCCACCTCAAGCAACAAAGAAGCTCTTGAGTTCTGTACACGCATCTGGTGCACCGGCAGGAGATCAGGTCAGGAGAATCCACCTGCCACACCCGCTTGTTCTGGGTGACTTCTGGTTGGGTTAGGGTCTCTGCTAAATGACAGGGGGGCACTGGGCAGATGATGATGACCAATTTGCACAGGCTTCACCTCTCAAAGCACTCTCTGTGCATTTGTGTTCCAACTGGCAACTGCTGGGGAGATGGGTGGGGAGAACCTGTTGCCCTCGTTTACAGATGAGGGAACCATGCAGAAGGAGAGGTAACTCTGCCAGGTCCTGTCCCCAGACACTGAGGGTGGCGCCTGACCCCAAGCTTCGGCTTCTTTCTTAGGGATGAGTATCTGCGTGGGTGGGTGAAGCTGTGCTGTAGGAAGGTAAATGGGGACAGGGAGGGGAGCAAAGATCACAGTGAGAATGCTGTGGCAGCTTTTCCAAAGCAGCGGGACAGGTGACATTCTGAGGAGCAGCCACAAGATGGCAGAGGGACTGCACACAGCTCCTCTCTGGTTTCCTTGGGGGCTGGGGGAAGGGGACCAAGGATGAAAGTTTGTTTAACATGCCTTGAGAGTCACGGTGACTCCTGAAGGGTTGGCAGGAAATAGAGGAGAAAATGCAAGAGACAACGAGAAACTCTGCCAAATACTGTGTGACCATGGGCAAGTTATTTGACCTCTCTGGGCCTCAGGTTCCTCTTCTGTAAAATGGTGGTTTGAGACTTAAAGCACGATATTAACACTCTTCCAGTTGTTTCAATGAAGGAGGCAGGACCACTGAGGGACCTTGGAAGCTGAGGTCATCTGTGGCTCAGGCTATGGATCCGGACCAGCTGGTGGCTGGCAAGAGGGTCACAGGTGACCAGAGGAAGATGGGACAATAGTGGTCTAACCAATGGCTTCAGGACAGGGTGAGGAGGGAACAGGAGAATGGTGGGAAATACACAATAGAATGTGGAGAGCAAGGAATCACTTAGAGGTGTCTCCCTGGGCATAATTCTCAGTTGAGAGCTGCAGCTAAACCACCTTTTCTTTGCCACCCTCCCCGACCCACACCCTTGCTGAACACCCCTCCACCACCTACACACTTCATAGCTCATGAGCCTGTTTATTTTCTTCATGGCTGCTATTGCTCATTTCTGCCTCCGCCCCCAGAACGTGCGCTCATGAGGGTACGGACTCCATTTTCGTGTTAATGCCGAGTCCTTGGTGTTTGGAACAGTTCCTGAAATATAGTGGTTCCTCAATAAAAAACTGCTGAATGAATGCAGAATGGGAGTGGTGGTGGAGACAAAGCCTGGACTAGGAGTCCAAGACCCAGAGCTCCCCATTGTGGCCACCAACGTGCTGTGTGATTTTCAGGAAACCTCTTCCCCTCTCTGGGCTTCACTTGGCTCACCCTTAAAATGAGGGTTCCATGATTAAGTATCTTAGAGACTTAGAGACAGAAGCTCCTTCCCTCCTGGTACTCAAGTCCCAGGCTTCAATCAATTCAATCACTCCCCTGTCGTGCTTCACTTGCCCCTCAAGGAGCCCCAGAGAGCTGATGGAGAAGGACCTTGTCCTACAAGCACCCTTTCAATCAACAAACATTCCTGGGGGCTTCTGTGTGTGAGGCTTGTATAGTGCAGACCAAGGCAGAGCGTACACTGGCCTTGCAAGGCTGTCACAGTTTAGTGGGCAGAGGTAAGAAATCCCAAGTCTTCTTCCTTCATTCCTGATGGTGGGAAAGGCCAAGTCCTAGAGGAAGAAAATTATCCAGGTGTGGAACCCTTAAAAAAGAAGACTTCTAATAATAGGAAGGTGAGGCCTGTGGGAACAGGTTGTCTGTGCACCCGGCTCTAGGGAAAATAATGCGCTGGGCAAACCAGACTTTCAGCTCCCCAGCCCTGCTGATGTGGCTCTTTGGGCCTGGTTCCTGGGAAACCCAGCTGGGTCTGCCCCGCCTGGAAATGTGTCCTACCCCACCTGCTCCCCTCATCAAAACAATCTGGCTCTGTGTCCCTTCCCTTTGGTGCCCTGCTTTGTGTCGTGAGATTAATCTGAGTAGGTAGAGCATATCCAAGGAGTTTAAGGAACTTACGATTTACCCTTCCAAAATAAGAACTTGAATTTATTTACCGCAAAAATCCCACAGAAGTAACTCTAATGGTAGAATTTCAGGCCATTGACATGTTGGGTTTGGGGAGAAAGGTATGAAGTCAGTTGCCGGTGATGACTCAGCTTCTCTCGTCCCCAGGCCTGAGAGCACAGGTGTCAAAGCTTCTCGAGAACCTTGCCGTTCAAAGTGCCGTCAGAAGCCACTGCATCAGTGCCCCCCAGAAGCTTGTTAGAAATGCCAAATGTCAGCCCCTCCCAGAGCCACAGAACCAGACTCTGCACGGGAGCCCCTGTGACTGCATGTACACAGGGTCTGGGAGAGGCTGGGCTGGAATGCCCCTTGGTCCCCGGGAATGCCCCTTGGTCCCCGGGAAGGATGCCACTGGCAGCCCCAGCTCTACCTCTGACCATCTCTGCATTCCCTCTGCAGGGACAAGTTATTTACTCGTTAGGAGGCAGGAGAAGGAAAAGCGCTGGGAATTCTGATAAATAAGAAGGTTGTTAGCGTAATGAGCCACAGCAGCTCCCTGAAAGAGCTCCCCTTGTGAGACAGGGTAGGCTGGCTAATGGGGAGCCCTCTTTAGAGTTGCAAGTTCCCTTTTCATCTGGTCTGGTGTTTGTTCACGAAGGAAATCAGGCCATCAAACAGCATTTGCAATGTTCTCCTAAAAAAAGATCTATAATCTGTGTGCAGACCCCTTCCCTTTACCCTTCAGACCCACACTCCACCCTTCTCTTCCTGCAAGGGGGGGCTCCCCTGTCTGGACTGCATCACCTAGCTCCCTGCCTTCTGGCTTCCAGGGGGTCCAGCGGACGAGAAGTCCCAGGAGGGGATAGGAAGGCGACAGGACAATGAGGTGGGCTTGTGCTCTCCCAGGGCAGCCCCCAGCAGAACTTGGCTTTCCAGGTCCTGCTAACTGCTCCTCCTAGCCCACTCCTTCCTGTCTGGGGGTGTTAGCAGCACCTGCTGGGGCCAGCTCAGGTGGGTGACCCTGCTCAGTTCCTGTCCTTAAACCCTGCCCCCACCTTTTTAAACAGTCCCTTGCTCCTCAAATCACCCAGTTTGAATGAGTCATCTGATTCCGTACAGACTCACTCTGCCTGAGAAAGGACTGGAAGAAAACACACCAAGGTGGGCTGCATCCCCCTTTCCCTTCCTTGGACTACCTGTTGGAGTCTGACCCTCCAGAGATTCCATTTTCATCTTCCTCGGTCCCCATGTGCACTTGAGGACTTCAAAGAGTGTGGAAGTGTATTTTGTTTCTAAACATTTGTCTCCTCTGGCTTTCCAAGCAGAGGAGGGGCTGCAGCCTGGGAGCCCCCCACCCCCAGGTCATGGGGGAGGGCAGAGCAGGAAGAACCACACTGGAGGGGGTTTTCATTGGCACAGTGCTAATTCCCCTCACTGTGATTTATGGGTCCTATCCTGGCGAGGGGGCATTAGCAGCAGATGCTGGAGTTATTGGCCCTCTGTGCTTTGCTTTGCTTTTCCAGGGAGTGAGACTCTTTGAAAGGCTGTGGAGTAGGGGCTCCCCCAGGTGCTCCCCTGCCCCAGCTGCCCCTGCACTGTTATCAGGGTCCTCACTGTCCTTGCTCTAACCATGCTGGCCCCCTCCCTGCTGTTCCTCTAGCACCAAGCACACCTCCCCCCTCTCCATGATCCCCGATACCCTTAGGGCTTGCCTATCCCTCACTGCCTTCAGTGAGACCAACTTGTCTTCCCTCCCCTTCCTTGTATACAGTGAGGACCTGAGCAATGATGGACATCTCAGCTGTCTACAAGCTCCACAGGGCAGGCTCTGTGTCTGATTTACTCACTGCTATATTTCCAAGCATCAAGAAGGCACTCAATGAAGTTTTGTGCAATGAATGAATGAACACTCTCTCTTGGTCACCTTGGGAAGTCTGATTTGCACAAGGTGGGCTGCTCCAAATGTCCACCAGCACTCAGAGAGGGAGCAGCTGGTCCTCCCGGGTCAGCACAGCATGACAGGTGACTGTATCCGTCAGCTACTTCCGGTGGCCTCAGGTACACTTGCAGCCAGACGCAGGCTCTTCTTCCTGCTCGTCCCTGCGCCCCTACACTGGTCCCTGTCTGTTGCAGGAAGCCTTGGGGAGCTGAGGGACACCCCTGGAGCTTTGGTCTCTGACAGTGCCTTATTCAGCCCTACATTGTATTCCTGCTCTAGGAGCTATAGTTGTGTCCCCAGCCAGGCACAAGTATCTCATCCTTGTTAGGAAAGATCCCACCCCTGTGAGAAATGCCTAGAACCACTGTAGGAAGCCCCCACTTTCCCCGATGGTCAGGGACCTGGGCTAATCCTTTCCTTCTATGGTCACAGAAGCTTCCCAGACATTGAGAGCCCAGGAAGGATGAAAAGCCTCAGTTTAATTCTGGAGGTCACCTGCCTTAGGAAATGGCACAGTTTTGACAACTGCCTTATTCTTCAACACTTGCAGATGGAGTAGGAGGCTTGGACAGAGAGCTCAGCACGCCCCAGCCACCATCCCCCCAGGGGGAGAGGGAGGGAGAGAGACTGGGGCCACAGATATTTGATATGGAAAAGACCTGCTAGGTCATGGAGTGGGTCCCCTGGGGAAGACGTGGCAGCAGGAAAACCCCCCCCCCCCTGCTCATTTCATGCTCTGGCTGAGGGCAGGAGCTGGAGATGGGAGCGAGTTGAAATTAGATGGGAATTTATTTAAGGTCTTTAAACATTCCTGCACTCAGGGGGCCTCAAGAGAACCACAGATCATCTCCTCCACAGCCTGCGTGGGAGCCACACAGTGACACATCAGGCCCCTGGGCCGCCCCAGCACACAGTTGGGGAGAAACCTGCACCCTCCCACTCTGCCTCACCCCAGAAGGTCTCTGTTGGCATGTCCCAGGGATCGAGGGGAGTCATACCTCCCCACCTGCCCTGCCTGGTGCCTCAGACAAAAGATATGAGGGGCAGTGGCTGGTGTTATCTTGCTCATCCTGTGCTCCAGGGGAGGGCTAAGCAGAGGACAAGGCTTCTCCCTGCATTCCCTGAGTCTGCCTTAGCAGCTTCTTTCCAGCCTGGGGTCACTTTTTCTACTAGGTAGTGTTGCCTCGCATATTTCTTTAAGATACTTCCCTCAAAGTATCCAGGAACCACTTTGTAATATCTCCAAGGAGGAAATGAAAAAGGAGTACATTACTGTGCATAGTTATCAGCATGGGCTCTGGAGCCAGACTGCCCGAGTTCAAATCCCAGCTCCTCCACTTACCAGCTGGGCGACCTTGGGCCAGTCACTTAACTTCTCTGGGCATCAGCTTCTGTACCTGTGAAAGTACAGATAACATCAAGAACCATCCAGGAGGGTGGTTGCGAGGATGAAATGTGCTAAGATAATCAAAGTGCTCACATAGGTCCCTGACACAGAGGGAGGGGTTGACAAGGGTTACCTATTATTTCTTCTGTCTGTTTAACAGTTTTTCCAGGGAATCCTGCTGGAGATTGGAGAGCCACTGTTGGACAGATGAGCAAGTATGAGCATAAAGCTCCTCAGGGAAGGCCCTGGAAAGGTGGTGGGTCTACCATCTAACTGCCTATCCATTCATATATTCATCTGTTGTATGTTCATTCATTTGACATCTTTCAAGTGCCTGAGCCAGCTGGGGACGAAGAGATGATGGACACGTGGTCATTGCTGTTCAGTGCTCACACTCATGCCCACACATAGATAGGGAGGCTTGTGTCCCAAGCTCACCTTCCTTCCCACCTGACCTGGAGGCTGCAGCTCTCCATCCAGAGGAAAGACAACCATGCAATTGACTATTTGCAGCTGGGTGCAGGGAGTGCTCATGGAAGCACGCAAGCCACAGTACAGAAGAGAGTGCTGTGCCTACAGTTGGGGGCCCCTGGGGGACCGGCAGGATCAGGGCATGTACCTCCAAGGGCCTATTTTTGAAACCCAAATGACAGGTCAGCATTTGGAGGGCACTTATTGATGTGAGAATCATGGGGTTCACTTCCAAGTGTGGGCTCAGGAGCCGGAAGGCTTGGATGGACATATGGACTTCCTGTGTCCTGACTCTGCATCATTTAACCTGTCTATGACTCTGTTTTCTCATCTGTGAAGTGGGGATAATAGTGGTAACTTCCTTAGAGGGTTATTACAAGGATGTATGAGTTTTTAAATGTAAAGCTTCGCATGGAGTGCTTGGCACTTAGTGAACGCTGCCTACATTGAAACTACCGCCATGACAATCAGGAATGCTTTTAACTTAAATACAGAAAATCCACTAGTCATGGCATGAGGAGTAAGGAGGTTATTTGTGCTCCTCGGCAGGAAGCTTGAAGGCAGGAGGTATGGTGAGTAGCCTCTGATTGCTCCTGGTAACCCCACTCCTCTTTCATGGGGTGACCCCACTCCTCATTCTTGCCACCCCACCCCTTCCAGGGTGAAGCTAGGAAAAGACTGTGCCTTCTATCTTGGGAGCTCTCTGGCCCATCCTCAGACCACTAGCTGCCACGCCGTGAGGATACTCAGGCAGCCCATGGAAAGGCCCAGGTCATGGGAAGACGGCTGCCAGAAAGAAACCAGTGAGTCTGGAAGCTGATTCTTCAGCTCTGTCAGGCCTCGAGCTGAGATGACTGTAGCTCTCATAGTTTGACTACAGCCTCATGAGAGACCCTGATTCAGAGGCACCCAGAGAAGCTCTGCCCAGATTTATGAATCACAGAAACTGTGAGAGAGAGAGTGTGTGTGTGTGTGTGTTTTGGGGGGTGCTTTATTGTGCAGCAGTAGATAACTTATACAGAGGCCACCCACCTCAATGTTGCCATCAGAGACCCAGACCCCTCTGTCTTTCCTCTTCTCTTCTGTAGCTTGAGGCCTTCATCCTCAGGGTTACAAGATAGCTTCTGTTTATCCAGATGTCACATCTGCATACTAAGAAGAAGGCCTAAAACCAGACAGTGGGGAGATCTGCTGGGCCTGTCCTTTTCACAGAAGCTTTCTCAGAGAAGCTGCCCAACAGCTTCCAAATACATCACATTGGTTAGAAGACCCCCATGGCCACCCTGGTCCCGCAGTGAATGGAAAGGTAGACCAGATGACCTCTCAAGTTTCAGAATACCAAAGTTATACCTGAGAACCCAGCAAGGGCTATTCAGGCTGGGAGAGAGAAGGTGAGTCCCTTGAAGGTAGTGACTATATATCTCAGCTGTGATTCCCAGGGCCTAACCCAGCACCTCAGTAGTTGGTACCCAAATAAGATTTTTTTGAATGAATGTACTAGGTGATAAACCTTCAAAGGCAGGGATTGTATCTTCCTTGTGTTTACCCTGGTGCTCGGCCAGGCTGGTAGCTTAGGATATGATTGTGTTACGCTGATAGCACACAGAGGGCAGGGAATGTACCTAGTTTTTATGTGCAGCTCTGTGCCTGGCCCACAGCCAGGGACACAGAGAGACATGCTTCAGGGTTTGCTGAATCGTTTAACCCTCTGGCTGACCGAGAGCTCTGGTGTCGTGTCTCCTCCATGGGGAGACTTGCTTAACCTTATGATGCAGTCTCCATCTGAAATGGGAACCAGGAGCTTCACCTTCTTGTGAGGGAATGGGCATGCTTGCCCCTCCAGTGGTCCTGCCCTTTCCTGGCTGAGATTATCTCTACCTGCAAACAGGAAGATGATCAGGAAGACTGCTCCTGGCTACCTCTGCTCTGCCCTGAGGGATTTCCTCCTCAGCTGGGGAAGGAGAGGTCTGGGTCCTGCCAGGACACCTCACTCAGGCCGCCTTCACTGTGCTCTCTGTGGGCTCCAGAGCCCAGTGTTGGAAAGTGCTGGGACAGAGGCCCCTGGTTCAAAGGAAGGTCCTTTCCAGGAGACAATCTAAGGAGCTCCTCTAGCAATGATGCTTCAGTTGGGGGCACACCTAGATATGCTCAGAGGTGTCCTAGCAGCAAAGCCCCTAATGCCCTTTACTCCCTGAAACCCATGTCATTCCCCTGTCTGGAAATGCCCTATGACCCCTTCCAGTTTGCTTTCTAATCTGTCCCCACCCAAAAAAGGGAAGAAGTTGCCTTCTGAGTAGAACTGGCCCTTGAAAAGTGTTTCCATGTCAAGAGATGTGGGTCAGACCCAAGGAATATTCCAGAGGTCCATCATTAGAGAATCATTCATGGAGCCACCATAGATCCTTTCCCCTGGATGTCTATAGAACAGGAAGAAATCTTCAGCTCCTTAGAATGCAAGGGAACACACGTGGTGAGGTCCAGACAGCCCTTCCCCCATGGCCCTCTGTCCCCAAGTGCCAGACGTTTTTATTCTTTGGTGGTATATTCACTGCTCAGGTGCATCCTGAATCCAGAATGCTCTGTCACATCATGGATCGACAGCACATAGAGATGGTAGCCTACGTCCCCCCAGCTGGACAGGAAGCACCTCGAAGGCAAGGGCTGTTTGGTGTTCATCCTGTGGCTTTAATGCTTAGTGAGCTTTCCATGTTAAGCACATGAACCTTCGAAGAAGTGGATGGTGGGGCCCTCAGGAGACATTTAGATCCATCCCCTTGCTTTGTAAATGAGTTAATAGGGCTCTTTGTTGTCAAATGAAGGTCCATATCACCATCAGCCAGTAGGGAGAACAAGCAGATTTTTATATGTGGGCTGAGTCAGGCCCCACATCAAGTGATTGTGAAAAAGGGAGTGCGTTGCTCAGAGACACACCTGACCACGTCAGTACCTTTCTAAATTAAAAAGAAAATGAACGATTATGCCATACACTTTGGAGACTCTTCTTCATCAGCAGAAGTTTAATATTTATAACTTGTGTGTTACGTATCACCATCTCCATTTATTGGTAAAGAAACTGGGGCTCTGTTAATACTGTGATGGGTCTGGGCAACTTGGAGAGCTGGCTCCTACAGTCTAGTGGTCCTGGTCTGGAGGGCAGAAACTGAATTCACGTGCACTGTACTTGCTTCCTGCTTTGCTGGAACAAATTCCCACAAACCTGGTGACTCAAAATTACACAAATTCATCATCGTAGGGTTCTGGAGAAGTCTGCACTCATGGTGCCAAGGAGCTGTGTTTCTCTTGGAAGCTCTGGGGAGAATGTGCTTCCTTGCATTTTGAACTTCTAGGGAAGCCCTGACTCCTGCCCCCTTCCCTCTCCTACTCCCACTCTGACTTTCTGGCCTCCCTCTTTGAGTGCACATATTGTATGGAGCACTGGGCGTGGTGCATAAACAATGAATCTTGGAACACTGAAAAAATTAAAAAAATAATAATATTTAAAAAAAGAACCTTTGTGATCCTTTTGGGCCTATCTTGATAATCCTTCCTCTCTTCCCACCCTCTCTCCTCTCAGTCCTTCTTTTTTAGGGATAATTGAAATCAGCTGGGAAGCAACTTTCCCCTCAAGATCCCCCCCCCCAACCCCGAGCCCATTCAGAGGAGTCAAATCCAGAACTGGACACAGAATGTCGAAGGAACCAAAGGAATAGTCCCTTTAAGTCCCATAGGCATCATCTAGCATAGTTCTAGAATTCTGAGAAATTCTGGTGAAAAAGGGAAGGAAGGAGGGAAAGAAGGAAAGGAGGGAAGGAGAGAGGGGAAGGGAAGGAGGGAAGGAAAAAAGCTCAGTGGGCTGAGAGACTGTGTGGAGACCCTACAGCCCGCTTGCATGCACTGGGACTCATGATGGATACCACCCTGCAGCTAATTTATTTAACAAAACTTTATTGAGCACCTGGTGCTGTGCTGGGCACTATGGGTGAAACAAAGATAAATAATAGATGGGGCGTGCCCTCAGGGTGCCTTCAGTCTAGCAGGGAAGTGCGGATCTGAACACAACTAATTTTCACTCAGGGAGAAGGGAAGTCGGTAGCACCCCCAAGAGAGAAGCATGGATCCCAGCCCTAGGCCTCCAGGCAAGCAGCCTGGCACTTTGTCATTATTGATAGGTTTTGCTGGGATGTGAAGTGTGAAGAAGTGGGGAGGGGAGGGTGGGTCTGCACCCTGGGGTGCACCTGGGGCCCACTCCCTTGGGAAGGGACTTAGTAGCAACACTCAGTGGTCACTCAGCAAGTACTGTTTGAGGGTCTCCGGAGAAGCAGACCCTGGCTGTCTGGGGACAATAAGGTCCCTCAACAGCCCTTGCATTGTTCCCAGGCCATCTGCTTCCTTTCTTGGTGCCCAAGCTGTTTCTGTGCCGGGAACAGTCATGGGCACACACTTACCCAGAGGTGTGTGCACCACACTCACACTCACAGACACACGCAACGCACACTCTGTGTCACTGCTACCACTAGGATGTAATAATCACAGCCTGAACGCGGTGCTCTCAGGGCTGCCTCTGTCACCACCCTCCCTCTCCCCGCAACCTGGCCGCCCCCTCCCCCCACTCTCTCTGGTGGGGGCAGGGCACAACTCCACACTTTCCTTCTTGCCTTCCTGTCCTGTTCTGCCCCCGAGAGCCTGGGCGCCTCTCATTGCTTCCCTCCACCTCCTCCTTTCATCTCCATTTGTACCCTGTCTATTCAATCTGCCTCTGTGTCTCTCTCCACTCCTCCCTGGAGTGCTGTATGTGTGTGTGCACGCGCGTGCATGTGTAAGAGAGAAAGAAAGGACAGAGGGATACCATTCCTTTTAGGAGTTTTCCTCCTTGATTGAGCTATAGTTTCCTGCTAAAGAATCACAAATGTAGCAGAGCCCATTTCCTTCGCCTGGGGAAGCATGATGCATAAATCCTGGCAGGATGGGGCCAGGATTGCTGAATGAGGCAACAAAACCCCGCCTGCCTGCCTGCGTGTGGCTTCCCCATACACCTGCTGCCACTGCTCCCCGCACTGACTAGCTATTTGCTTGTCCTAGGGCCACATCTTAGCCTCACAGGGACAAAGCACAGGCCAGCTCTGGGAAATGCTGATGCCTCCCGGCCTAGGCAGAACTGGAATTCCCCTGTCCTTGAGGAGGTCACAAATCAACATGAAGGATGGAGGTTGGCCAAGAGGCTGGCAGGGCTCTGGGTCCTGGAGGGGGTAGGCCTGAGGACCAGGGAGGGGGGAAAAGGCACTTTTCATTCCTCTGGGCCTGTGTCTATACATCTACTAAAATCACTTGCCTGAAACAGTACTTGTCACACCTCTGAGAAGACTGCATGAATTACTGTGGGACTGGAATGAAGTTAATAAAGCCCAGGAAGATTATACAGCATTCCTGAAGCACAGAGCAACTGGGTCATCTGGTAGACTCAATTCCATATCTGCCTTACTCTTTCACCACTCAAAGCACAGGAGGTTTTCTGGGAAGGGAGATGCTACAGCTTGGTATCTGGGTGCAAACTTTGCATACTGGCCCTGGTAAGATGAAATTGCCTAAATAAATTCATTCTCTTTGCTGGAGGCTGGGGCTTTGAGAGGCCCAACGGCGCTCAGGCTTTCAGTTGTCTGCCCAAGGCTATGGGTTTTAGAAACCAGATCCTGAAACTTGTTCTCTCATAAGGAAACTCTCTGCACTAAGCCTCAGACTTTCTCATTGGAATAGGCATGATAATTTATCTGCTTTCTTTAATTTATGCAGAGATGTCAGAGTTTTGAATTTATGCACAGGTATATCAGAGGCTATTGTGAGTTTCTGTCACACAATGATGGCTTTCCATGCACACTTGATGTAAGAAAGGCTGCTTGACCTGGGTGCAGGTAAGACCCCTGGGAGCAGCCCTCAACCAATAAAGGATGAGGATTGGTGGGTAAATATCCCAGCTTTCTCACCTCTCTGGAGGACAACCCTGAAGCACCAGCTACATCTCCCAGAGGTCCAACCTGAGAGGAAGCCCTGGTATCCCCAGGGTAACCTGCTCTCTGGAGTACCTTGTGCTGGCTTTTTCCATTCCTACTCTACATCGGGTTCTCCTGAGATCGATGCCATATAATCCACAGGTCCTTGAATTGGGTTCAATTTCTGGGGGAACTCAACCAGGACAGTCACACTGAGGAGAAAAGGAGCCAGAACTCAAACCCAGGTCCATCTGATTCCAAAGCCTACACACACCTTCATTATCTCGCATATCTGTGACCAGGAAAACCGTACCCGCTCATATGTTTACTTTATGTAGGGCAGACATGCATTACACCAAATCTACTCTTTCTCTGAGGGTTTAGAAGTCACTTAATACAGTTGTAAGAAACTCTCATTTCCCTTTTGTATTGCAGGTGCTTTCTGGTATTGGTTTACAGCTTGCTCACAAGCTAACCAAGTTTCACTGAGTCTCTCTGCTCAGCTAACTAACCACTCTCACCCTCCAGGCAAGAGAAGGAAGCGTCTTCCCAGTCCCAGCCCTGCTCAATTGTAGATGGTCCAGAAGGACACACCTACTTACCTCCAAGCATGTTAAAAAGCTTTTTTGGGTTTACAGGAAGTGGAAGTAAAACAGTACAGAGAAAAGAACTGAGAGGTGTTTGTTTGCTCCTCTTGCAGAGGAGACAAGTTGGGGTGGGGGGAAAGGTATGTGAGGTGTTAGCCTAAATACAATTCCTTAAAAGCACATGACACTTGATATTGACTCACATTTTCATCAACATTGACTCCCTTCAAGTTGGGGCATATATCTTCCTGCTTCTCTAAGACTTTTCCCTTTCACCCAGCATTTGCAGCAGGTTCTGGGTGGTAACATGAACCTTCCCAGTTGGGTTTTGCCCGGCAATTTCTCAGAGTCCATAGACAGTTACCCAATGTGGTTGGGCAGCCTCTGGTTCAAGGGCTAAAGGCTCAATGAACATTTAGAAATTTGACCCGGAGAATTGGCCCAGGGAGGTCAAGACCAATGGTGGAATCTGGAGAGGAACTGATACCTGGAGTAGAATTCCTATTAACTACTTGTTATCCTTATTGGTCATGACCTATCCTCTGCTGGGACATTTGAAAAGACAGGCACGTATACACACACCGGTGAATACAGGTGGATTTCTCTGTCTTAGGTCTCACTTACAAGATGAGGCTTTCTCTTCCCTCTCCCTATTTTATTCCACATTTTCAGTCATTTTCCCTAATGAAACTATCAGGCAGAACTAATCCAAACATCGGCTTAATTAATCAACATTTGGCAGTCTATAACTACACGCTCCAGTCCAAATTGCTTGTGACAACTTTCTTAATACAATACCAAAACATCTACAGGGAAGAAGTGGCTCTGTCAGCTGGCTGGAGAGCACAGATCTTCAATTTATCTAAATATATTTTAATAAAGTTGCAATAACCCTTCAGTCCCCCAGGTATGACAGGGAGCGTTTTGCCACCAGAAAATGTCATTATTTTATTTTTAACTTAGTTGGGAAAACATAAAATGCCCTTGTGAAATAGATGTGTTCTTACCAAGAACTGCCCCTAGATAGAGGGTGAGTTCATGCCCCAAGGGTGCCTGTAGGTCAAGTGTTCAGACCAACAGAGCCCCTGGGGGCTGGTGCTCTGGCTAGCCAAGAAGGTATACGCAGCCAGAATCCTTCTAGAAGCTATGATTCTATTTTAGATACTGACCTCCCAATAGGAAGAAGAATCAGAATGAGATTGATAATTTTTCCTGTTTATTTACTACCTCAAGGTTCACAGAATACTTTCATGCACCTGGTCTCATTTGGTCTTATAGTATCCCTGGGATATAGATAAAGGAGGAATTTGTTCCTTCCTGTCTCATTCCTTTATTCAACACCAGTACACCTTAAGTACCTACTGATGCTAGGAGCTTGGCTACTCATTAGAGACTCAGGGGTCAACAAGATAGACTCTAGTAAGCAAGGTAGATGTGATCCTGCTCCACTAACCATCTGAATTTACCTGTCCAGCTCTCCTACTGCAGGCGGACCTGCAGGGACTGTATGGTCTGGGGTACCTGCCCTCCTCCTTCCAATTAGATTTGGCCAATGGAAGGCAGGACACTGGTGAGATGGTAGAGGCTGAGGTGCTCATCCCCCAGCTCTCTTCCTGCTGGGCTGTAGACTGGCAGGCTTTGCTTTCCTCCGCCCGAGGCCAGCTCTCATTTCCCCTAAGTAAAACCACAGCTCTCTCAGATTCCAGCAACCAATCTCTCCTCTTGTCCCTACAGGCCTAGAAGAAGTAAAGGCTTTATACTCTTCCTACCCCAAATCCTCCAAAATCAATGACCCCACTAGAAAACACCAGGCATCTCCTGCAGGACTCTGAGTGTTACATGTAACTTCATGTAACTTATAGGCTCGTGGTCATTAACCAAGTAATTGCACAAGTAATTAATTGCAATCATCATATGTGCTACAAAAGATGGGTGCAATGTTTTTTGAAAGTATGTAAGCAGGCATCTGACTTCCTCTAGGTAATCAGAAACAATTTGTCTATGGGGGTAATATTTAAGAGAATGAGGAGGAATAGTTATGACGATTTCAGGTTGGGTGGGGTGTGCAGTGTTCCAGGCAGAAGGAATGACATGTTTGAAGAACTGAAGGCTGAAAAAAACTTTGTTTTAGAAAGACGTTGGGAGGCCACTGATGTGTATGGCCTTTAAAAAGGCCAGATGTGATCATGGCTGAAAGCTCCTCTGGGTTAAGGGGAAGGCAAGGAGGGTGGAAGGAGATAGAGTCCAGCTGGGATTTAGGGCTGGGGTGAGGGCACGGAAGTGAGACACTAGGGCACAATATAGAAGGAAGTGTTCACTCTCAGGGCCATTCAGGTGGAGAGGTGGCCCTGACAGTGATGTCTCCTTAAATTTTGTACCCTAGGTGCCTGACTTGCTTCTCCCTAGTCCTGGCCTTACATAGGGAATTCTGAAAATGACACCAGGAAAGGAAGAGTCCTTGGTAAAATTGAGGACAAGAACTGAAAAGGTGTCTTGAGCAGAGGGGCAAGTTTAAATGGAGATAAATTCAAGGGGGCAGGAAAACCAACAAAAACTAGGTTTGAAGCAAGGGAATCAATGCTGAAGTTCAGAAGGCACAGGGGAGACAGAAGAGGGGAAGATTCTCTACCTAGCTGGTAGGGTAGATCTGGGCTCACTCTCCTAAGACATCTGTAACTTTGTGTTGGGAGAGGGAGTTGTGAAAAGCACTGAGCTTGAGCAGGCATGTCCCCCTTGGCCATGACCAGGAGCACTTATAGGCAATTTCTCTTTCCTGCTTATATTTTGTAAGAAACAGAGCTGGTACTAGAATCCAGAGCTCTTGACACATGGCCCAGTGTTCTGGCTAAGAGTACTATCATCAGCAATGGCCCAAGATCCCAATAATTACCTTTCCTGTGCATCTCAGATGGGTGCCCTGCCAGCCGTCTGGCCCTTCCAGCTGCACAGAGCTCCACCAATTGCAAAGGTAAAGGGAAGAGACCACACACACAGGACCACCCCACTTTTGGCATCACTTTCAAGTTGGGGTGGGGGTCCCCAAACCACACACCTTTTTGATAATTTACTAGGAGAAGTCAGAGAACTTACAGCTGTTGTACTCACAGTTATAATTAAAGGAAAAGATATAGATTTAAACCAGCCAAGGGACAGAGGACACGAATTCAGGGAAGGGACCAAACATGGAGCTCCCTTTGTCTTCCCCCTGTGAACTGGTAGACAGCATTACTTCTCTGCCATCCATGTGTGACAAGACATCTGAAGTAAAGACAACCAGGAAAGTGCACCCAAGCCTTGGGGTCCAGAGCTCTCAGGGGCTCCATCACACACTGCCTGTGAAGCTGACCTTGTTTCCAGTCCTCAGGAGGTATAACTGAAACCACATGGCCCAGAGCCCCCATCATAAATCTCACACTGTTACACTGCCCGGTGGTCAAATCTCCTGGCAAACAGAGACATTGCTTTCAGACATGACAATCTGAGAACTAGTAGCCAAGGGCAAAGGCCATACCTTTCCTTGTGTAAAGCTAATTCTTCACTGCACATTAGCCCCTATGGAAGACCACTGTGTATCTGCCAACAGCTCTCCAGGTCTATGGGAAGCCTTGTTTAGACTGTAAGCCCATAAGCAGGCTTGCGTCAATTTCTCAGATGATAGACAAAAGACCTAAGGATACATAATCCAATTTTTAAGAACATAGTTATTGTTTTGTTTTATTATAAAATTAACAAATGCACATAGCAAATTTTTCTAACAATACAGAAATGTATAATACAGAAATTTCCCTATCATACAACATGATCCAGAAGCGTATATAGAAGAGAAAGTTCCCCATAATTCAAGAAAAAACTGTTCCTAAAAATTTAGTTTACATTTTTCCATTTTTCATGCATATTTTAACATATAAATATGTAATTACTTTTAACAAAAATGATATACTATATATAGTGTTTGCAGCTTGCTTTTCTTCTTAATGCTATATCATAGATATGACATGAAAATGTCACCACATATAAATGAACGTCATTTTTTCAACTGCTGAATAGTATTTCACTGTGAATGTACCAGTTTATTTAATGGCTGAATAGTATTCCACTGTAAGTGTACAATTTATTTAACCAATTGTTTATTGACAGGTACGTGGGTTATTGCCATTTTTTTTCTACAGCAAACAATGCTGCAATGAACATCTTTGTACATATGTAATTGGGCCCTGTGCTAAAATTTTTGTAGGGCAAACTCTTAAAAGAGGAATTTCTGGATTAAAGGATATGTGCATTTTGCAATTTAATAGATCTTGCCAAATTGTACTCTGAAAAGCTCATCCAATTTATACTCATATTAGCAATGTATAGATTTCTGCCCTCTTTGCCAACTGGCTGTTATTAATCCTTTACCTAAATCCAAATATTTAAAGTGAAACCAGCATTATGCTTCTCATTCCTAGAGCTGGATGGCAGCCCACTTACTCCTCAATGTCCCCATTGGGGGACAGCTATTTTAGCCCCTGTCCCAACCCATAAGGATTGGGTGGTAGGAAATTTGGGTGGCCCAAGAAAGCTGAACTCTGGAGGAAAGCAGTCCGATGGGACTGATTTAATGTTTTGTCCATGTAGACACTTGGTTTGAGGTTAAACATTTGAAATTTACTCCCCTGGGTATGCCTAATGTCCCACAGTTTTTCCCTAAGTTAGATGTATTAGCTTTTTATTGTCACATAACAAATTACCAGAAATTTAGTAACTTAAAAAACCATGAATCTATTATCTCACAGTCTCTATAGGTCAGAAGTCCAGGAATGGCACCACAGCTGGGTTTTCTGTTTAGGATCTCACCAGGCTGAAAGCAAAGTGTGGTAGGGGCTGCGTACCCATCCGAAGCTGGGGCTCATTACCTGTGGTCTTACGACTGAGGTGTCTTTTTTCTTGCCAGCTCTTGGATCCTACAGGCCACACTCAGGTCCTTGCATGTGGGCCTCTCACAATATGACAACTTCTTTGAGCGCCAGCAGGAGGGTCTTGCCCTGGTCTGCCATGAGAGCGTCTTATCTAAAGTAACAGTAATCACGGAAGTATCTCATCATATGCCCAGGTCCCACCCACACTCAAAGGGGAAGGGATTATGCAGGGTACAGAGCAGGGGGTGGGAGTCTTGGAGGCCTCTTTGATTTCTACCTACTGCCTTAGCTAACATGTGAATGGATTCTGTTGCCCTGGGCTCAGGGGAGGGCCTGGGGAGAGCTGCAATCCCAGGTGGACCTCCCTTTGGCAGGATAATTCTAGTTCTCTTCTATTTTTTTTTTTTTTCTTTTATGTGGTTACAGTGGAATGTTTGTGATGGGCCATCCAATAGTACCCTGAGGGGTGTCTGCTGGATCTCACCTCCCTTTTCCTGCCTAGTCCCTTCACATAAAGGGATGGGATCAGATAGCTATGATTATTCTACAAATGGGGTGGGTAACAGGCCAAAACAGAGCAATCAATGTTTCCCTTCTGAAAATCTGGAATGAGGATTAAAGATACGCATTCGCTGTGGAGGTACAGAAGCTGGGAGGATCTGGAGCTCATACAGGGGCAGCAACTTTATGCCACCTGCACAGAGAAGAAGGAAATCAGTCAGGAAAGAAAAACTAGAGACTAAATGTAACATGTGAAGAGAAGTAATGATAGAGTGACCAATTCACATGGTTTTCATGGGATTGAGGACACTCCCAGGACACAGCACTATCAGTGCTAAAAGCAGAAAGTTTCTGCCAAACCAGGATGAGTTCTGTGGCCCCAGACAGGGACAGCAAAGCTGCCTTGAATCCTGATACTCCAGCCCTGGGAGAAGCCTGGCTGGGTTTCTTGCCCTGAGTCCCGTGGACCACCCCATAACCTCCCAATGCCTTTCTGTTTAAAGTGGCCTGAAAGTTTAACTTGTGGGAAGACCATACTCAGCCTCCCTTGTCATCAGAGTGATCCCATGTGACTGGATCCTCTTCAGGGAGGAGATGAGCAGATAGGATGTGTCATTTCTAGTCCTAGGCAGTTAACCCTGAGCATGTGAGTTCCATTCAGGCTCTCCCCCACTCTGTGGCTATAAGTGAACAATGCTGGGATAGCCATGTTGAGGAAGGAACTGCTCAATCCTGATTACAGTCCGAGAGCTTCCAAGGAGGGCTGTTGGACCTCAGAGGGCTTTGTGTGAATGAGAAATCAAACTTTTTATGTTAAGCCACTGAGATGTCAGGGCTTATTTGTCTCCCCAGCAGAGTTTTCTGACTACTATAGTGGGTTTCTTTTACTTTCGACCAGAAAAGGATTTTACTAAGACAGCTCAGGTCACCACTATCCTCCGTTTTAGAATGTCTAAGAAGGTTCTTATTTTGCTTACCTGTAGAACAATCAGAGATGCTGACCAATCCGCACCCAGGGCCAGAGTGCAGAACAGAAGCTGAAGGATGAGAGCTGACTTTGCTAAGGTTTCTAGTTCCCTGAGCCAACTTTAAGGCAATCAGAAGATAACAGACATGAGGATCTAAGCAGACAACCCCTGGTAACAAGAGCAGGGCAGTCAGCAAGGCAACTTCACTGCACTTGGGCCAACTGAAGAGACCAGGGTCCGGGGTCTGAGGACTGGGCCAGGCAAAGGTGGACACTTGGAAAAAGACCCACCTGGCAGCAGAAATCCTAGGTACTCATCTGCCCAGTACCAGCTGCTTAGGGAAGGTGGAACTTGGTTTCCAGATCATAATACTTATATCAGACAAACTCCTAGAAACATGTACATTACCAAAACTGACTCAAGAAGAAGTAGAAGATCTGGGGCACCTGGGTGGCTCAGTCATTAAGTATCTGCCTTTGGCTCAGGTCATGATCCCAGGGTCTTGGTATTGAGCTCCACATCGGTCTCCCTGCTCAATGGGAAGCCTGTTTCTCCCTCTCCCATTGCCCCTGCTTGTGTTCCCTCTCTCATTATGTCTCTCTCTGTCAAATAAATAAATAAATTCTTTAAAAAAATAATAAATAGAAGATCTAAATAGACCTACAACGAACAAAGAGATTGAATCAGTAATTAAAAACCAACCGACAAAAAAACCCAAAAAAACTTCCAATAAAGAAAAGTCCTGGAATAGACACTTCACTTGTGAATTCTACAAACATTTTTTTAAAATATTTTATTTATTTGTTTGACACAGAGAAAGAGAGAGAGAGAGAGTGCAAACAAGCAGGGGGAACAGCAGAGAGAGAAGCAGACTCTCCCCTGAGCAGAGAGCCCGATGTGGGGCTTATTCCTAGGACCCTGGGATCATGACCTCAGCTGAAGGCAGACACTTAACCGACTGAGCCACCCAGGCGCCCCTCTACAAACATTTAAAGAAGAATTAACACCAATTCTTCTCAAACTCTTCCAAAAAATAAAATAAAATCAAAGAGGAAGAAAAAGAGAGATTGAGGAAGTAATACTTCCTAACTCACCCTATGAAGCTGATACTCCCCCCATACCAAAGGCAAGCAAAGTCAGCCAGTGTTCCAGTAGGGGGAGCTCACACCCACAGTCTGCTGGGTGAAATGGAGACCCTGGGCTGGATGGGCACCTGGGACAATCAGCTCTGGATTCCCCCAGGTCCCCCACCAAGGGCCCTGTCTTTACTGCAGGATGTCCCTACAACCTCCCTCTGCTTCTCTTGGTCCCCCAACCCACTATCTCACCCACTCAGCAACAGGCATGTACCATAAGTGTTGACATTCCTGTTGCTGTTCTAGCTTTCCCTTATCCTATTCAGTCCTTCCCACACAATGCACACAAATCACCTGAGGTCTTGTTCAAATGGAGACTGGTTATTCACTACAGGTTAGGGTCTGAGACTGCATTTTTTTAAAAAATTAACATATAATGTATTATTTGCCCCAGGGGTAAGGTCTGTGAATCGTCAGGCTTAAACATTTCACAGCACTCACCATAGCACATACCCTCCCCAATGTCCATAACCCAACCACCCTCTCCCTCCCCCGCTCCCCTCGGCAACACTCAGTTTGTTTGAGATTCTGTATTTCTAACAAACCCCAAAGGAATGTCTATGCTTCCAACCTAGGGCAAGATTTTGAGTATTGAGGGTCTACAACACCCATCCCAGAAATGCCTTTTGACCCCAATTTACATGGTTGTCTCATGGAATTCTGGGTAAGTCATTTCTAGCTAGGGAACCCTGGGTAGAAAGACTATTCAGCCTGTGCCAAGGGAGAACCAGGATCCTGACTTCATCAGGGCAGAGGCCACTGCACACCACATACCACACATACACACGCACACACATGCTACAGCAGCCCCTAATACCCCACATACCACAAAGAGTAGCACTTTTAGTACCCCCACATACCATACACACACATTCATAAACACACAACACTCCCCAAATCCCCACATTCTCCCCCAACACACACTAATGCTCCAGAACCCAGTATACCATAAAATACACATATTAACACCTCCTAACACCCCCACATAACCCACAACGTGAGCAGGTTTGGTGACACACAAGACCACACTGTGGAGTATGAAGCACTTTCTGCACCAAATGCTTCCAAGCAGAAGACAGCCTTTTGCCTCAGGAGGGGCTGGAACATTGGGTGAAGGCGGAGGCGGAGCAAAGGAGATCCTGATGGGCCAGAGGGGAGTTCAAACCAGAAGGAAGGCGGGCTAGAGGCAAAGGGGTTGCTCTGGTACCTCTGGCCTCTGGTAGGCACCAGCAGCAGCTGAAGGAGCTGCTGGACAACAGCAGGTGTACAGGGCTTATGAGACATGGTGATCCTAATTTTACAGATGAGGAGACAATGGTGACTAGGTGCTAGGTATCTTGGTCCTGATGGCAGGAGTCATGGATCCATAGGACCACCCAGAAACCACATTACTGCTCCTAAGTCTGCTCAGAAACTGGGGAGATGGATGCAGAGTCCACTGTGTGTTGGTGCCTTCCCACCGACCAAGGAAAATAACAGGAGGGTGACAGGGTTTGGTCTGGGGAGGGTCTGCTGACACTGATGTCCTAGGGTTATGAGGGAGGGAGTCCTCTATTTCTCTGTGGAGAAGGTGACCTGGGTGATAGGATGACAGAGGTCACAGCAGAACTGCTGCTTCAGCTCCTTCTGTCCCCTCCAGAGTGAACCAGGGAACATGCAGAACTGACAGGGAATGGAGTTTATGAATGCCCTTGCCTCTAGTCATGCACTTGTAAGAATTTGTGATGCTAAAGGCACTCAGAAGGGACAACCATTGTCCCTACTGAATATGCTTAAAGCATGAGGGATGCTTGCAGTTCACCCCTGGGCCCAACACGTGCACACACACACACACACACGTGCACTTTTACATGCATATACACATGTACACACATCACAACTTCTCTCCTATCATCCCTATATCTTTCATTCCCTTTCTTCACTTCCACCCCCAGCAGACAGACAAAACGATAGATATTTATTGGTCCACAAGGCCACAGATGCTGGCAGCAACCAATATCTCACTTGAAGAAAGAAATATAGAAATCTTCAGTTGTCAAACTCCCAGCCAAACCAGAATCATGCAAGCTCTAGGATTGGAACCAGAACCCCACACTCTTTAGCTATGTGGCCCTGGACAATGTTTCTGTCCTCTCGGAGAGTCAGCCTCCTCATGCAGAATACAGGCAGGGCAGTCACTGCAGGGCTTATACGAGGCTTGGTTGAGGTTTCATATGGGAAAATGCTTGGTAAACTCAAGTATGGTATGAACATGAAAAGTCTCCAGTGACAATCACAATAGCTCACTGCTGACATCATTAATGGGAACAAACGTCCAGACTCCTGGAGGAAACATGATACTTGCAAAGGTATGCCCATCAGTGGACCCTTCTTAGACTGATCCCTTGGTGGCATCCCAAGCTGACCACTTCACACAGAAGAGCATGTAATCCCCGCTCCATAATGCCTTTCCTCACTGCAGTTTCCCTCCCTGGAGGCAGGCACTGGGCAGGTGTTGTCACGTTCCTCTCAGGGATTACACTAATTATACAGTTATCTCCTTGGCCAGGATGTGTGGCATCTTCAGCCAGTGTGGCTCTCACTATCAGCTTCCCAGGCCGGCTGCCCCTCGTGGGCATCCAGCCTGTTGTTGTTACAAGCCCCAGAGGTGTTATTCTGAGAAAAGGGACAAAGGCAGCTCACACAAATCCCTCTGTAGTGCTCACCTAGCAAACGTGCATTGAGCATTTGCTGCTCATCAAGCTCTGCACTAGGATCCGGGATGTGTGATGGGAAAACACAGTCCCAATGCTTAAGGAACCCCCAGGCTGGAGAGGGAAGGAGATGTAATGCATGTGCTGAGGACCACAGCAACTAAGTACCAGTGTAGATGGCAGTGTCACCAGGAGGGGCTTCACAGGAGGGGCCATGCATAGGAGGGACTTGAAAGGGGAGCAGGACTTTGTCAGATGCAAAAGGATCCTAGCGACAAGGAGAGGACTTCCAGGCAATGGGAAGAGCACGTGCGAAAGTGAGGGGCATAAGGGAACATGTCATGTTGAGAGAAGAGTTTGAAGCTTGGTCTGGCTGGAACATCAGGTCCATGGGGCACTGATGTTCCAGTGTTTACGTGGTCAGTGTCTTTATACATGTCTGTCCTGGTCTTCAGCTCTTTGAGGGTAGAAATTGTGTATTTCTATTTCATTCTGGGTGATTCAATAAACATTTACTGAGAATATGTTCTATGTAGGCCACTCTGCTTTTTCATAAGGGGAGGTCAGAGACTAGGTCAAGAGTAGGTTCCTGCCCTATAAGAGCTCCTAGTCTATCAGGGGAGATCAGCTCAACTGTTGGGGACAACGGAGCAAGGCAGGACGCCCAGGAGCCTGAGTGGAAACACTGAGGGTCTGGGGTGTCTGAGGTGCGGTGGGAAAGAGATTAATGTCAACCAGGAGGGATCCAGGAAAGTTTACAGAGGATGTGGTGTTCAGCTAGCTCTTAAATGTCAACAGGAAAGATGGTGGGATGTTTATCTTTATAAGTGTAAGGACTGGCATATGGGAAGTCCCAAGGTATGAAAAATGTGGGTCAGTTCTGGACTAATGATGAGATTCCCATGGCAGCCATGGTAGGAATATAGGGAGAGAGAGAGAGGGAGAGAGAGAGAGAGAGAGTGAGTGTGTGTGTGTGTGTAAGGAGGAGAGGGAGTTGAGAAGAAGCTGACAACTTCCACTATAAAACATTCACTGTGGGCCAGGCTGTTATGTATTATATATATTTGCAAGTTTTACATATATTAACTTACAATCTTCCTAGTAGCCCCATGAGGTAGATCGGTAGATTTTATTATATTCCGCAAGGAATCTGAGGCACAGAGAGGCCAATTAACTTGCCTGAGATCCCACAGTTAGTAAGAAGCAGAGTGAGGATTTGAACTCAGCTATTCTAGTTCCATGCTCTGAACACTACTCTCCTCAGATGGTGATGATAAAATAAAGCAGATACTGTTGGTTTCTGCTTACTGCCATTACCCTCCTCTCTGCTGACAGAGAGTTTGTTTGGCTGTCTACTCCTCCCCACAAGATTCTAGGGTAAACCTTGACTAATTTAAACGAACTATGGTAATCTCGTAGCCCTTGCCAGTCATTGGTTCAGAAAAGGGCATATAACCTAATCCTGACCAATGAGAGAAAAGAATCCTGCTGGGGGATTTCAGGGAAAGATTCTTTGGTAATGAGAAAACACACCCAAGATGAAATGACCTATCTTCTGTACATGATGTTCTCATGTTTAGAACTGTAGCAGTCATCTTACAACTAGGAGGGGAGCTAAACCAAAATGCTGAAGATGGTGAATTGGAAAGATGCAGAGAACCTATATCAAACCATGAAATATATCAGCCTGGGCAGTCCTGCTCTGGGGTATCCTGTGGCAGAAGATCATTAATCTTCCTGGTTAAAGCCAGTTGTTGTGAAGGTTTCTGTAACCTGTTGCCCAGCACATTCTGGGATGCTTATGGAGACAGGCCATGGTCAGGTTTCCTCACAGAGCCTACTGTGGTATCTTGCACACAGGCAGTGACAGCCAGGAGAGAGGAGCCTCCCAGATCGTTCAAATCACCAATCATAGCTAGCTACTCCAATCCAGCCCTGGACAGTGCTCCCACCCTACAACAAAGCAGTGACTGAAGAGGTGGGAGAAGGGGCAGGGACCCAGCAGTTCTGGGGGCCAGGTGTGGCTCCACACTGAACCCACTCTGTAGCTGTGGGGAAGTCACCCCCTCTTCTGAGTCTTAGATTTATTATCTGCAAAATGAACAAGTTGAATTAAACATTCTTTTAAGACCCTTCCAGCTTTCTGATTCACTAATGAGTTGTCATTTGTCTAAACCCATTAAGCTGCTTTACTGAAAAAATTAAGTGGGCGATGGTGGTGGCTAAAGTGGGGGGTGGGGGATGGCTAGTTTATTCCAGGGACTGCCTCTGTGTCATGTGACAGGCTGAGAAGAATGTTTTCTCTACAGAAATGGAGTAGAAGGATTTGGAATTGTCCATTTTCACAAAGATCAGGGAGAGAGGCAACGGAGAGATCCTGGAGTGTGAGGTGGCTGCTTACCACGCTCAGGCACTAAGTTGGCTCTGAGGACCAAGGAAAGAACACGGTTCCCTTCGTTACAGGGCAGGAGTTGGGAGAAGGGAGGGTAGGCACTGGAGAGCCAGCTGCTGTGGTTCTTTGGTCCCTCAGGCTAAAGCATCCTGGAGATGGAACAGCATCACCAACCCTGTGCAGCTAGAAATACAGGATTGCTTTAGGCTGTAACATCTGCTTTACATTCATGTCCAAAGCAACCACTAGGCTAAATTTTAAGATGTAAAATATTTATGCAGAATTTCTTCTTCTCTTTCTTTTGTCCCCCTGCCCCGCCCTATCTCTTGGATTCAGTTTCCTGATCTTGCTTTTTGGATGCCACTCCTCACCCGTTCCCACCCCTACCACTCGATTCTGGGTATTCCACCTGGCCTGTCCTTCCTGAAGAGCTCTCACATTGCCTTTTCCTATTTTAAATCCCAGTTTACCCACTGCTCTATTTTCCCAGTAGAATAGCCTCAGATTAAGCCTGGTTCGACAAATTCACACTGAATTGTGAATGACTTCTGGCTTTTTGCTAGAACTACCTATTTCTTTCTTTCTTGTTTCCTTCCTTCCTTCCTTTTTTCTTTCTTTCTTTCCTTCCTTCTTTCTTTTCTTTCCCTCCCACCTTCCCTCCATTTCTCTTTCTTTCTTTCTCCTTCCTTTCTCTCCCTCCCTCCCTCCCTCCTTTCCTTCCTCTTTCTTTCCTTTGCATAAAAAGTTTACTAAATTGAATTAATTTCTAATTGTCAAAAATGTTGGATACCATAACAAAAGTGAAGAGACTGTTTTCTGGCAGGGAAGAGAAATTTGGGAGGAGGTGGGCATTGGGACATGTATTCAACTTTCTCTTTTATGTGTCTACTTTTTGCTAACCTCAAAAATATCCTATATAGTCAGCAGATAAACTTGGCCTCTAGAAGCGATAAGTCCAGCACGCTTAACCTGACAATGTTAAAAATATCCTAAAGTCGAAACACGCACTGCTCTGGAGGTGGAAGGAAATGGGACTGGGTTATGGTAATGTATGTCATGAAGCAAAAAAGGATGAAACTGTGGGAGACCTGGCTTGTCTATGCTGTACTAGGATTTGGACAGACCTCAGGGCTTATAATAGCTACCACACACCGAGGACCACCAGCCACTGCTCTGAAGTCTTATGTGCATTATTTCGTTAGTCCTCTCTGACAAATCAGTGAGGTAGGCACTACTATTAACTCCATTTTACAGATGAGAAAACAGAACCACAGAGAGTTACGAACTTTCTCGAGGTCATGCACAATAGGGCCAGGCTTTGTAGCCAGGCACTGTGGCTCCAGAACCATGCTCAGTACACACAGTGCTGCCTCTTCTCATCTGTGATGTGGGTGGCCTGTCCCGTACCCCTCATGTCCTTAGTCTCATGCTGACTCATTGAGGTTTAGGGGCTCACCTTTACCTAAACCTTTTCCTATCCATTCCCTTCACTTGGCCTGTCTCATGCTCTATCCAGCTTGTCTCATGACATGAAAATATAATTAACCAATGACAAAGTGGATAAGGTGAGTGTTCTACTTCAGTTATTAAATTAAGTATTTTCTGCTTGTTTGTTCCATGTCTAGCAAAAGGCTAAATACCGTGAGGGGTAAAGAGAGCAATGCTATATGGGTCCCTTCCTCAAGGAGCTCGTAGTCAAGTTCAAAAGATAAATGTAAGTAAGTCTAATGTTGGATAGAAAGGGATGTGAGCCACAGGATAAGTTAAAAAAAAAAATAGAGAAGAGGAAGAGATTAGAGCCTGGGGGGTTGCTCTGGAGGTGGATGATGTAGCTTTGAGCTTGACTTTGAAGCCTGAGTTGAAGAAAAGAGCAGTCCCACTGGCAGAAACAGCATGAGCAAAGGCCTAGATATAGAAAGGCACGAGCAGATTGGAAGAACGGAAAATGACCCCGTTAGGCGGTGCACTGGGAACAGCTGGCAGGGAGTAGGGGTTGAGTTTTGCCGAAAACAAAGTTTGGATACAGACTGGAGTCTGGAGCGATTGATTCTTCCCTTCTAGGTGCCATATGCACAGCTGTGTGCTGATGTTCTGACCACAGCACTTTTGATCTTTGGTTCTCAAATTGGGTTCTCTCATCTACAGGGGTGTGTGTGGGGGTGGGTACCCCGCAGTGCGCTGGAAGGACTAAATCCACAGGGTGATCAGGGTCCATATTCTTGGAGTAATACTTTTATTTGTTGGATCGTGTTTCAAAACTTCACTTTCATATGAAAACAAACATGGGCAAGTTAATGGCATGAAATAACAGCACTTGCTCAGACACTTCTCCTGTGAAGGAGACTTCACATGGGCTCTTTGGGGCTGCATTCAGAAGAGACAGTTGAACTTTAACCACCAGCAGGAGCAGCAACCAATCAGAACTGGAGGAGGGTCTTGAGGACCCTAGCAACACCCGGGTTAACCCTTTATTTGTAGGACCACTGGGAGGACTGGAACCCTAAGAGCAGGGGTGGGTAGCGGCAAGGGGAGGCACGCAGGGGCTCAGGACAGCATCCATTTTCCAGCCGGTAGGGAAGTATGTCCATTCTCTACCAACCAGCTGGATGTCCATCCTGTCTACCTTCCCAGGAGCCCCAGGGAAACCACTGGCTTTCACTGTCCGTTAAGTCAATATTGGGGAAAACTTGGAGGAGCAGTACTTTGACCCGAAGAATGACTTCATGTGAGAGCTAGGGATCTGAGGGTGGAGAAGAGGTTTTCCAGGGTGCTGTGTGGCTCCGGGGGCCCCCAAATCACAACATCCAAGTGACCATATGCCTAGGCGCTGCTGGCTTGGCCTGCCTGAGGGTATATCCCTCACTAACACAACCAAGGGAATCCCCGTCTCTGAAAGTGTCCCCCACAACACAGTCTTCCCGTAAGAGAGCACAGCGTACCATGCCCTAGGCTTGCCTAATTTCACCTATAAGTATTTTTCTCACAAGTGCTTTGGAAGAAAAAAAAAATCACCCAGACTCTTAGCAATACATCAAGGATACTTGAATGCATTTGAAATATAATGAGTATGCAGCCATAAAAGACATGCCTCATAAGAATCTTTTGAAAGAAGAAATAAAACAAATGATCCTGCCTTTGTATCTTGCCTCTCAGAGGCGGCAATGAGTCCCTTGGTGCTCTCCCCAAATCACAAACTCAGGTATAAATTACAATTAGTAATTAAGTTCTTGTGCAGGAAGTGCCATCGTTAATGTTAAGCAGGCAACCCTTCCACCTTTGGCTTGGCTACTTCAAGCAGCTCCTGTTTCCCCGGGCTCGGTGGGGAGGCAGAGGCGCCCAGCCCTTCCCAGCTGGCACAGCCCCATGCCCTAAGATAAAACAGACAAGTGCTGTGGTCTTTCCTCTCAGCCCTTCCTGTGGCCACCATTGACCAGGTGACTCAGTTCTGGCCAGTGACATATAAGGAAGAGTCTGCAGGGGCTTTTAGGAAAATCTTTGCTCTTCTCCTGTAAAGGGAGAGATAATGAGCGGGTGCTTTGGCCTCCCCACTTTTTTACTGTTCTGGACACTCCATGACAGGAGAATGGGATGCTGGAAACGATGGAAGCCATCTTGTGAGCATGCGTGGAGATATGGTTGACACACTGGAAATGGCAGAACCAGCAGATGGAAAGGCCTGGATCCTTCTTAATGTGGATGTGCTCCTGGCCCACCCCAGAAACAACCTTCTTCTGCAGGCTTTATTATGAAAGAAAAGCGCTCCTATTCTTACCCTGCTCTTACTCACGCCCTGTGACTTGTGGCCAAGAGCACCCTCTATTAGTCAGGATAAACTAGGCTCTCTGGCTGTCATACACTAATTCACAAATCTCAGGAGCTGAAGCACAAAGTGTTCATTTCTGACTCCCCGTAAGGCCAGTGAGAGTCGGGCAGCCCTCCTCCAGCTTGTGGCTGTCAGAGCGGACCCCCAAGATCACTGAGCTGAGGGAGAGGGGGCTGCACAATCGCGTCAGCTGTGGAAAAGGCCGGGCCTGGAAGGGACAGACGTCACTTCCGCACCAGGTGCTGTGCAGTGGGGCTGAGACAGGAAGTCCACCAGCGGGTGCTTGCAGTACTGTCTCAGCTGTGCCTCTAGTTGGGAATTTAAAAGGAAGACTCGACAGTCTTTTACACCACAGCATCCCCAGTGCTCAGAGTATCCAGTGCCCAGGAGACACTAAAGTAGTAAATAAATACATAGACTGTCTTAACATATGAAGTCACATTATATGTGTACATACGTTAGTTATATTAGTATTTTTTAATTCATGAATCGCCCATGTCCTTAAGAAGCTTAGTATCTAGCTAGAGTCGAATGAGTAGATGTGCTGGCCTCCCATTGTGGCAGAGGCCCTTACAGAGGCAGCAGTTCTGTGGGCACTGGGGTGAGGGGGCTGAGGCTAGCTTGGCCTGCAGAAATCAGGGAAGGCTTCAGAGAGGAGGTGGCATATAGCCTGGAAGGATGAAGGATTTGCTGGGGAAAGGTGGTGAAGTGGAAAGCCTGAGATTCCTGAAGGAACAAACTGTGAAGAGGCCTAGCCAGTCTGGGCAGAGTCAAGACTCTGCCTCTCTGTGGCAGCAGGATAGGAAGAGGGTGTGGAGGGGCAGGTTTTAGGAGTGGGAGCAGAGGATCTAAGGGTCTAAAGCAGAATTTCTCAGTCCTGGCTGCATATTAGACTCATTTGGGTAACTTAAAAAGAAATTCCCATGATCAGGTTCCCCCCACAAACCAGTTAAATAAGATTCTCCCTGGGCTGGGGCGCCTGGGTGGCTCAGTGGGTTAAGCCGCTGCCTTCGGCTCAGGTCATGATCCCAGGTCCTGGGTTCGAGCCCCGCATCAGGCTTTCTGCTCAGCAGGGAGCCTGCTTCCTCCTCTCTCTCTGCCTGCCTCTCTGCTTACTTGTGATTTCTCTCTGTCAAATAAATAAATAAAATCTTTAAAAAAAAAAAAAAGATTCTCCCTGGGCTGGAGCGTGGGCATCCATAATTCTTAAAATCCCCGTGTGATTCTAATGGGCAGCCTGGGCCGAATGCCACTATTCCAGAGGTGGGCGGGGGGCAGGTTTGTTTGTCTTACTCAGAAACTGAACCGCAGCTCTGTTGGTCAGGCCTTTCTTTCCTCCCTCACTGATCTCCAGACTCCCTTAAAGGAAGTCTTTTAAGATCAGATGGGGGTAGGGGCGCCTGGGTGGCTCAGTGGGTTAAGCCTCTGCCTTCAGCTCAGGTCATGATCTCAGGGTCCTGGGATCTATCCCCGCATCAGGCTCTCTGCTCAGCAGGGAGCCTGCTTCCCCCCCCTCTCTCTGCCTGCCTCTCTGCCTCTCTGCCTCTCTGCCTCTCTGCCTACCTGTGATCGTTCTCTCTCTCTGTCAAATAAAATAATAAAATCTTAAAAAAAAAATCAGATGGGGGTAGAAAAGAGTTGCCAAAATATTCCTTTGTCATTAATTTTTTCCTTCGCACATTGTTCTTCTCGGCCTGGGTGGTCCCCTTCTCCCTTTACCTGGAGCATCCTGGGGTCTAGGAACAGCTGTACTGGCAGCTGGAAGGAAATTTCTAGCCTCTGGAGGCTCCCAAGACAAAGACAGGGCAGATGCCAGCCTCCTTTCCTGATTAATTACCAGGTGTAAGGAGGACCAGCTCCACCCAGAGGTGGCTCCCAGACCTCGGTCTGTGTACAAACAGTCTCTGCTCCCATGCGGGACTTCCTGCCTTGCCCCTAGAGCCCCCAGAGCAGCCCATGGCAGAGGGCATTCCTATAAGTTTGACCAACACTGCATTGTCCACGTTGGCCTATTCACTCAACAGATACCTAATGGTTCTCCCATTTGCTAGACTCTGGCATCCTGGGACAGCATCCCCCTTTTCTTCTTTAGCAGCAGCTTCTCTGGGCAATTTGCCTCCTCTCATCACTCTGAACATGTTCCCAGAATGCAGACTCATTTTACTACCAGCCCACAGTGAATTTGTTGCAGGAACAATTTTGTAGAGTGCCTTCGAAAGCCAAGGAAGAGTGTGGTTTGTGTTTGCTGTTAGGTGCAGCAAAGGGCAGCATCTCAGCCCCTGCAGCTCCGTCTGGAATGTGGTCTGGGGTCCTGCTAGTTGCAGGGCTCGTGGACTAAGGCTTTAGTGTTAAGGCATTGCTGTTCCTTTGGTCCTCTTGGGTTGCACCTTTTTCAAAGATTGGGTTTCCAGCTTTTGAATGATCTCTGTCCTGGCATGCATTCATTCAACGTATGCACCGAGTGTCTACCTCATATGCATTTGCCTATTGCTATGGGCCGAACATGCAGACACAAATGGGCCCTATATGCAGGTAGTTTACTGTCCTGCAGGAACTGACATGGCGAAACCAGAACTAGCCAGCCGTGTGTCCAGCATAAGGTCACCTTACCTTTTGGATAAAGCTCACTCCCAGTGCAAACTAGACCAGCGGTTTTTCAAACTTGGGTCCTTGGAACCTCTGCGGAAGATAAGGGGCTTTCTGATGAGCAGGGTCTGGTCCTCCTCTCTCCAACTACGGCAGTTTCTCTCCTATCTATTTTATGTGCTGGAGTTCAGTATAAGATCCTGTGATGGTTAATTTTGTGTGTCAACTTGACTGGGCTGTGGGGTCCAAATATTTGACCAAACATTATTTTCAGTGGTTCTGTGAGGGTATTTTTTTTTAATTTTTTACTTCTTTTCAGCATAATAGAATTCACTGTTTTTGCAACACACCCAGGCAATCCGTGCCCTCTCTAATACCCACCACCTGGTTCCCCCAACCTCCCACCCCCCGCCCCTTCAAAACCCTCAGATTGTTTTTCAGAGTCCATAGTCTCTCATGGTTCACCTCCCCTTCCAATTTCCCTCAACTCCCTTCTCCTCTCCATCTCCCCTTGTCCTCCATGTTATTTGTTATGTTCCACAAATAAGTGAAACCATATGATAACTGACTCTCTCTACTTGACTTATTTCACTCAGCATAATCTCTTCCAGTCCCGTCCATGTTGCTACAAAAGTGGGGTATTCATCCTTTCTGATGGAGGCATAATACTCCATAGTGTATATGGACCACATCTTCCTTATCCATTCGTCCGTTGAAGGGCATCTTGGTTCTTTCCACAGTTTGGCGACCCTGGCCATTGCTGCTATAAACACTGGGGTACAGATGGCCCTTCTTTTCACTACATCTGTATCTTTGGGTTAAATACCCAGTAGTGCAATTGCAGGGTCATAGGGAAGCTCTATTTTTAATTTCTTGAGGAATCTCCACACTGTTTTCCAAAGTGTGAGGGTATTTTTTTAAATAAGATTAACATTGAAATTGGTGGACTTTGACCGAAACAGATTGCACTATTTATCATGGGTGGGCCTCACCCCATCAGGCGAAGGCCTTAATAGAACAAAGACTGACCTCCCCAGCAAGAAGGAATTCAGCTAGCACACAACCCTCAGACTTGAACTTCAGCATCAGCTTTTCTCTGAGTCTCCAGCCTGATGGCTGAGCCTACAGATGTTGGTCTTGTCAGCCTCCATAATCACAGGAGCCAATTTCTTAAATACCCCTCTCTATTTATTTGTTCATTTATTCATTTTATGTACTGGTTCTGTCTCTCTGGAGAACCTTGACCAATACAGATTTCACCTGAAAAAGTTCACCTGCTCAACAGAACTTTAAAAACGACAAGTCTAGAAGGGCTTAAGATTCTTCCTATTTCCACTTGTTTGTGATGCCGTGTCCTGTCCTGGCTTTACCCACTGCTGTACCTCAAGTCTGGCTTCTCCATCCTTCCTCTGATCTTTCGTGACCCTCTGACCCTTGGATGCAGCTTCCTTCCTGGTTCCAGATGTCTGCCTGGTTGGGGCTTTGTTGTCTGACTTATAATAATTACAATTTAAATGTGTCTAGTAGTTCACTGTTTCCAAGTATGTTGCAAACATTCTCTCATTTAAGCTCCACAATACCTATTTTACAGATGAGGCTGCTGAAGCTAGGACGGCTTAAATGGCTTGCCCAAGGTCACACGAATGGCCAACAGCAAATGCAGAGCTAAATATTCTTGAACTCAAAATCCCAGGTATTTCCCTCTGTACCATGTTGGCACCCCATTTTAGATGTTACACCAGAGGACTCTAGGCACTTAATATTCCTCCAGCAGAGGGGGGCTAAAGGCTCCACCGCCAGGGAAGAGAATGACTTGCTCTCTGATTTCTGGAATGAGTGGGTGGAAGACCCTTGCAATAGAGAAAAGTGACCTCAGACGAACCCCAGCAGCTGCCTGTCAAGCCGGCATCCTCTGGAGTTGGCCAGGTTTCCCGGCACTTGCTGGCAGAGTGTCCGTGATTCATAGCAATGTGGGGACTTTACGAGCCTGTGATAAAACAGTAATCATCAGCTGTGAGGTTGACATGAGATTATGGAGCTGCACAGTTGAATTGAGTTACTGTGCTTTCCCGGGGCTGTTCATGCGACGGCAGTGTTGACCTAGTGAGGTATCAGTGGCTGCGGGGCTCTGAGTGGAATCTTGCCAGGATGCCTCCCCTGAGATGGGGACTGGAGTGGGAGTGGTGACTGGAGTGGGGGTGGGGACCAGTGTGGGGGTGGAGACCCAGGTGGGGGTAGGGACCCAGCTGGGGGTGGGGACTGGGTTGACAAGCTCCTGCCTCTGAGTTGTAACTTCAGAGACTGTGTTGTTGTCACGTGTGTGTGTCTGCGCACGCGTGTGTGGCTGCCTCAGAGGCACAGGGTTGAGTTAGCCATTCACCTCCATTCATGGGATGCTGCCTTCTTCTCAGAGGCCACAACTAATCTGTGGGCAATTCCTTCAAACTACACTCAGGCTCTGTGGGGCCCTTCTCACCAACTTCCCCGACATCACTCTGCCTGGACCCCCCTTCATCCCTCGTGTAGTTCATGGCAGTGGCCCCCTATTGGGTTCTCTGTCTCTCTGCTGCCCCACCCCAGTGCCCATTCTCAACACAATGGCGAGAATGACTTGATTTAAAGTTCAGTCTCTTTTCTGCTCAAAACCATTCCGTGGCTCCCCATTTCCATCCGTGTGAAAGCTGAAGTCCTCCCAGTGGCCCACAGGGCCCTGAGTGGTGGGATTCCTAGCAAATTCCAGCCCATCCTCTCCCAGCACTTGTTCCCTCCCTCACTGCCCCAGCCACGGTGGCCTCCGTGCTCCTCTGTGCTGTTCAAACACATCACATCAAGCTCACACCATCTCTTCCAAGGCTCCATCCAGGCTGGTGCCCCTTCTGGGAGCTCTTCCCCCAGATTTTCACATGGCTTGTCCCTCACCTCCAATGCTTAGTGAGGCTGACCTGCACCTGATTTAAAATCACAACACCCTCCCCACTCCACCCCGACCTCCCTTACGCTGCTTTTTCTCTTTCCCCATAGAACTTTTCAGCTTCTAACACACTAGGAAATATCTATATATCTATATATCTATATCCATATCTAATTGATTATTTTTTATCTCCCTAATAGAATGGAATCTAGATAGCAGGGATCATGTTTGCTTTGTCATTGATGTATATCAAGTATACTGTAGGTGCTCCATTACTGTTTATGGAATGAATAATCAAAGGGCTGCATTTTTCCATCAGACCAGGGACCCTTTGAAGGCTGGAACTATGTTTTTTCCATAAGACCGGGAGTCCTCCTAAGGCAGAGATAGTGCATTCCCCACTAAAGATCCCCTTATTTCATTACACTATGTCCCTTGGCCCTGCCCTCCATCTAAGACTTTATAAACCATAGCCAGAGAGAGGAAGGAAGGGAGACAAGTCTCCCCATAGGTGTGGGGTGTGGAGGTCCTGCCATAGCTGCTGGGTTCCTGTGGTTTCCCCTTGTTGATCTGATGCTTCCTACCAGCCTATGGAGCTAATGCATTAGGGGTGTTGCTTGGGACCCCCATCCCTCTGACCTCTCTTGTCCTCTGGGTGGGCCAGTTCTAAAGTCAGGATCCCTGTTTTGTTTCTTTCCTGTGCTTTTATGGAGCATTGTGGAGCATCCTGTACATTTCCTGGAAAATCTGCCCTCCCAGCCAGTGACTGGAGACTCCAGGTGCTGTCCACACTGTCCACCTTGTCCTACCTCCTCCCCAGCCTGCCTGGGTCCTACTTCCTTCCACTCGGTTCACCCAAATGGTGTTTGCCTCTTGGGGCCAATTCCCAAACACTGCCTGACAGTCACTTGGTTCTAGAATGGATATCCCTCACCTGCTTTGTCCTTGCTAGCCGCTGGTATCAAGTGTCTGAACCCATGGAGGCCATGCGCCATGGTGGAGAGCACTGACTGGCCAGTTGTGACATGCTCCTTTCCAGACCTCCAGCTGGGGGGAGCGTGACTAACATCATCGTGCCCCCAGCCTTGTCTGAGTGTGACAGAGCTAAGACTGGCCCACTCCGGGGGTGTGGAACCACTGTGACAGGGCCACTTTGTCGTGGGGACACTGACAGCCTTGCTGAGCCTTCTCACCTGAGTTGCTGTACTCCCTGCCAGGGTCAGGCTGTACCCCCAAATGCCCAATCGTCCATTCCGCCCTCCCCAAATCTGGAAGCTCTCCCAGGCTCCCCTAACTTCTCCATGTGTTTCCCTCACAGACACTGACCTCTCTCGGAGTCCCCTTTGGGGACAACCTAGATTGATACTCCTGCCTTGGACCTTGAAGCCAGGCAAAGTTTCATAGTGTGGCTTCCCAGAGTTTCTGCATCTATAAGTTAAAGCCAGGAATCCCTACTCCCAAAAGCTGATGGTGGGATAATTAAACAATTGGGTGTAAAGCCCCAGTTAGGGGCTTTCCACCCCTAAGCTTGTCTCCTGCACCTTGCCTTGTTTGAGCTGATTCCAGTCCCTGACCTGGGCACTTTCCCTTTGCTGCTAGTGACCTATCTAACCTCAGCTCCTTCCATCCTGCTGGTTCCAGAGCCTCTGGGGTCCCAGCCCAGCAGGTCCTTGGCACTGAGTGTCCTCAGGTCTCTAGGGGTGCAGGGTCCCTCTCAGGATGGCAGCTCATCAGCCTCCTGCAGAAGAAACAGAGCCTACACAATTTACCCACATTGTGGCCCCGCCCCATCCCACTAATAGGTGTTTTAGAAGGAGCTTTTCCACTTGAAGCCTTTTTTTTAAATCCTAAAAGGGAAAATTACTTGCTTAATTTAATTTGTTTAATATTCCTGTTAAAAATGAGGTTCAATTAAGATACCCAGAAAAACCATAATGTTCATTTAACAGAAGAATGAAATTTGAGTTCCACAAATGCATTTTTTCTCTTCTCTGTTTTTTTTTAAATGCAAATCCAGTTAAGTGAATTACTGATCTTTATTAGATGCTTTAATTACAGGTTGTTAATGGAAATATTACTGAAATTAAACTCAAATGTGTTAACCAAAGAAAAAGCTTTATGTGTCACTAAAATAACCAAATTTCAAGACTTTGTCGATATGGTCAATTGAAAAACCACCTGAGAAATTATCCCCTTAACCGCGAGACAGTGACAGACTTTCAGTGTAGGGCTGGTCTCTCTGAGGCCTGTGGTGAAGGGACTCCACCCTTGTAAGACAAAAGCTTCACACATGTGGGCCCACTCTGCACACACGAGTGGGCAGGCCCTGCACAGAGCCCCAAACCACCAACTCTGCAAACGTAGCAACAAGCCCTTTATGCACGAGGGCACGAACACAATCTGAACACAGGCACCGTACGAACTCTGCTGGGTCTGGAGATGCTGTCTGGGAAAATCCTGAATCTCTCCATATACTTATGCATCAAAGCTTTCCTACATTTCCTTCCTTTGAGCACAGTGATATGCCTCATAAACAAGGTCCGGCCCTGATGAAACAGGCCAGAGGCCCTCACGATCTCCCCCAAGGTCTGGAATGCTTGATTCCCAAGGGATCGGTGGGGGTGTGCTCTGCAGCCCCCTTCCGTCCTACTTCCCTCTGGTAGATTTCTCTTGAGGTGGCACTTCATATAGCCTTGTCAGCTGTGTGGGGGGAAACCATGTTCCTCCAGGGTGACACAGTCTCGGGGGATGAGCTAAGCACCATATGCCGCTGGGCCTCCTGTCTCAAGACAGCTTGACTCATTTGACAAGAATTTGGGTCTCTTTTTCACTCTGATGAGCCAACCAGCTCATTCTTCACCTTGTCCCTACAGGCCATTCTGTCCTTTCAAATTGGGCTTCAAGTGTGACTTCAAAATTTCCAATGAAAACTACCCTTGACAGGGGTGCCTGGTCTGACTGCTGCCAAAATGCTTGTGGCATGAGGTTTTGAAAGCAGCCAGCCCCGGGCTGGGGTTTCTGTACCCCTGCTCACGGGTAGCATGGTCTTGAGAAGATGGTTCACCTCCCTGAACCCATTTCTTTAATTCCGAGAAACGGAATTATTGTTGTTCTCTCCTGCACTCCTGACCCTGCCCAGTGCCCTCCTCCCCTAAAATCACCCTTCCACCCCATGCTCTACCTTCTCTCCTCTTTGTCCTGAGAGCTCAGTCAGCCTTCCTATGTCCCTGTCCTCATGTCCCATTCAGTTTTCCTCAGTCAGTGTTCTAGCGACAAGTAACAGAACCTATCTGGCTAGTTTAAGCAGAAGAAAAAGAAAAAAATGGATCCCGGGTATCTTCTAGAAACTCTGGGGAGGCCAGAGAAGACATGAAACCTGCATATGAAGAGCAGTGAAAAGCTTCACCAGTGGCTCCACTAACCTTGGATGTTGAGGCCCGAGCTGTGGCTGACACCACTGACCATTGGCTCTGGACACCAAGAAAGTCTGGAACGGCTGACTCCAAAGTGGACACCTCCCTGCCATCCCAACCAGAAAGCCTGTTTCCTCACCTTGCTGTTTTCCACATCTAGTATCCTATTGGCGTGGCTGGTTGGTGGAGCCCAGGATATGTGGCTGGCGTGCAGTGACAAGGGCAGCTAAGAAAGGGACCTCCCCCTCCGGAAAGAGTGGGTCACAGGTTGAGAAATTTATCATGTATAGGAAGGGTGATCAGGGCATGCTGGCAGGCATGACAGGCATGTGTCTCATGCTCACCCACTGACCCTGGGGTCTCCGTCTTCCAGTGTTCCACTGAAGTGCTCTGGGGAGACTGCCATGTTGGGCATCTTCTTTGTCCCTCCATGTCTGTCCACCTTCCTCCACCCTCCTCTCTGCCGCAGAGGCTGAGCTGCAGGACCTGCATCTACCTGCTGCCTTACCTGTCTTCTGGTTTCAGGCTGAGTGGGGCCAATAGGGAGCCTTGGCTGGAGGCTGGAAGGAGGAGGGAGAGAGATCTGGGAATTTATCCGGCCAACTTCCTACCTGTGGTGTCCCACTAGGCTTGCTGTGTCCCTCTGGCAAATTTCTGATCCCATCAGACAGCCCTCTTCACTAGGACTCCCTGTCTCCAAGTTTGTGAACTCCTCCCTCTTCTTCGTCCTCAGCCCAAGAGGCTGACTGCTCAAGCTCTTCCCTGCTATCCCTCCCCAGCCACTGCACTCTCCCAAGGCTTTCCCTGCACCAGGATCTACTGTGACCAAGACCCTCTGTTAAAAAACCCTGAAATTGCCCAACTCAAGAGTGTTCTTTCTTTCCTGCTAGGACCCCGAAAAGGACCATGGTGACTTTCACTTTGCCAAAGCCAGTGGACACTTCTCAGCCTTGATCTTCTTTGACCTCTTGGTTGCATTTGACATCAGAGTTCTTCCTTCCTCAATATCCCCTGCTTCCTTGGCTTCCAACTCCCCCTTTGCCTAAGTCTCCTTCAAGGGCATCTCCTCTTCTGTATGCTCCTGAGCGTGGCTGTTCCCTGGGGTTCTGTTTATGGATCCCCTCTCTTCTTCCTTGACAAGATCTCTATATATGAGCTCATTCACCCTCTTATTTCTAAGCCCACCTCTTTGCTGATACCTTCCCATTCTATGTCTCCAGTCTACCCCCGGGCTTAAGTTCAAGTACGTATTGGGAGCATCCACCTGGATATCATTTGAGTATCGCTAACTCAACAAAACCCAAACTGATTTGTCATCCTCTCTCCCTAACCTGTTCCTCTCCATGTTCCAAAACTTACTGAAAGGCACCTATTCAGTCTCCCAAGACAGCAGCCCGGAGAACAGCAGGTTCTTCCTTCCTCCTCCTAGGGATTTCCCATCTTGTTCCCTTCTTACATATTTCTTGACCCAGTCCTCTCTTTCCCACCCCTACTGCCAGTGCCTTGATCGGGAACCTCATCATAACTTGGGTGAAATGTATCAGTCCTCCTTCACAGATTCCTAGGTTGCAGTGTATCCCAGGGAAAGCTGCTGCCCTCCTCATAGCCAGTGTTAAGATTTGAGAATGTGACCTGACTACATTAGATTCTGCTGAAAGCCCCTCAATCCTCTGGAGGATTGAGTCCATGCTCCTTAGCTAGCCCCACAAGCCTCTTGTGCCCTTACTCCTGCCCACTTCTGCAGTGTTTCATGCCACTGCCTATCTCCAAGCTCATGCTCTCATAAACTGGTTGACTTATAATTTCAAACATAGACTGTGCTGTTCCATACCTCCATGACCTTGCTTATGTGGTTTCCTCTAAACCAGGGTACTATTCTCCCCGTTTCCTCCCCTATCACCTGCTCTGCCTTCAAGGCTCAGCTTCTCAGTCCTTTCCTCCTGCTGTCCCAGGTATGGGGACCATGCATTCAATCTTCACATTTATCACTTATAGTGCCTTTTTTCTTTGTGCCCATCACCCCTGCTAGGCCATAATTTTCCTGATGGCAAGAATTGTCCCTTAATCATTTCTAGCACTAAGTGTCTGGCACATAAATGTTTATTGATCTGAATTGAATAGAAGGTATTGGATCATCTGAGTTGCAGAGCCTCTAAAAGCCCTGATACCCTGAAGTTCTTGGGGACAGGATCTACAAGAAGACCTTCCTGCTCTTACTCAAAAGTAGTTTGGGTTTCTCAGACGGGGTCTTGGGAAATTAAAGAATGTAAACTTCTCCTCTCCAATGAACAGCTCTTAGAACGGGGGATAGCAGCACGTACCTGCTCGTTCTTTCCCCTGGCCTGGGAATTTACTTCTGCCAGAGTTAGACCCCCTCTGACACCCTCCCACCTTCTTAGTACTCTGCTTCTCCAGCCTTCCCTCCCCTTGGGGTCTCCTCACTGGAAATTGTACACGTTTTCAAGGTTGAAAGAGGCATAAAGCATTAAGATCCAGAGGAAGGGCTTAAGAGTCATACAGACCCAGCTTAAAATCTTCTTACCAGCTTTGTGACCTTGGCAGTTCCCTGACCTCATGAGCTTGTTTCCTCATCTATAAGATGGAAGTGATAATTATAACACCCAGATCATGGAGGTTTTGTAAGGATTAAATGAGATAATGGACGTCAGGCACTTAGCTCACAGCCTGGCTAGAAGGCTTAATTCAAATCCTGCCTCCCCTGAGAAATCTCTGGTGACTCAGAGCCAGCCCACAATAGTTTCCCTCCTCGGAAGGGTGTGACTGAGTCCCAAATTCTCTTTCCGGCATTGAATCACTCTCCCATTTCTGAGCCTTCCTCATCCCCCACGTGCGAGCCATGTGTTTGTTGCCTGTCTTGGCTCCCCCACTAGATTTTAAGTCACTGGAGAACAACGATCATGAAGGAGATAATTGGAGCCATCGCAGGCAGTTTGATGGGCACCTTCCCTTCTTCCCTTCAACCAAACCCCTTAAAGTATCCAGCACAAGGCTGGGTGTGTGCCCTGCTGCTTCTTGATCAGACCTGGATGTCTCCAACAGGGTGGAGGAGGCAGGGGAAGAGGAGGAGGGGGGACAGCTGTGGGGACCATTTGTGGGGTAAGTGGCCCTTTTCTGTCCTAACACCGAGGGGCTAAGTATTTCCTAGAAAGCCTGTCACTCAGATGAAGCACAGAGAGGCTATCCAGGAGATAAGCAGGCAGCTTCTTCTGCAAAAAGATGCCCTGACATGGCCCAGTTCCCAGAGTGAAGGGCAACAGCAGTCTGCTGTTTACTCCGGAACAATGCCAAAGAAATGCCAGTTTCATGAGCTGGGGCCCACGGAGCTAAAGCTAGTTATGTCGCCTTTAGAGAAAGTCAGAAGCTGGGCAAGCTTGCACCAATACCCACCTGTGCACTGGCCGGCGCCTCTGTGTTTCTGCCTTCGCGCTGGGTCCTAACGCAGCTGGAGGAAGATACTTCGAACACCTAGCACACGCCGCTGCCTGGCTGGAACAGCTGCACCCCCGCCCCCATCCGTGGGGGCAAAACCACTGGCCAGAGGAAGGCACGGGCCTGTTTCAGCAGGGCAAAACCAACCCTGGGCTCCTGCCAAACCTGCGCCCCCGCCCCTGGAGGTAGACCCCTCCTGTCCTTTCCAACGCCCCTTTCTGGCCTGGGCGGAGCTTGGAAACTCGACCCTCCCCTACACCCCCCCCCCCCCCCCCCCCCCCCCCCGCCAAAGCTTTGGGCTCCTCCTGTTCCTGGGTGGCGGGTCATTTCAGCCGCACTTCCACCAACAATCACAGCACGCGCCTGTCACGCCTGCGGCGGCCAGAGCCTCCCACGCGCCTTAACTGGGTGTGAAAAGTTAATTCAGGTACAAACGTGAAGGCCTAATGAAAGGAGAGTGCGGCGGATTAATTATGCCCCTTTTTGCCAAGGTAACCGCACGCACCCCCGCAGCCCTGCCCCAGCAGCAGCTGGTGCCCCCGCCCCTCCACGGTGGCCTCTCTCCACCTAAGCGCCTAAGCGCAGCCCGCGGACTGGGGCTGAAGAGGAGAAGTATTCGTTTTAATTACGGCATTTGGGAACAGAAATCTGCAGGGGTAGTGTGTGGCAAATAAATGTGTGGCATGTGCGGGCCTCTTGCCAGCCAGTGAGTCAGGCGTCTCCACCACACCTCCGCCAACCCTCCGGTCTTCTTTGACCCTCAGCAGCGTGTGGAGGGAGATTTACCGAGCTACAGGACGCGCTCCTACCCTTAAGGTGCTGGATCACAGTCGGGACTTAGTAATTGTTCGTAGTATTAGCTTACTGACCATGTCCTATGGGCGAGGCATAGTGCTAGACACATTATAGGTTCTTCAAATTTCATCATGTTCACAGTGCTATGGAGTAGGTCTTCTTGCTCCATTTTAGAGATCGGGAAACAGACTCAAAGAGGAAAAAAGTAAATTGCCCATGGTTGCATGGTCTTTGATCCCTGTTCTGGCTCTGTGCTTTTGTGCTGCCTTACTCTACTGTTTGCTCTTTAAGAAAGACACAGTCCCAGGGGCGCAAATAAACAGCCCCAAGTCATATAAGGGAGTGCATAACTCTGCAGAGCAGACAAGAGGAGATGCTCGGAAGTCCTAAGTAGGAAGATGGAGCAGGCTTGGGTGGGCAGGGCAGCTTCCTGCTCTGAGATGGGTTCTTAAAAAGCATGAGGGCAGGCCTCCTTATTTCCCCACCTTAGTTTCCCTCTCCCCCTCTCCACCTTGAGTTCATCCTGGGAATTCCGCATTTCTTCTGTGATGGCAGAAGACAAGCCAGCCCGTTCCTAGGACCTGGAGGAGGAGGCTCCACCTGATACACATTCTCCCATCCAGTTGGGGCGCCCCACCATAGAGGGCTGTCCCATCCTGCCATGCTTGAGCAGACATGACTTCCATGCCCGGCTTCTCCCTCTGGGAGCTGAGGGAACAGAGAGAGTGCTGATGAGTCTGACTGACACTGCAGGCTATGTCTGGGGAACAGAGCTTCTGTGTCTGTTAGAATAGGAAATCTCCAGGGACTGCCGAATCAAGGGACTTTTCTCTCCACAGCTGCATTTGTGTGTTTCACTTTCATCCAGAGAGCGGACAGGGCTGGCTGCAGCTGCTCAGACCCTGCATGGGAGTCTCAAGGGCGGCTGCCACATTCAGCGGAGGGACCTCCTAACCTGGAGAGTCACTGAATGCAGGTGGTGAGGGGTGGTGGTGGAGGAAGGACAGCTGCGGGAGTTCACAGGCTCAGAGACTTCAGGAGATAAGCTCAAGGTCACGGAGTAGATCAGAGGAAGGAGAAACACAAATCTGCATTTCTGGGTTCTCAACACAGGCCCTTGGTTCTGATGAATACCATGTGTTTCCTCTTTGGGTGTGGCTTCAGCCCAGAGAGCCCACAAACAGGACAGAGAGGCAGAGGAACTCACCTGTGACAGGTGAATGTGGGCAATGCTGATCGCTGAGGCTTGCTGAGGACTTTGTCAGGGGCCAGGCATGGAGAAAAGTGAATTCTCTGTGTGGGAAGATTACTGGCATTATCTTTCATTTCAAAGACGTAGAAATTGAAGTTTAGAAAGACAGGTTGACTTGCTCAAGACCACCCAACTAGCAACTGGTGGGACCCGCATTGGAAATATGAAGAGTAGAGGGCATCTGGGGAAAGCGGTGGCCTGGGCTTCATGGAGACAATATTTATGGGGCACCTCATGTGTGCTGGGCAGATCCTGCTGCAGATACAAGCCGGATGGGATCCCAGTCCATGCAGATGCCTAGAGTTTAATAGGGTGGCTGAATGCACCTCCCATGAGACGGGGCGGGGGCGCGTGGGGAAACAGACATGAGTTCTGCTCAGAAATGAGGTCCCTACAGTGCTTATTCTCCTCTCTCTACAGGATAGGGTCACCTGTAGCCATGCAAGATCACTTGCAATGTCATGGTCCCACTGCAGACCCACAGAACCCAAACCTCGGTGGGGAGGAGTCTGGGCATCAGCATGTTTTATAAACCCTTTAGGTGATTGCAACTGAGCATAGGTTAGGCCCACCACTGGACAGCCCCTACCACCGCACTTGAACAAAGCAAATCTTAAACTAAAGAATCTGGGGTGTGGGGGCACCTGGGTGGCTCAGTGGGTTAAGCCTCTGCCTTCGGCTCAGGTCATGATCTCAGGGTCTTGGGATCGAGCCCCGCATCGGGCTCTCTGCTCAGCGGGGAGCCTGCTCCCCTCTCTCTCTCTGCCTACTTGTGATCTCTCTCTCTCTGTCAAATAAACAAATAAATCTTAAAA